>NC_139564.1:77872961-78472961 GCF_965112155.1 Podarcis liolepis
AGAGAGATACACTAACTTTCCCTTTTCATTTGTCCTGAAAAGCAATGTATTTGCAGTGTTGTTCCCATTCAAAACTTGAGGCTTCATTTCATCTGCTTTCTCACTGAATAATCTGTGTTAATTTAATTGAAATTTGAATACTATTTTAGAAACAAAAGAAAACAAAGGCTTTGGCTTCACTTTCCAGTGATCTTTTGTACTAAGATGGTGTGATTTGAAGAGTGGCATGCTTGTGTTTACTTATTACTCTGGCAGGAGAGGCCTAATTGTTTTCAGCTTACCTTTTCAATAATCTGACAAATCAAAAAGAGGCTTTGACTTCAAGCTTTATTGATCTTCCCCTCCTCATAAGAACCCTATCAGTGAAACAGAAAATGCATTTGCGTGGGTGATTATTGTTCTGCTTTCTGCTGGCTGAATAGCTCAAGCCTTTGATCCTGCAGCATGATTACACTGGTAATGGGAAGCTGACTCCAAGAGCTTCGAGGCTGCCAACGGATGGCCAACTGCACTGCCCTTCTAATGCCTCAAAGACAACAATTTCGGGACACCGGGCGTTGCCTTATACCAAGTCAGACCCTGGGTCTCTCTAGCTCAGCACTCTACACCCTGAGGCTGGCAGCAGCTGTCCAGCATTTCTAGAGAGGGAACATTCGCAGCCTTAGCTGGAGATACTGAGCACTGAACAGGGGACCTTCTGCATGTGAAGTGGTTTTTCTACCACCAGAGGCGCCAGCTTCTCCAGAGGAGTGGGGGGCTCAATGGAACATTGTGTGTGAGACAACCTCTGAAAATTGAGAGGGCCCACCCCCCTCAAAAATATATTTGGGGGGCTGAAACTCCCTCAGCCCCTAGGAGTTGGCACCTATGTCTACCACTGTCATGGACCTTTGCTGCATGCTCCTTGGTTCCCAGAATGGAGAATCAGGGCACACACAGGACAAAGCTGCCAAGTTTGGATTCCCTTTGGAGTGGAGAGTGGTGTGGAGAATTAAGGGGGGCATTGTTTGTTTTATCCACAACTACACCAACAGAGAGAACAGCAGGCCCATCTACCAGGCTTCTCCACTTCTTCATGCAGCACATAGTTAAACTCCGGAGCTCCCTCCCACAGGAGGCAGGGATGGCCACCAACTTGGATGGCTTCCAAAGAGGACTGGACAAATTCAAGGAAGACAGGGCTACTGGCAAGTCCAAGCCGTGATGGCTTTGATCTGCCTCCACAGTAGCAGGCAACAATGCTTCTGAATGCCAGTTGCTAGCAGCCACAGGAAGGGAGAGTTTCTCTTGCACTCAAATCCTACTTGTGGGTTCCCACAATGGGCATTTGGTTGGCCCTGTGAGAACAGTCCCTCAACCTGTGGCTCCCCATCCTGGTTCTACATTGAACCCAAATTTATTTCTCTGTAACTTCAGAATTGGGAATGGCTGAGAAGGCCCCGGTGTGTGAGTGCACTGGTGGACCAGGTGAGGGATAATAAACTGAGCCTGAAGCCTGGCAAGAGGGAAGCTCTGTGGGCGGGTTGTTCCCAGGTCTGTGAAGGGGGGTGAGTGACCTGCCCTGGAGGGGAGCAAGTGGGTAATGCTTGTGCCTCTGGCTCTGTCACTGGTCACTGGAAGTGCAGATGTCCTTGGTAGCTAGGAGTACCTTTTACCAACTTTGGTTGGTAAGACAGTCATTGCCATTCCTGGAACAGGATGCTTCGATCACAGCTGTCCAGGCATTGATATCCTCATGCTTGGATTACTGCAATGCGCTTTATGTTGGACTAGCCTGGAGGTTGCTTTCGAGGTTGCTGCTGGTGCAGAACATGGTGGCCAGGATGCTCGTTGGGGCAAACTTCAGCCAGGATAGAGTACCTTGCTTGGGGGCTCATATTTCAGTGGCGCCCTGCACAATGCCAAAACTCATCAGCCCACCGCCTCTCACACTCCATTTTAAATGATAGTTGTAGCATCTTCTGTGGCACCCCTGAGGCTCCAGGCCCAGTGCAGCTGAACCAGTTGCGTTCCCCTAAATCTGCCTCTGGTGGGGTCTTCACTTGCTGCCAATGTGCTTCCAGACCAGATTCAAGGTTTTGATGCTAACATACCCTGCACAGCTCAGAAGGACGTGGTCCCTTCTATATGCAGTAGGTCACTGCAGCCTGTGGGAGAGCTTCTTCTTTAAGATATCCAAAGGTATCAGAAGCCTGCTCCATAGTAACTCAGTACATGGCTCTCCATCTGGCTGCCCTGTGGCATTCCTGTGGAGATAAGACAGGCACATAATACCTACACTTTCCAGAAGCAATTTTTGTTCCAACAGGCTTTCCAGCTGCACAAAAGGGTCTGTGTCATAGTTCTCTATTTTGTTCTGCATTGGTGGGTGTGGGTGGCTGCTGTATTCTTAAACTGTTTTGATCCCACGTTGCCTTGGCTTTTGTGGAAGGCTAAAAGTAACAGTAATAATAACATATTGGTCTCCATGGAGGTGTATTAAGGGCTCTAAAGAACCAAGAACCAAGGCTACCATCTTGGTTCTCTTTTGGTTCAGAATGGTTAGAGGCACAGAGTACATCTTGATATGATGTAGAAGGGGGAACTGGTTGTCAAGGAAGCTAACTATGGACATAGGTTAAGAAATATATTGGTCCTGATATTATGCTACATCATCTGCACAAAAACCAGATTAAAATAAATATAATATTTTGAGATTTGTACATGAAAACCATGTCTGATTAGAATTGCTACAGGTACTAAATTAATGTATAATTTGCCACAATGGTTCCACAATGGTTCTAGTATTTGCAAGCATCTACTTATATAATAAGGAATATTAATATGCAGATTAAACAGCAATGGATCAAAATTAGAAATATTGCTTTGTGATTGCACATCATGAAAGAGATTATTGACTATAATTTATGACATTTTACTAAGGTTAGATGATGCTTTGGGCAGTAATTTTTGAATCAAATGGGAAGACAAATTTCAGAACATATTATCAGAACAAACATGGCAATTTGTTTTCAGCAAAGGACCAGCCTTATCACTGAGTTTAAATATAAAAGGAAAACATTAGAAAATATTTTATTGCTGGAATTTAACTCCTGCCTGATTGCGTGAAATTCATAATAACAGATTGGATCAAGGCTGGAGGTGGGCCTGAGATGATATAAACTCCTGGCACATTCCATGAGTGTGTCTGAAACCACTGGTGTGTGCGTGTGTGCGTGCGTTTGTGCGCAGTACTTTTTGTGGAGGGACGCAGGGGTACGCATACCCTTAAACATTTTGTGAATCTTTGTACTTTTGTCCATTTACTGTATTTATTTTTCCGGTGATTTTCCTGAGTCAAAAATGAGAGTACCCCTAAACATTTTTTAAGAAAAAAAGCACTGTATATCAGTGGCGTAGCGTGGGTTGTCAGCACCCGGGGCAAGGCAAGTAATTTGCGCCCCCTAACCCGTGGATTTGCGCCCCCTAATCCGTGGATTTGCGCCCCCTAACCCTAACCCCCAGGTGTTGCGCCCGGTGCGGCCGGCCCCCCCTGCACCCCCCACGCTACGCCACTGCTGTATATATGTTTGTGTTATAGTAAGAGTTTTGCAGCACGTCCCATTTGGCATCTGTCAACTGCAGGAAAAACAAAGATTGCAAATTTTGAAAGGAAAGCGCATTACTATCTAAGATCTGGTTTATTGCAGAATTGTCAAAAAACAATACTGCATATTCAGTTGAAGGAAGCAGGTGGATCAAAAGAGACACTGGCTATAATTTATTCATTTAATGATCAGTAGGCATAATTTGATATTAATCATTTGTGTTCATCTAATTTATTGTGAGAGTATTATTACACAACTATAAGTGTAATATTTATTTATACATGTGTTTATGCGCAGTTTATCTGCATTTAAAGATTGGAATAATTTCAATAATTTGAGGGTATTAACTAGAGAGGATTAGGGCCAAATCCTATAATATCTTAGAAGTCCCACCCTTTGAATTTAATGGTGCTTACTCTGAAGTAAGCAGGAATATGATTTCGCCCTAAGCACAACTCTGAACTCAAGCAAGAGCTTGTCTGAAGTGAAGCACCATCTGCCTGAAACAGCAGCACCTCCAAAGTGCTTTCTGGTGCTTCAGCACATAAGATGCAAAACAACAACAACAACAACAACCCAAAACGAGGAAGACAAACATCTGCCCAAAGTGACCTGAGCATATAAGAGAAGGAAGCACCAGGGTAGGAAGTGGGAGCTCCCTTGTGACTGACAGGTCCACTTGTAATTGGAGGCCAGCACTCTCCATCCCCTGATACTGGCAGGATAAACAGGCTTGCTCTCCAGGACCCCTTGCTTTTTCCTAGGTCTAGCTCACAGGAACAGGCATGTTGAAAGAGTTCTGGTGTGGATAATGCAAGACTTTTCCTTTTTCCTTTTTTTGCTTGTGGTTTTCACCAGTATCACAAGTCCTTATACTCTCAGTCCCTTATTTATCCCCATTCCTTCCCCATCCTTACAGCCTGCTTCCACTCATTCCTTTTGGTTGAATCTTGCTGTTCTTTGCTTTTCTGAGTCCGTCCAAGGCAAGGCTGGATCGAGACACATCAAAGAAGCATTTCAGTTTAAAGCGTTGTAAATTTAAACAGGGAAAACAGGTAGGGAAAAACTGGACTCCATTTCGCTATCTGGTGGCACAATGTTATATCTATCGCACAGACAACACATATAAATTGCTTTTTCTTAAGCAATCTATCTTAGTCCCAAGTGTTGGTTGTGTTGGGTAGAAGCGACTTTGCATGCCTCCAGACAGCAGAGGGCAGGGTTGAGACTCACAGACGTTCTGGGAAAATGCACTTTGTAGCTAAGCTCTGCCCCTTCCTTCTTCTTTCTCTCTCCCCCTTCTTGCATGAGGCGGCCCAGGATACTACCTCTCACATTGTAGTCTTTGAATCCAAGGCCATCCTTGTGAATTTGATGCAGCTGTAAATAAAGAACATTTCCCCCCTTTATTTCACTTTTCCTGCAATGTGTGAATAAAAGAGATGATGGGGTGCTGGGTTAGCTAAAGGTTCCTAGCTGTTTTACTCTCCTAAATACAGTGGTACCGCTGGTTAAGTACTTACCATATTTTTTGCACCATAACACTCACTTTTTTCCTCCTAAAAAGTAAGGGGAAATGTCTGTGCGTGTTATGGAGGGAATGCCTACGGGTGGCATGCCTACGGATTTTCCTCCTCTAAAAACTATGTGCGCGTTATGGTCGGGTGCGTGTTATAGAGCGAAAAATACGGTAATTCGTTCCGGAGGTCCATTCTTAACCTGAAACTGTTCTTAACCTCAAGCACCACTTTAGTGGAGTCTGTAACCTGAAGTGTATGTAACCTGAGGTACCACTGTACAGTGATACCTTGGGTTAAGTACTTAATTCGTTCCAGAGGTCCATTCTTAACCTGAAACTGTTCTTAACCTGAAGCACCACTTTAGCTAATGGGGCCTAGTGCTGCTGCTGCGCTGCCAGAGCACGATTTCTGTTCTCACCCTGAAGCAAAGTTCTTAACCTGAAGAACTATTTCTGGGTTAGCAGAGTCTGTAACCTGAAGCGTATGTAACCCGAGGTACCACTGTATATATAAACTGTAAGGCAACCAAGTTTATTTTTGAAACCTAGCAGGTTGTTCTTAATAGCTGAAGTCAGCATTTTCCTCTCCCACTTCCCCTAACAATAGTTCTAGGCTTGAGTGATTTTATTTAAAATATTAGCCTGTTTTAAATCTGAAGTGGGCTCAAGTAATTATTTTATTTAGGAATTGAAATCAGAGAGGAACTGAAAACAGATGTTGACTTCCTACATCTCTGGGTAGAGTTGCCCAAATAAAAATGTTTTTAGCAAGTGCTGAGAAGAGTACAGCGAAGGCACCTGCTAAATCTCAGTCGGCAGTGGATTCCAACATGTAGGTGCTGCCACACCAAAATATCAATTTATTTTAAGGTGGGGGGAGACACGCTGCCTGTCTAAAATCTTGGGAGAGTTTCTGCCGGTCAGTGTAGACAAAGCTGAGTGGCTGAATGGTCTGACCCTGTGAAGGCACTGAGTTCAGCTGGACTGAAGAGGAGGCCTTGAGCCTATGTGTTGTGCCTGCGCATGCAAGGTCTCTGGACTTGGCCCTGAGACTTAGATTTGAGTGTCCTTTCTCAGTTTGACAAGCATAAGAGCTCCTGCCAATCTCAAATTATGCTTGTTACCAATGAAATTTGCCACAGAAATACTGTTTTAAAACGCAACTTTAAAAGAACGTTAACTATCATCCTCAAAGAGAAAACATCCCTCCAAACTTCCAGTTTTCTCAATAGGAAAATGGAGAGGCGGGAAATTCTCTAAAAGAGCAGAGGGGCTAAGGTATTTTCCTTAGTTCTTCACAACTCTTGTTCTCTTCCTCCTTTATCACTGTGTGACATCCCAAGCCCTGCCTAGATATAAACCTTGTGGCTTTTAAGAGCTGGTCGTTCAAAGCCCCACTCCATGATTTGCAGGCTTACAGGTAGTGCAAAGCCTGGCAACATTTCCTGCACTGCTCCAGGCTCATTAAAATGTGCAGGCTCATAAAAAAATAATAATAATCCCTGCACATAGGTAACTCGCATGTCAGGAAGGAGGGTAGATTTCTGCATGCAGGGAACTTTTCCTGTACAATTCAGTCAGGTTAGCCTACACCCAAAGTCTGAAGCAGTAGGACCCAGACACAACTGAGAACTAAGCCTGGTCTATGGGTTGGATGGCAGTCTATAGGAAGCAGAAGGCAAATCCCCTCATGCATACATATGAATATAAATAGTCAAGCACTACTTATGTATCTTGGAGCAGATAAGGTCAACTTTACTGGAAAACCTGCGGGGGGGGGGCGGAGATGGTTAATGATTTGGTGGCCTCTGAGCTCAGATCTCTGAACCCAAATGTTAGTATCAGCTAACATAATGTCACCAAGACCAATGGCCATTCATAACCTTTATTGGAGGTTCCTTGAGATTTAATTATGGGGGGGGGCACAAAAACATATCTCTATCCCCTTAGCTGCAATTCCTGCATCGCAGGGGCTGCACTGATGACCCTTGGGGTCCCTTCAATGCTACAATTTTATGACTTTCTCCACACCTTGAATAATTTCATACATCTCTATTGTGTCACCTCCTTCCTTGCCTTTCCTCCCCTTGAGGAACTTAGCAGTGGTAGAAATGTCCAAGGCTGCACCCTCGTTGCTTCATGCAGACCAGGCACATGACACAGAAAGCACTTTCTGAGGCTAAAAGTCATCTCAGTTTAAAACCGCCACGTATGATTTTCCTGGTGTTGCTTTCCTGAGAACACAGTAGATGCAGTCCACAATCAGATTTGAGTTATGATAAATTGCTGCCGGCCACTAAGAACCCAGATGGTCCATCTGGATAAATGTTCCTGAACACGGCAGGTAATCATATCTCATAGGCGCCGCTTATGGCCTGATGGCTCCATTTACAGCCGGCAACCGAGACACTCCGCACGGTCATCCGAACGTCACAGCAAAGCCACCGATCCCTGCATATTGCCATGTACAGAAGCTGGTGTTAAAACAGAAGTGCATTCCAACACACAGCAGATGCCATGGCAACCCTCTGACACAGTCACAGCCCCTGCCTCTCAGTCTCTGTGTATTCCTAGGACAGCCTTTCTCAACTTTGGGTCCCCAGATGTTGTTGGACAACACCCATCTTTCCTAGCCAGCATGACCATTGGCCAGGGATGATGGGAGTTGTAGTTCAAGAACATCTGAGGAGCAGAGGCTGAGAAAGGCGCCTTAGTCAGAGAAATAACAAGTGACAGAGGCAGGAAGAGTGGGTGTTGCAACAAAAAGAGGCCAGCAGGTGGGCACATTTGGTCTGCAGGCCTGAGGCTACCCAGCCCTGAGCTAAATACTAGTGTGGAGAGGGGAGCACCACAGTTGTCCTATGGCATGGACAAGAGTGGAGAGGAAGTGAGCAAAAGCAACCTTGCTCTTCCAAGCATGTCCTTATTCTCATCTGTGAGGAGGTGGCAAGAGACACAGCCCTGGGCTATGTGGACCAATGGTCGAATTCAGTGCAAAGCTCCTTTATATATAGTTCATATGTTAGGAACATAGGGTGTAGCTGGCTGGATCTAGACACATCAAATAAGTTTTTCAGTTAAATGTAAACTTTGTATGTGAAATCGCGCTGACAAAACTGGACTCCACAGCGCCATCTGGTGTCACAGTGTTCTAACGCATATACAACACATATAAAGCACTTTTTCTTTGCCAGCGTAGCTGAGTCCTTAGTCTCAGAATTGGTCCACTGAAATTAACAGACACGACTAACTTAGGTCTATTTATTTCACTGTCTACTCTTGAGTAGGACTTCGATGCACGCCCTAGGATCCTGGTGCATAGCAACTTGGCTTATTTGGCCACCTAGCCTGATAATGTCAACTCGGACTGGCAACCGCATTCTGGGGGGGGGGGGGAGTGGTATTTCATTCCACTTGCAATTTGATCCTTTCCAGTGGGAGATGCCAAGGGTTGAGCCTGGGGTCTTCTCCATGCCAGTCATCTGCTCTGCTCCTGAGCTGTGATTGCCTCCCTTCCTTAGGGTATAAATCACCATCCCAGGTGGGGTGGGCTCCATCACCTCCCTGCCCATTTGCACCAGAAGAGACACAGTGGGTGGGTGGGTGGGGGGTGGGGGGGTTGCCATGCCAGCTCCAGGCTGGTGTAAATAAGGAGACCAAACTTTTGGGGAAACAGAGGCTTGGGATCTGGCCAGCCCCAAGCCCCCTCTGCCCTGCCTCCACCCCTGCCCTAGAAAGCCCTGTTTGGGTAGGCAAAAGGCAAGTTACCACTAGTGGCAACACTTTGGGTGATGTATTTGCTCTCACAAGCAAAGCTGGGAAACTGGGTCTATAGCAGATGTCTGTGATCTTCTTCACCACTGGAGAAACATCACTGCTCAATCCTAACCTCTCTCGGGGTTAGAAATAACAAAAATAGCAACAATATTTTTTATACCAATGAATGCCACTTATAGAATATAAAGAACAACTACAGAACACGATTAAAGCAGACAACAATTAAAAGTACAAGCCCATTAAATAATAACAAATGCTCTGCCCATTAAAGTCTAAGTCCCCTGGTTTAAGCAACGGAGCACATGCACAGATGTGGATCACTAGCTGCAATTCACACCATGGACTCTGAGAGCAGATTTGGGGGTATTCATTCCAGATCAAATCAATTGGACCAACAGTGTGATCCTGCTATTATCTCCAAGAGTACACAAATGCAGAGAGATGACAATAAACTGAAATGACAAAGGGCAAGCAAACAAATCCACGTTTACACCATGACATCCACAGGCTTCCTCCCAACCTCCCAACGTAAAGGAATAAACAGATGGCTCCACTATGTTATAGCTTTTTACAGCGTTACAGCTTCTGTCTTCCTCTGATAATAAACATTTTTCTGGCTTGCATCCTGGAGGAAAGAGGAGGCTTTGTGAAAGTATAAATCTCCTAAACTACCGACTTACTGGATACTTTGGGTGGAGAAAAATGTCCTTTTTTTAACAGCTGATTTGCATCCTGCAGCATTCAGATTATTTCCTGGGATGCAGAGAGGTTTGTTTGTTTTGGTCCTCTTTACAGAAAAAGCAAGCAGCATCAAGGGGTTGGGGTAACACCCTGGTAAACATGGGAACAACATCTCCAGGAGCCGTGAGCCGCATGCACTGCAGAGCTAGAGCAGGAGCCAAGGGCAAGAGGGGACCTGGTCTCCACTGCAATTTGGTATGAATATTTCCACATGAGGCTGCCTTCTACAAGCCAGACTGTTTGCCCCTCTGGCTCAGTGTTGCTTGCATTGGTTGGTGGTGACTCTCCAGGGTTTCAAACAAGAGTCATTTCTTTCTCTCTTTTTTATAACAATTTTTATTAATTTTTAAATTACAATATCCAATAGTAGCCGCATTAACACAATACCAAATCAAAATATCCAAACCAAATTAAAGAATTTTGAGTGACTTCCCATGTGCTGGGTTTCAGGGTACAAAGTTCTCATTTCTTTCTGCTTTCATAATCTTGATTAATCCAATTACATCAGTTCTGATCTTTATCCTTTATCTAACAGCCAACAAACAAGAGTCATTTCCAGCCATAAGAAGACTTAAGAAGACGGCTGACAAATCGTGCCAGAGACCATCGTAGACATAGAACTATAGGGTTGGAAGGGACCCTCAAGGGTCATCTAGCCCAACCCCCTGCAGTGCAGTAATCACAGCTAAAGAATCCCTAGCAGATGACCACAACAGCAACCAAGGAAAGAATCCCTGAGTATCGGCCTGGAACCCTTGGAGATTGAGGTGGCGTGTAACAATATGCTGTATTAATATACTTATGCTGCAGAAATATGAGTACATAATGGGGTTTGGTGCTTTTATATGTATTAGATGTATTTTGTATATAATTTTCCATATCATTAGTTGGACATGAAAAAAGAAAATGGACATGGCAGCTCTAACACAAGCAGGCAATCAATATCAGAGGTGATGCAGTAGAAGAAAAAACTCAACCAGGTCAAAACTGCCAAATTATTCTTATTTATTAAATTTGTGTACAGTGGTACCTCAGGTTACATACGCTTCAGGTTACATACGCTTCAGGTTTCAACTCTGCTAACCCAGAAATAATGCTTCAGGTTAAGAACTTTGCTTCAGGATGAGAACAGAAATCGTGCGGCGGCGTGGTGGCAGCAGCGGGAGGCCCCATTAGCTAAAGTGGTGCTTCAGGTTAAGAACAGTTTCAGGTTAAGTATGGACCTCCGGAATGAATTAAGTACTTAACCTGAGATACCACTGTACTGCCCTTTATCCAAAGATCACAGGTTCACAGCATCAATCTGTATAAACCCAATTAAGGGACCAGGAAACTTTATGTTTGGAATAGTTTGCAGCTGGCATTCTGTTCTTTGTTTGCTTGGTTGCAATTTTATAATCTGTGCTATGCCCAAGGCATTGCAGAGCACACGCGAGGCAGACACAGTTGGGGTTCACAGCAGTCCAGGGATTGTTGTCGGGCTTCCCTTCCTAGCCCGATTCACAAAGTGAATCAGCTCACCTTGAGCAGGATCTTGCTTGATTTCCCATAGCAGATTCTCTTTGAATAAGTCATGAATAGGTTAACATGCATGAGTGGACTATTTTCTCAAGAGAGTGGAAAGGAGTTGTGATGGGCAATGAGTATTTGCACACACAGATTTGGTGGCAGTCAGAGAGCCCCCTCTCTTTTGCATCCTGGGGGGGGGGGGTTTACAAATTTTCCTCAGGGGTCATTTCAAGAGAGCCAAAGTGGTTTATATCCTGGAGAAGAGATTGGTTTGGCATGCCCAATGCACAGTGGCAAGAGCAGAAGTACATTGTAAATGTACTCAATTATTAGACTCAGCTGACAGTCTTCATTCACTTGACATGTGACCTTTGGCTTTTCATTAGAAATGCAAACAATCTTTCACAAAAATGTTACTATTCAAACCACTGGCACAAAGTGGGAACTGAGGGAAAGGGAAGAAGCAGCTAACTCTGCTGATTATGTCCCTCATTCTCTGTGTACACATTCAAAGCACATTCTTCCCCTCAAAGAATTCTGAGCACTGTAATTTTCCCCTCACAGAGTTGCAATGCCCAGCAACCCTTAACATCTATAGTTACTAGAATTCTTTCAGCCCAGTAGTGTCAACCTGGACTGAGAGCTGCTCCCCAGAGTCCCAGACAGATAGTCCTTCCCATCACCTGTTCCTCAGGGGCAGATCTACTATGAAACTGATGAAGCTTCTCAGGGACCCTGATCCTGGAGGGGTCCCAGAAGCCACTTTAGTCCACATTGCTTATAAATTTCGGGTCTAGTAGGCCCAATTTGAGTCACATGGTTCAAATTGATTATTTTGTTGTTGTACATATTTCAACAATTCCAGAGTTTGAGAGTCAGTAGCACAGATGTTGTAGAGGTGTGGTGATCTGTCATGGAATAACTCCATGGAAGAAGAGGGCCCCCCATAACAGTTCAAGATTCAGGGAGTCCCAAATCTAGACCCGCCACTTCTGCTACCAGTTCCTTTTAACAAGAAATGCCAGGAGTTCCACTCTGGGCCTTCTGCATGGAGAGCACTCTGTCACTGCCCAGGCTTTCTCCATCTAGGAAGCTTGCTAGCTTGCTTCCTCTCTCCTTCCCTTTCTTCTGCTCACATGCATTTATCTGTTCATGCCCTCCAACCTTTCGCAAATGAAAATAATGGCACTGTTGTGTCATTGCAGTGCTGAAATCCTCACACAAAAGATCGCTGCCTCTGAGCAGTCATTTCCCTCCCCCATCACAAACACCATTATGGGTTCTGAAGCCTTTTCTCTTCCAACAGTACACTGCAAGCATTTACTCAACAATAGCCTGTCCAGCCAGGGTTTCGGAGCAGGTGTATTAGCAAACTGCCCGCAGACCACTTCCTTTTCTTTCCCTTTCAAGAAGTACTCTTAAGTACATCTTGAAGGGGTGGGTCTCATTCTGTGTTGCTCAACAGATGCTTCAACTCGGACACATTCTGCTCTGTTTACATTCTGAATAATGGGGTTTGGAAGGGAAGCAGTGCCCTGGCAAACTAGGGTCCCCAGGGCTGTGGAACAAGATTTCTTCCCTGGCTTGGACCATGCATTGTTATGCTTGGCTAGCTGGGAGTGCAAAATGGGTGGGTGGACATGCATCAGGGTGAGAAAGAAAGTGGACCAAGATACACAAACTCACAGAATCATAGCATTGCAGGCTTGGAAGGTACACTCAAAGGTCATCTAGTTCACCCTCTTCAAGGCAGGAACCACACCTAAAGAATCCCTGACCAAAACAAAACTCTCCACCGCCCACTGTTGAACAGCTCTTATTCTTATTCTTATTTATTCAATTTGTATACCCCAGGGTGGTTGCATGGTCTGAAGGTTCTTCCTAATGTTTAGTCAGAATCTCCTTAAACATTTGGATTCTGGGCACCACAGTTCAAGATTGACAGACTGACTGACAAACTGGAACGTGTCCAGAGGAGGGCAACCAAAATGGTCAAAGGCCTGGAAACGATGCCTTATGAGGAACAGCTAAGGGAGCTGGGCATGTTTAGCCTGGAGAAGAGGAGGTTAAGGGGTGATATGATAGCCATGTTCAAATATACAAAAGGATGTCATATAGAGGAGGGAGAAAGGTTGTTTTCTGCTGCTCCAGAGAAGCGGACACAGAGCAATGGATCCAAACTACAAGAAAGAAGATTCCACCTAAACATTAGGAAGAACTTTCTGACAGTAAGAGCTGTTTGACAGTGGAATTTGCTGCCAAGGAGTGTGGTGGAGCCTCCTTCTTTGGAGGTCTTTAAGCAGAGGCTTGACAACCACATGTCAGGAACGCTCTGATGGTGTTTCCTGCTTGGCAGGGGGTTGGACTCGATGGCTCTTGTGGTCTCTTCCAACTCTATGATTCTATGATTCTATGGATGCACTTCAGAAGAGTGCAGAATGTGAACGAGGATGCCCATTTGGATACCCAAAGGAATGGGGACACAGAGCAAAAGGAGGCAGGATGCAAATGGTGCCATTGCCCAGAGCAGGACTCCTCAGAGGCCAAGTGTTCTGGCAACTGCAGCTCTGCTAAGGAATGAATATTCACCTTAGTCTATCTCATGTGGAATCATAGAATCATAGAATCATAGAGTTGGAAGAGACCACAAGGGCCATCGAGTCCAACCCCCTGCCAAGCAGGAAACACCATCAGAGCACTCCTGACATATGGTTGTCAAGCCTCTGCTTAAAGACCTCCAAAGTAGGAGACTCCACCACACTCCTTGGCAGCAAATTCCACTGTCGAACAGCTCTTACTGTCAGGAAGTTCTTCCTAATGTTTAGGTGGAATCTTCCTTCTTGTAGTTTGGATCCATTGCTCCGTGTCCGCTTCTCTGGAGCAGCAGAAAACAACCTTTCTCCCTCCTCTATGTGACATCCTTTTATATATTTGAACATGGCTATCATATCACCCCTTAACCTCCTCTTCTCCAGGCTAAACATGCCCAGCTCCCTTAGCCGTTCCTCATAAGGCACCATTTCCAGGCCTTTGACCATTTTGGTTGCCCTCCTCTGGACACGTTCCAGTTTGTCAGTGTCCTTCTTGAATTGTGGTGCCCAGAACTGGACACAGTACTCCAGGTGAGGTCTGACCAGAGCAGAATACAGTGCTCTGGATCTGGAGGCTTCATCTCCCCTGAGCCCCAAGTCAACACCTCTGCTGCCAGGTCCTGATGGCAGATTCCTTATGGGATCATGATAATCCTGAGGATAGAGTCTTGCCTCTGGAAACTCCATTACCCCATAGGAGTCAACAGCTGCAGAAGAAGACATTGGCCCCTTAACTGTCTGTAGCATGGGGCCACCAGCCCCTAGTCCTGCTTTAAAACAGTGCCAATTGGGCAGCCCCTCCAAGGGTAGCCCCACATGGAGTGCATTGCAGTACTGGGGCTTTTATTATTTATATTTATTTATTCAATTTATATACTGCCTTATACCCGGAGGTCTCAGGGAGGTTCGCAGAACAAAATCAGAATATAAAACCACAGAATATAGTGGCTTTGGCCACGGGGAAGTGTTCTTCTTGAATGTCTGCCCCTCTTTGAACTGTATTTCATTGTTATTTTTTTCAAAATAGTGGGGTGGGTGGGAGGGGGGAATCAATACATAGGTAGGTGCATGAAAACTTTTTACAACAGACTCAAAGACAAAGAAAGAGAAAATTGTGCACATTTGGGTTCAATGTTTGTCCAAACAGGACTGGAAAATGGGTTCATGGCAAATGTGACTGATCAGATCAGACTTCCCAGTGCAGCTATAAACTCCATATATATAAAGAAGAGATGTGGGCAGTGAAAGAAATAAGGATGTATTCCCATGTGGGAATTGGCTGCAGCAGCCCATATCTCTCATTAATGGGCATATTATTTCTTGTTACAGCCAGACATATTAATCCTTGTTAACTGCAGAATTGCATACTGGGTTGCTTGCCTCTGTCCTTTTACCTCCACATATACCTGGAATCAATTTCTCATGGCAGGGGTGGGGAATCCCAGGCCACCCACAGTCCTGAGGGTGAGATGGCGCCCCTGCCTGTATGGTCATGTGTTGCAGGACTTGGATTGGAGTGGGGGACAACTTATATTTCTGCATGGATTTTAAGGATTTCCCTTTCAAAATCCACAGAGAAAGAGTACAGGCTTAAAGTATTTTTCTCCCCTGCAAACAACACTGGGAACTGTAGTCCACCCACACATAGAGCAACACTTCTCAGCACCCTTAACAAATTACAGTTCCTGCGATTCTCTGGAGTGAAGAAATGTGTTTTAAATGTGCTTTACACATCCGGTGTGTATCCCGCGTTAGCCTCACCCCCTTGTACAACTAGGATGTACTGGAATTTAATAGCACATACTTAGCTACAAGCTGCCCACTCCCCACCCACAAACTCTCCCAGACATAGTGGGTGACTGTGCTGAGGAAAGGCCAGAGTCGTTGCAGATTCCATCTGGCACAGGGAGGTCAAGGGTAATGATAGATTTTTGTCTCCTGGGCAGCAAACATGTGTAAAGCACGATGCCAGCTGTGCCAGCTGACAAGTGAAGGTGAACCAGCCCTGAATGCACCTTTGTTCTAAAGCGCTGCAATTTCTCTCTCTCCCGCCCTCTGATCATCATCATTATTATTATTTAAAATCCCAAATTAAAGATTCATGCCTGAGTTGGGTCAAATAACTCTTTTGCAAAGTTCAAAGTAGTTAACAACAACAGAGGAATACAAATGGGCCTGAATGAGCCACTTGGATTTGGCCAGAATGAGCCACTTGGCATTCTGAGGGATGCAGAGATGCCTCTCTGAATCTCTGGCAGCCACCCAGGCCATTTCAGGGCTAGAGTGGACAAGGCCAGGGGAACCTGCTCTGCTAATCAGCTCAATTCACATTTTTTCATCTTTTTTTTAAAAAAAAATTAAAAACACACACATTCTCCATCAATTCATGAGCAAAAAAATGCCTTTGGAAATTAACAAAGGGGGAATTTGCAAGCAAGTGGGGCTCAGTGTTGCTGCTTTTGATACTTAGGCATTTGCTTACATATTTATTTATTGCCTTTATGAATAGCTTCCCACAAGACATCCTGGAGTGATTTACAATATGATCAAGATGTATAAAAAGCAGTTATATGTATCTTACAAAGCAGTTAAGACAGTTGCAACTATCTTAATGGCTTTTTAAAAAGAATCCCCAACTATGCATATTAAAAACAGCTTAAAACATAAAATCAGTTCGCATCCAGTACAGATACCAAGGGGGAGGTATACCTCCATTCAGAAGCCTTGTTGAAAGGATGTCTTTAGCAGCTGCCCAAACATCTGCCACAATACACATGATGCTCACCTTTTGAGCCCAAGCACCTGGGCAGGACACAGCCAGAAGGGCCACCACCCAAGTGACTGTCACAGAAGTATAAGGAAGGTCCACCGGACTTGGCTGCCGGCGCTTTGAGGTTACTCTGGTGCTCAGGATTTTTATTGCAGGAATTTGATGGGCTGCTATTCTCTTGGGTTCTGATGCCAGGAACGCGAATCATTCATTGTGGGTGGAAGAATCACTCCTTTGTGTCGTGTCATGCCGGGTGACGGCAGGCGTGTTATTAAAGGTTTATAGCCTTGCCTTTTATTTGGCTTGCACAAAGCAATATTGCCATATGAGAGGATTTGTCTTGAGACAGGGACTGGGATGGGTAAGCACTTGTGAAATGGCTATTTACAGGCTTAAGGCACTGGCTGCAAACCTCAAGAGAGAAAAAAACACTCAGTGAAAACATAAATCAGAGCATGTTTCCGCTGAAGTCCTATTGAAACCAAAGACTGCTCGGAAGGGAATATAGATAACAAAGCTGGCCTCCACTGAGAGTGGCCACATCCACACCTTACATTTAAAGCATGGCTTCCCCCAAAGCATCTTGGGAGGTGTAGTTTGTTAAGGGTTCTGAGAGGTATTAGGAGACCTCCTATTCCCCTCAAATCAAGTGGTTTAATCCCCCTTCTCGGGCAATGCTGAGAACTGTTGTGCTGTGAGGGGAATAGGGGTCTCCTAACAAGTCTCAGCACCCATAACAAACTACACCTCACAGGATGCTTTGGAGAAAGCCATAACTGTTTAAAGTGGTAGACCAGTGCTTTCAATGTAAGGTGCAGAAGTGACCTTAGACCATTAATACTGCTAAGCTCAGTGCAGTGTGCTCTGACTAGCAAACTGTTTCATGGGTCTCAGGTGGAGGGTCTTTCTGAGCCCTGAGAGCCAGGAACTCTAAATAGAGATATCAAGGATTGAAGTGGGCATGAACGGGAGATGGGGGGGGGTAGATACCAAGTTCTTGCTTGTCAAAACAATGTGCAGAAGCAGCTATCCTTCAAAATTCACACTTCTACAAATTTTGCAATGCCGTTCTCCAGTGATGTGTACGGGAATGTTCATATTAGGGGGAAGTGTGCATTAAGATGCATTCATTTGCAAAAAATAGTGTGCACATACTGCATTATATCAGGCAAAACTGCATACGAAAAATGTGTTGAACAGAAAAACACAAATACTGAAATTCAGATGAACTTTCATGATGAGATTTGTGTGTGCAAATGCCAGTGCAGAAATGGGGCAGACTGAACTTCAATTTGGGGAATGGAAAAAAAAAAACATGAGAGAAGCTGAAATTTGCAGCTTCATCTCTCATCTTCAGCTATTAGCTGCTTCAATATTTTGGAATTATCTTGTTGCCTGCACACATAGATTATTATCCTGAGCTCTGTTTACTCATTTCCCCTCCCAGCACAAAAATGCCATTGCATGGGCGGGGGGGGGGGGAGCCCATTGGCCCCTTCCACTTCTTTCACATCCCCAACTCTGTTCCTCAAAAAAAAAACAAAAAACAAAAAAACAACCAACAACCAACCATCTACGGAGGGCTGACTGTCCATAGCCAAAAGCTTGCTACCCTCAAGAAGTCTTTCTGGGCATTCAAGACACTCTGGAAGATCAGGTGAGCCAACTTGCAAACAGGCAACTCATGACAGGTACTCCGTTCCCAACACGTCAGGGTAGGGTAGGGTGCATGAATAGTGATGCAGAGGTACAGGAGGAGGCAGGACCAACGGGGTCACCCATGTTCTCCCCCTTGAGAAATGCAATGCTCTGCCCCTCAGTTATCTATCTATCTATCTATCTATCTATCTATCTATCTATCTATCTATCTATCATCATCTATCATCTAAATTATTTATATACTGCTATTCATCATGTGTGTGTGTGGTTTGCAACATTTGTTTATTTAATATATTAAATATATTTCTATGCCACCTTTCCTCCAGAGAGCTCAAGATTCAGGTTACTAGACAAAAGGGCCATTGGCTCAATCCAGTAGGCTTTTCTTATGTTCTTATGCTGAGGACGCTGCATGTTGAGCAGATTACACTGGGTGGTCTCCAACCCCCCAACTGTACATAACTCTCTGAGGTCCCAGACTGTGGCTTTCCTGATATTCACAAGCTAAAATACTTTTAATTGGAGATGTCAGGGAATGAAACTGAAATCTTCCACATGTGCTGAATCCTGAGCCATGCTCCTTTCTCCCTTATCAACATGTCATACCCTCCAAGTGTCCCTATTTCCCAGGGTCAGTCCCAGAATTACGAAAGCCATCATGGCTTCTGATTTGATCTCAGAATGTCCCTATCCCCCCCCCCCCAGTGCCGCCGCCACTGAGCTTGGGAATGAGGCTGAGTCAGCGCTTGTCCTGAGTGGCAGCGGCGGCAGTGGTGGCTGTGAGGAAGCATCCTGGGGCCTCTCTGTGGCTGCTGCGCTGGCCTCCTCCCTTGGGCAGATGGAGGGCGGGTGAGGAGGTGGAGAGGCTATCGCAACCAGGGCCCCACCCTGCATGACGTGCCGACAGGGCTGCCCTGCAGGAGAAGAAAGGGGGAGCACAGCGCAAGGAGTCTTGATTCTTTTATATTAAAAAAATGCTTTGTGCTGCCACGTCTAATCTTGCCCCCTTCTAAAATTTATTTACTGGTGTGTTTTTATTTTTGTAAATCTTCCAAAGAATAAAATAAATTTGGGATTAAGGGCTTTTCTCAGGACGGTGGAGGGTGTGTGTGTTGTGTCCCACCGGGGTGTGTGTGTGTCAAAACTGGAGGATCAAGCAGGGTCAGTTGGCAGGGAGTGAGAAATGTCCCTATTTTCATCTGAGGAATGTTGGAGGGTATGGCAGGTATGCTATTTGCATACTGGAGGTGTGACCATCCAGGATGCAGATTGTTACCAAGGTTCTGCAGCAATCGAAGGCCCCAGGCAGGCGGTGATTGCTGCAGCCACGGGGGCAGCCTATTGGTTTACATCTAAACAAGGGGAGAGCTTTCTGACAGAGCCTGGTGACCTTTAAATTGGGCCTCTGGGGGAAATGAGCGAGGGTAGCAATAGCTGAGAGGCTATCTCCACCACAGGGAGACTCCTTCCTTTGCCTCTCTGTGACATCTTTGGTGCCAAAGAAAGAATGAGTTTGTCATCAGCTGTGCCAGTGCCTTGCTGCCAACGGTTAGTTAACAGGACCGGGAATGGGAGGGTTGAGGCAAGCGTCTTCCTGACAGTGCCACTTAATGAGCAGGAAAATGTTACTGCAGGTTATTAAGCATTTGTGTATGGGCTTGGAAGGAATAACCACATCTCCGCAGTATAATTATGGAGAAGCACATCCCACCCCATTGGGGTTCACTGATGTGCACTAGAAGATGGAGGATGGGTTGCCCCTCCTTTCTCTTGCATTGGGCTGGAAACATGAGAAGATCAGCTGGCATTCTTGTTTGTTTGTTCCATGATCTGGTGAATGATTCTCAGCTCAATCCCATGTACACATTTTTACTCAGAATTTAGGAATCTTCCTGAAACCAAGTCAGATCATTGGTTTTGGATTTGGTATTGGTATTGGTATTAGCTCAGTATTGGCTGCACTGATTGGCAGTGGCTTGCCAGGGGTTCAGAGAGCCAGTGTGGTGTAATGGTCAAGAGCGGTAGTCTTGCAATCTGGTGAACCGGGTTCGCCTCTCCACTCCTCCACATGCAGCTGCTGGGTGACCTTGGGCCAGTCACACTTCTCTGAAGTCTCTCAGCCCCACTCACCTCACAGAGTGTTTGTTGTGGGGGAGGAAGGGAAAGGAGAATGTTAGCCGCTTTGAGACTCCTTCGGGTAATAATAATAATAATAATAATTTATTAATTGTACCCCGCCCATCTGGCTGGGTTTCCCCAGCCACTCTGGGCGGCTTCCATAGAAACAAAAAAAAAAAAAAAACCACACTAAAATATCATACATTAAAAACTTCCCTGAACAGGGCTGCCTTAAGATGTCTTCTGAATGTCAGGTAGTTGTTTATCTCTTTGACATCTGATGGGAGGCCGTTCCACAGGGCGGGCGCCACTACCGAAAAGGCCCTCTGCCTGGTTCCCTGTAGCTTTGCTTCTCGCAATGAGGGAACCGCCAGAAGGCCCTTGGCGCTAGACCTCAGCGTCCGGGCAGAACGATGGGGGTGGAGACGCTCCTTCAGGTATGCTGGGCCGAGGCCGTTTAGGGCTTTAAAGGTCAACACCAGTACTTTGAATTGTGCTCGGAAACGTACTGGGAGCCAATGTAGGTCTTTCAAGACCGGTGTAATGTGGTCTCGGCGGCTGCCCCCAGTCACCAGTCTAGCTGCCGCATTCTGGATTAGCTGTAGTTTCCGAGTCACCTTCAAAGGTAGCCCCACGTAGAGCGCATTGCAGTAGTCCAAGTGGGAGATAACTAGAGCATGCACCACTCTGGCGAGACAGTCCGCGGGCAGGTAGGGTCTCAGCCTGCGTACCAGGTGGAGTTGGTAGACAGCTGCCCTGGATACAGAATTGACCTGCGCCTCCATGGACAGCTGTGAGTCCAAAATGACTCCCAGGCTACGTACCTGGTCCTTCAGGGGCACAATTACCCCATTCAGGACCAGGGAGCCCTCCACACCAGCCCTCCCCCTGTCCCCCAAGAACAGTACTTCTGTCTTGTCAGGATTCAACTTGAATCCATTAGCCGCCATCCATCCTCCAACCGCCTCCAGGCACTCACACAGGACCTTCACCGCCTTCACTGGTTCTGATTTGAAAGAGAGGTAGAGCTGGGTATCATCTGCATATTGATGGACACCCAGTCCAAACCCCCTGATGATCTCTCCCAGCGGCTTCATATAGATGTTAAAAAGCATGGGGGAGAGGATGGAACCCTGAGGCACCCCACAAGTGAGGGCCCAAGGGTCTGAACACTCATCACCCACCACCACTTTCTGAACACGGCCCAGGAGGAAGGAGCGAAACCACTGTATAACAGTGCCCCCAGCTCCCAACCCCTCTAGACGGTCCAGAAGGATGTTATGGTCGATTGTATCAAAGGCCGCTGAGAGATCCAGCAGAACTAGGAAACAACTCTCACCTTTGTCCCTAGCTCGCCGGAGATCATCAACCAGTGTGACCAAGGCAGTTTCAGTCCCATGATGAGGCCTGAATCCCGATTGGAAGGGATCCAAATGGTCCGCATCCTCCAGGCGTGCCTGGAGTTGTTCAGCAACCACACGCTCAATCACCTTGCCCAAGAATGGAAGATTTGAGACTGGGCGATAGTTGGCCATACTGGCCGGGTCTAAAGATGGTTTTTTAAGAAGCGGTTTATTGACCGCCTCTTTCAGCGGATCTGGGAATGTTCCCTCACAGAGGGAAGCATTCACCACCCCGCAGAGCGCATCGCCCAGCCCTTCCTGACTTGCTTTTATTAGCCAGGATGGGCAAGGGTCAAGGAGACAGGTGGTTGGTTTCACGCGTCCAAGCAGCCTGTCCACATCCTCGGGGGTAACGGATTGAAATTGATTCCATGCAACTTGACCAGACAGAGCTCCAGCACTCTCCCGCCCCGGCCCTGCTCCCACGGTGGTGTCTAGCTCCTTCCGAATATGAGTGATTTTATCTGCAAAAAACTTTGCAAAATCGTTGCAGGAGATCTTGGGGTCTTTACAAGGCCCCGGTGGTAAAGGTGGTTCCGTTAAATTGCGGACCACCTGAAAGAGTCTCCTGCTACTATTTTCTGCAGATGTAATAGAGGCGGTGAAGAAAGTCTTTTTCGCCGTCGCTATCGCCACTTGGTAGGCTCGACGTTGAGCTCTAACCTGTGTCCGGTCAGATTCGGAGTGAGTTTTCTGCCACCGACGCTCTAGCCGTCTCAGCGATTGTTTCATCGCCCTCAGCTCCGGGGAAAACCACGGGGCTGTCTGGGCTCCATGCAATCGGAGAGGGCGCTTCAGAGCCAGACAGTCGATAGCCCTGGCTAACTCCGCATTCCAGCGGGCCACCAGGGAATCAGCTGAAAGGCCATCAACATGGGATAAAGCATCCCCTACCACTCTCTGGAAACCATTTGGATCCATTAAGTGGCGGGGGCGGACCATCCGAATTGGTCCCACCTCCCTGCAGAGGGGAAGGGTCGCGGAGAAGTCCAGTTACACCAGGAAGTGATCTGACCATGGCACTTCTTTGGTTTCACTTTTACTTAGTGTCAGATCACCCACGTCACTAGAGGTGAATACCAGGTCTAAGGCATGTCCATGACTATGAGTTGGGCCCAACTTATTCAGGGACAGCCCCATGGAGGCCATGCTTTCCACGAAGTCCCGAGTGGCCCCTTGTAAGGTCGTGTCGGCGTGGATGTTAAAATCCCCTAGGACAACCAAGCTAGGTGTCTCCAGGAGAACATCCGCCACGACCTGAAGCAGCTCGGACAGGGAATCCTTGGTAGTGATGAAACGGGATATCAAATCCAAACTCTTCTTCTTCAGATGAGGGATGTTCCCAGCCCTTCCTGGAGATGCCACTGGGGATTGAACCAGGGACCTTCTGCATTGCAAGGCACCAACTGAGCCCTGGCTCTTCAAGCCTCTGTTATGGTCAGTGAGTCTTGCTCACAGGTCCAGGGGACAAAGAACAAAGTGGGACATGGAGCATCCAGGGGACCTAACATTTACCCAGGGGCAGTGGGGTTTTTTCTCTAAAAAGTGTTTAGGGGTACTCTCCTTTTCCTACTCATATTGAAATACTGCCCCTCAATCAGGCCAAACTTAGATTCACAAAATGTTTAGGGGTATGCATACCCCTGCTTCCCCCCCCCCCAAAAAGCACTGCCTAGGTGCCATGGGAACTGATATACCCCAAGGCCCCTGGCACTTGGGACAACATTGTGTTTGTGTTCCAGGCACCAGGGAAGAACTGAGGTCTCAAAGAGTTTGGTCTCACCTCCATTAACTTGTGTAGTTCCTCACACTACACTTTTTAAAAGGCATACAGTGGCTCAGCCACTACATCTTGTAAGATCAACTTGCAGGGCCACACAGAAAGCCTTCGCTGTTAGTAGCACTCCCACCCCAACAGAGGCCACCAGTTTCAACATCTTATCTGACTTGGCCTCCACTCAGGTAGCAAAAATTTTGGGGTTTGACATGGGTAGCTCCATTACCCGTGTCAGTAGCAGGTTCAGCACCACAGAAGAAGAGCCCTGCTGGATTGGACCAAAACTCCAGCCCACACAGCATCCTGAGCTTGCAGCGCTAGACCTTGGGGAGCCTGTGAGTGGGAGTTGAGTGTAACAGCGCATGTGTCATGTAGACAGTCCTGACCCCCCATGCGATCCCAATGTCCATGGGGGCAATGGAAAACACTTCTAGCCCTTGACATCATTATAGTGAAGGCCAACCCATATAGGACATGGGATGGGGAAGGAGATCCACTCTTGTCCTTCAACTCGTGACAAAATGCCTTGGACCAGCCCTAGCTGCTACACATCATAAGAAAACAGGAACACAGGATATACTGAATTTGTCCTGGAGAGCCACTGACTGGTAGTGGCTCTCCAGGATTCCAGGCTCCGTCTGGAGATGACAGGGGGATTGAACCTGGAATCTTCTGCCTGCAAGGCAGATGATCGTCCACTGAGCTACGGCCCTGCACATAAAGTGGGTAGAGTGCTCATTAGGCATGAGAACATAAGAAGAACCTGCTGGATCAGGCCAACGGCCCATCCAGTCCAACATCCTTTCTCACAGTGGCGGAACAGTTGCCTGTGGTGAAACCAGCACTTTCCCCTCTTGTGGTTTCCAGCAACTGGGATTCAGAAGCAGCCTCTGAATGTGGAGACAGAGCACAGCCAACATGGCTAGCAGCCATTAAGCACCTCTTCCTCCTCTCCTGCGGCTCAAATGCATTGCGCTTCCAGCAGGATGGTGTCACCTGTGTGACAACATCATGGTGGGGGGGTGTCCCAGGCCGGGGGGGACTCTATGTCTGCCTCTTAACACTCTCCCAGACCACACCCTGCCCAGCCACACACACCTTCTGTAGGTCATGCCCTTGACTAGCTCTGCCTTGTGACTTTCTCCAGGTGTTTTGACCTGGGTGGGATGTGTCCTTGATTTCTGATCATGCCCCTCGCTTCTCCAGATGGAGGGTAGAGAGGGGTGTGTTCTGTGTGTGTGTGTGTGTAGAAACTAGCCCTTTGTGAAAAGCTAACATTTGCATCCACTGCTTTACCCATTTTGCCCACCAGTGGAATGTGGCTCCTGGAACCTGAACACAGCCCTTGAGCTGGGTGGGGGGCAAGGTTCCCCATCCTTGGCATATAAGTACATGTGGGCAATGCTCTGCGTCTCCTGACTCAATGCACACAGCCTCCTTTCATTAACCTCCATCGATCCGGCGGTATTCATAAGGCTCCAATCACCCTGGCACATAGGTACCAAATCCCGTTTTAAGAGAGCCATTAAGCAGCAAATCATAGCAGCGGACTGCTATTATTATTCTGTGGCTTGGTATTTTTGAAGCAGCACCGCGGTATCAAGGGAGCCTGCGCCTGTCTCAGGGACCATTTAATGAAGCCTCAGCACTTCATTAAAGTCTTCACAGCTCACAAACACGCACACACACACGCACACACACAAGCACACTCCTGACATGGTAATGCCGCTAAAATGTAAGTCAGCATAATAAGTGCTTTCTGCTTCCCTGGCAGTATTTGA
Organism: Podarcis liolepis; assembly: GCF_965112155.1. NCBI lineage: Eukaryota > Metazoa > Chordata > Lepidosauria > Squamata > Lacertidae > Podarcis > Podarcis liolepis. The sequence goes on from NC_139564.1 coordinate 77,898,194, forward strand.
GCCATGGGACCAGAACGGAGCCTGAGCGTGGTACCAAAACTGTTGTTCTTATTTCAATCAATGCCAGTCATTAACGGCATTGGTGTAGCCTTATTGGAGTTCACCGATTGGGTCTGCATTGCTCCGGGACAGGAGGAAGGAAGTAAGTCAAAATGACACCGAGTTGGTTCAAAGAAAGAGTTTATTCTGCTCTCCGGATAGCAGAAGGCACTTGCATGATCAAGTCCACAGCAAGTCCAAAGAAATGACAGGTTTCATGCAGTTTATATATCCTCCAGGCACCCTCTCACTCCTCCCCTAGGAGCCCAACCATGTTGGCGTACGTACGCAGGTTGACATCACATATGTTCCTGCTCTGGTACTCTCAACCATAAAAGGATCTTCCTTCCTGTACTTCTGACCATAAAAGGATCTTCCTCTTCCTACTCTTCTCTGGGAGGCAGAGGTGACCATTTCTGAGAACACACTCTGGCGTTATTCCCAGACGTGGGTCTGCGCATCTTTGTGGTCAGCACATAAGATAAAGTTCTGGCGCCTTTTCTTTGTTCCCCTGGGGAGCCAAGGCCATCCCTTGCCTGTCCTGATAAAGGACAGAACTGTTTATGCAGTTGTGTCCTTATTATGGTTTTGCTCAAGAGTTCAAGTTTTACGCACTTAAAAGTGCTCTCTTTTGAAAGAACAAAAGGAGGGGGGGTGAGCAAGTTTTAAACTTGCTACACAGAAACCCATTCCTACATTGGTATTTTTAGAGAGTGGCAGAAAGCAATTTCAAGATATATCTGGCAAGGGAAGATTGTTAACAGATATAAAAGAAAGAGGTCGCTTCTCCCTACCAGATTTGAAACTGTATTATGAAGCATCATGCCTTTATTGGTTAAGGGATTGGGTGTTCTTGGAGAATACAGATCTTTTAGATCTGGAATGATTTGACAACAGATTTGGATGGCACACATACTTATGGTATGATAAAGCAAAAGTTCATAAAGGATTTGGGCACCACATATCTCAAAAGTCATTGTATGAGGTGTGGGACAGATACAAAAATCTACTAGACCATAATACACCATGTGGCTCTCGCCGCTTGAGGCAATGAGTGTAAAAAAGACAAATATGAGGAAAAACTGGACCACCTATGAACAACTAGTTATTACTAGGGAGAACGAATGGAAGTTAAAGCCATATGAAGATGTAAAATGTATGGTGAATGACTGGTTGCATTTTCGTCAAGCCAATGAAATGTTTAAAGAGGATAAAAACAAAAATGGATTTGGATATACAAAATCAAGATTTGAATTGGAGTTATTAAATAATGGCATTAAAATATTATCTAAAATGTATAAATTACTATTGAAATGGCATGTGAAAGATGAAGAAGTTAAATCGGTTATGATCCATTGGACCAAAGATATTGGTCATAATATACAAATAGAAGATTGGAGGAAATTATGGAAAGAGGGAATAAAATTTACTGCCTGTAGTGTATTGAAATAAAACATAATGAAAATGTTGTATAGGTGGTATATAGCAGCAAAATTAGTTAAATGTACAAAACAGATAATAAATGTTGGAAATGCAAAGAAAAAAAGGGTACCTTTTGCCATATGTGGTGGGAATGTAAGAAAGTGAAGGACTTCCGGGAAATGATTTATAATGAGATGAAAAAAATGTTGAAATATGCATTCGTTAAAAAATCAAAAGCCCTTCTATTGGGTATTGTGGGTACAGAAATTCATAAGAATGATAAAAAATTGTTTTTATATGTGATAACTGCAGCAAGGATACTATTAGCCCAAAGATGGAAACAAGAAGAAGTGCCAACTAAAGAAGAGTGGCAAGAGAAATTGATGAACCATGCTGAGACTCCGCTAACCCAGAAATAGTACCTTGGGTTAAGAACTTTGCTTTAGGATGAGAACAGAAATCGTTCTGCGGTGCAACGGCAGCAGGAGGCCCCATTAGCTAAAGTGGTGCTTCAGGTTAAGAACAGTTTCAGGTTAAGAACGGACCTCCGGAACGAATTAAGTATGTAACCAGAGGTACCACTGTATTGGAAAGTTGAGTTTATAGCAATAATTATAGTAACAAAATGTATAATTAGAAAGACTTTAGAAAACGATTAGTTGAGGTTGAAGGAAGTCTTAGGCGGTGATAGCCAAAAATTTTGAAATGATGTTTAAAAGGATGTTATGCTGGAAAATATGTGTAAAAACTAATATTTTTTTAAAAAAACAAGAGAGAATAAGGGCAGGGGAGCTGATTGGCTATCCCACTGGTGACAATTACACTGGCCACCTTCTTCCTGATAGGTTGGGATCATTTTCCAGGAAGAAGATGCCGATTTCAAAGGGCGGGGAGTGCAGAAGCAGCAGCCAGTCAAGAAGCAAAGTATGTGAGGGGTGGGTCAGGGGGCATGTTGCCCCATTCCCAGAAGCACTACTGTGGAACTGAAAATGTTTTCATAAGAACATTCAGCAAGGCTCTAGGTATATAAGATTAGAAAGCAGCAGCATAAGAAACTGGATGCAGGTCTTCCTCAGGTCAGCTGTACAGTTATTCCATTATTAGATTTCAAGATACTCCATAGGCATGCACATTCCACTTCTGAACACATGGCTTGCACGCCACATTTCCCTACTGTTTCAGTACTGAGAAATCTAATTCCTTAATGGAAGTATTGCAATAAAAATGACCTTTGCACACACCCCTTCCTTTCGGAAAGCTGTGCTCTGTCATGGGATATCTCAGACATCGCACCAGGTGGCAGCATTTGAGAACACAAATGGAGGCAGGTGCCACAAGCTCTTTGACAGCAATATCACAATCTACACTATCTTTACACTCACATCTCACATTCCAGAAGGCTTTTCTTTTCTTTTGGTAAAGGTTAACATTGCACGCCACTGAAACACAGTTGCTTTTGGGGAAGGAAACCAATACCAGCACCGTTGTAGAGTAGAAAGGAACGCCTTCACAAAACTTCAGTCCCTGGAGTTTTGCAGTTGTGAATTCCTTGGATGCTTCCCATTGCTACAAGAAGTGGAGGATGGTCTATTAGAGCAAATGGGATGCTGCCTCACCAACCTCAATCTGCCCTCAGCCAGACCCCACCTGCCTGCATTTTAACCTGCAACCAGTCCAGCCTATCAGCTTCCTCCCCCTCAGGACTCAGTTATACAGCTGCAAATAAAAGGTTTTAAGTGTGTTGTAAAGTGCAATATACAAATTTGACCTTAGATGGTGACAATGAGCTGTGGCAATTTCAATGTATTTTTCAAAACTTTTTTTTAAGGCATTTCCACAGCTTCTTAAAATACTTGTGTAGATTTCACCAGATTTCGCCTTGCCCTTGTAGACCTCAGCAGGCAGAGGGTGTTGGGATACTGCCAGGGAGATAAAGTCCATCATGCCCCCCCCCAAGCCGGCTGCCGGACGATCCATCGATCCCTGATGGTCACGCAGTATGAGCTTTTAGCGACACGAGTTTCCTGGAAATACCTTGCCACATTCCAGGGCTCGTGCACACTCTTTATCAGCAGATTATGCACAGCAAAAGTCGCACCCAGGTGAGCATTATCTACAGACTTTATTCAGCATTGATCAGAACAAAGAAAGACATAGAATCATAGAATCATAGAGTTGGAAGAGACCACAAGGGCCATCGAGTCCAACCCCCTGCCAAGCAGGAAACACCATCAGAGCACTCCTGACATATGGTTGTCAAGCCTCTGCTTAAAGACCTCCAAAGGAGGAGACTCCACCACACTCCTTGGCAGCAAATTCCACTGTCGAACAGCTCTTACTGTCAGGAAGTTCTTCCTAATGTTTAGGTGGAATCTTCTTTCTTGTAGTTTGGATCCATTGCTCCGTGTCCGCTTCTCTGGAGCAGCAGAAAACAACCTTTCTCCCTCCTCTATGTGACATCCTTTTATATATTTGAACATGGCTATCATATCACCCCTTAACCTCCTCTTCTCCAGGCTAAACATGCCCAGCTCCCTTAGCCGTTCCTCATAAGGCATTGTTTCCAGGCCTTTGACCATTTTGGTTGCCCTCCTCTGGACACGTTCCAGTTTGTCAGTGTCCTTCTTGAATTGTGGTGCCCAGAACTGGACACAGTACTCCAGGTGAGGTCTGACCAGAGCAGAATACAGTGGCACTATTACTTCCCTTGATCTAGATGCTATACTCCTATTGATGCAGCCCAGAATTGCATTGGCTTTTTTAGCTGCCGCGTCACAGTTGGCTCATGTCAAGTTTGTGGTCAACCAAGACTCCTAGATCCTTTTCACATGTACTGCTCTCAAGCCAGGTGTCACCCATCTTGTATTTGTGCCTCTCATTTTTTTTTGCCCAAGTGCAATACTTTTTGCCCAAGTGCAATTTTTTTGCCCAAGTGCAATACATGACTGTTCTGCGTCAGTGTCTTCGACCGAGAGAGAAATCGAAAGCAATAGCAACATAAACATCCTGTGAACAGGACATGCGCAGACTCTGTGACTCACAAAGCCTGCTCCCTTTAAGGTGGAACGGAAATATCCTAACAGAGGGATGGGGTCATAAGGACATAAGAAGAGCCTGCTGGATTAGGCCAATGGCTCATCGACTCCCGCAGAAAACAACCTTGCTTCATCTTCTGTATGACAGCCCTTCCGGTATTTGGACATGACTATCATGGCACCTCTCAGTCTCCTCTTCTGCAGGCTAAACATCCCCCATTCCCTCAAACTGTTCCTCATGAATTTTGAGACCCTTGATCATCTTGGCCTCCTCTGCTTGCCTTCCAGCTTGCCAATATCCTTCTTAAACTCTGTGCTCTCCTTACACAGAAGTGCATATACCTAATACAGTGGTACCTATACTTACATTCACCTCCAGTTTCGTATCCTTCAGGATATGTGCGCAGCAAACCCAGAAATATTTTTCCAGGTTTCGCTGTGCGCACATGCGCTGAAGTGTTCTACGCGCCGCACACATGCGGAAAAGCACTAAACCGGAGGTACCGTGTGCAACCAATAGGTGGTGCCTATTGGTCCACCCCAGATACAAATGTACCCTGGTTGTCCTCCTGACATGCTCAGTGGAATGTCCCATGCTCAGTGGAATGTCCCATGTGGAATTCTACACACATATAACTGGTCACATCCACGCTTTAACAGAAACTTCAACAGCTGTGGCTTCCACCAAAGAATCCTGGGAACTATGGTTTGGTTAGGGTGCTGAGAGTCATTAGATGACCCCTTATAGTGCTATAATCCCAGGCACCCTTGACAAAATACAACTCCCAAGATACTTTGGGGGAAAGCATGGGAGTGTTTTATATCTATGCGCTTGGAGCCCTTGTGGTTTCCCACTAGCAAGGAGCACCAGTGCGGGTTTGTTTATTATTTTGGGTGGGCTGGGAGTATGCATATGGTAGAGCAGAGAGCATGATCTCACTTTCTGCTCCATGCATTGGGCTTAGACATGTATGTGGGACTTGTGAAGGCTCTTATGTGGGTGGAGCGAGAGCAGAGGCGTGAAGCAGGATTTATCATCATGTGATAAAGGTTGTCTCCATTATGCATCCTTGGAAATGTCTCAGAAAGGCATGAGAAGAATGGGAAAGAGGACAGGCCCACTAGTATGCAAGCCTGGTTTAGCCAAGATGGTGCCCTCCAGGTGCTGCTGGACTCCAGCTCCCACCATCCCTGACTCTTGGCTGGTGGGGCTGGGACTGGTGGAAGCTGGAGTTCCCCCACTCTAGACCTCATGTTGTGTGCCTCAATTCCTGCACATTACAGGGGAAAGGGAGGAATGGAGGTATGGGGCTACTGGGTTTGGTTTTGCGCCTATCTTAGTATTCCATAGCCCATTTTCTCTATTTGGTTCTATCTGTGTGGATGGAAGGATCAGGAGGGTTAACTCTTGACTATGGGAGCAGAAAATGAGGTTCCAGTTATTAGTTGATTTATTGCTCTGTCCTTGATCTGCGTTCAGGACTTGGAAGAAAATGTTCCTCTCTGAAGCATTAAGCGTCTTCAAAGAGCAGAGGCATTAAAAATTGAAATCATAAAATAGACATGTAAATATAGCAGAGGTAAACGGGGCAAGCGAGGGAAGGACAGGCAGCTGGCCAATCCTGCCAGCCCCTGGCACATGCATAGAGATATCGCAGGTGGATCAAGCCAGAATCTTTCACAGACATGGCACAGACGGAAAACAAAGGAGGTAAGCAACTTATATGTGCATGAACTCACTGTCTTAAATTGAGCGAGACCTATTGTTTATAGTATCATCATCATTATTGAGAGCCAGTGTGGTGTAGTGGTTAAGAGCGGTAGTCTCATAATCTGGGGAACCGGGTTTGTGTCTCCGCTCCTCCACATGCAGCTGCTGGGTGACCTTGGGCCAGTCACACTTCTTTGAAGTCTCTCAGCCCCACTCACCTCACAGAGTGTTTGTTGTGGGGGAGGAAGGGAAAGGAGATTGTTAGCTGCTTTGAGACTCCTTAAAGGGAGTGAAAGGTGGGATATCAAATCCAAACTCTTCTTCTTCTATTATTGCATCTGGAAAGCACCTACATTTTCCAAGCATCGTTCAAGATATATACATTTTTATACTAGGGCTGTGCGCTGGATAGAATCATAGAACTGCAGAGTTGGAAGGGACCCCAATGGTCATCTAGTCCAACCCCCTGCAATGCAGGAATCACGGCTAAAGAATCCCCAACAGATGGCCACCTGACCTTTGCTTAAAAGCCTCCAGTAAAAGGCGTGGTGGCATGACATGCAGCAAAGGAGGTGTCAGTGAGGGTGTCCTGTGTCAGGGGGCAGCGGCATTTTCTGTTTTGCCTCTCATGTCCTTGGCCAGATTTCTCTCTCATCCCTGCCTCCCAGTACAGCTCTGGGCTCTCTTCCTGCCTCAGAGGCAGCAGCTAGGCTCCCCAGTACCACAAGCTAAGCTGCCAACCAATCCAGGACAGCAGGGAAAGCTATCACAGGAGACCATCTCCTATGGTTCCACAACAGGAAAAGCCTCGCTCCTAGCACTGCCATCCTGCCTAGGGAGCCAGGGCTTGATCTGCCAGCTACAAACCAGAAAAAGGGTTGATCGGGGACAAAGAAGAAGAAAGAAGTTTAAATTCATTATGGCTCTATGCAGAACAGGATAAAGAGTCTCGTGACAATGTGCATGTAAAACAGGACTTTCAAATAAAGCATCAGCTCAGGCACAGATTGGTGAAGGTGGGTGAGGAGCGTCTGATGAAAACCCGAAGCTGCTCTTCTTCCTTGTCTGCTGAAAGGAGATGGAGTCAACCCAGAGCTTTGCTCCTTGCCGTCTTTTCATTACAGAGGTGTTTGGGGACAAATCTCCAGCACTCATATTTTTATCACGGCAGCAAGCGAGGAGCTCTTGCCCCAAGGCAAAGATGCTGGTGTGCAGTCCTATTCAGAAAAGATAAATTGCTGGTGTCTCCCTCTGCCTGAGTTATATTCCACTTTCCTTGAGGTTGGAGGAGTGGATAAGAAGCATGGAGAATTCTCACAGCAGGAAGATCAAGGAGAGGATGAAGGGGAGGGGTGGAGTGGGAGTCGAATCAGGAAGCAGTTGACTCTGCTAATCTCAGTGGACACAGAGGCCAACATCCTACAGCCAGTGAGGGTACATTCCCAGGGCGCATTGCAAACTGACCTTTGGGTGGCCATTCTGGGACAAAGGACTTTCAATGGGAGGCTGCAACACAGCATCATTTAATTGTCCTTAATCAAGGTTGGGGACTGAATACCCACCCTTAAATCATGCTGTATGTGAGCCAACACACCAGAAAGAAGACTGGAGGCACACATGATTATGGTGGACAAGCTATATGGATTCAAATGTATCAAACCAGAGGATCTGCAAAACCAGTTCAATTACACCAAATACCCAAATTGAATATGTCTGGGTAGCTGAATTGCAATGAATGGGGGGATTCTATTCTTCCCCTCTCCTGGGCATATTGACAGCCGCAAGCTGTAGCCACACAGGAGGGTTTGGCAAGAAATCCCACTTCTCTGCTACCTGCACTTTGGGTGGCAGAAGCAGACATGCACCCACTGGCCCCGTTGGCCAGGGTTCACCCCGGTCTGCCTGCCAAGCCCATCCCAATAATGCCTCAGGTACTTAGACCACCATTCCAAGAGTCCTCTCGCCTGCACCAACTCAGTGCCGACTGTGGCCAAATTAAAGAGCATCAGCCAGATGGCCATCAGCCATGGATGCTTTAGACTAGTTGAGATTCCTGCATTGCAGGGGGTTGGACTAGATGACTCCTGGGTTCCCTTCCAGCTCTACAATTCTATGATTCACTCCAATCATGCAGATGACACCCAACAGTATGGAGCAGGTAAAAAAGAGTCCGAAGGCTGTTTAGAGGCTCCCCCCTACTTCATTCCCAAAAAGGGCAACTAGCAAAGCCCATAGTGCAAAGGGCAGGAGGGTGGGCATCGCAAGAAGCCGAGGGAAGAATGCAGGGCAGAACCAGCTTAAATAGCCTGGAATCAGCTTCTTCTCTATTGGAGAACAAGCATCACATGGCAAGCCAGGCTCCTTCCCCTGACTGAACCAGCTCTCCTTTTCTTTCAGGGGAGGTGGGTGTGGCAAACTTGCTCCCCCCTTCCCACTGGAATATTAAGTGGAACCACATTGTTCATTGACAGCACCAATGCCATGATGTCTGTATAATCAACAAGTGTGTGTGTGTGTGTGTGTGTGTGTGTGTGTGTGTGTGTGTGCAGTTTGTGACATTGTTTATAAACTTCCATAGTATAAACTTTCACCCAATGCATGAAATGAATAGAAATAAAAGTTATTAAGGAAACCTTCCAGACAAGTGCAGAGACACTATTATGCCTTCTAAACTATACACAAGGTAATGCAAATATCAGAACATATCAAACACAGATTCTGTGTATATTAGCAAGGATAATATTCACTAAATCGTGGCAACCGAGTCGAGTTCTGAAATAGCAAGTATTAATTAGAAAGACATATTAACAGGTGCAAAACTACAAACTTAGCTGGAATGATATGCCCATATAAAAATATAAGTTAGGAAATGAATAAATGGACTACAACAACTTTAGAAATATCAAAAGAACAGACTGAAGGTCAGACTTACACATTTTTACAAGTACACACTTAAACATTTCAATATTAGATACTGATATTTTTAGAGATAAGAACATAGATTTATATTTCTCTCTCTCTCTCTCTCTCTCTCTCTCTCTCTCTCTCACACACACACACACACACACACACACACACTTCAAGAGAAAGTGAAATGTAACTGTGATGCAAAAGGTTTTGCATTAAGATACCAAAGGAATATTGAAAGGTTTGCATGATATAATGAGCTGCTTTATACAATATTATTTTTAATGTGTGTATTATCACTTACCATGTGTATGGCATGTGCAATGTCTATATTCATTAAATAAAATAAAAAACATATAAAGGAGAAAGAAAGAAAGAAAGAAAGAAAGAAAGAAAGAAAGAAAGAAAGAAAGAAAGAAAGAAAGGAAGGAAGGAAGGAAGGAAGGAAGGAAGGAAGGAAGGAAGGGAAGGCGGGAGGATTAAGCTGGATAGAGGGCTTTTTCATCAGTAGAATTGTGGCAGTAGAATTGTGGATTTTCTTCCCCATGGACTTTTTGCTCTCTCAGATCTGTCTACATATTTCCATGGCGATAATATATATCTTTTCAAAGGACAAATTACACCCAGCCTCCTTCCAATGGTGGTGGCCTCAGACAGGGATGAGGAGCTTGTCACCCTCCCAATATAGATGAGCTCCAGCTCCCATCATCCCTGAAGACTGGCCATGCTGGCTGGAGCTGATGGAAGTTGAAGCCCAACCACACTGGGCAGGGCCACTGGTTCCCCAGCCCCGGTCTGACACATCCTGCAAGGGAACTTAAGCTGTGAACTCTCCCCTCCTCACTGGCCATGCTGGCTGGGGCTGATGGCCCTCCAGCAACGTCTGGAGGGTGAACGGTTCCCCATTATTCCAGGTATATCCCAAGAAGTGCATGACAGAGTTCACAATTTTTTTCTCCCCTCTCACAATTTCATCCTCACAGCAACCCTGTGAGGTAGGCTATGTTGACAATAACTGGCCCAACCTCATCCCAAGAGCCTTATGTTCAAGTAGGGATTCGAATCTGGGTCTCTCTTCTCCTGTTCCATCCAGGGGCAGACAACCTTCTCTTCCCCCTACATTTCCATGGGGTGGGGACAATTTGTTGAGGGCCACATGCTAAATCTTGGAGCGGTTGAAGCCCATGATGGGCTTGCACAAAGCAAGCACTCCTTTGTCTATCATTAGTGTTGCCTTCCTATTCCCATCCAGGTGCCATCCAGCTGTTGTTGGACTACAACTCCCATCAGGCCAAGCCTGAACGGCTAACACACACTGGTGTTTCTTGAGAAACAAATGCCTGGAAAACATCAGTTTTTTTTCTGACCAGTGGACAGGGTGAAGAGGGGGATCTCCACATAGATGTTCTGCAGATCTTCCAAAGCACACCATCCTTTGAGTGACCCAGGGGGCTCAAAAGGTTCCCTAGGTGTGGGAGGGTGTAAATGCATTTTGATTTCCAAACAACTGGGTTACTACTTCCTATCTTACCATTCTGTGGTGGATACATTGTGGCACCACGAAACAGGAAACATCAGCCTGGTGGCTTTGGCTATGAGGTCACATCCCCCCTCAAGTGAGATCAATGAGGCATTGGCTGTCCTCAGAGAGGCAGTCACATCTTATTGGATCTCTGTAGCTATGACATCCCATTCAGCTGCAGCCAACGTGACACTCTCCCAGCCCCTGCTACACTACAAGTCCTGAGGCTTTGAACAATGCTGGCTGGGGCTGAGGGGTGCTGCAGTCCAACAAAATCTCCAGTGCTCCATCCTGGAGGAACTGGACAGGAAGAAAGAGGTTAATTTGCTTCATGGGCACAAATTGCCCCATGTATGAGAAAAGTCAACAGGTGCAAGGTCAGCCAAGCCAGTTGCTATGGCAACAGCTCAGTGATGTCTATATAAGTGATTAAGGCATACCAGCTCATTAGTCAATCAGTGAGTCTGATAGATATAGATAGATAGAGAGATAGAGAGATGAGAGGTAGAGAGATGATAGATGATAGATGATAGATGATAGATAGATAGATAGATAGATAGATAGATAGATAGATAGATATGTAAAGCGTACAAGATGTATGTGTATATCAACATCTGGAACTGTATCACTGAAGCCTAATCTTCTGCAGGAGTAAACTATTTTGGACCTTAAGTTGCCTCTGTGGGTTGACTGGAACTGGGGACCACTTCTGCTACATGGGTTACCTCATTCCAGATTCGCAATGCACCACATGGGCAACCCTGCCTTGTATGATGCTTGATTGGCTAGAACAGGGTCTGCAACCTTTAAGACAAAAAGAGCCACTTGGACCCGTTTCCGAAGAAAAAAAAAACTGGGATCCGCAAAACTCGTCATTATAAAAATAACTTTTTTGTCACTTTTTATTATTTCTTTGTTTGACCCCTCATAATTACTCCTCCTCATAGAAATAAACGTTAAATTAACAAGTTACCTTTTTTTTGTGTGTGTGTTCTTCACTCCCCTTCAAAACAGTGACCAGCGTACATGCCCCTTACAATGTAGCAGGCGGGCAGGAAAGTGACGTCGGGACGGTGCGTGACTAACGCACGCACCGCCCCCATGCGTCGTCACAGCCAGTACAGCGCCCGCCACAGTGGGGAGTGTTGGGGCGCACAATGCACCTCCTCCCCTCGCTAGTATCTGCCCCGGAGCCGCGGCAAAGGTGTAAAAGAGCCACATGCGGCTCCGGAGCCGCGGGTTGCAGACCCCTGGGCTAGAACCTCACATCCTCCCCACAATCCCTGATTAGTTGCTCTCGCTTAGGGCAGAAGAAAACTGGGGCAAAACAAAACATTTTGACATCATTGATGCCCCCCTGCTTAACCTTGAAAATGATTAAGGACAAAAACACGGTGCAGCTGGAGGGAGGCCTTTTTCCATGCAGTACAAGATGCTTGGCAGGGGGTTGGACTTGATGGCCCTTGTGGTCTATTCCAACTCTATGATTCTATGAGGAGGCACAAGATGTTGCTGACGTGGCCAAGCGTGGTGGCTGCAAACCCTTCTCCTATGATTTTATGATTCTCCTCTCCCTCGCCTTCTCCTCAACACAAAACTCATCTGGCTCAGCTACCTGTTTCCTCCCACATTCTCCCCCCTCTTCTTTAATTGGGAGCTTGCTAATTATCCTAATACTTTGCAGAGGAAATAAACAGCAATTGGGGGGGGGGGAGTGGTATTTTTATTCCCTGGCACACTCACGCAGAGGCTGCGTCTCTGCTGCTGAGCCTCATGCGCTCTCCCAGGAAGCTGTCTCCTCCCAGCCCTGGCACGCCTTCTCTCTGCTTGTCAGAAAACACCCGCATCTCTCCTGGAAGCAGAAAATGGGCTGCTTCTAGGAAGGAGGTGCTGTCCTGCCATGAGTAGTCAGAAAAGTCACACATTGTCTGAGAACTTAAAGCGAGTGAGGGGAAATTTATTTTATTATCATTATTATTAGTAATCAGCATTGCTGTAAAGAAAATGTTTCAATTAGGGATGGAGCAAAGCAGCTAATCTATCGTTTATAATTCCTTTAAATTTCTTACTGCTCATGTTTATATTAATCTTGCTAATGTTTTTTATTGTTTACAATTTGTTTTCATACATTCAATAAATTTTGTTATGAAAAGCCTATCATCTTGATCTTCTGGTAAATTTGGCAATCTCTGCATATTCCATCCATTTTAATTGCCAATTGTCTCTTTTGGGGGCCAGGTCCTCTTTCCAATTTTGGGCATATGTCATTTGGGCAGCCGTGGTTGCATACATAAATAGTTTTTTTTCCCTGATCTTTCAGCACCTCTTCTCCATGTATACCTAGAAGAAAAGCTTCTGGTTTTTTAACAAAGGTTATTTTCAAGATTCTTTTTTCAATTCATTATGGATCATTTCCCAGAAGGCTTTTGCAATCTTACAGGACCACCATACATTTAAAAAGGTACCTTCTTTCTCTTTACATTTCCAACAAATATTGGATTCTGACTTACACATTTTAGCTAATTTACTAGGCATCAAGTACCATCTGTACATCACCTTCATGTAATTTTCTTTTAATGCATAAAAAAGGGTAAAGGTAAAGAACCCGTGACAGTTAAGTTCAGTCGCAGACGACTCTGGAGTTGCGGCGCTCATCTCGCTTTACAAGCCGAGGGAGCCAGCGTTTGTCCACAGACAGTTTTTCCGGGTCATGTGGCCAGCATGACTAAGCCGCTTCTGGCGCAATGGAACACCGAAACCAGAGTAGCACACAGAAACGCCATTTACCTTCCTGCCAGAGCGATACCTATTTATCTAATTGCTCTTTTGGCGTGCTTTCAAACTGCTAGGAGCAGGAGCTGGGACTGAGCAACGGGAGCTCACCCCGTCACGGGGATTCGAACCACCGACCTTCTGATCGGCAAGCCCAAGAGGCTCAGTGGTTTAGACCACAGCGCCACCCGTGTTTTAATGCATAGCAAGCTGTAAATTTGTAATCTTCTTTCCAAAGTCTTTCCCATGCTGTCATATCAATATTATAACCTATATCAATTGCCCAATGTATCATTGATGATTTGACCATTTCATCCTTTGTTTGCCATTCTAATAATAATTTATACATTTTAGATATTACCTTCTGATTATTCTTTAGCAGTTTTTTTTCTAATTGAGAGGTATGCAGATCAAAAACTCAGTGATTCAGAATGTGGGAGAAGACAGAAAGGGCATGGTCACTGATACCCTCAGAGAAAAAGTTCCCCTGTCAAAAAGCTCCACTGCTATGGCAAACTTACCCTGCCATGCACACCTGAACCTGATGAACTGGTCTAGCTCCATCCCATCCAAGATAGTTTCCCAATTTTGCACCCAGTTTCTGGGGCAAGCTCCAGTCCTGGGCTAAAAGGAGTCCAGGCTAAGTGTGTGAATATGACAAACATGAAAATAACTAGAAAACGACCCCTGCAGTTGTGGGGGGTGGGGGGTATGGTGCTTAAGCACAGAAACTGCAGCTGATCAAATCCCTAACCACTCAGTTCACATCTGACATGTGTAAATATGATGCATCCCCAGGGGTTGTTTGCATGGAAGGGGAGGGGGAATCCCCACTGTACACGAAGCAGCCCTCAGAAACTGTTGGCAGAAGGCAAGCTTAGGATTGCTACAGATAAGCGAGAAGCAGCTTCCGGTGTCCAAGTAACTGGTGTAATGGCAAGCAGAGTGCATCCTCAGAGCTTCATTGTGTCACAAGCATCCCATAATAAATAATGCAGTTAGCGTAAAGGTTTTCTAATTACTTTGTGATGCAAGTTGCTAGAAAGCAGCCCTTTTTGTTCTGAATGAGCTGCCGTGATTTTCTCAGGGTTGTACCATTAGGGCTGCTTTGTTAAGCCATACCCCATACACAGACATGCCTGTGCGTCTTGCCTGGGCGATTTGGGGCAGACGAACAGAACAGCAATGAAATCACCAGGAGGAAGGAGTTTCTTCAGCTATTTAGGGCTCAAGTCATTTAGGGTTCAACATAGTAACATAAGCAGCTTGAACTGGGCTCAGAAGCAAAAACTGGTTCTCAAAGGACAAAAGATGTATCAAGGAGCAACCCCAAATGATGAACCTGATTCTTCAGCAGAGTGTGACGCCACCCAGAACAGCCCAAACTCCAATTTCCCAGACATGAGATCCACCTGCCAACAGTGCCCCCATCTTGCCAGTCTCTTGGCCTTCATCCAGCACATTACTAGTCCCAGACATCCGTTCAGCACCGACAGAGCTACAGAAGGTCTTGAAACATGGAGCTGGGTATCACCTGCATCTTGATGACACAGAGGTCCCCCACCCACCAATTATAGCACCCAGCAGCTTCAAATATTCTCCAAAATTTGTAGACCACTTAATTGTAAACAAAAACCTCCAAGGAAGGAGATTGCAGGATGTATCCCTGAAGCTCATTAACAAACACTTCAGTTGCCAAGAACAGAATGTGAACTGAAGGCAAAACTAGCATTTGGCACTTCTGTGTGATGAATATTTGCTTCTTTCTACTCTCACACTGAACCAAACTATCCCATTGCTTTCCCTAATTAACACCTGGCTTGCTTTGTGGTTTCCTGGGATGTTGAACCACGGAGGACTAACTAGCTTTAGGCACCAGTTCAAGGCAAGATCTGAAGGCACATGAAGTTACAGAATCCTCACTGAAGTCAAGCAGACGTGGGTCCTTTCAGTGTCTGGGTGGGAAATCACCTGAGACCCTCAGTGTGTACCAGCTTGAGTCCTACCATGCAAGAAAGGTGGGACATGCATGTAGCAAATGTTTCAATAGAGATGGTGGCCCACAGGGAATTGCCTCTGGGAGTGTTCAAAGCCAGCACCAGCAGACCAATGTCCCAGCCAGGATCACATAAATACACTAATGATGAGCCGGTGCTTCCATGAAAGCTGCCCATTAATGCAATCACCTGAGTTAACAAGGCTCCAGCTGTTCCTTTTTGAATATTCAGCATCCTGTCAAGTTCAGTTAATTTGTGATAAACCAAAGTTGCTGCTGTGGATCTAAGCATTTTGCAATCTGAACTTGCGAGAGATATCTTCCTTAGAGGCTACAGACAGAGCTGTTTGAAAGTGGAACCGACTCCCCCAGAAGGTGGTGGGCTCTCTTTCCTTTGAGGTTTTAAAGTACAAGTTGGATGGACATCTGTCTTGGATGCTTTAGCTGAGATTCCTGCATTGCAGGGGTTGGGCTAGATGACCCTGGGGGTCCCTTCCAACTCTACGATTCTACAATCCTATGATTCGATAAGCCCCTTGTGGGCAATCAAGAGGGGTGAGCAACATTCCTAGCCAAATCAACATTTGGTCAGAAAATGAAGTTCGCTGCTCCTTTCAGCAAACCTGTAAGTTACATGCCAAGAGATGCAACTGTGGCTCAACCATCCTTTGAAAACTGGTAAAGGCTGCCTTGGGAGAAGGCAATGGGGCTGGTAGTGGTGAGCACAGCCCAATTGTCACTTTGCCATCACAGGCTGCCATTACATGCATCTTAACTGCATGGAATAGCTTGAGCCTAGATAGATATAGATAGATAGATGATAGATAGATGATAGATAGATGATAGATGATAGATGATAGATAGATAGATAGATGATAGATAGAGATAGATACTTAAAGATTTCTTAGTTTGCAAAAATACGTGCATTGTCTCTTTTTTCAAGTTGTGTTTTCTACAGATCAGTTTCATTTGTTGTGAGACTTTAGTGTTGCATGCAGTATTAGGGAAGGGAAGGGGGAAGAAGAAGAAGAAGAAGAAGAAGAAGAAGAAGAAGAAGAAGAAGAAGAAGAAGAAGAAGAAGAAGAAGAACAACAACAACATCAACAACAACAACAACAAGGGGGTTAGGACAACAGCATTCAAATGCCAATAATGACAAGGAAATGCTTTATCGCTGGGATGGCGTGCATCTATCTGATGCGGGAAATGATATTTGGTTGGCGGATATTTTTCAAGGTGTGAGGGATTGGTTACAGGTCTAAGGGTATTGGCGGCGAGCCGGCTTGCGGCTCGGTGGCGGTAGGCATTGGCCGGGGTATTGTCATGCAGATGAGGTTGGGGGGGAGGAACGCCATCACCTCCCCCAATGCTTGAAGGGTAGTTCGTTAAAGGACTCCGAGGGGCGACGCCTCGTCCGAAACCTACGGAGGCTAGGGCCTAAAGCGCGCCCCCGAGCGGTAACCCCTCGGGGAGCGCCTAGGGATACGCATCTCGGGTGGCTCCCCCTGTTGGTGTTTAACCCTTCCCGGTTAGACCGGATAGTCGGTTAGGGGCCAATGCCTAAAGCCAATACCCTTCTTTCCTGTAATCAATAAAGTTGTGGCCAATTTCGCCCATTAAACCTAAATCGCTGTGTCCGTTGTCTTTATTTATTCCACCTGTGGGGGGGAGGGAATAGCCACGCAATGCCCCTTCCGATCGTCAGGAGGAGGGGGGGTTGCGGGATCACGACACCATCCACACTCGCCCTCGCGAGGCTGGTGCCAGCCTCGCGGGAGGCCGCCGGGATTCCCCCAATTAACATCCCCTTGGCGCCAGCCAATCGGCTGGCGGCAGGGGCGGGCCTTAGAAAGGCCACTTAAGGTCGGGGCAGCCCTCGGCTCGCCCCTTTTCGCCCGGGAGACGACGCGGTTTCCCACCCACCCGCCCTTTAGGTTTTGCCACCGATCTTGCTATGGGCTTCGGCTGGTCGCCGCAAGGGGCCTGGTAGGAGTTTTTCCATTTGGCTAATTGGCTGGTTTTGTGAGCCACTTGGTTTTTTCGCCTACCTCGTAGCAAATCGTCACAACTCCCTTGGTTTTGGCGGTAGGCATTGGCCGGGGTATTGCCATGCAGATGAGGTTGGGGGGGAGGAACGCCATCACCTCCCCCAATGCTTGAAGGGTAGTTCGTTAAAGGACTCCGAGGGGCGACGCCTCGTCCGAAACCTACGGAGGCTAGGGCCTAAAGCGCGCCCCCGAGCGGTAACCCCTCGGGGAGCGCCTAGGGATACGCATCTCGGGTGGCTCCCCCTGTTGGTGTTTAACCCTTCCCGGTTAGACCGGATAGTCGGTTAGGGGCCAATGCCTAAAGCCAATACCCTTCTTTCCTGTAATCAATAAAGTTGTGGCCAATTTCGCCCATTAAACCTAAATCGCTGTGTCCGTTGTCTTTATTTATTCCACCTGTGGGGGGGAGGGAATAGCCACGCAAATGATAGATAGATGATAGATGATAGATGATAGATAGATAGATAGATGATAGATAGATAGAGATAGATACTTAAAGATTTCTTAGTTTGCAAAAATACGTGCATTGTCTCTTTTTTCAAGTTGTGTTTTCTACAGATCAGTTTCATTTGTTGTGAGACTTTAGTGTTGCATGCAGTATTAGGGAAGGGAAGGGGGAAGAAGAAGAAGAAGAAGAAGAAGAAGAAGAAGAAGAAGAAGAATATCAACAACAACAACAACAACAAGGGGGTTAGGACAACAGCATTCAAATGCCAATAATATTAATAATAAAAAGATTTATTATTGAAAATGGATGGGAGGTATATGGATATATAATATTTTTTAAATTTATTAATTCAAAAGAATAAGAGTTCAAAAGAAAATGAGGAGGGGGGGATATAAAACATAGCAACTAAAAAGTTAAGAAAAAATAGAATCTTAAGTTGTTGAAATCTAGAAAAAAAATAATGATAATAAAAATGAGAGGGCAGGAGTGTTTTTTTTAAAAAAAGGAAAAGTAAAATAAAAATGAGTAGAAAATGAATAATAAGGATATTGTTGAGAAGGAGATTGGTATATGTAGTTAAAAAGGATATTGGTGGAGGGTCCCTGGGTCAAGGCTAAGCAGGCACTGCCCTTACAATTTTTCAAAAAAGAAAAAAATACTTTCTTTTGTTTATTTATTTAATAAGAAGGGAGGGGACATAAAAAATTCAATAACAATAATAAAATCATCCTGGATCTTTGTTGCGCCCATCTCTGGCGGCCAGCAACACCCCCACACCAGCAAGGGAAGGTCTGTGCCGCAGCTCAGCTCTCCTGGGTGATCACCGGCACGCCTTTCCTGCTTGGGCCCCAGGCTGCTCTTTTGGTGCCGGCTGCTGGGCTGCGCACTTCCTTGCAGCCTCCCTGGCTCTCCTGGTCCCCTCCTACCTTTCCCCCTTGGTGGCGGTGGCTACGGCAGTGGTGGCAATTGGTGAGAGCTCAGCTAGGGGCGTGGCTGCTCCGCTTTGTTTTTAGTTCAGCTCCAGAGTCTCTGGGCCCCGGAGTTCTGCTGAGTTGTTGCCAGGGGGCTCTTGGTCATCTTCTGGGGGCTCTGTGGGGCCTCTTTGGTTTCTGTGGTGGGCAGCTCTGGCTCCCCTTGGGTTGCTGCAGTGGCAGTGGCAGTATTGGCAGCGCAGCTCTTGCTGGCGGTCCTTATGAGCTCTGCGGGGCTGTGGTGCTCACCATCTTGAGCCTTGATGTGCTGGGACAGCCCTCATCCAAGAGCTGGACAGCATGGAGGATGCAAGGTCAGTCTCTTTGACCAGCCATTTTTGCACAAGGAACCAGACTGGGCTGTTAACTTTGGAGAGCAGCCCACTGAAGCAGCAGAGAATCCCCAAACAACACACAGTGAAATGGAAAGAGCATCTCTTCAACTTGCAGGGATGAAAAAGTGATCTGCTCAGGCCTCAGCAAGAAGACCAGGCTGCTGCCTGCAGCGAGGGAAGACATTCTCTCTCCCCCACCCCTCTTTCCCAGTGTCACACTTCATGATCATAATTACATTTCAAAATGGCTAGAGACAGGGAGAGAGCCCTGGTTTATGTACTGCAGCCTAGGTCGTATAAATAAGCCACACACTAAGCTAAGGTTTATGTCAGGAACCCTGTTTTCAATGCACATATCTGTCTGAATTTAATGCTTTCAGGGATACATGCATTTTTATACTTTGGAGGGGGAGAGAGGTCATTCTCTGATACACAACTCTGCAAGAGGTGGCTTTTCTCCCACCTTGTGGTTCAATGCACAACACTAGACAACATGTGCCATTATAGACAGGCATGTATCAGAATCCAGTGATACACACTAACACAAACTGCACCCTCTCCTTTGTGGAAGGTGGTGGGTGGGGAAATAGTTTAATTTTTACAATGACTTTCAAAGGACACAGTCGAAGCTGCTTTGGTCATAAGCTTTAAAGCAACATTTTAAAGTCTCTGTATATTATGCTCAATGATGGGCAACCAGGTTGGCAGGTTTAGATCAGAAATACAGCTGTTTACATTCCACTTATTTTTGTTCCTCTCCCAGTCCATCATTTGTGGGACTGGTAATAGATTAAGGTTATGCTCTCCAAACTGTGCCATAATAATATATTCTAAAACCAAGGCTGTGTATTGATTTCATAGAACCATAAAATTATAGAGTTGTAGAGCTGGAAGGGACCCCAAGGGCCATCTAGTCCAACGTCCTACAATGCAGGAATCTCAGCTAAAGCATCCAAGACAGATGGCCATCCAGCCTCTGCTTAAAAACCTCCAAGGAAGGAGAGTGCACCAGCTTCCAAGGCAGTCCGTTTCACTGTCAGACAGCTCCTACCATCAGAATGTTCTTCCTAATGTTCTGCCAGAATCTCCTTTCTTGTCCTTTGAATCCGTTGGTTTGAGTCCTGCCTTCTGGAACAACAGAAAACAAGCTTTTCTCCATTTTCCATGCAATGGCCCTTCAGGTACAGCAGAGCCATGAGAAGCAGTTATAACCACCACAAGCATGGCCTGCGCTTGAACAATTCCATTTGTGGAGTTGTGGATCTCTAATACACAGCACCATCAGCACCATGGCCAGTCCGATGCATCAAGGCCCACAAATGGGAGGAGCGGGAGAGGCCTTTCTCATCTAAGAGGTTTCCCTCTGACCTGTGGCACTGAGGGCAGTGCCCTCTCCGGGAAGACAGTGAAGTGCCTGGCAGAGGAGGAGGGAGGGAGGGGATGGCCCCTTAGGAGCTGCAGGAGCAAGGCGTGGCTGCTGGAGAGAGAGAACGGGGCATGTCGGTGTATGACTACAGTCTGTGGTTACCAGAGGGAAATAAAATCCACACTGCTAAATCTTAGAACTTCTGCAGAGGTACTCACAAGATGCACCCAAGATGGCCTGCAGCCTGCATTGGCAGGCTCGATTTTGCACAGAGCTTGCCAGCAGTCAGCAAATGGATAGAGTCCCCACTGAAATGCCAGCAAGGCCCACAAATGGGAGGAGCAGGAGAGGCCTTTCTCATCTAAGAGGCTTCCCTGCATGTTGTTTCCCTCCTTAGCCAATCAAACATTTCTTTGCCTTTGCGCGCTTCCAGTATTTAAGCAGGAAACACCCCTCCATAGCAGATGCAGGATGAGAGTGCATTCCCAGGAGGTTCCATCAGGAGATGGGTTGAATAGCATCCTTGGGGGGGGGGTAGATTTGGGAAGGATGTCTAAGGAAGCCTTGCACAGAGTCAAGCCATTGGTCCATCTATGGACTATGGACTCCAGCTGGTAGGTCTTTGCCATCGTTGAAGCAAAAATGGCATTTACTGAACTGAACTTGAGAAAAATTGGGGAAGTGAGAGAAACATTACAATAATAATAAATTATTTATACACCACCCATCTGGCTGGGTTTCCCCGGCCACATTAACGGTTCTTCACCATCCTGGAAAAAAGTGACAAGTGGGGTGCCACAGGGTTCTGTCCTGAGCCTGTTATTGTTCAACGTCTTTATCAATTACTTGGATGAAGGAACTGAGGGGATGCTCATCAAATGTGCAGATGACACCAAACTGGGAGGGGTAGCTAATGCCACAGAAGACAGAATTGGGATTCAAAATGACATTAACAGATTGGAGAACTGGGCCCAAATTCACAAATTACATTATTCTACAGCAGCTAAATTAGCTAATGCACATGGAGGATGGAGCAAGGTTGTTTTCTCCTGCTCTGGAGGGTCAGACTCAAACCAATGGCTTCAAATTACAGGAGAGGCAATTCTGACTGAACATCAGGAAGAACTTTCTGACAGTATGAGCTGCTTGACATCGGAACAGACTCCCTCACTTGGGAGACTGTGGACTCTTCTTCAATGGATGACCCTTGGATCCCTTCCAACTCTACAATTCTATGATTCTTTGAAATAAAAACTGTGAGAGCCTCATAGCAGCAAACAGGGGCTGCACAAGATCAGGGAGGAAGACAAATTCCGTATGCCCAGTTGCCTGCAATTAGAGAGCAGGGAGACAGATTGTTGGCCAAAATTATTTGATACCCAAAATCTTGGAAAGCGATGGAATGTGGGAGGGGAGGCAACCATATTTTATTTTTGTAGTGTGTGTGATTCCTTGGCAAAGAGTTTGGATTCATTTTTTAATTCTCTTGCCTAATGGTTTTATGATCATCTTCATCAACTTAACTGTCTTTTGTCAGAATAGAGAGGATATATTTATCTGCATGTGATGGAAATAAATTTCTAAAATAAAACTGATTACCCTGCAGCCGCTGCCTCTCAGCCCCTGCCAGGTGCCATATATACCAGTGGCATTGTAAGGTAAAGGTAAAGGGACCCCTGACTGTTAGGTCCAGCCGCAGATGACTCTGGGGATGTGCACTCATCTCGCTCCACAGGCTGAGGAGCTGGCATTTGACTGCAGACAGTTTTTCTGGGTCATGTGGCCAGCATGACTAAGCCGCTTCTGGCAAACCAGAGCAGCGCACCTTGCAGGGATTCAAACCACCAACCTTTCAGTCGGCAAGCCCATGCGGCACAGTGGTTTAACCCACAGCACCACCCGTGTCCCACTGTGGCATTGTAGTCACCAGCTAGTCAGCTGTCCTGATCACACACTTGGGTCACACACCCAAGCTCCACCCCAACAGTCCCATATGTGAGGGTCCCATACATGGCAACTCCACTCCAAACTGTCTCCCATTGGTGGTTCTGGATATATTAGACTGCAAATAGTTTTGGCCCTTTCGTGGCCATCACCATCCTTGGACCAAAATATGCTTGCTATGTCATCACACTGGGGGGAGGAAGATGGTGTTCTCCAGTTGTTGGACTATGTCTCCCATTACCAGGCAGAGGGCCTTCTCGGTAATGGCACCTGCCCTGTGGAATGCCCTCCCACCAGATGTCAAAGAGAAAAATAACTATCAAACTTTTAGAAGACATCTGAAGGCAGGTTTTAAGGAAGCTTTTAATGTTTAATAGGTTATTGTATTTAGTGTTTTGTTGGAATCTGCCAAGAGTGGCTGGGGAAACCCAGCCAGTTGGGCGGGTAATAAATAAATTATTATTATTATTATTATTATTATTATTATTATTATTATTATTATTATCCCTGACTGCTAGTGATGCTGGTTGGGGCTGATCAAAGTTGGAGTCCACTAACATCTAGAGGTCGGCAGGTTCCTCATGCCCACACCCTTATTACGCGTCATTCCATATTGGTTCACTCAATGAAAGAGAGAAATGTTGCCTATCCTTGGAGAGAAATGTCCACATGCCCCACCACAAAGACAACAGCATTAGCCTGGGCAGCCCACAAGGCAAGGCTGAACTGAGCCAACTCATCAGAGGCCACAGGGTTCTGTCTTGGGCCCGGTCTTATTCAACATCTTTATCAACGACTTGGATGATGGACTCAAGGGCATCATGATCAAATTTCCAGATGACACCAAACTGGGAGGGGTGGCTAACACCCCAGAGGACAGGATCACACTTCAAAACGACCTTGACAGATTAGAGAACTGGGCCAAAACAAACAAGATGAACTTTAACAGGGAGAAATGTAAAGTATTGCACTTGGGCAAAAAAATGAGAGGCACAAATACAAGATGGGTGACACCTGGCTTGAGAGCAGTACATGTGAAAAGGATCTAGGAGTCTTGGTTGACCACAAACTTGACATGAGCCAACAGTGTGACGCGGCAGCTAAAAAAGCCAATGCAATTCTGGGCTGCATCAATAGGAGTATAGCATCTAGATCAAGGGAAGTAATAGTGCCACTGTATTCTGCTCTGGTCAGACCTCACCTGGAGTACTGTGTCCAGTTCTGGGCACCACAGTTCAAGAAGGACACTGACAAACTGGAACGTGCCCAGAGGAGGGCAACCAAAATGGTCAAAGGCCTGGAAACGATGCCTTATGAGGAACCGCTAAGGGAGCTGGGCATGTTTAGCCTGGAGGTTAAGGGGTGATATGATAGCCATGTTAAAATATATAAAAGGATGTCACATAGAGGAGGGAGAAAGGTTGTTTTCTGCTGCTCCAGAGAAGCGGACACGGAGCAATGGAGCCAAACTACAAGAAAAAAGATTCCACCTAAACATTAGGAAGAACTTCCTGACAGTAAGAGCTGTTCGACAGTGGAATTTGCCGCCAAGGAGTGTGGTGGAGTCTCCTACTTTGGAGGTCTTTAAGCAGAGGCTTGACAACCATATGTCAGGAGTGCTCTGATGGTGTTTCCTGCTTGGCAGGGGGTTGGACTCGATGGCCCTTGTGGTCTATTCCAACTCTATGATTCTATGATTCTAGGAGAGGTAAATTCCATGTGACTTGTTGCTGGGGGAGGCCAGGCTTGTAAGCAGGAGATTACCGGCAGAGTGTGGAACGCTCCTTGACATAGCTTGTACAGAACTTCAAGTGCAAGCTAATTATGTTTGCAATTACAGCTGCTCCTCAGAACCCCCAACTCCCGGCGGGATAGCACGCCTTCCAAGAGCTGACAGGAGGGCAGAGAGATAGCATGCTTTTCATTCTTCCTGCATAAAGAGCCTGGGTACATGGCAACGGAGCTATATGTGCTGCTATGGAGGGAACAGTGGAGGGCAACAAGGGGGAAACTTTGTGTTAGCAGTTGGATTAGCCCAGGAGAGTTAGATGCCCCTGTGGAGCATCAAAGGCCTCACAGGCAAAGGTGAAAGGGGCTGCATCAGCCCCAAGCGAGTAAGGAAATTCACTCTGGCTCACCTCATAATTAACTCATAGAGAAAATACCACTGCTGAGATGTGTGCATTCTAGGTCTCGCCTTCATGGAGGGCACAAGTTCTGAGTTCAAGGCTCATCACACTGTTTCTTGAGTTAGGCGCACCAATGAGACTGACCTGTCTGCTGCTAACTCTGCAACTGGCATGGTGGTGAGGGAGGTTTCAGGGAGGAGGTACTGGACCCTAAGCAGGTAGACAAGGAAACATAGTCATGAGAAGGGAAAAGCCTTGAACCTCCTCCTCCCCACCATCCATGCAAATTCACATTGTCTAGAGTGGCCCATGCAGGAGCATAGCATGGGGAAGGGACTACGGGGAGATCATCACAGGTGCATTTTTCTGGAGGGCATGCTGCTCACGCCACCCTCCCCAAGCCAGCCCTGCAGCACTTTGTGAGGCTGGAATACGATCAGAACTGAATCGAGGCTCTGGGACTCACCACAGCTACTCCTAGCTGTTGTTTTCATTACGGAAACGAAAACAGAAGGGGTGGCCTGCCTGAAGCACAGCAGTAATTTCTACCTGTTCATAAACCAGCCAGTGCCAACTTGGTGCCCTCCAGATTTTTCGGACTGGCTGATGAGAGTTGCATCCAAAATATATGGAGCAGGTTGGTGTGGGATGTGAAACACAAGTAGCAGTCAAGTACAACATTCCTTGTTTGCCTAGAGTGGACATGCAAAGGGGATGTTTGTTCCAACCAGTCGAAAACTTCCTGTTTCCTCCTGGGCTGTAGCATCCTTCCTTTTGCATGTGACTAGAAGTGGGCTTAACTTTACCTGTCCAGGTAACACAAAAGGACAAGGCATGCAGCCACCTTTTCCTTTCTTCTCTTCCTCTCCATGACTTCATCCATCATATGAGCTACAGTGACCACTAGTCTGCAGTCACTGGCATTTACCCCCCATATGGGGACTGGCTGATGAGAGTTGCATCCAAAATATATATCTTTGTACACATATACACATGTATATATCTTTGTAAGTCTGCCTTCAGGGATCCAACTGTGAACTGATGGTGATGCTATGAGTAAACTACTTTTATATATCTTAAATAAGATTGTGACGTGTTCATTCTTTTTAGAGGGAAATAAAAGGATCTTACCAAGAATCTATATCAGGGATCGGCAATGTGCGGCCCATGAAGACCATTTTACCGGCCCACGAGCCACCCTCGAACTGAACCGCCCACTTGGCGAGTCCCCCGCACACTGTGCTAAACCAGTGCAGCATGGCATGGGGACTCACCGAGCGGCGCCGGAAATCGTGTCTGCGCACACGCAGATACCGGAATTGCTTCTGCGCATGCCCAGATGCCAAAAATCACTTCTGCACAGGCGTGTTTTGGGCATCTGGGCATGTGCAGAAGCAATTTCCGGCACCGCGGACATGCACAGACGTGATTTCCGGCTTTGCACTGCGGGAGTGACCCGGCCCATGGCCAGTAAGCCTTGCTGACCCCTGATCTATATTGAGAAGCATAAACAAGCTTGCAACCAGCTACCCGCTGTATGTTTAAAAGGGGAATGTTGAAACTCTGCAAAATTATAGAACTTGCTAGTGCAAGTTAGGAAGGATATTAATAAACAATATATCTTCTCCTGCTTCTCTGAACATTCTCACAGTTGGTGGCTGCAGCCATGAACAAGGAGACCTAGCAACTAGTTGCAATTGTTCAGAGATGGCGGAAGCAGCCTTTCAGCCAATCTAGTATTAAGCCATCATGTTATTGATTAATGCATAAACATTAATACAATCAGTGATAGCAATGATACATGAGAACTGCCCGTTCCAGGATCCCTCCGCATCATCTCAGCCCAGTTCTGTGTCACCTTTTTTACAGATTTTCACCGCGTCCACTGATCTCACAAAGAGTACATACCTGTGGGGTATGTACACCATCATACAAGAAGCCTGCATCCAACCACTTTATGAAACCATTCTATTTGTCCTTGCAGATGTCGCTTAGCTCCACTCATCCCTGGAAAGTAATTGTTTCTATAGTAACCAACGCATTTAAAAACATTTAAAAGAGAAGGATAGGAGGATGAACAAAGGAAGCAAGGATGCCAAGTGTGGTGTGCTGGTGTCAACAGGGGATAAGTGGTTCAGTCAGCATAGGCTTACTCAAGTCTCACTCTCCCCTGCCCAAACCAGCCAAGCCCTTCTCTCCCAGCAATGGCACTGGTCATTCTTGGAACTCTACTGACTGACTCCTCTCTTTCAGCAATTAGAATGCTCATGAATTTTCTGTGATGTGACAGGAGATCACCCCATTGCTTGGCAGGGGGCAAAAAGGGGCGGCCCCACACATACTGTAACTATATTGCAATCAAAGTAGGTACACTTGCACAGTAGTTCAAAACGAAGATAAGTAAGCAATTGTGGAAAGGATTGTGACAAATGGAGCTCTGTGCTGTTAGTCCTTTCAGAACAGAAATGTGTGCCTGAAAGAAACTACTGTAATTCACTCCAGGCTCACAGAACAGAGTGACTTACTAATTTGTTTGATAAAAATGAAACATATGATCGTAGCATCTCCAAGACGCATCTTACCAATAGCACATACAGAGGTGTGTCTTTGGTCATGTGCACATGTGTCTGTATTAAAAATCTGTCTATTTCAATTTCTCTGTTTCTCACTCTTCAGTTCGTCACATCTGAATCAGTTTTAGATTTTTTAAAAAAGGTTTCACAAAAATTCTTCAACATTACAAACTCCCATTAGATTAGGGGAAATTGCTTAAGAGACATTTGCACTAAAATGTTCACAAAAATTGATTTATATTTTCATGCACATTCCTCCTAAGCAATTTTCCTTAATATAGTGCAAGTTTGCAAGTTATTTCCACCAACATACACATTTTAATTTGAGTTTTCCTCTAACATGCATTTTTGCAGACTGTTTTTTGGGGGAGGGGTTGCTTTGGCTGAAGAGCCACCACAAAATTCAGAGTGATGAATCTGCAGGAGCTCTCTGTTCTTCCTGAAACTGAGCCCTGCAACCATGGAGCACACTTTTTAAATCTGCCTTTCACACCTGCAGAATTATGTAAATAAAAGGAGGTGGCCCAGTGAATGTTAGCAGGATATCAGCTTGCCTGGCACATTGAAATACATGGATCTGCCTGGTGCTGAGAAGAGGCATTTAAAACAAATCAATTCTTAGAGTGCTGGTCCTTGCAGAAACCTAATACGGAATCCTGAAAGGCCCAAGAGCTTCAGAAGCAATCACTGAAGATTGTTGCAGAGTGGCTAGAAATAGCTACAATTATCTAGTATTTTTTCTAGGCACCGGCAGCTGGAAAAACTCACGCATGCATGTAAAGACACTCTCTCCAAGACTGGTGTGATGGGGGTGCGGGGCGGGGGGGGGGTGCTGAGTCTCCAGGAGGAATCAATTAATACTTCTGCATCATGCTACAAATTTAGCATTAGATGCACAGCCTGCCTCAGTCCTAGGACATAAGAACTTAGGGTTATACTCCCTGTTAGTACTGCTCAGAGAAGACCTTTTAAGATTAATAGACATGAGTAATTTGGGTACATTAATTTCAATGGGTCTCATCTGAGGGGAACTTAGTTGGATACAACCAATAAGAAGAGCCTGGCTGCTGGATCAGGCCAAGGACCCTCTTTTCACGGTGGCCAGCCAGAAGCAGCCAAAGCAGGATGTGAGTGCAGCAGCACTCTGCTTGGGAGGCTTGAGAGAGGCTTGCACTATGCACAGAACAGGGACATTATGTCAAGCACCAGCAGCGGAGCCATGGGTGGTTTGGAAGAGCACCAGCCCAACACACATAATGCCTTTGGGGTCACATGCAGGTTGTTCCCAGGGCATTTCTGACCAACTCATTGACTACACATGGGGTGACTTTGTATTAGGTCAAGGATGCGAGGTCTCTCTTTGGCCCTCAGAAATATTCCCTAAGCCACACAACCCTCATCTGGCCACATTCTTCACTGGTCCTGCACCACACCTATCTCAAATGGTTTTTCTTCTTCCTCTTGCTGGATTGTGTCCTTGGATGGCAACCACCCCTCTTGCTTGCTTGGGTGGGGGGATGGAGCTGCAGGTGTGCAGAGGAACCTCTCACTCTTGGGTAGGTGAGAGGTTGTCCGCCACACAAAGGTCAAGAGTTGCATCAGATGTTACATCTGCTTTTGCTTCCATTTCTGCCTCTGGACCTGTCCACTGCTGGCAGGGGGGAGGGCACCTGAGGCAAAATGAGGCAAAATGGGAAGGTGCTTCTCTGCATGTGCACTGCCAGCCGCCTGCCCCACTGAAGCCTCACTTACTGGGGTCCCACAGTTTTGGCTCCTGGGTTCCAGCGGGATCTCACAAGAGCCCCACAAGATTGCATGGATGCCTAGTGTGATCTTACAAGACCCTTCTAAGTGGGGCTCTCTGCCTCACTTATCAGGTTTGGGGAAGGTTATGCAAAGCCAAAGGTGGCCTCTAAGAGATATTATAGTGTTTTAATTCTATTAGAGTTTAATTGCTTTTTAACAATTATCTTTTGTAGGTTTTTAGCTTTTTATATTTCCTAAGGTTGCCATAGTTCAAAAAATAAAAACCAGGACACTTTTGAAAGTTATTGAGCTTTTTAAAGAAAGACCCCCCAAAATTTTGCAAAAATGCCCCCAAAACATGATATTTTGATTGCCTTGCCTAAGATCCAGGATGAAGCGCCACCTTTCGGAAATTCACCCTGGATGTCAATTCTGCCTTTGAAATCCTGATAATGTCCAGGAAAGTCGAGACTTATGGCAGCCCTAATATTTTCTCAATTTTTCAACATATGTGTAAGCCACCTGAAGTCCTGGTCTGGGGGAAGGCGGGGTATAAATAAATATGATAATGTCAATACTGTAATGATAATTGTGCCAAGATTCCAAGCAATACTGTATGAGATAAGACAGCAATTCAGTTTGTTAATGTTCATGCAAGCTTTTTCCAAACAACTGTGAGGCTTACCATCAGGTGCTCAAAAGCACCTGCATCCAGTTTGAAAAGACACCCCGCAGAGGGAATGTATGGAGGGTTTATTTAACAAGCATGCACACAGAGCATGGCCCACTAGAGGCCTCAGTCAAAATTAATTTGGTGGTCCCCATTCTCCTGTTTTAATTAGTGCTCTCCCAGGACTCTGCAGAGTCTAGAAGCAGAGTTTCTCTCACCCCCAATCCACCACACACACACACACACACACACACACCTCTTTCAGGGTGCTGTGGAATTTATGTACTCAGCAAATTAAATGAACAGGTGTGGGGGAACATGGCAGGATGGATGAGATGACACACTTTTATTTGGTGTGTTAAAAACATTTTGTGGTACTTGTTTGTTCTACTTATGCCACCTCTTCCTTCAAATTTCCATCATTTCCTGCCCACTTTAAACTGGGAAAATGCTCTTCAGGGAAGAGATCTGCTGGATTTGGGCCTAGATGTGACTGTGGTGATGATCCTGTATTAAGACTATGCCAGTTGAGAGAGCAAGGGGGGCTCTGGTGCTTCAATGCTATTTGATTCAACAAAATAAAGAAATCACTGTCTGAAAAAAGGGAGTAGCACTGATTGGCTAGCTTTCTTTAAAGTAAAATAAGTTTTAGGGGAATCATTTCACTTTCTGTTGGCCAATCACATATTCAAGAAAAGCCAGGCTAATGTGCTCCTGCCTTAACCAGAAGAGTCACGCAGTGGACGATCCAGTGATTACTGTGGAAAGTTTATCCTGAGTTGGACTCATCCAGCACCTTCTCTCCTCCAGGCTAAGCAGTGCAATCCTGCAGAAGTCTACTCAAAAGTAACCCCCATAGTCCAATGGGATTTGCTCCCAGAAAACTGGGTGCTGGGTTGCAGCTTCCCTCTGTGGTCTTTCTAACTGGGCCTGCTTTCTGATCTGGAGGAGGAACCTGGGGTAGGAGGAGCCTTCTCCTGATGCAATTTTCTTCATGGATTCTGGGGTTCCGAATTACCTGGTCTGATTGATGAAGTGGCACCACAA
This sequence comes from Podarcis liolepis, assembly GCF_965112155.1. Classification (NCBI taxonomy): domain Eukaryota; kingdom Metazoa; phylum Chordata; class Lepidosauria; order Squamata; family Lacertidae; genus Podarcis; species Podarcis liolepis. The sequence goes on from NC_139564.1 coordinate 77,928,875, forward strand.
CACCAGCACCCGGCCCATTTTTGCTGTTGCTGATGATTTCCAGGCATTGTATGTGCAATGTGTGCACAGTTCTGGGTTGTTGTTTTTAAGGGGGAGGCTTCCAGAAGGCACAAATGCCTTTCCCCAAACCCCATGAGCCATATTAATCACCCCAGCTCCTCCTTCCCCGCCCCGCTGTCCCTGGTCCATACTCACTGCTCCCCCAGGGTGTCCCAGCCAGTCAGGGATTCTGCGAGGAGCAGACTGATGTCACAGCAGCATGCAGCCAACCAGATTTGCTGGCATGATTATGCCACTGAAGGCTTATGGGAGCTAATGTTTTATGACCACTATTAAAGTCATTCTAAATGAGTGCAGGGAGGAGAGGGAACAGCCCTGTTGCTAGGCAATGGCCCTGTTCTCCCAAGGCAGGCAAGGAACATTTTCACACCTTTCTCAAATCCCTCCCTCAATGATCACCAGAAGAGGGAGGGATGTTTGGGAAAAGCAACCCCCCTTCCCATTTTGGATCAGTCCCAGTAATATGACATAGTACGACAGAGCCTGTAAGATGTTATAAGATGGAGAAAATGCAGAAACATGAGATCACTGCAAAGCCAGGCTTCTGCTTGGGTGCAAGCTTTGACACAGAAGCAATAAATAAGCCAAGTCAGGATTTTTTCTGTAACCTTCACAGCAAGGACTGTGCATACTAGTGAACACGTAATTACCTGTATAAATTGTAACAAGTGGGCAGGCTGCTAAGGAGCCAATAAATCTTGATGCTTATGAACCTCACTTCCCTGCACTCAAGATTGACTGCAGCCACTCTTAATTGCAAAGCATGGAACTGCATGCCCCACATGCAAAAGCATTTCTGAATGAAGCACAGCAGGGAGATCTTCAGCAGATTGAAGAACCTTCAAAAGAACTGGGGCCACAGAGGTGAGGAAAGGTAAATGCTGGGATGTAAAGGTTAGAATGTCAAGCAGCTGCAAAACAGTTGCTCCAACCAAGGACTCATGGGCAGAATTTCATTTCAACAGGGCAGGGATGGGGAACTCCTGGCTCAGGGGCCAAATGCAAAGCCCCCAGCCCTTTCTGTCTGGCCCTCAGAACTCCCTGGGCCACATACCCCTCCTCAGTCTTGCCATGCACTCTCCTTGAGTATTTTTGTCTCACTAGGACGTGCCTTTGAACACAGATGGTGCTTCTTGCTTGCCTAGATGGAGGGGAGAGAGGGGAATGTTTTGCTCCTGGCTCCATCCAACACTGGCATGTGGCCCTTAAAAGCTTGCTTTAGAAAGGTGGCCCTTAGGCTGCAAATAAATTACCACATCCTTGGTAGGATAGTCAAGCTAGCAGCTTGACAAGGATCAAGGCTGGCTTATGTGAAAAGCAAGAGTCTCCCACTCCTTGCTGCCCCCACAAATTCATAAGCAAAACAATTGCATATGCAGAAATAGACCGTATTGGCTGCTGAAACTTTATTCAGTCCTGCAATGTGAGCAAGGCCCTCCAATGGAGTAGTGACCAGCAGGAGATGAGCTTAGCCAGGCAGGTCACATGGCACACAGAGCTCCATGTCCTCCATGACCACATTTGCCACCTGAGGCAGATGCCTCCCTGGGCCTAATGGTAGGACCAGCACACCCTTGAGCAGCAGTTTGGCTGGGGCTGAGGGTTTTCAGCCTGCATTCCTTGCCCTGATCCACACAGCATGTCTGGTGGTGCTGTGAACCAGGAAGCTACCTGATCCCCTTAGGGGACCAACAGACTCACCAGTACATAGCAGCCTTGAACTGCTTGAGCTAGTGATCCATTCCTTCTGATTTCTATACAATATTACGTAATCTTGACCTCCCAGAGTAAAGTGAGGTTTGGAATTTAGGACTGAGTCCAGAAAAGTCATTGTGCCAGAAGAATGCCTTCCACTGGTGAAGTGGAGCTTGCCCTCACACACCACCCTGCTCCTCAAAGACATGCCTCAAAATTTGGTCCTCAATGACACGCCTCAACATTTGGTCCAAGGGGTTGAGGAAGACTCCAGTGTAGAGCTGTGTGTGCACATGGTGGTGGGGAATGCAGAAGGCCGGGAGCAAGAGTAAGTTTTGTTGCAGGAACAGATGTTGCTCTGACCACAATGTGTATCCCGGATCCCTCCCTTTCCCCTCAGCTATCCAACGAATTCTGCACTTCCTCCAGAATTGTGACATGCTTCTCAACATGTATCAAAGTACATCTTTAAATACATATTTTGAGAGAAAATAACATTTCAACACTTTTAAAAAATCACAGATTGATGCAAAAGCAGATGGAAACTGAATTATGGGTAAAAACATGCAGATGTGACATGGACTGAGAACACAGAGTCATCTGTTCCTGGCTCAGAATAAGTCATGCTATTTCCACAGAGAATAGCTGGGCTTATTGCTGAGCCAATGCAATTCGATTTCTGAGCCAGAGAAGAATCCAGGTGAGTATTAGAAGCCCCTGAGACTTGCTTTCCTACAGCAAAAGTATGAGTCTTGGCCACATCCCCAGCCTGAACAGCTCTGAAGGTCTTCTTGGGCAGGATGGTAAAGAAGATAAAGCTGATATATAGATAGAGCAGCAAGACTGGTTAAATATTCAAATAATATTAATTACTTCAGATGCTGACCTCTTCATGTTTTAAAAACACAAAACTAGACCTGAAAGGAATATTTGGCTTGTCAGCTCTTTTCTCATTTAGCTTGCATTTTATGCTCAATAGGATACCATGCGCTGCACGGATGTTTTCAGGGAGCCATCCACAACGATCTCTTTCATGTCACTTGAAGTATGACTGTACTTAACCATTTTGCCCACATGCACATGCCTTGTGCCATTCTGTAGTAGCTAGTACTGACAACACGCTGTCACTTCTATGGAAAACTCAAGTCCTCAGGATGAGCTGGTTAATGCCAGATACACTGCAGGACTCAGAGCCTGGGGAAGCTCCTTGGGAGATACTAGAACTCTGGAAATTCACTGCCACAAGACAAGACACACACTAGATACAGCTCTTCCCTTTGTCCAACTGCCTACATTCCAGATATGCCAACGACGGAGATTTCTGCACAGCCACTGTAGGTTCTCTCCACTGTGGGCTGGTTTATGTCGGTTCAAGGTCACATTCCTGCCAGGCAAAAGTGCTCAAGGAGGGAGCAGGCAAGAAGTGCTGAGCAGCATGTTATGGGGAATGTCCCCAAGGCCAGATGAAGAAGTCGAAAGGCTTCCCAGCCTTTGGCTGCAATTCTCCACCACTGTGAAGGTGTCAAATAAAATAATATTTATTGTTGCTACTGCATTTCAACATTATCTTTAGTGCTTTTGTAAGCCAACTAATGTGCTAATACAGGGGAAAGGCGGGGTGTTCATTTGTCATAGAAGTCAGTAAGCCCAGCTACCATGCTCTGCCATGGGTTCCATTTCTTAGCCACTGTAGAAAACGACAACCTGGGAGAAGGTTGGGAACCCACAACTGAAGCCACAGATGACTCTGTCTATGTTCCTTGCATGCTCCATTTTCATCTATTGGCGGCACTTGGCATGCCCAGAGCTGAGAAAAATGGCAGGAGAAGCGTTAATTTGGGAGTGGCCAGTCTCTAGCCATGGTGATAAATTTGCCAGGGACCCAGGCATTTCATGCAGCTGCTTCTCCCTCTGTCAGCATGACAATGTGATTAATTTTCTGTGCCGATTAAGCTCATTTATCACAGCCATGTGACTCTGGCATAGCCTGCAGGGAAGGAAGGGAAGATGAAAGGAGAAAGTGAATGAGAGAACTGCAGGGAAATAAAGGAAGGCAAGGTAAAGGGACCCCTGACAGTTAAGTCCAGTTGCAAAATGACTCTGGGGTTGCGGCGCTCATCTTGCTTTACAGGCCGAGGGAGCCAGCATTTGTCTGCTCCACAGACAGTTTTTCTGGGTCATGTGGCCAGCATGACTAAGCTGCTTCTGGTGAAACCAGAGCAGCGCACAGAAGCAACGTTTACTGGAGTGGTACCTATTAATATACTTGCCTTTTTGGCATGCTTTTGAACTGCTAGGTTGGCAGGAGCTCACCCCGTCATGGGGATTCGAACTGCCGACCTTTTGATCGGCAAGCCCAAGGTTCGGTGGTTTAGACCACAGCGCCAACTGCGTCCCTATAAAGGAAGGCAAGAGGGAGCTAATTCTAAGCTTAGGATGGGGACCGGCAACCCTCCCTGTCTTGCTGGGCTCCAGCTCCCATCAACCTCAGCCAGCAGGGCCAATGCTCAGGGGTGATGGGATCTGGAATTTAGGAACACCTGGTTCACCACAGGTTCCCGTTCCCCACCCCCCACCCCGGTCTAGAGGAAGAGTGGCCTCAATTCAAGCTGTATCACCATCATCTTCTGTGGCTGATTACATGAAGGGGAAGAAAAAAATGGAAGGGGAAATGTGCCTCGTCAGAAACACTTGGCACAAGCTGGGGGAAATGGGAAGCAGAATGATAATAAGGCCAAAGAACCCATTCGGTTTGCTTGCTTTTTTCTATTTCAAGAGATATGCTCAATATTCTAAGGACAGAAGAGGCTGCCAGATCAGGCCCTACTTAGGGCACACCCTGAGCCTTGCATTCAGCCTGAATCCTTCCCAAACTTGTCTTGCTTCAGGATGTCCAGACTGAAACCTTGCCCTGCACTCAGCTTGAGTTTGGTCTGGCCTGGCTTTGCTTTGTCACAGAGCAGGACAACAGCTCCTTTGGTGACTTCTCACCTCAGGTTGTGAAAACCTCAGCTAATGACAGAAATCGGGGGCAGTGGCATAGTGTGGGGGGTGCAGGCGGGGCCGGCTGCACCGGGCGTAACATCTGGGGGTTAGGGGGCGCAAATCCATGGGTTAGGGGGCACAAATTACTTGCCTTGCCCCAGGTGCTGACAACCCACGCTACGCCACTGATCGGGGGAGTGGAATCTGATAACTGTTGGAAACTAACATATTCTAGGCAAAACAGCCCCACCCTCCTCCTGCTTCTCTCCTTCGATTAAGGTCTCCTTTCTTCCCCCTTCCCCCCTTCTGCTGCTGCCAGTGCAGCTCATTTGCTCTGAGTCTCCCCACCACTCTGGTTGAAGTGTCTTCTGTTGTTTCTTCCAGCCCTCTGCAAGGCTGGAAGGGTGGGATGGAAGCCCTCCCAGCTACAAAGCCATTCCAGAAGGCACCGTTAATATATCGTTACTGCCATGCCAGAAGTCTCTCTTGAAAGCATTCCAGAACATCCAAGTCTTCAGGCTGCTTTCTCTCCATTCATTCAGGAACTTGCTTGCAGCTGTCAGGTCATAAAGGAGGAACGAGCTTCCCTGGCTTCCCTGCGTTGACACCACATGCTGACCTATGGAAATCAGAGGCACTGCAGGCTATTAGAAGAATCTCAGATGGCGAATTCCAACAGAATGAAGGATGTCACGAGTGATAGATCCACATAGTCCAAGAGATCCCGGTGCATTTTGAGTTCTTCCCTGTTTGTTTTCTTCCTTGTGTTGACCACAGTGACCTTGGAAGTCACCAATGGGATGCAGCAGCTGCATCTGACCGTGGACCTGTTCACTCCCAGCCTTCTCCCCTGATCACAGGCAAGAGGGCCAAGAACAGCTTCAGACTCATCGGATGGAGTTGATTTTTCCTCCCCGCACTGCACAGTGCCCATAGCTGGAGGGAGCTAGTTCATTCAGTCAGCCCCTGCCCAAGGCAAAATATCTTAAAAACAGGTCTGGTTGACCACAGTAGGGATGTAAGAGGAATGGAAATGGCGAGTGTTTGCTTATTCACCCCTTGGTGAAATCAGTCCAGCAAATATGGTTACACCTCCCAGTGTTTTGATTTTCCAGGGACAGTCCTGGAATCACAGAAGCCATCCTGGTTTCTGATTTGATCCTGGAATTTCCTGGTTTTCCTTTTTCCCTCTCCTCCACCTCTTAGAGAACAAGTGGTGTGTGATTTTGTGTGTTTAGGTGTAAAAACAGAGTCCTGTTTAAGCTGAAAATAAAATCCCTGCACCAAATGAAGGAAATGGTGAAGTCCTACCTATAATTATGTAGGAAAAGGTCACCAATCCACTTTATATTTTTAATGGCAATTCTTCTGCAGCCAGCCATTTCTTAGCAAGCATGTGAAGTGTTTATTCCTTCATTGTAAATGGAGACTTACACTGCCTACTCAGAAGTAACTCCCACTGTATTCAGTGGAGCTTACTCCCAGGTAAGCGGTAAGGTGCAGCCTTATACTTCAATCTTCGGCACCAACTCCCTGGGGCCATAGGTGCCTGAGCACTCACAAAATTCCCCGTGAAGAGGCCAGGGCTGGTGATAGAAGAGGAAATAGTGTGGGTTGAAGCCGACTTAGAAAGCTTGGACTCCACCCTTTCCTTACTGGACAAAATGGTCCATGTGGCAAGCCAGGTCAGTCTCCCTCCTCTCCTTCCAGAAAAGGGAGGGGGCAGTGGCAGTGCCTGGTCTGAGCATAAGGAGTAGCTGAGCTCTATTGGGTTTAGCATTTCTAGTTGTGCTCCTGGTTTTGCCTCCAAGGTTACTGATTGCCCTTAGATTCTGGCTCCCCAGCTCCTGGCTTTCTCCCAGATTGCTGCCCACAGCCCAGGCCTCATCATAGAATTGGAAGGGAACCTGAGGGTCATCTAGCCCAACCCCCTGCAATGCATGGATCTCAGCTATAGCATCTATGACAGATGGCTACCCAACCTCTGTTTAAAAACCTCAAATAAAGGAGAGTCCACCACCTTATGAGGAAAACTGTTCCACTATCAAACAGCTCTTACTGTCAGAAAGTTCTTCCAGGCGTTAAGCATTAAGAATCTCCTTTCCAATGAAGCAAGCCATTGGTTTCGGTCCTAACTTCCAGAACAGGAGAAAACAAGTTTGCTCCCTCCTCCATGTGCAGCCCTTTAGGTATCTGAAGCTCGTGGTCTATCCTAACTCCTCCCAGGATCCTCTTCTCAAGGCTAAACATACCCAACTCTCTCAACCCTTCATCATCAGGCACTGCCCAGCGTTATATAGAAATGCCCAAAACATCTCTTCCAAAAGCAATGTGGGGTGAATTAGGAACAGTTAAAAAAAACAACAACAACACAGGGACAACTATTCTAAAAAATAGGAACCTTTTGGAATTTATGCATTAAAAGAACAACCCTAATTAGATCTTCCCAGGACTACAAAGTACTGCAAAAATAATTATTCTGTCCTCAATCGATTAATTCACTGCTTACTTGATTAAGTAGCAAAATAATTACTGAGAAAACCAACACAGCTTTAGCCAACAGAGTTCATTTGTTACAGCTACTTTTAAAAAAAAAATGTCTTCACATTTTTTTCACTTCCCCCATTGTAACTCTTACAATGATATTAACCAATCGATCTAATGATGCAACGAATATCAGCCGAGCTCTGATTCTATAGATCAGTGGTTTCTAAATTTTCTGCCTTGAGGGAACCCCTCCCTTCACTGACTCAGACCCAAACTACACAACACTAAAGTGCTGTGTTCAATTTTTCATGTAAATGAAAGCCCTGGTGTGTGGCTTATCAGGCTTGGGGCAGCAGGAGTGGGGGAGATGATTTTCATTCTTTCCCTTCCACCTACTGTGATCTTGACAAATCTCTCCCTGAAGCTGTTATCTGCATTGGAAAATTTTCCACCCAGTGCAAATTCAGCTGGGGATCATTTTTGCTACAATTGCAACGGAAATTGAGTGGGAAGGGTTAAACTTTCCCATCCCTACAGTCCTGAAAGCTATTCATTGTCCCCTCTTCCCCAAACATAGCCTGTTATTTGCACTTGTAGTAAGGCTAAGCATTTACAGTCAAACGTGATCCATGCGGGAGGCAGGTTCACAACCCGCAGCGTTCGCAACCTGCAGTGCTGCGTCTGCGCACACGTGTGACGCGATTCGGCACTACTGTGCATGCACATTACGCCATTTTGCACTTCTACGTGTGTGCAAGCGCCGAAACCTGGAAGTAACCCATTCCACTACTTCCGGGTTTGGTGCGGTCCGCAACCCGAAAACACTCAACCCCAGCGTTCGTAACCCGAGGTATGACTGTAATAGGGTACATTTCACTTTCATCTGCTGAGGACCCTTGAGCAGTTCTGCTACAAATCTTCAGTCCAGTGCAGAAGGCTCTGTGTCATGTTCTAGGGCACACTCTCTACATTGGTCTCGCCTCCTGGCTCACTCACAGGAACTCAGTGGCAGTTAAGTAGTTAAGTACTGTTGTGCATGTACCAAAGAGTATCCTGAGAAGGAGGACAAATTTAGTGGATTCTTCACTGCACAGATTCAGCAGCTCCCAACAAGAGAAGATAATGAGATGAATTCTATATTTTCTCTTGTGTAGCCCACAAGACAGCAGATTGGGATGGAAACCTACTCCCAGGTGGTATCACATATGACTGGGCGTAGAGGATTGTATAACAAAACATTTCTCCAAAGTAACATTGAATAAAACTGTGCACACAGAAAGCAAGATTTCATGTGGGAGGTGTCTAGGTGAGCCTTCTCCCTGAGGTGTCAGCTTTCTGTGCGCAGAGAAACATTCATGCATAAAATCTCCAATCTATAGTCACCAGTGGTTGAGTCCAGGAAAAGTTTAACCTCCCTATGTAAGATTAATACTATTGCTACAAGTTTGTCATGGCCTTTGACTAGAACAATAAACTTAGGAAATATAATATATTAGATTGGTGTGAACTGAGTTTCTCTTGCTGTAACTAGATGAGACACTGATTCCTGCATTCCGGGGGGTTGGACTAGATGATCCTTGGGGATCCCTTCCAACTCTATGATTCTATTCGCAACTTGTGATCACCTGTCTTCTTTCTTTAGGAAGATTAAAGAGCTTATCTTCTTGGAGTGAGGCTGTTGCTTCCTGAATTGGGTTCACTTACTTCCAGGGGCATCACCTGCCACATGACCCAAACTGATATGTGAAGTCAGGGGCACCAGGGCGCCAGATTTTGGAGGGCGCCACAGGCTGAGTGTCTGGGAAGGAGAGGCAGGGGCAGGGCGCGCTCCCTTCCCCGCTCTGGGGCAGCCCAGTCCCCTCCTCTCAGCTGCCCATCAGAGCGCGCTGTGTCCGGCTCAGGGAAGCCCCTTTGCATCCCCTCCCGCTGGGGCTGCCTGGGTGCCTGGCGGGTGCAATCGGGGGCGGGCGTGTCTGTCCCGACCATCTCTGGCCGCACCGCTGCCTGCGCACCTCCCTGCGGAGTCTGCGAGCGGAGCAGGGAAGCGCCCTGCGCAATCCCGGCACCGAGCAAGGGTGGGACAGCCGGCGAGCCACCTGATCTGCTTGCTGGCCCTCCTGTCGTGTGGACTTCCCCGGATGGGGGCAGGTAAGGGGTGCTGGGCGCTTAGAGGGAGGCTTCGCGGGAGGCCGCCTGGGCTGCGATCCGGGCGCCTCTTACTTACGTGCAGCTCGTTTCGGACGACGCGATGCAAATGAGCGGACCGAAGTCCCCCCCCCCCTTAAAAAAGGTCAACAACTCTGGGAAATGGGGGGGGGGGGCCACCGGAGAGATATTTGCACCACGGCGCCGGATATGCTTAAGACGGCCCTGTGTGAAGTCGTCCTATTTACTATCTGATCCCTTATTGGCTGAGATTGCCTATGTGGTGACCAGTCAAGGAAGAAGATGCAGTGAATATAAGAAGAGCCTGCCAATGGCTCACCTAGTCCTGTGTCCTGTTCTCACGGTGGCCAACCAGATGTATGTGGGAAACCAGCAAGCAGGATTTGAACACAAGAGCACAACCCCCTCATGTCTTTTCCAGCAACTGATATTCAAAGGCATAGAGCCTCCAGCACTGGAGGCACAGAATAGCCATTCTGGCCAGTGGCGTAGCGTGGGGGGTGCAGGGGGGGGCCGGCCGCACCGGGCGCAACATCTGGGGGTTAGGGTTAGGGGGCGCAAATCCACGGGTTAGGGGGCGCAAATCCACGGGTTAGGGGGCGCAAATTACTTGCCTTGCCCCGGGTGCTGACAACCCACGCTACGCCACTGATTCTGGCTAGTAGCCATTAATCACCCTCTCCTCCATGAATTTGTCTAATCCTCTTTTAAAGCCATCAAAGTTTGCGGCCATCGCTGCCTCCTGAGGACCAAGCTCCATCGTTTACCTGTGTGCTACATTAGAAAGTACTTTCTTTTATCCGTCCCAAATCTTCCAACGTTCAGCTTCATTGGACGTCCATGAGTTCTAGGGAGGAAACTAGGAGCAAAATAGCTGCAGAAAATAAGTATAATGGCAGCAAAGATTTGCACTATTTAGGCTTTGAGAATCTGCAAGACATGGATCATGGAGCATAGATCATAGATCACGGAAGAGGAGGGATTGACAAGGGGCTCATCACCAGCAGCAGGTGCCTAATGTTGCTGACCCTTGGCACCAGCGCTGTCTGTGAATGAATGGGCAAAAGCTCATTCTGCTCCTCACTGCATGCAAGGGAAGGTGACTCAAAGCTCCCTTTCACGGTTAGCATTAAACAGTGTTTGTTGTTGCATCCAAACACAGCAAACAATGGCTTGTTCAAATCAGTTAGTTAACTAGCCAGTATGTCAACATTCAATCTTGCTGGTCCAATCCTCTCACTTGCTGGCAAACTGAGCTTTGATATCTTGGTTTGTAAACCAACAGAAGTGCTCTCTCCACCATGTCTGATTGCACCAAAGGGGGCCGTTCTCCCTGATAGAGTGCCCAGAAGTAGTGATCCTGCAGCTTGCATTAACTCTCATGGCTCCCACCACGCTGCTAGCAGAACCAGAGGGTTGGCAGGTTGGCACACAGAAAAAAGGAATAGATCTGGCACCCCTGATTTAAAGCTCTGCTTGGGAAAACATTTCAGTTCCCCTTTACAATAATTTTGACAGGAAACCCAAACTAATAAAACATTTGTCACAACCCTAGTTGACTTTTAACATGCGAGTGTTGCACATGGGGCGTGTTTCATGGCTTATTTTATCTGCACGCAAGTCTGAGAGGGGGCTGTTCTGCAGAACTCGGGGGGGGGGGGAGAAGTGCTGGTTGCATCCCCTCCAGTTCAGTGGCATTTTCAGTTCTGACTGCAATCATGGCCTATTTGCAGGGAGAGGCGAGCTGATTGCAGAAAACCTTTTCCCTCCTTCTGTCAAAAGGTAATCAGGGCTGTCAACATTGACAGCAGAACCATCTATTTGTCAGAAGAGATCCTCTCCTGCCCAGCAGCCTCATGCATACAGCATCAAATCGGGGTCATCGTGTTCAGGCTTTCAGATCTCTGATGTTAAAGTAGGAATTATTCCAAGGAGTGCTTCACAAACATGCACACATTTCCTTGGGAGAAGCCATGGCACTTAAGCAATCTACGTTTCTAGAGTCAAGGTATGACTCTGCCCAGAATCAGAACTGGATTAGATATCTTCTTGGAGAAAGTGGAGAACTCTAGCACTGTCATGTACAGGGGCTATGCAAAGTCAGCACACTCTTTTTCTTTTCCAAGTGACACAGTGGATCTGTGTGTCTGGCTGTTAACCAGGAGGTTGGTGATTTGAGACCACCCCCTCCCCTGGGATGGCTGTGAGCAGGATTCCTGCATTGCAGGGGCTTGGACTAGATGGCCCTCGGGGTCCCTTCCAACTCAACAATTCTATGATTCTTCTTAAAAGTTTTCTATTTACATATGTTTATTTATAACATAACAAAATATAACAACAGGTGTGAAATATAATAAAAGTAGAAAGGGATATCTAGAGCTAAATAAATAGGAACAGATTTCTGTACCCAAAGAGACTCCATTTCTTCATAAAGACATTATCTTGTTACCTGCTGAGTAAGCATACTCAAGGCTGGATGGATTCATCAAGGCTGCCAATCCAACAGACACCCCACCTGGAAAGCTTGCAGAGAATCCAGTGCAGCCCAACACAACACCCTACCCCAAGATCCAGAACCCCTCCTGCCAACCCCGGGACTTGGGCAGCAGAGCCAGCCTGAATCCAAGCTGAAACCTGGACTTGAAGACACAGCACATATCTCACAACATCAGCTGTTCCATCTGTGAGTCCTACTTGAGTGGAAGAAGCTGCCACTAAGCTTGCTGGGTCCTATTGGAATTCCAGGAATGTTTTGGTCAGCTGCAAAACCTCAGATTTACTACCTGGATGTTCCTAATGCCGCAGCTCTTCCTAACTGGCTCTCTGTGCTCTGGCTCCTAGTTGAACAGCTTCCTTGTGACATAAGCATTTTTAGCTCAATTTAGAGTCATTTTACCAAAATTATTGGTTGGGTCCAGAGATGCGTGAATGGAGAACCACTATGCAATGGGGCTCTCCCCCTCCTCCTCCTAGGGATGGACTGAATGCATAGCTCAGGCCCATCCCATTGGGTCTTATTCCATCCTGTCCCATTGTTCTCATTTTGTACATAAAACACACCATTGCCAAGGCTTTTTGGTGCATTCACTGGCAAAATATGCACTTTGTATGCACTTTTACATAAAGTAATATTTTTGTGCAAACCATAGTGCACTGGGAATGCACAGCAAAATCCAACAAAGTGTACAATCCAAATAGAAGTTTTTGCAAGTTTGGAAGGATCAGATCAGGCCAGTCCACTTTGAAATGCAGATTGGATAGCCTTTTCCTCAATCCCTACCTCCTGCAGCACTGTGCACCCTGCAAAAAGACATTCCCAATAATCTCTCACTGCCTAGAATGTGACATGGGGTGGGGACCTACAACTGGGGACGTGATGGAAATTGGGAACTCTGTTGGCCTCCAGTACTAAAATCTGAAATGCAATCTTTTAATGAAACATCCTCCAAAAACTGGGTTCTTTCTGCTGTCATGAGGTGCTCCCTTGCCTCACCTGCCAATGGTGTCTTATTTGCTCTCTGAACTGCTCTATAAATATGTATTTTTCATGAGAGAAAAATGGTAATCATGTCCCATCGGAAAACACACAGGTGCCACCCTGTGCCAAGTTGTTCTGCAGCAGAGAGGAAAGTGGAAAGTAACACAGAGACTTTTGATGATGTTTTTGAGATGGAACATACAGAGTTGCTTAAGGCAGTCCCTCAAATTCTGCTGGTAAAGAGTTAGTAGCGTTTTGAATCTCATAGGGTTCCTCTGCTATCAAAAATTAAAAGTAAAGCCGAGCTGAAATTTCTCAAAAAACAACAACAGTTTTCTGGGGTTTGGAAACTGGGATTTTTCTTTTTCTTAAACCTCTTAGCAAAAGAAGGTCACTTTCCAAAATTGTTTCTGAATACTATCCACCATATTTGGGTTGCAGATGGTCCCACTCCCCACAGCATGGTATCCCAGAGGGGAAATAGGTGTAGGTTGTGGTCCGGGATACAAAACGGTAGCCAAGGTGCAAAAACACTTTGCACTGCCAGCAAGGCCAAGCATGCAATAGAGGAAAACAGTACCTTAAGGGGGGAAATAAGTATGGAAATACTACCAAATTAAGATATAAACTGGGTTGGGTTGCTTTTGTGTGACAAAAGGTGGTCATACTTTATGCATGTTTGTTTGTTATGGGTTGAATCTTAGGAACCACAAGTGAAGTTCCATTACAAGAGTGGAATTTTCCATCCTTCCCCACTGTACCTCTAGAAAGTCATTCCCGGGGACTGTAGGACTGTGAAAGAGGTGGATATGGGTGCCACAGCTGTCGGGAGCTGGCCAAAAATAAAGGGCATCATGCTTGGGCGAATGAAAATACCTTTCACGTGCACAAGGTATTCATTGGATCCAATCCAATGTGAGATCCTCTAGCATGCGTATTAATATCTAAAAAGATGCTTAGCATCTAAAAAGACATCTGAATATGGATCTGAAACTTCAGCTGGTTCAGAATTTGGCGGCCAGGTTGCTTACAAGGGCAAGACGCTTTGAGCATATGACCCCAATCCTGGTCTGGCTGCACTGGCTGCCAGTTGGTCTCTGGGCCCAATTCAAAGTGCTGCTTTTGACCAGTGACGCCTCAAATGGCCCAGAACCACAAGGTTTTGGAGTTCTGAACTATTCAAACTTGCATCCAAACATTCCCAGTATTTTGGAGGCTCACTGCTCCATGTTATTTTCCCCCATTTTGTATACTGTGTGGAGCAGGGAATATTTTGCTACATCTTCACTCTGTATACGAAAACAATATTCCACCATCCAGTCCTCAAAAGGCCCAGGTGGCAATACATAGCAGTAGGTACAGAAGGATGGACAGAGTCACATCCACTTTCAGGCTCATTGTGGCATGCCAGAACAAGAGAGGAGGAGGCAGCAGTGGCAGCGAGTACAAGGTTTCCCCTTGTATTCTGGTCATCAGCCAGCCTGCCCTCCCGGCTTGGAGGGTGGAATTGGCTGGTTGCCATGATGGGGCCAAGCAGGGATTTTTTTGTCCTCCTCTGTGACTGGCCTGCAGGAGGGGATTTCATTTCCACCTGCTCCATACTGTAGAACATTCTATGCAAACCTATGCAAACCTACTGGCTCTAGCACATCTGAAGGAATTGCCATTATAAGCAAGTGTGCAGCACCCCACTGCTTCTTGCTGTGGCCTTTCAAAGCTCAGGGAAGCTCTGAGTGCCTTTGGTTGCTCCCACTGTCAGGGATCATTTCATCTAGGCAGCCATGATGCATCTGAACAGGTGGTATTTTAATTGGAATTTAGGTGTTTAATCTCTCTGTGACAATTCATAACAGAAGCACTTCCCTTAAAGTGGAAGGATAAACAAAACCTCTTTGCTGCAGGAGTAGTGCAGTTCACAAAAAAGAGAATAGAAAATACACAGTAAAACAAAAACAAACCAATAATCTCCCTCCCACAAACACATTTAAAAAGCCATAGAATGTTAATCAGCCCAAGGCCTGGTTGAAGAGAAACATTTTTGCCTGATGCATAAAGATATGTAATGAAGGTGCCAGGTGAGCCTCCCTGGGGAGAGCATCCCACAAGCAAAGAGCCACTGCAGAAAAGGTCCCTTCCCACACTGCCACCCTCCAGGCCTCTTTCAGAGGAGGCACATGAAGAACGGCCTCAGAGGATGATCTCAGGGCCCAGGCAGGTTCATAAGGGGAGAGACACTTTCATAGGCATAGGCTAAAACTAGCACTTTGAATTGGGCCCAGAAACTAATTGGCAGCCCGTGCAGTTGGGCCAGGATCGGTGTTATATGATCAAATTGCCTTGTCCCAGTGAGCAACCTGGCCACTGAATTCTGCACCAGCTGAAACTTCTGAACCATCTTCAGCAGCAGCGTTATGTATAACATATTGCAGTAATCTAACCAGAACATAGACAAAAGAAGTTAGGTTCTCCCTGTCCAAATGGGCCACCAGCCGAAGCTGATGGAAGGCACTCTATGCAGCTGAGGCTGTCTGAACCTCAAGTGACAGCAAAGCATCCAGGAAGACCCCCAAGCTCCCTACCCTCTCCTTCAGAGGGAGGGTAACCCCCTCAACCTTCCAGCCATCTGGTCTAGGGAACCACCCACCCACAGTGTCTCAGTCTTAG
Organism: Podarcis liolepis; assembly: GCF_965112155.1. Taxonomy (NCBI): domain Eukaryota; kingdom Metazoa; phylum Chordata; class Lepidosauria; order Squamata; family Lacertidae; genus Podarcis; species Podarcis liolepis. Next base: position 77,944,410 of record NC_139564.1, read on the forward strand.
AAATGAAATCATATGAGCATTCTGGGGCAGTGGCGTAGCGTGGGTTGTCAGCACCCGGGGCAAGGCAAGTAATTTGTGCCCCCTAACCCGTGGATTTGCGCCCCCTAACCTGTGGATTTGTGCCCCCTAACCCTAACTCCCAGGTGTTGCGCCTGGTGCGGCCGGCCCCCCCTGCACCCCCCATGCTACGCCACTGTTCTGGGGGCAAACTGTCTTAGGAAGATCTGAATTACCACCTGCCAGCTTGTTTCAGAAGAATCTCTGGTTTAGGCCTGTGATAACATGAAAAAGTGCTTTACCTCCAATTCCTCTACAAATCAAATTAGGCCTTGATTGATGCAGGAGACATACAAGTCTTCTACGTGAGTCGGTCAAGTCCTTTGACCTGTGACCTCCAAGGCCAGCTTGCTCAACTGCCCTCCTTTAGGCAAAGTCGGTTGCTGCTGCTGCTGCTGCTGCTGCTGCTTCTTCTTCTTCTTCTTCTTCTTCTTCTTCTTCTTCTTCTTCTTCTTCTTCTTCTTCTTCTTCTTCGCCATGGTTCAGCAAGGCTCATGAGCCAGATCAGGCCCAACCAGATCAGGCTCCACACTGGGAGCCAGTGTGGTGTAGTGGTTAAGAGCGGTAGTCTTGTAATCTGGTGAACCGGGTTCGCCTCTCCACTCCTCCACATGCAGCTGCTGGGTGACCTTGGGCCAGTCACACTTCTCTGAAGTCTCTCAGCCCCACTCACCTCAGAGTGTTTGTTGTGGGGGAGGAAGGGAAAGGAGAATGTTAGCCGCTTTGAGACTCCTTCGGGTAGTGATAAAGCGGGATATCAAATCCAAACTCCTCCTCCAGTTGCCTTCTAGATGCGGCCTGTGGATTGTCTGGGAATCTAGGCAGCCAGCATAGCGCACGTGCTCAATGGATTTTGCAACTCAGCCAGGCTTGGGGGTCAAAAATGAGGTGGGCGGCTGCTCAAGACAAGTCCCTTCTCCGTTCGCTGCACATGCACAGCAATCTCTTCCAGGCTGAGGAGTGGGGAAGAGGGAAAAGGAGCCACAGTTTGGATGTCCACCATGGAGCTGCAGGTGACTGACCTCATGAAGGGCAGCTGCAGCGGCAGCGGCTCGGAGGCACCTCAGGAGTGATGCCCGCCTGCGGCGGCGGTACTCCCCACTATAGGAAGCGGGGAGCGCCTGGGCAGCTGCACTCCAAAGCCGTTCTGCGCTCTGCTGGGGAGGCCGCTCATTAGCTACACGGTGCAAGCCATGGAAAGGTAAATAGCAGCCACTGTCTCATCTTCCCTCACACGGGGAAAATAAAGTTTTTGCTTGAGCGGTGCCGGCCTGACTTAGCATGGCCAACAGCTTTTCCCTTCACCCACACATGCGCACACACTCTCCTGGGCTGACAGGAATGGCGTGCTTACCTCAGCCCCCCACCCCACCTTACGAGAGAAATAATAACTGTCAATGTGTAAAACGCAAAGGAAGCAGCATGGATGTATGAGGGAACACCCCCCCCCCCAAAAAAAATCACATTTGGGCAACATTTAGGTTAGCTCCAATAAGGGTCATAATCATGGCAACATATAGTCTATCCCCCCCCCCCCAAGGTCTGATGGACAGTGGACCGGCCCTCTGCTGAAAAAGCTTGCTGACACCTGTTCTACGCTCTATAATGGGGGGCACTTAGCTAAAAACCAATCAACTACCTCTAACAGGCTTTTGGAATAAAGCAGTCTCCTCAGCAGATTAATTCTGGATCCGCTTAAAAGCATGGATCCAGGCAGGGCCACAGCAGGCGGCTGGACAGCTCTTCCTTTGCTTCCTCCTGTGTGCCAGCTGGGCACTGTGCCAACAAGCAGGGAGAGATGCGCCTGCTGCTGCCAGCTGGAGCAGTCTTGTACCCTCTTTCTCTGAGACTTTTCTTGGGGCTCCAGATTCCCACCTGGCTAGTTGCTGGTTTTTGTTGTTTGCTTTTGAAAAGGGACATCTACTATTTGCAGGTTTTTGTCTCAGCTGAGTTTCATTTCATTCCTCTCGCCAAAGGACATTTTCATCTCTAGTTCCCTGCTCCAGTTCCCATCATATTTAAGGCCAAAATTTCAGTGGGGTGTGCCCAACTTGGTGCTCAGCCGAGAGGCATAGCATGGGAAGGTTGGGGGGGCCATCGCCCCAGGCACAATGTTGAGAAGGGATGCAGGGCACCGTGGGCTGCTGCATCCTTCTCAGAGGCCCTCCAGCAGCTGAGAAGGACACAACAGACATGCGCTGGCTCCACCCCTGGTTCCGCCTCCTAGTTGTGACTTGCTCCTGGGCAACTTGGCCTCATTGTGGAGAGGGAGTCAGAATTTTCAGTTCCTTGCTCATTCTAATTTTTTTAATGTTTTAATGGTTTTTTACTAATAATTCTATTTTATATTATTTTGTAAACCATTTTGAGGTTCTTGTTGTTTTACATATATTTTATTAATAAATAAAATAAACCAACTATAAAGAGCATACAGAAATGCTGTTACAACAGGCTGAAAGCAGCATAAGATTGAATATTATCACTGAACCTGTTTCAAAACATTTCAAAAAATACCCCTTTCCTAATAAACCAGTTAGGCTGGTTTATATGGACTCTTTTGTAAGATGTTAGCCTAATCATAGTTACTAGGGACCAACTTTTCTCAATCCATTCAGATATAGGAGGTAAACGTTAAGGTAAAGGACCCCTGGACAGTTAAGTCCAGTCAAAGGCGACTCTGGGGTTGTGACACTCATCTCGCTTTCAGGCCGAGGGAGCCAGCGTTTCTCCACAGAAAGCTTTTCCAGGTCATGTGGCCAGCAGGACTAAACTGCTTCTGGTGCAATGGAACATTGTGACGGAAACCAGAACACACAGAAACGCTGTTTACCTTCCCGCCACAGCGGTACTATTTATCTACTTGCACTGGCATGCTTTCAAACTGCCAGGTTGGTAGGAGCTGGGACAGAGCGACGGGAGCTCTATATCAAAGCATTGTATACAAGGTTGTGAGGGATGAGTATGGTTGCTCACGAGTAAACAGCCAGGACTCTGACCTGCCTTTTTACAGGTTTTATTTGGTGCAAACTATGTACAGTGCAGACATCCAAAGTTCATGTCTCCCTCAGTCGCTAGCAGATTCCGAGAGTGGGCTTTTCCTGACTCCCCCCCCCCAGCATAAGAACCTCGACGCGCCCAGTCTCCACCTCTTTTCCTTATGCTTGACTGCCTTGCCAAAACTAGGCGATGGAAGTTTCATCTCTGTTTCCCTCTTAGCCTCCCTGGGATCGGTGCTAGGGCTCGCAGATAAGTCCGTGAGCCTTTGCCTCCCCTTCCTCCACCTTTCTTCTTCTGTTTTGCCTGAGGCTTCGCTAGCACCAGTCTCTGACGAAGTGTTACTGCTGATCAAAGTAGGAGACTCTCTGTATGTTCCTGCCTTTCTCCCCCCTCTTGAAGGCAGTCCCCTAACATCCACCCCCCCTCAAAAAAACCCCTCTCCTTTGGTGGGTTTTAGAGCAACCTCTCCTTCATCAGCCCACGAGGAGTGGGAGGGAAGTCGAGGAAAGAATCGCCATCCCCTTCTGTGCCCTCAAAGATGACTTCCCAACCCCCCCCAACTCCGTCCGCTTTGGATTGCTCTTGGGGTGTTCCGCCTCATCAGAGCTCAGCGACTTCATCCGCTACCCCCTCTTCCCTCTCTGAGGGTGGGAACCCCTCGAAGTCCCCCTCATCCTCTGTGGGTCCAAAAACTTCTCCAATAAACCTCCCCGGGGGTTTGGGCTTGTCGGGGCAGAAAGTGTAGAACTCCTCCACTAGAAACTCCTCTGTAACACACCCCTCTGGAACCCAACCATTTTCCGCACTGGGCTTCCCCTCCCAAGCAACTAGATATTCCAGTTGATATCCATTCCACCTGGAGTCATAGAATGATAGAATGATAGAGTTGGAATAGACCACAAGGGCCATCGAGTCCAACCCCCTGCCAAAGTAGGAGACTCCACCACACTCCTTGGCAGCAAATTCCACTGTCAAACAGCTCTTACTGTCAGGAAGTTCTTCCTAAAGTTTAGGTGGAATCTTCTTTCTTATAGTTTGGATCCATTGCTCCGTGTCCGTTTCTCTGGAGCAGCAGAAAACAACCTTTCTCCCTCCTCTATATGACATCCTTTTATATATTTGAACATGGCTATCATAGAATCATAGAGTTGAAATAGACCACAAGGGCTATCGAGTCCAACCCCCTGCCAAGCAGGAAACACCATCAGAGCACTCCTGACATATGGTTGTCAAGCTTCTGCTTAAAGACCTCCAAAGAAGGAGACTCCACCACACTCCTTGGCAGCAAATTCCACTGTCGAACAGCTCTTACTGTCAGGAAGTTCTTCCCTTAGCGGTTCCTCATAAGGCATCGTTTCCAGGCCTTTGACCATTTTGGTTGCCCTCCTCTGGACACGTTCCAGTTTGTCAGTGTCCTTCTTGAATTGTGGTGCCCAGAACTGGACACAGTACTCCAGGTGTGGTCTGACCAGAGCAGAATACAGTGGCACTATTACTTCCCTTGATCTAGATGCTATACTCCTATTGATGCAGCCCAGAATTGCATTGGCTTTTTTAGCTGCCGCGTCACACTGTTGGCTCATGTCAAGTTTGTGGTCAACCAAGACTCCTAGATCCTTTTCACATGTACTGCTCTCAAGCCAGGTGTCACCCATCTTGTATTTGTGCCTCTCATTTTTTTTTTGCCCAAGTGCAATACTTTACATTTCTCCCTGTTAAAGTTCATCTTGTTTCTTTTGGCCAAGTTCTCTAATCTGTCAAGGTCGTTTTGAAGTGTGATCCTGTCCTCTGGGGTGTTAGCCAGCCCTCCCAGTTTGGTGTCATCTGCAAATTTGATCAGGATGCCCTTGAGTCCATCATCCCAGTCGTTGATAGAGATGTTGAATAAGACCGGGCCCAAGACACAACCCTGTGGCACCCCACTAGTCACTCTTCTTCAGGATGAAGACGAACCATTGATGAGCACCCTTTGGGTTCGGTCAGTCAGCCAGTTACAAATCCACTGAGTGGTAGCATAGTCAAGACCGCATTTTACCAACTTTTTTACAAGAATATCATGGGGCACCTTGTCAAATGCCTTGCTGAAATCAAGGTAGGCTACATCCACTGCGTTCCCTTCATCTACCAGGCTTGTAATTCTGTCAAAAATCGAGATCAGGTTAGTCTGACATGACTTATTTTTCAGAAATCCATGCTGACTGTTGGTGATCACAGCATTCCTTTCTAGGTGCTCACAGACTGTTTGCTTAATGATCTGCTCCAGAATCTTCCCTGGTATTGATGTCAGACTGACTGGGCGGTAATTATTTGGGTCCTCTCTTTTCCCCTTTTTGAAAATAGGGACAACATTTGCCCTCCTCCAGTCTGCCGGGACTTCGCCTGTTCTCCAGGAATTCTCAAAGATGACTGCCAGTGGTTCTGAGATCACATCTGCCAGTTCTTTTAATACTCTTGGATGCAGTTCATCTGGCCCTGGAGACTTGAATACATCTAAACTAGCCAGATATTCTTGTACTATCTCCTTAGTTATTCTGGGCTGTGTTTCCTTTGCTGAATCATTTGCTCCAAATTCTTCAGGTCGGGCATTGTTTTCTTTATCGGAGAAGACTGAGGCAAAGAAGGCATTGAGGAGTTCAGCCCTTGGTAGGGCAGCAGTTGAAGAAGGAGCAAAAAAGGTTTTTCTTGTGTGTGTGGGTTTCTTTGTGGCTGATTAGCTGTTTTCCCTGTGTAAAGGTCAGAGGGGGCAGGGTTTCTGTTGAGGCAGGGGATTAGCTGTGGGAGGAGCTTATCAGAGTTTGTAGGGCAGCAGTTGAAGAAGGAGCAAAAAAGGTTTTCTTGTGTGTGTGGGTTTCTTTGTGGCTGATTAGCTGTTTTCCCTGTGTAAAGGTCAGAGGGGGCAGGGTTTCTGTTGAGGCAGGGGATTAGCTGTGGGAGGAGCTTATCAGAGTTTGTAGGGCAGCAGTTGAAGAAGGCGCGCGCAGTTATACCCATCTTTTAAATTTAGGGGAGCTAGTCTCAAACGTTTGTTGGGGGAGACCTAGGTGTTTTTTTTGTGTGGGAAGTTATTTGTCCTGTCTTCAAGCTTTTTATGATGGAGGACCTCTGTAGCCACCCCCAACGACACGATCTCAAGATGGAAGGGGAGGAAACAGCTGCAGTCGCCTGCGATTCCTGCGCAATGTTTGCCATCTTGCCAAAGGTTGCAGGCAGCTTTACCTGCAGCAATTGCATGTTGATTGCCCTTTTAAAAGACAAAGTCCAGCAACTGGAGGAACGTGTAGCTACGCTCCAAAGAATTAGAGAGCTGGAGCTCTTTTTGGAAGCAACAGAGCACACCGTCCCCACCGAGGAGACAGGGGACTCCTCTGAGAAGGAGGATAGTTCACCAACACAGGAGCCAGATATATGGAGAAACGTGACTCAAAGAAGTAGGAGGCCCAGGGTTCACTCTGATTGTTTAGAAATACACAATCGCTTTGAGGTCCTCTCCTCTAGCATGGAAGACGAAGAGCAGACTCCATTTGAGGATCTCTCCCTCATTACAGTCGATCAGGTATATGAAGACGAGCAGCAAAGTCAGTCCTCAGGGAATGTGCAGGCAACCTTAGAACGGACAGCTCACGGAAGAACCCCGACCAAACCCAAGAGGAGGTGTGTAGTGGTGATAGGGGATTCCCTACTGAGGGGAACAGAAGCAGTGATCTGTGGGCCTGACAAGATGTCTCGGGAAGTGTGCTGTCTCCCCGGGGCTAAGATCCAAGATGTAACTGAACGACTGCAAGGAATCATAAAACCCACTGACAAATACCCCTTCCTCTTGGTTCATGTGGGAACCAATGACACTGCAAGCAATAGCCTCCAGAAGATCAAAAGAGACTACGAGGCTCTTGGCAGGAAATTGAAGCAACTAAATGCACAAATTGTCATCTCGTCTGTCCTCCCAGTTGAACGACGTGGCCCAGGGAGAGAGGGGAAAATAGTGGAAGTGAACAGCTGGCTTCGCAAATGGTGTAAACAGGAACGGTTTGGATTCTTAGATCACGGACTGCAGTTTCTTGAAGATGGACTTCTGGCAAGTGATGGGCTGCACCTCACAACGGTTGGGAGAAATGTTTTTGCCAAAAATCTCAGAAACCTCATCAGGAGGGCTTTAAACTGACTAATGTGGGGGAGGGAGACAGTGCTCCTGAAGGTAGGAGTCTATCAATTGATGAAGATGATCATCCAAATGTCATAGACCAAATGGAGCAAACAGCACGCGGACCTAGTTGTGGGAGGAAAAAATCCTTAAATAAGAGACACGGGGGAATGATTAATGGACTTCAATGTCTGTACACTAATGGGCAAAGCATGGGAAATAAACAAGATGAGCTTGAGCTCTTGGTACAGCAAACTAAATATGACATAATAAGCATCACTGAAACCTGGTGGGATAAGTCCCACGATTGGAATGTAATAATGGAGGGATACAATCTATTTCAGAGAAACAGACCAGACAAGAAAGGAGGAGGAGTGGCGCTATATGTCAGGGATGTGTATACCTGTGAAGAGATCCAAGATTTAGAACCTCAAAGCCAAAGTGAGAGCATTTGGGTCAAAATTAAGGGAGAGAAGAATAACAGAGACCTCATTGTGGGAGTTTACTATAGATCCCCAAGCCAAACGGAGGACATAGATGATGCCTTCCTGGAACAGATGGCCAAGCATGCAAAAGGAAGGGAGATAGTAGTAATGGGGGACTTCAATTACCCAGATATTTGTTGGACGTCAAACTCAGCCAAGAGCATAAGGTCAAACAGATTCCTCACTGGCCTTGCAGACAACTTCATTGTCCAGAAAGTGGGAGAAGCAACAAGAGGAACAGCCATTTTAGATCTGGTCCTAACCAATGTTGATGACCTGGTTAGTGGGGTAGATGTGGAAGGATCATTAGGCGTGAGTGATCATGCTCTTCTGAAGTTTACTATACAGCGGAAAGGAGCAGCCAAGCATACTAGGACTCAATTTCTTGACTTTAAGAAAGCCGACTTCATAAAACTTAGGGAAGTGCTGGGCGAGATCCCATGGACAGCAATACTAAAAGGAAAGGGAGTTCATAATGGCTGGGAGTTTGTTAAGAGGGAGATAGTAAAAGCACAACGTCAGGCAATACCAATGAGACGGAAACATGGAAGGTGCCTAAAGAAGCCAGGGTGGCTATCTAAAGAACTTTTAACTGAGTTAAGATTAAAAAAGGATGTGTACAAAAAATGGAAAAGGGGAGAAACCACCAAAGAGGAATTCAAACAAATAGCCAGCACGTGTAGACACAAAGTCAGAAAAGCTAAAGCACAGAATGAACTCAGGCTTGCTAGAGAGGTTAAAAGCAACAAAAAAGGCTTTTATGGGTATGTTCGTAGCAAAAGGAAGAACAAAGAAACAGTGGGGTCACTCAGAGGAGAAGATGGTGAAATGCAAACAGGGGACACAGAAAGGGCTGAACTCCTCAATGCCTTCTTTGCCTCAGTCTTCTCCGATAAAGAAAACAATGCCCGACCTGAAGAATTTGGAGCAAATGATTCAGCAAAGGAAACACAGCCCAGAATAACTAAGGAGATAGTACAAGAATACTTGGCTAGTTTAGATGTATTCAAGTCTCCAGGGCCAGATGAACTGCATCCAAGAGTATTAAAAGAACTGGCAGATGTGATCTCAGAACCACTGGCAGTCATCTTTGAGAATTCCTGGAGAACAGGCGAAGTCCCGGCAGACTGGAGGAGGGCAAATGTTGTCCCTATTTTCAAAAAGGGGAAAAGAGAGGACCCAAATAATTACCGCCCAGTCAGTCTGACATCAATACCAGGGAAGATTCTGGAGCAGATCATTAAGAAAACAGTCTGTGAGCACCTAGAAAGGAATGCTGTGATCACCAATAGTCAGCATGGATTTCTGAAAAATAAGTCATGTCAGACTAACCTGATCTCATTTTTTGACAGAATTACAAGCCTGGTAGATGAAGGGAACTCAGTGGATATAGCCTACCTTGATTTCAGTAAGGCATTTGACAAGGTGCCCCATGATATTCTTGTAAAGAAGCTGGTAAAATGCGGTCTTGACTATGCTACCACTCAGTGGATTTGTAACTGGCTGACTGACCGAACCCAAAGGGTGCTCATCAATGGTTCCTCTTCATCCTGGAGAAGAGTGACTAGTGGGGTGCCACAGGGTTCTGTCTTGGGCCCGGTCTTATTCAACATCTTTATCAACGACTTGGATGATGGACTCAAGGGCATCCTGATCAAATTTGCAGATGACACCAAACTGGGAGGGGTGGCTAACACCCCAGAGGACAGGATCACACTTCAAAACGACCTTGACAGATTAGAGAACTGGGCAAAAACAAACAAGATGAATTTTAACAGGGAGAAATGTAAAGTATTGCACTTGGGCAAAAAAAATGAGAGGCACAAATACAAGATGGGTGACACCTGGCTTGAGAGCAGTACATGTGAAAAGGATCTAGGAGTCTTGGTTGACCACAAACTTGACATGAGCCAACAGTGTGACGCGGCAGCTAAAAAAGCCAATGCAATTCTGGGCTGCATCAATAGGAGTATAGCATCTAGATCAAGGGAAGTAATAGTGCCACTGTATTCTGCTCTGGTCAGACCACACCTGGAGTACTGTGTCCAGTTCTGGGCACCACAATTCAAGAAGGACACTGACAAACTGGAACGTGTCCAGAGGAGGGCAACCAAAATGGTCAAAGGCCTGGAAACGATGCCTTATGAGGAACGGCTAAGGGAGCTGGGCATGTTTAGCCTGGAGAAGAGGAGGTTAAGGGGTGATATGATAGCCATGTTCAAATATATAAAAGGATGTCACATAGAGGAGGGAGAAAGGTTGTTTTCTGCTGCTCCAGAGAAGCGGACACGGAGCAATGGAGCCAAACTACAAGAAAGAAGATTCCACCTAAACATTAGGAAGAACTTCCTGACAGTAAGAGCTGTTCGACAGTGGAATTTGCTGCCAAGGAGTGTGGTGGAGTCTCCTACTTTGGAGGTCTTTAAGCAGAGGCTTGACAACCATATGTCAGGAGTGCTCTGATGGTGTTTCCTGCTTGGCAGGGGGTTGGACTCGATGGCCCTTGTGGTCTTTTCCAACTCTATGATTCTATGATTCTATGATTCCTTTCTGTGTCCCCTGTTTGCATTTCACCATCTTCTCCTCTGAGTGACCCCACTGTTTCTTTGTTCTTCCTTTTGCTACGAACATACCCATAAAAGCCTTTCTTGTTGCTTTTAACCTCTCTAGCAAGCCTGAGTTCATTCTGTGCTTTAGCTTTTCTGACTTTGTGTCTACACGTGCTGGCTATTTGTTTGAATTCCTCTTTGGTGGTTTCCCCCCTTTTCCATTTTTTGTACACATCCTTTTTTAATCTTAACTCAGTTAAAAGTTCTTTAGATAGCCACCCTGGCCTCTTTAAGCACCTTCCATGTTTCCGTCTCATTGGTATTGCCTGACGTTGTGCTTTTACTATCTCCCTCTTAACAAACTCCCAGCCATCATGAACTCCCTTTCCTTTTAGTATTACTGTCCATGGGATCTCACCCAGCACTTCCCTAAGTTTTATGAAGTCGGCTTTCTTAAAGTCAAGAAATTGAGTCCTAGTATGCTTGGCTGCTCCTTTCCGCTGTATAGTAAACTTCAGAAGAGCATGATCACTCGCGCCTAATGATCCTTCCACTTCTACCCCACTAACCAGGTCATCAACATTGGTTAGGACCAGATCTAAAATGGCTGTTCCTCTTGTTGCTTCTCCCACTTTCTGGACAATGAAGTTGTCTCCTGGGCATAGTCGGCCAATCGGTGTTAAAGAAGGACAGAACTTTCTTTATGTATGCTACAACAGCAGCAAGAATGCTTATTGCAAAGTATTGGAAGACACAAGATTTACCCACTCTGGAAGAATGGCAGATGAAAGTGATGGACTACATGGAACTGGCGGAAATGACTGGTAGAATCCGAGACCAGGGAGAAGAGTCGGTGGAAGAAGATTGGAAGAAATTTAAAGACTACTTACAGAAGTATTGCAAAATTAATGAATGTTAGAATGATGTTTGAATGAAGTTAAGCGGTTTCTAGCTGTAATGATATAAAAGAATATGGAAAATTGGATTTTTAATTAGGTAAAAATTTAATGTTATAATATATTAAGATCAAAGATTGGGATAATAAGGAGGGAAAGAAATTGCTGAATTAATTAATTGAATTGGAATACAAAAAAGGGAAGTATGAGGATGTCAGGGAAACAAGGATATGAATGTAAGATATGGAAAGGTTGATCTTTTTTTTCCTTTTTATCTGTGTACTTATTCTGTATTTTTCTTGTATTTTTATTTTTGTTTTTTATTCTTGTATTTTATTCTTGTATTTTTTTGTTTTTATGCAATTCCTTTTTCTGAAACATATATATATATGTTAGCCCTCCCCACAAAAACCGACACCAGATCCAGAGGCACACAGAACGCCACCACCAATCAACCACACCAGACCCAAACCCAGACCCTCTCCACAGATAAATTACAGACACCATCCAGTAACCAAACCATAGTGGCACCTCCGGATGCTGCACCCCCCTGCAATCCCTACACAGATCTGGCTGGCACAGGGCACAAAACCACAGCTCGCCCCTATACACGAAGCCAAGCCAAAGCACAACTAAGTGCAGTACAGCCATCTTCCCAGAAAAACTCTTCACAAATTCAAGAGGTCAAGACACGAAGGCTTTAGCAACTAATCCACACCTAATGACCCACCTAAGTGGTACTCAGAATATCACTCAAGAAATCACTCAAGATATCCCTCAAGTAATTAAGGAACAAAAGAAGAAAAGAACACTAGCCTGGGAACTTCCCCTCTGCCCAGAACTTTTGAGGCAATACACCACACCCCTCTACAGTATTTATAGGAACTCAAACACTGAGATCCCGCTCTGTTCCAGTAACAAGAAGCCGAAAGCACCAGCCTGAAGATGACGAGTGAGACCTCGTCGAAACGTCGCCTAGACACCCCAACTTTTACACGGGAAGACACCCGAGGACACCAAAACCTGCATTCCTGTACCCGTGAAAATCTACGAAAACATATATATATATATATATATGCAGGTTTTGGTGTCTTCGGGTGTCTTCCCGTGTAAGAGTTGGGGTGTCTAGGCGACGTTTCGACGAGGTCTCACTCGTCATCTTCAGGCTGGTGCTTTCGGCTTCTTGTTACTGGAACAGAGCAGGATCTCAGTGTTTGAGTTCCTATAAATACTGTTGAGGGGGTGTGGTGTATAGCCTCCAACGTTCTGGGCAGAGAGGAAGTTCCCAGGTTAGTGTGCCTTTTCTTCTTTTGTTCCTTAATTACTTGAGGGATATCTTGAGTGATTTCTTGAGTGATATTCTGAGTACCACTTAGGTGGGTCATTGAGTGATATTCTGAGTACCACATTAGGTGGGTCATATATATATATATATATATATATATATATATATATATATATGCAGGTTTTGGTGTCTTCGGGTGTCTTCCCGTGTAAGAGTTGGGGTGTCTAGGCGACGTTTCGACGAGGTCTCACTCGTCATCTTCAGGCTGGTGCTTTCGGCTTCTTGTTACTGGAACAGAGCAGGATCTCAGTGTTTGAGTTCCTATAAATACTGTTGAGGGGGTGTGGTGTATAGCCTCCAACGTTCTGGGCAGAGAGGAGGTTCCCAGGTTAGTGTGCCTTTTCTTCTTTTGTTCCTTAATTACTTGAGGGATATCTTGAGTGATTTCTTGAGTGATATTCTGAGTACCACTTAGGTGGGTCATTAGGTGTGGATAAGTTGCTAAAGCTTTCGTGTCTTGACCTCTTGAGCTTGTGAAGAGTTTTTCTGAGAAGATGGCTGTACTGCACTTAGTTGTGCTCTGGCTTGGCTTCGTGTATAGGGGCGAGCTGTGGTTTTGTGCCCTGTGCCAGCCAGATCTGTGTAGGGATTGCAGGGGGGTGCAGCATCCGGAGGTGCCACTATGGTTTGGTTACTGGATGGTGTCTGTAATTTATCTGTGGAGAGGGTCTGGGTTTGGGTCTGGTGTGGTTGATTGGTGATGGCGTTCTGTGTGCCTCTGGTTCTGGTGTCGGTTTTTGTGGGGAGGGCTAATTGCCAGATGTCTGGCAATTACTGAGATCCTGCTCTGTTCCAGTAACAAGAAGCCGAAAGCACCAGCCTGAAGATGACGAGTGAGACCTCGTCGAAACGTCGCCTAGACACCCCAACTCTTACACGGGAAGACACCCGAAGACACCAAAACCTGCATTCCTGTACCCGTGAAAATCTACGAAAGCATATATATATATATATATATATATATATATATATATATATAATAAAATGGCTGTTCCTCTTGTTGCTTCTCCCACTTTCTGGGAGGCCAGTGAGGAATCTGTTTGACCTTATGCTCTTGGCTGAGTTTGACATCCAACAAATATCCGGGTAATTGAAGTCCCCCATTACTACTATCTCCCTTCCTTTTGCATGCTTGGCCATCTGTTCCAGGAAGGCATCATCTATGTCCTCCGTTTGGCTTGGGGATCTATAGTAAACTCCCACAATGAGGTCTCTGCTATTCTTCTCTCCCTTGATTTTGACCCAAATGCTCTCACTTTGTCTTTGAGGTTCTAAATCTTGGATCTCTTCACAGGTATACACATCCCTGACATATAACGCCACTCCTCCTCCTTTCTTGTCTGGTCTGTTTCTCTGAAATAGATTGTATCCCTCCATTATTACATTCCAATCGTGGGACTTATCCCACCAGGTTTCAGTGATGCCTATTATGTCATATTTAGTTTGCTGTACCAAGAGCTCAAGCTCATCTTGTTTATTTCCCATGCTTTGCGCATTAGTGTACAGACATTGAAGTCCATTAATCATTCCCCCGTGTCTCTTATTTAAGGATTTTTTCCTCCCGCCACTAGGTCTGCGTGCTGTTTGCTCCATTTGGTCTATGACATTTGGATGATCATCTTCATAAATAGACTCCTACCTTCAGGAGCACTGTCTCCCTCCCCCACATTAGTCAGTTTAAAGCCCTCCTGATGAGGTTGCTGAGATTTTTGCCAAAAACATTCCTCCCAACCATTGTGAGGTGCAGCCCACCGCTTGCCAGACGTCCATCTTCAAGAAACTGCAGTCCGTGATCTAAGAATCCAAACCGTTCCTGTTTACACCATTTGCGAAGCCAGCTGTTCACTTCCAGTATTTTTCCCTCTCTCCCTGGGCCACGTCATTCAACTGGGAGGACAGATGAGATGACAATTTGTGCATTTAATTGTTTCAATTTCCTGCCCAGAGCCTCGTAGTCTCTTTTGATCTTCTGGAGACTATTGCTTGCAGTCATTGGTTCCCACATGAACCAAGAGGAAGGGGTATTTGTCAGTGGGTTTTATGATTCCTTGCAGTCGTTCAGTTACATCTTGGATCTTAGCCCCGGGGAGACAGCACACCTCCCGAGCCATCTTGTCAGGCCCACAGATCACTGCTTCTGTTCCCCTCAGTAGGGAATCCCCTATCACCACTACACGCCTCCTCTTAGGTTTGGTTGGGGTTCTTCCGTGAGCTGTCCGTTCCAAGGTCGCCTGAAGACTGACTTTGCTGCTCGTCTTCATATACCTGATCGACTGTAATGAGGGAGAGATCCTCAAATGGAGTCTGTTCTTCGTCTTCCATGCTAGGGGAGAGGACTTCAAAGCAATTGTGTATTTCTAAACAATCAGAGCGAACCCTGGGCCTCCTACTTCTTTGAGTCATGTTTCTCCATATATCTGGCACCTGTGTTGGTGAACTAGCCTCCTTCTCAGGGGTGTCCCCTGTCTCCTCCTTGGTGGAGACGGTGTTCTCTGTTGCTTCCAAGAAGAGTTCTTGATAAATTTTCTGTAGAAATTGCTAAAGCCAAGGAACCTCTGTACGTTCTTCTTGGTCTTGGGTCTTTCCCAATCCAAAACCGCCCTCACTTTCTCCTGATCCATAGCCAGTCCCTTATCTGACAGCCGCTAACCCAGGAACTCCACTTCCCGAACATGGAACCGGCATTTCTCCAGTTTGACCCACAACTGATGCTCCTTTAGCCTCTCCAACACTTGCCGGACATCGCGCACGTGCTCTTCATTCTCTGAGAACACTAATATGTCATCCAAGAAATAGACACAGTTCCGGTACAGAAGGGAACCCAGTACATGGTGCATGAAAGCTTGGAAACAGGGGCTTCCACTTTGTAATCCAAAAGGCATAATGAGATATTCAAATGCCTCTAGGGGGTAAACATGGTTGTCTTCCATTCGTCCCCCTCCCACACCCTGATCAGATTGAGGTGGTAACGTGTCGGCCTCCCTCGCGCTGAATACCTCCTCAAAATCTGTGTACTGCAGAGGGATTTTGTCCTTCTCCCCTAGACACACCATCGCCACCTTGGCTTTCCTTTCCCGGGGTTCCTCCCCTCCCAGACAGTGCTCTACATGGTGTGTCAACCTGAAGGTGAGGGATCGCTGGTGCCACGACACCACTGGGTCATGCAGAGCCAACCAACTCATCCCCAGGATAATGGGGTGTCCTGCCAAGGTGATTGCATGAAAGGCTATAGTTTCGGAGTGCGTGGAGATCCTCATTCTCATGGGAGGGGTCTGGTGTGTGACTCCCCCCCCCAGCAACTCCCTCCCATCAATGGTGGTCACTTGCAAAGGAAAGTCAAGAGGAAGCAGGTGCAGCTGTACTGTATATGATATCCTAACATATCCGAGATATTAGCCTGAACAGATTTTCAGAATATTTCTATTTGAAGAACAATTCCAAAGAATGTGTATATAATCTGATTTACTTAATCCACATCTCCAACATTTATCTGCTCTTAATTACTTTGATGGGGTTTTTTTAACAATCAAGCAGTGTATACATTTAAATACATACATACATGTACATAAATGTCCTGGCTGCAACAGGCACTAAGGTGGGGGGGCATCTTTGGAGGTTTCTGGACCCTCAAATACACTTTTCCCCTGCAAAAATATGTGCAAGTGCTCTTCAACTCAGCCTCTGTGCTTCAGAGAGCCCAGGTTTCTGTGGGTGTCAGTAAGAGATGACATGTGTTTCTAATTCCATTCCTTTCTGGTCTCAGTGGCACACTGTAATAGGTCTGCACCATCCTGTTCCATGCTAATCCAATTACATCTTATCCCATTGTACCTGCATGTTGTGCAATCATTTTATGTAAAATACATATTTTTCAGTGCATCAGCAGGAAATTACAGATTTTGCACTAATGTATTATGAAAAATACATATTTTGTGACTAAACATCAGGAAGAACTTTCTGACAGTAAGAGCTGTTTGACTGTGGAATGGACTCCCTTGGAAGGGAGATTCCTTAGAAGACCACGGACTCTTTCCTTGGAGGGTTTTAAGCAGAGGTTGGCTGGCCACCTGTCACAGATGCTTTAGTTGAGGTTCCTGCATGGAAGGGTTTGGACTAGATGACCCTTGGGGTCCCTTCCAACTCCACAGGTCTGTGACTCTATGACTGGTGTCAGCCAACACTATTGTTCTGTGACAGGAAACGGAAATGAGAATGCTCTTATTCCAAATGTTTATGAACAAGCCACAGAGCAAATCATATTCACTGAATGTGGCAAATGTTTTTGCATTAACCATTACGTTTGTCAGGGGTTCAGGAGCAGAGACGCAGAGAAGGGAGGAGACAGAGAGCGAGGGGGAGGAATACGAAGGAAGGATGAGTGGGGATGACGACCCGAGATCACCGAGCCTGTCTAGCGAGTCCGAGGATTCCCAGAAGGGAGCGCCAGCAGCCAGAGCAAGGGGGGAGAGCAGGGGGACACCCCAGGAAGAAGGGTCCAGAGAGGGATCAGAAAGCAGCAGTTGGAGATCGGGACCCACGTTCCCAGCCGGGAGCAGCGGGGAGAAAGGGGACCAGATATCGGGCTCCGGAGACTTTCAGAAGGAGGGAGGGCATGAGTCAGGAGTAGTCACGCCCACCTCGGGGAGCGAGGAAACGATCAAGAGGAAAGTGGAGAGTTGGGCGCGCGCGCCAAGTTCAAATGTAACGGAAGCTGGCGCAGTCAGCAGCCCAGAGAGTGAACCGGGTCCCAAAGCCCGCCGCAAGGAGGCGGAAGGGTCAGGGGGGTCCGCGTCAGAAGAGAGTAGGAAGGGAGAGACCCAGGGGGGCAGGAGGACCCAGAGACGGAAGGAAAGGCGCAGGAGGTGGAGCAAGGCTAGGGTATTAATCTGGAGCACTGGCGCACGGCTCGGTTCCTGAACCAGAGACAGATCCGTTGGGCGGAGTTCTTTGCTGACTTCAATTTCCGAATTGAGTACGTCCCGGGCGACACCAACATCATGGCGGATGCCCTGTCCCGAAAACCGCAGTACCTCGAAGAGGCGATGCCAGCGGCGGCCATGCACATCTTCGCGCCAACAGCGTGGGCGTGCGCTTCAGCCACAGTAGACCTGGATGCGGTGCGACGGGCGTTGACGGACGACTCATTCGCGCAGGCGAAGATGGCAGAGGTGCACAAGGGCACGGCGAAGGGCGACGAGTTCCAGATACGAGACGGCTTGCTCTTACGTAAAGGGGCCGTCTACGTGCCGGGAGACGAACTTCGCGCCCGGGTACTGCAGCAGCTGCACGACGCACCCACGGCCGGGCACTTTGGCACAGAAAAAACGGTGGAATTGGTCGCAAGAGACTTTTGGTGGCCCAGACTGAGGGGGGAAGTCGCGGACTACGTCGCGAGGTGCGACACCTGCCAGAGGGCCAAGCCGGTGCACAAACCACCGGCGGGACTGCTGGAACCGCTGCAAACGCCGTTTGAACCATGGGAGAGAGTGGCCCTGGACTTTGTCACGGATCTCCCCAGCTCGAGAGGCAAGACAGCTGTACTAGTGGTGGTGGACTTGTTCACCAAGATGGCACATTTCATACCGTGTGCGAAGGTGGCCACGGCAGAACAAACAGCCAAATTGTTCATAGATCACGTGTTCAAAGTGCACGGGCTGCCGCGGTCTATACTGTCCGACCGCGGACGCCAGTTCATCTCGAATTTCTGGCAAAAGCTGATGGGCTTCCTGAACGTCAAGATCAACCTGACATCGGCAAGGCACCCGCAGACCAACGGGCAAGCGGAGAGGGTCAATGCCATCATGCAGCAGTACCTGAGATGCTATGCCAATCAACAGCCTGCGACGTGGGTGGATTACCTGCCGCTCGCCGAATTCGCCTACAACAACACGAAACACGTATCCACAGGGGTGACGCCGTTCTTCGCCAACAATGGGAGGAATCCCAGAACCTTCCCGGGACTGGACAGAGTTTCAGACTTCCGGTCGGTGCCAGCGCTTAATGGCGGTCCTCTCTCCGAGCTCCGGAGAAGGACTGCTCCGCAAGTTCGGGTCTTACCCGCTACGGCGAGCGGGGGACCCCTAAAATCTCAGGCGCGGAAGCCTGAGAGCAAGGAGATTCGGTGGGCACCTTTGCGCCCCCCGGTACTGTGAAAGAGCCTTTTTAAAGGCTCCGGAGCGGCATCGGGAGTGAGCGCGGTGCTGAGAGTCGTTACCCAGCCTGCGGAGTGAAGCCGCGTCGCCATAAGCGGAGAGCGCCGATTTCTTCCTGAAAGGAAAATCTGGACTGGATTCCCGTGAGTAAGAGCAGAAAAAGAATCGGGACCCTTTAAACTTGAAAATTTGGCTGAAAACGGGAGGGAATAAAATAAGGAAGTCTGCCCCCCCCCGGACTGCAGAAATTTAAAGCAACGAAAGATCTCGCTGCAGTTACAAGAAACTTAGTTGCGAACTGTCAACCCTGAGCTGTCAAAAGTATCTCCTTCCCCCTGATCGGAGGAGAAGGGGGGGAAAAAGACAATTTGGTGAAGATACTTTTAACTTAAAGGAAACAAAGCTTTCCACTGCCCTGATCCCTTGGTGACGATCTGCCAGGAATTAACACCGGAAAATTGTCCTTTAAAATAGGTATGAAGTGGAAATAGATTATACCTTAAATGGTGAACGAATTTTAAGACTTAACGGGACTTTGTTACAGATATCTTGATATTTTGATTCTACCTGGAGAAAAAGTTTTAAAGAACTTTAATGGCGGACTTTTGATTCTTTACATCCGGCTTTCTGTTTCTTTGTCTCCTTTAATTTGGATACTATTAATTGCTCCCTCTGGAGGACCAAGAGGGAAAAACTGTGAAGTAACTGGTTGACAGTGGAATTTTCCATTAGAAGCTTTTCCTGTGAGAACGGCCTTGGGATATGAGTGGCACAGCAGAGGAGATAAGAACCAGATCTAAAGCTAAAGTGACACAAAAGAAAAGAGGCTCAATCTCTGGCAGTACAGTGCCTGCGCCGGAAAGTGTGACAACAGCATCAATGGAATCTATGACACAGGCACTGCTTAAAATAAATCAATCCCTAGAGGCCTTAACAAAGCAATCTACAGAAAATTCAAAGAAATTGACAGAACTCACAGCAAGACTGGACTTGAATACCACGTCAGTGGCAACTAATACAGAATCTATAAATAGGTTGATTCAGGAATCTACAGAAACTAAGAAAATCGCAGAGAGTGCAAGATCCATTGCCGAGGAGACACAGGGAAAATTTGCACCGATAGAGAAAAAGGTGAATGAGCATGAAGCGGCCCTCTCCTTACTGGAGCTACAACGGAAAGAACGGAATTTGAAATTAAGACAGGTTCCAGAGAATGAAAAGGACAACCTGAAGGAATTTCTCACAGAGGCAATCTTAGAAAATTGGCAAGGAGATCTCGAGGAGGATGAACTAGAGATAACAACTGCTTTCAGACTTGGTAGGAAGCAAAGTGTGAAGCCAAGGGATTGCCTGATTACTTTTAGAACCAAAGAGGAAAGAGACAAGATATTGGACCTTCACTATCAAAAAGCTTTGGTAATTGGAAACACTCAAGTCCAAATCTTTAAGGACATTCCCAAATATATCCTGGAAGTGAGGACTTTTTATAGAGACTTAGCCAATTTGTTGAGGAAGAACTTTATTCCTTTCAGGTGGGAATTTCCACAGGGGTTGTCCTTTAACTACAAAGGGAAGAAAAGAAGAATAAGATCAGTACAGGAAAAAGAAAACTTCTTGGAAAGGAATCTAGAGGACCTACAGAAAGGTACGGTGGGCCTAGTAAGAGGAGGACAAGAATCAACACCAGAAGGAGGAGGGCTAACAGACATTGCAAATCTATCATTTGGATTACCACAACCGCCAACTGAAGAGGAAGAAAAGCTTGGAGCAGTCGGAGGGTCAAATATCTAATAAACAAAATGTCGCTGCAACTTCTTAGTTGGAACTGCAATGGTTTGAACCATCCCAGGAAAAAACGACAAGTTTTTCATATTTTGAAAAGGGAACAATTGGACCTGATATGTCTACAAGAAACTCATATAACCAGAGCACACAGGAAACTGTTGGTGAACAAAAGATTAGGACAAGAATTTATATCTTCCGATAAAGTAAAAAAGAGAGGAGTAGTGATTTATGCAAAAGAAAAATTGGACCCAAAAATGAAATTTAAGGACGAAGAAGGAAGATATGTGGCAATTGAAGTACAGATTCAGGGAGAAAAGTATTTGATAATTGGAATATATGCACCTAATGATGGGAAGGCCGAATTCTTTAAGAAGTTGCATGAAACTCTACTGGACTACCTCGACTGCAAAATAATATTGATGGGGGACATGAACGGAGTGGTCTCCACAAACATGGACAAGGCACAAAGACAGATAATTTCTAAAGAAGGAAGATTACCAAAAACTTTCTTTGAAATGACGGAAAACATGGACTTGATTGACATCTGGAGGACAAAGAACCCTCTGGAGAGAGAGGGAACCTTTTTTTCAGAATCTAAAATGACATGGACAAGAATCGACCAAATCTGGGTATCTAGCGTGATGGCTACGAAGATAAAGAAAGTAGAAATCTGCCCAAAAACCTGCTCCGACCACAATGCAGTAAAGATGGAAATGAAAATGACAACAACTGGATCCTTTAGATGGAGAATGAATGACTCCCTATTCAGAGACGAACAATTCTGCAAAAAGGCCCTAAAAACATTGAAAGACTACTTTGAGATAAACCTCAGAACAGAAGTGGAAAAAAGAACAATTTGGGACGCGAGTAAAGCCGTAATGCGAGGCTTCCTGATACAACAGAATTCAATTAAGAGGAAAAAGCAAAATGAAAGGAAAGAAAAAATTTTAGAGAAAATGAAGGAAGGAGAAAAGAAATTGAGATCTAATCCAAAGTCTCAAGAAATTTTGAGAGAAATAAAGTACCACCAGACGCAATATATGGAATTGACAAACCAAGAGATAGAATGGAAAATTAAACAAATGAGACAAAGGACTTTTGAGTCAGCAGACAAATGTGGGAAGCTTCTTGCATGGCAATTGAAAAAGAGGCAAAAATTGAATACAGTTACTTGTTTGGAGGTAGAGGGAAAGAATATCCATAAGCCAAATGAGATAAGTAATTGTTTCCAAAGCTTTTTTAGGAAGCTATATACACAAGGGCCAGTGAATGAACAAGAAATAGATGAATTTCTTAAAAATCATGGACTACCTAAAATTTCAGAACAAAGCAAATTGACTTTGAATGAGAAAATAACAGAACAAGAAATAGAGGAGGCCATTCAAAAAGCGCAATTGGGAAAGTCTCCAGGACCAGATGGTCTGACGGCCAGATACTATAAAGCTTTGAAAGAATGTTTAGTGCAACCATTGAAAGAAGTTTGCAATGAAATACTGGAGGGGAAAAAGGCACCTGAAACGTGGAAAGAGGCTTTTATTTCGCTTATACCAAAAACTGAGACTGAAAAGAACCAGGTTAAGAACTACCGCCCGATATCATTACTAAATGTGGATTACAAAATATTTGCAGATATTTTAGCAAAAAGATTGAAGAAAGTACTGATAGGTGAGATTCATAAGGACCAAGCTGGCTTTCTCCCGGGAAGACATATGTCTGACAACGTGAGAAACATAATAGACATTGTGGAATTGCTGGAAACAAACATTAACAGAAAGGCAGTTTTAATTTTTGTGGACGCGGAGAAAGCCTTTGATAATATTTGCTGGAGTTTTATGAAAAAGAATCTCCATGGGATGGGGGTAGGCCAAGGTTTTGAAAATGGTATAGGGGCAATATACTCTGAGCAGAAGGCAAAGCTAATTGTGAACAATGTGGTAACGGAAGAGATAGCTATAGAGAAAGGAACACGACAGGGATGCCCTATCTCCCCTCTACTTTTTATACTGGTCCTGGAGGTCTTGTTAAATATGATTAGAAAGGACCAGTTGGTTAAAGGAATCCAGCTCGGAGTGAAAGAGTATAAACTGAGGGCATTTGCAGATGACCTAGTTTTGACCTTACAGCAGCCAAGCACCAGTACAAAAAGAGTTTTAGAACTGATTGAGATATTTGGTCAAGTTGCAGGATTTAAATTGAATAAACAAAAAACTAAAGTGCTGGAGAAAAACTTAACAAATGAGGAAAAAGAGACATTTCAGAAGGAAACAGGTTTGGAGATAGTAAAAAAAGTGAAGTACTTGGGGGTGAACTTGACAGCTAAAAATATGAACTTATTTAAAGACAATTACGATAAATGTTGGACAGAAGTTAAGAAAGATCTAGACATATGGTCAAGGCTGAAACTTTCCTTGTTAGGCAGAATTGCTGTTATCAAAATGAATGTATTGCCTAGAATGTTATTCCTGTTTCAGACACTGCAAATAATAGACAAGATGGACTGTTTCAAGAGGTGGCAGAAAGATATATCGAAATTCGTTTGGCAGGGCAAAAAGCCAAGAATAAAATTTAAGACATTAACAGATGCAAAAGATAGAGGAGGGTTTGCCCTGCCGGACTTAAGACTTTACTATGAATCAGCAGCATTTTGCTGGCTGAAAGACTGGCTGCTCCTCGAGAATACAGACATTTTGGATCTTGAAGGGTTTGATAATAGACATGGTTGGCATGCATATATATGGTATGACAAGGTAAAAGCGCATAAAGGCTTTAAGAACCATATGGTAAGGAAAGCTTTGTACAATGTCTGGATAAGGTATAAAGACTTGCTTGAAAGTAGAACCCCCAGGTGGCTGTCACCAATGGAGGCAAAAGAGGTGAAAAAATTGAATATGGATTCTAATTGGCCTAAATATTTTGAAATGATAGAACAAGATGGCGAAAAAGTAAAATTGCAGAGTTTCGAGAAATTGAAGTTTAAAGTGAGAGATTGGTTACATTATCGTCAGATAAATGAGCTATTCAAACAGGACAGAAAGAAAGGCTTCCAATTGGAGAAGTCGAAACTAGAAACAGAACTGTTAGAACCCAATACTAAAAATTTGTCAAGAATGTACAATTTGCTGTTGAAATGGAATACCCAAGATGAAATGATGAAATCTAGTATGATTAAATGGGCACAGGATATAGGGCATGACATTGAGTTTGCTGACTGGGAGCAGTTATGGACCACTGGTGTTAAATTTACGGCATGTAATGCCTTAAGAGAAAACATTATGAAAATGATCTACAGGTGGTACATGACTCCGGCTAAGTTAGCAAAGATTTATCATTTGCCCAATAACAAATGTTGGAAGTGTAACGAAACGGAGGGAACCTTCTACCACCTTTGGTGGACCTGCCCGAGGATTAAGGCTTTCTGGGAAATGATCTATAATGAAATTAAAAAAGTTCTGAAGAGAACCTTTAATAAAAAGCCAGAAGCCTTTCTCCTGGGTATGGTGGGCCAAATGGTGCCAAAGAAGGATAGGACATTCTTTATGTATGCCACAACAGCAGCGAGAATTCTTCTAGCAAAGTATTGGAAGACACAAGATCTACCCACGTTGGAAGAATGGCAGACGAAGGTGATTGACTATATGGGACTGGCAGAGATGACTGGCAGAATACGAGACCGAGGGAAAGAGGCGGTGGATGAAGACTGGAACAAGTTTAAAGTTTACCTTAAAAATTGTTGTAATTTGGAAAATTAGAGGATCAGGGTTATAAGAGATAAAGAACTACAGTTGTTTTAAATATATTTTGGAAGTTAAATTCACGAAATAGAAATAAGTGTAATACAAAAGGGTTGCTGGAAAATCTTGAAACAAGAATGCAGAAAAGGGGTGGTATGGGGAAGTCATTTTTGTGTTTATTTATGTTTTTGTTTTGTTTTATTCTTTATTTATGGAAAATGAATAAAAATTTATTAAAAAAAAAAAAGAGATGACATGTGTTTCTAATTCCATTCCTTTCTGGTCTCAGTGGCACACTGTAATAGGTCTGCACCATCCTGTTCCATGCTAATCCAATTACATCTTATCCCATTGTACCTGCATGTTGTGCAATCGTTTTATGTAAAATACATATTTTTCAGTGCATCAGCAGGAAATTACAGATTTTGCACTAATGTATTATGAAAAATACATATTTTGTGACTAAACATCAGGAAGAACTTTCTGACAGTAAGAGCTGTTTGACTGTGGAATGGACTCCCTTGGAAGGGAGATTCC
Organism: Podarcis liolepis; assembly: GCF_965112155.1. Taxonomy (NCBI): domain Eukaryota; kingdom Metazoa; phylum Chordata; class Lepidosauria; order Squamata; family Lacertidae; genus Podarcis; species Podarcis liolepis. The sequence goes on from NC_139564.1 coordinate 77,969,082, forward strand.
TTAGAAGACCACGGACTCTTTCCTTGGAGGGTTTTAAGCAGAGGTTGGCTGGCCACCTGTCACAGATGCTTTAGTTGAGGTTCCTGCATGGAAGGGTTTGGACTAGATGACCCTTGGGGTCCCTTCCAACTCCACAGGTCTGTGACTCTATGACTGGTGTCAGCCAACACTATTGTTCTGTGACAGGAAACGGAAATGAGAATGCTCTTATTCCAAATGTTTATGAACAAGCCACAGAGCAAATCATATTCACTGAATGTGGCAAATGTTTTTGCATTAACCATTACGTTTGTCAGGGGTTCAGGAGCAGAGACGCAGAGAAGGGAGGAGACAGAGAGCGAGGGGGAGGAATACGAAGGAAGGATGAGTGGGGATGACGACCCGAGATCACCGAGCCTGTCTAGCGAGTCCGAGGATTCCCAGAAGGGAGCGCCAGCAGCCAGAGCAAGGGGGGAGAGCAGGGGGACACCCCAGGAAGAAGGGTCCAGAGAGGGATCAGAAAGCAGCAGTTGGAGATCGGGACCCACGTTCCCAGCCGGGAGCAGCGGGGAGAAAGGGGACCAGATATCGGGCTCCGGAGACTTTCAGAAGGAGGGAGGGCATGAGTCAGGAGTAGTCACGCCCACCTCGGGGAGCGAGGAAACGATCAAGAGGAAAGTGGAGAGTTGGGCGCGCGCGCCAAGTTCAAATGTAACGGAAGCTGGCGCAGTCAGCAGCCCAGAGAGTGAACCGGGTCCCAAAGCCCGCCGCAAGGAGGCGGAAGGGTCAGGGGGGTCCGCGTCAGAAGAGAGTAGGAAGGGAGAGACCCAGGGGGGCAGGAGGACCCAGAGACGGAAGGAAAGGCGCAGGAGGTGGAGCAAGGCTAGGGTATTAATCTGGAGCACTGGCGCACGGCTCGGTTCCTGAACCAGAGACAGATCCGTTGGGCGGAGTTCTTTGCTGACTTCAATTTCCGAATTGAGTACGTCCCGGGCGACACCAACATCATGGCGGATGCCCTGTCCCGAAAACCGCAGTACCTCGAAGAGGCGACGCCAGCGGCGGCCATGCACATCTTCGCGCCAACAGCGTGGGCGTGCGCTTCAGCCACAGTAGACCTGGATGCGGTGCGACGGGCGTTGACGGACGACTCATTCGCGCAGGCGAAGATGGCAGAGGTGCACAAGGGCACGGCGAAGGGCGACGAGTTCCAGATACGAGACGGCTTGCTCTTACGTAAAGGGGCCGTCTACGTGCCGGGAGACGAACTTCGCGCCCGGGTACTGCAGCAGCTGCACGACGCACCCACGGCCGGGCACTTTGGCACAGAAAAAACGGTGGAATTGGTCGCAAGAGACTTTTGGTGGCCCAGACTGAGGGGGGAAGTCGCGGACTACGTCGCGAGGTGCGACACCTGCCAGAGGGCCAAGCCGGTGCACAAACCACCGGCGGGACTGCTGGAACCGCTGCAAACGCCGTTTGAACCATGGGAGAGAGTGGCCCTGGACTTTGTCACGGATCTCCCCAGCTCGAGAGGCAAGACAGCTGTACTAGTGGTGGTGGACTTGTTCACCAAGATGGCACATTTCATACCGTGTGCGAAGGTGGCCACGGCAGAACAAACAGCCAAATTGTTCATAGATCACGTGTTCAAAGTGCACGGGCTGCCGCGGTCTATACTGTCCGACCGCGGACGCCAGTTCATCTCGAATTTCTGGCAAAAGCTGATGGGCTTCCTGAACGTCAAGATCAACCTGACATCGGCAAGGCACCCGCAGACCAACGGGCAAGCGGAGAGGGTCAATGCCATCATGCAGCAGTACCTGAGATGCTATGCCAATCAACAGCCTGCGACGTGGGTGGATTACCTGCCGCTCGCCGAATTCGCCTACAACAACACGAAACACGTATCCACAGGGGTGACGCCGTTCTTCGCCAACAATGGGAGGAATCCCAGAACCTTCCCGGGACTGGACAGAGTGGGGGAAGGGGAACCACAGACGGCGGACGCTTTCGCATCTGAGTTGCAAGAGGTCCACGATCAACTCAGACGGCAGCTGGAGCTGGCGAAGCACGCATACAAGGTCCAAGCTGACAAGCACAGGCGAGTTGGCGAGGAGATCCGAGTGGGAGACTGGGTCTGGTTGGCAGCCCACGCGGTGCCGACCCGATCGTTAGCCAAGAGGAAGCTAGGGCACAAGCAACTCGGTCCATACCGAGTCGAAGCGCAGATCAACCCGGTGGCTTTCCGGCTGGTGCTACCAGAGGGTTCCAGGATGCATCCGGTGTTCCACAGGTCGGTGCTCACTCCCTACAGGGCACCGCACAGGTTCCAGGAACCAGGAACGGCACCGAGTCAGTCTCCGGAGCGGACGGAGGTGGGAAGATTGCCACAGCAGGACCCCATCAACGAAGTCACGGAGATTTTGGACTCCAGATGGGGGGAAGACGGAGTAGAATATCTACTAGCAAGGGAGGGCACCCGGGCCAGTACTAATAGCTGGGTGCCGGACTACGCCTTGGAGGAACCCCTGCTCAAGGATGAGTTTCATGCCCTTTTCCCACACAGACCTATGCCAGCGGGCTTCTTCGACGACTGGTTGTTCACGCCCACGCTTTCCTCCAGCACGTTCCATGGCTTCGACTCGGAAGGGGAACCCGCACCGCGCACACGTTCCCCAGAGGGGTCACCGGAGGGTTCGGCGTCCGACAACTCGTATTGGTGGGACGATCGGCCAGAGGAGCAGTGGCGCCGGAAGTGGCAGGAGACACCAGGTCCAGCGACAGACGCAGAGACGGACATGGACGTTTGCGGGGAGGACCTTGGTTTCGAGCACGGCGGCACCGAAATGGAGGCGGAGGAGACCACCGTTGACGAACGCGGGGAGGAAGACTCAGAGGTCTTCAGTTGGCGGCCAGCAACGGGGAGCGAACTGTATCCGACATTCACTCCCGTGATGACGGAGCACCCACCAACCACCCTTGAAAGCAGGGAGGGGGGAAGGGGGGGCTTCGAGGGGGGGATGGATGTCAGGGGTTCAGGAGCAGAGACGCAGAGAAGGGAGGAGACAGAGAGCGAGGGGGAGGAATACGAAGGAAGGATGAGTGGGGATGACGACCCGAGATCACCGAGCCTGTCTAGCGAGTCCGAGGATTCCCAGAAGGGAGCGCCAGCAGCCAGAGCAAGGGGGGAGAGCAGGGGGACACCCCAGGAAGAAGGGTCCAGAGAGGGATCAGAAAGCAGCAGTTGGAGATCGGGACCCACGTTCCCAGCCGGGAGCAGCGGGGAGAAAGGGGACCAGATATCGGGCTCCGGAGACTTTCAGAAGGAGGGAGGGCATGAGTCAGGAGTAGTCACGCCCACCTCGGGGAGCGAGGAAACGATCAAGAGGAAAGTGGAGAGTTGGGCGCGCGCGCCAAGTTCAAATGTAACGGAAGCTGGCGCAGTCAGCAGCCCAGAGAGTGAACCGGGTCCCAAAGCCCACCGCAAGGAGGCGGAAGGGTCAGGGGGGTCCGCGTCAGAAGAGAGTAGGAAGGGAGAGACCCAGGGGGGCAGCAGGACCCAGAGACGGAAGGAAAGGCGCAGGAGGTGGAGCAAGGCTAGGGTATTAAGCTGGTGCGCTAGAGGCGGAGACTCAGACGGGTCTTCGTCGTTCTGACCTAGAAGAAGTAGGGCTGCACGTTGCAGTTTGGAAATGGAACCTGTAATCCAATAAAGACTCTTTGAAACTGAACGCTGGCTGACTTGGTCCTATGTGAGCTGGGACTGGGCGGCAGCCCTGACAACGTTGAAGAAAGTGACAAGACACCGGGGGGGGGGGGATGTTAACAGAAGACAAGAGAAATGTCACTGATTTTATTACTTCTGCTAGAAAGTGGGGGGGGGGGGAGTCCACCTGTCTCTCTTATCTAGTCTTTGACAAGAGTGAATTGCTTATGCAAAAGAAGTGAAAATGCTGAACTTCAGAGCCTTGTTCACTCTCCTGATTATTCATCAAATCACACTTGTAGCAACATTTGCAGTCCTGTCCAAAGACAATGAAAAATACAAACAACAATAACACCTCCCTCACAAAATCTCACCAAGAGAAGTTGGGAATAGTTTGATGTTTAAGACCACGTTTCATGAAAAAATAAGAATTAGATGAAAATGAGAGAGGACTCATGTATTAACCCTGATCATCCTATAGTACCTTCAGGTTCAGAGGCCTTATGGGTTGCTGTCTTGATGTCCCTTTAGGTGGGTTTCAAGGAAGCACCTGATTGTCTGCTATTGGATGTTGGACTCAATGACCCATTGCCCTCATCTAGCAGGACTCTTGTTACAGTTTTATGCTGCCTAAAAGCTACCCATCAAAATTAGTCTGGAAGGCAAATCCCTGTGGATTTGAAGCACCTTTTCCATCCGCATTATGTCCATAGCCATGCCATTACAGTGGTACCTCTGGTTGTGAACGGGATCTGTTCCGGAGCCCCACTCGCAACATCAGCAGAAAGCAACCCGCATCTGCGCATGCGCGGGTCGCGACTTGCCGCTTCTGCCTGTGACATCATTTTGAGCGTCTGCGCATCCTCAAGTGACGAAACCCAGAAGTAACCCTTTCCGGTACTTCCAGGTCGCTGTGGGACGCAACCTGAAAAGACGTAACCTGAACCGAACGTAACAAGAGGTATGACTGTATCTAACAACAGGGACAGTGGGATGGTGGATGAAGAAAGCTGTAGCTCTCCAAACCAAGATGCTCCATCTCACCTTCGAGTTGTGCAGACACAGGGCAGGGACAAGATGCACAGCAATCTTGTATTTGCAATAATCCAAGCAGCACATAGTAGATGCAGTCTCCTACAGCAGGCTGGTTGAGATTCCCAATGCAACCAACTGTACCTTCACTTCCGGCCAGTGACCTCTCTGCCGTGCTTTTCATTGCCCAACTCAAACAACAACAGGCTTGGAAATGCCTTCTCGGTAGTGGCGCCTGTCCTGGGGAACACACTCCCATCAGATGTCAAGGAAATAAGCAACTATCCTACTTTTAAAAGACATCTGAAGGCAGCCCTGTTTAGGGAAGTTTTAAATGTTTAATGCTGTATTGTGTTTTTAATATTTGATTGGGAGCCGCCCGGAGTGGCTGGGGAACCCCAGCCAGATGGGTGGGGTATAAATAATAAATTATTATTATTATTATTATTATTATTATTATTATTATTATTATTATTATTATTATTATTGTGTCACATTCCCAAGATGGGAGAGAGCTTCCAGACAATTAAGGACCATTCCACTTCTTTGGTTACATCCCTGGTCACTCACTGAGTTTTCAGGACAGGACCCATGCACACTAATCAAGGGAGCCAAACTTTTGACATCAATATTAAATTGCAAATAAGCATTGTATTTCAAGATCTGGAGCTGACAATGGAAGAGGTGGTTCCCATAGATTTTTTTAAATCCAAAACTGTACCAGCTGCTTCTGAGCATCAGAGGGTTGGTTGGGGCCGGGCTTGTGGCCCTCCAGATGTTGCTGGACTCCAGCCCCCACCAGCCCAAGCCAGCATGGCCCATGGTGAGGGGAGTGGGAAGCCAACAACAACTGGAGGGCCACAGGTTCCTCACCCCAACATAGACAAAATTGTTCTCCAAACCAGGGAACTAGCAGTTTGGGCAGCTCTACTAGTCCCCTCCCTCTCATATCTTTCTAACTAGCACCAGCACCTTCAATCATTTCTCTGTTAACACTCTTGCCCTATGGGTTGAGATGTCTACCATCTCCTAAAGGCATTCACCCTGAGACAAGCACGTAAAGCACAGGAAGACATGAGGGAAAACTTTCTGACAGTAAGAGCTGTGGAATTGGCCACCATGAAAGGTGCTGGACCCATCCCATCATTGGAGGTTTTTAAACAGAGGCAAGATGGCCACCTGTCAGTGATTCTTAATTGTGATTCCTGCATTGCAGGGGGTTGAATTAGATGACCCCTGAGGTCCCTTCCAGCACTACAAATGTATGATTCTGTATTACGTATGGGCATATATTTTTCATTGCTGGTTTTCCAGCCACAGGCAAACAGTCCCATTCCATTCCCTCCAGAAGGTAATTGCTCTGACAATATGCAAACCCTTCCTTTCTCTGCTCCATGTTATCATTTACAAGACAAATATATTATTTAAACATAGAACAGAAAGGATCATCAAATTCTTATGCTATTAATAAAGCTAATTCCACTGCTTAAAATATAAAGAAATCTGAACAGGGAAGAAAAAGGTCTCAGATTCAGCATGTGTGCTTTTTAAGGTTTCCAAAGTTTAGTCAATAAATAAGATGTGCTGGGTGAAATCAAAACCGCCCCCTGCCCCCCGCCAACACAGCATTCTGGTTCAGACACCATGGCTAATCAGGTAACAAGCAGGGCATGAATCACCAATGTGTGATGCCCAGGGATAGAATGCCTTTTAGCATGGAGGTTCTGTTAAGTTGCTGTGGATTTATAGCCACATTACTTCTCCTGCATGAAATAGAGAAACCTGACTTTAAAACCCCTGAAGTTAGCAGCCACCACGATGTTAATATTACTTATCAGATTCCACCATTTTCGACACTGGTACAAAGCAGGGATGACCAGTTTCCCACCAGGCCACCCTCCCACCACTGCAATATCCTCTTTCTGAAGGCTCTACCCTTCACAGTCTCCTGGAGTGTCTCTACCTGGTTAGAAGATGCCCTTGAAATCTATTTGCGACTCTTTCTACAAGAAATAAGATTCCACCTAAACATTAGGAAGAACTTCCTGACAGTAAGAGCTGTTCGACAGTGGAATTTGCTGCCAAGGAGTATGGTGGAGTCTCCTCCTTTGGAGGTCTTTAAGCAGAGGCTTGACAACCATATGTCAGGAGTGCTCTGATGGTGTTTCCTGCTTGGCAGGGGGTTGGACTCGATGGCCCTTGTGGTCTCTTCCAACTCTATGATTCTATGATTCTTGTCTTACAGCCAGAGTGATGCAGCTCTTAGAGTGTTGGAATTGGTCCTGTGAGACCTGGGTTCCAATCCCCACTGAGTCACGAAGCTCACTGGGAGGCCTCGGGCCAGTCATTGCCTCTCCACCTAACCTACATCACAGGATCAATGAGGAGGGGGAGAACCATAGACACCATCTTGAGCTCCTTGGAGAAGGCCCTAAGCAGATAAATAATGATGGAGGCTAGAGAGGGGTGTGTGAGCTAGCCCACTGTACAAAGATTGTTCCACCCCCTTTTGCCTCTGGCCCCAGACACCACTAGAAGGAGGCCCTCAGTAACCTCTTTGGCCTAAAAAGGTCATAGTGCTAGAACTTGGGCAGTGGTGGAGTTAGCTGCATGGCACCTGGAGTGGCAGCCATGCCGTGCACCCGGGGAGGGTGGTGCAAGCTGCGTGGGGGGCGGTGCGATCCACCGTGCGGAGCAGTGGTGGCTTGGCAATCCGTCGTGTGCGATGGCAGGGCAATCCACCACATTTAACGGTGGTGGTGGGGAAATCCACTGCGCATGGGGGTGGTGGGGCAAGCCCCCCATGTTGTGCCTTTTTGTCACCCCCCCAAGGGATGACACCCAGAGGGAGACGCCCCCACCCCCCTTCCTACGCCCCTGAACTTGGGGCCACCCAGGAAAGCTGAATCCTGGAAGATTCAGGGCACTGCACATCATTAAACCATGGAACTCCCTCCCACTGGAGGGGGTGATGGCCACCAACTTGGGTGGCTTTCATAGTGGCTTAGAGGATTTCATGAAGGATATCAATGGCTACTAGACATAAAAGTCCTGTACGCTCTCCAGTACTGAAGGCAGTATGTCTTTGTAGATCAGTTGCTGGTAATCACAAGTGGGGAGAGCATTGTTGCACTCAAGTCCTGTTTGCACTCAAGTCAGGCTCCCCAGGAGCATCTGAATAGCTACTATGAGAGCAGGATGGCTCTAAAAGAGGACCAGACCAATTAATGGAGGAGGAGCTGTGCTCTGACTCCACAGTTGGGGCAGCATGGCTTCTGAGTACCAGTTGTTGGAAATCGCAGGAGAGGAGAGGGGTCTTGCTCTCAAATCCTGCTTGCTGGATTCCCAGAGGCATCTGGTTGGCCACTATGCAAACGGGATGTGGACTAGAAGGGCCATGGGCCTGATCCAGCAGGGCACCCTTTAAAGTCTGCATGTTCTCTTATCAGCATTGGAAGTTACTGGAATCAGAAGGGACTTTTCATCACACATGAAAACAGACGTGAAATGAGGCAAGTAGTTGTAGACCATCCCAAGGCCTTTCTCCTTTCCATTAAATTGCTATAGAGACCCAACCCAAATCGCTCACACAAGAGCTTGCACAAGATCTGCTAACACTGCAAACAAGAAGTAAATGAAACAGCAAGACTGTAGACTGTAGAAAACAAGCCAAAAAACTATAGCTCTGAAACAACCCTGTTTCTGTAAAGGTCACTGATAATGCCATCCACTCATGTGGCCCAGATATCATCCCTCTTTGGTCTTTCACATTTCTTTATAGGCTCCAAATGTCCTGCTTGTTCTTTATGTAAGCCACACACCTCCGTGAGCTCCTGAGGGCATGTTTCTGCTCTGTTCTAGCTGGGTTAGATGCCTCACATCACCATCTGCCTTCTGAACTTTCAAGAAGGTGTGTCTGGATGCTGAGAATCCAAAGCCTTGGGGGCTGATCTTGGAGCTGACGAACCCCCCCCCCCTTTTCATCCTGAATCACATCAGCATCTTAATTGAATTATCCATTTGACATCCTTCAAGATCTGCCAGTGCAGAGTGAGAAAGGCACATCCCGTGGATGTAAAATAAACACATTGCAGAAAGTTTTGAATTGCATTCCATGTAAAGAATGGTCCTCTGCATGTGCTGAGGGAATGAACTGTGTAGGCCATAAGCAAAAAAATGGTTTGTGGACTGCTGTTCCTTGTATGTTGCTTTAGGACTTTTTTTTTTAGTGAGACAAGTATTTCATATTCACAAAAATCTCAACCAGCAAGTGGCAAACCACATTTTTAGAGCAGGACAACTGCACAACTTGTGTCTCACACAGAAATAAATAATAATAATAATAATAATAATAATAATAATAATAATAATAATACTCTGCCCATCTGGCTGGGTTTCCCCAGCCACTCTGGTCAGCTTCCAACCGAATATTAAAAACAGTACAGCATCAAACATTAAAAGCTGCCTTCAGTTGTCTTTTAAAAGTAGGATAGTTGCTTATTGCCTTGACATTTGATGGGAGGGTGTTCCACAGGGCAGGTGCCACTACCAAGAAGGCCCTCTGCCTGGTTCCCTGTAACCTCACTTCTCGCACTGAGGGAACCACCAGAAGACCCTTGGCGCTGGACCTCAGTATCCAGGCTGAATGATGGGGGTGGAGACACTCCTTCAGGTATACAGGGCTGAGGCCGTTTAGGGCTTTAAAGGTCAGCACCAACACTTTGAATTGTGCTTGGAAGCCTACTGGGAGCCAATGAAGGTCTTTCAGAAAGCCAAATTCAGCTCATTACTGTAGCTCAACAAGTATACAATAACCCTTTCATTGGTTTGTTAAGATTCTGATGGACCACCATATGTTGCTGGTGAGACACATTTGACTAGATTGGTGAGCAGTTTTACAGACCTGGGTGATGGTCACCACATAGAAAAAGATTGCTTTGATCTTACGAAGGCCTCATTCACACCTTACATTTAAAGTGCCATGATACAACTACAAACAATCATGGCTTCCCCCCAAAATTTTTGGATTGTTTGAGAGTCTCTTCACAGAGAATTTTTGGTGTTGTAGCTCTGTGAGGGGACTAGGAACCCCCTAACAATTCTCAGCACCCCTAACAAGCTCCAGTTCCCAGGATTCTTGCAAGGGAAGTGGAAGCCATGAGTGTTTAAAGCGGCGTAAGCATGCCCTAAATGCATGGTGTGAATGCGTCCTGAGATGTGTGATGAAGTTATTCAGGAGGGCAAGACCAACACAAAATTGTAACTGGGAGAAGGAAACAGTCTATAACACTTACTGATGACAGACATCTGCCCAGGACCTTCTGTGTAGAGAAGAAATCTGTGAAAGAAGAAAAGAGGGGACTGGATAAGGAAACAGCCCATTCACAGGATCAAACATTTCACACCAACATTTTAGGAAAGGGGAGTGTCTCTCTATAGTTCTCCAAGTCTCAGACCAGGGATATATGTGATAAACACAGAGGACCAGGCAGTGGTAAGCAGAGCTGGCCCACCTACATGGCAGAGGGAAGCACCTGTCACAGGCAGTGGAGGCACAAGAGGCAGCACTCCTTCCCATTATAAGTTATATGAATGTTGAGAATTTGCTAAGTGTTCTGGAAAAACATGCTTCAGTATTGAAATTGGTAAACGTTGGAAATTAAGTTAAGATTTAGAAAGGTATAAATTGTGGACTATATAACTAAATGAAAACACAAAAACATTTGAAATAAGGTATTAATTTGCTGTTTATTTTTATTGTAAAGAAAACAGGGGATGGAGGACGTGGGGAAGTCTGGTTGATTATGAAAATTGATGTGAAAAAGTGAACTTTTTTCTTTCTATAATTTCTTTTCTTTTCTGTAAAACCGCTTTTGTTGTGCTATTGATGATGTATTTTTTACCCTGGAAAAAAGCAATAAAAAAAACTATTATAAAAAAAAAGAGGCAGCACTCCTTCCAGCCACCACTTCCTCCACCACCACAACGCCCCTTTCACCAGTGAGAAGGAAGTGTTCTGGCATGCAGCATTGCCACCCGCCTTCCCTTGGGATTGAAAGATGAGCAGCAGGGCCAAGATTGGCAAGAAGGACTTTGTGGTCAAACTCCTTGTTTGATGCAGGAAATTCAGAGCTGGAACATGCACAGCTCAGCCTTGACTGGAAAACCTCCAGTGATAAAGAGGCCAGCAGTCCTCTGGGCCATGCAGTCTGTTGCCGAACTATGCTTACCATAAACCCAAACCTCCCCTATGTAAATTAAGCCTGTTAGAGTGAGTCCTAACCTCTGGGACATCAACAGGGAACAAGCTGCTGCCCTCTTCTGTGTGACAGCCCTTCATGTATTAGTCATGTGCCCTCTAAGTTATCTCCTCACTAGTTCCTTCAACCATTCCTCAACAGACTTCTTTCTCAATATCACGGATCCTCAGTGTTGCCTTCCTTTGAACCCGTTGTTAAGCTTTCAATGAATCCTCACCAAGAACACATTTGCAAAGCCCACTGCTTTACTAAGAGGCAGGTGTGGCAAGGAATTATTAGAGGTTCAGGACCTTATGGCTGAATCCCAAAGCATTATGGATTCCAGCTCCCATCAGCACTAGTGAGACTGGCCAACGGTCAGGGACAATAGGAGCTGCAGTCCAAAATCATGAGGCAGGTCACAGGTTTCCCCATCCCTGGATTACACAGTGACGAGACAGTTACAGAAGGACTGGCAAGTAATGCATATAATGTTGTGTATGCCTATGAATTATATTCTTGCTGACACTCAGGTCACTGCTGTAATGGCCCAAGTGTCCACTCCCATTTTAGTAATGTAGGCACAATGTATGTAACTAGAGCCATACGCAAAAGAACCCTCAAAAAATATTCACATGGTGGGTTCAGAAATTGGAGTGGGGCATTTCTCTGCATTCCTCCAGGGGGAGGAGAAATTATCCCACAGTTTCTGAGGGGGTGGGATTCACCATTAGCAACGGTACCAGGATTGTTTGGGTTGGGGGTGTCCCACAGCAGCAGCAGCAGCAACAACCAGAGGGCATTTCCTGTTCTCTGCAATGCCCCAGACCTGAGATCATTTTGGGATTCAGGGCATTGTGTGGACATGGGGTGTAGGCAATGGCTGTTGCCCCACACAAACATGATGGACAATATTCAGAGAAAATTCTGCAAATTGGCCTTCTTGTGGGGTGGGATGAGAAAAAAAAACCCCATACATTTTTCCAGAAAAATGAGAACTTTAGATTCATGCACAAATCTGCATATATTGGTGTGCGTGTTTTTTAAAGCAATGTTCTCAGTTCTCTGTATGAATAAGACAGCCTATTAGTCATCTACAATATGGTGCAATTGCCAAATGTTTCTGTTTTCCTGTACTAGCTGGGGTGGGGGTGGGGAAGCAAGCAAAAAAAAGGAAAAGAAAGTGTAGAAATATTTCTTTTAAAGCTCTAGAGAAGAAAAAATGTACTGTAGTTAGAAAAGGCACTGTTGACAGCTTAAACTTTTACTCCTTTTTCATAGCTAAGGGTGTGTGTGATAATGACTAAGGTTCCCATCATAAGCCCATTTGCTAGAGAGTTTAAGTCAGAGAAACTTATGAATGGCGTGCTCAGGATTGCATTGTAAAAGGGTGACATGTTGGAACAGGAATGAAGATGCAATGGGCCTCCAGACCTTTTTGGACTTCAACTCCCATGCGCCCCAAGCCAGAAAGGCCAGTGATCAGGGATGATAGGGGTTGAAGTCCAACAACAGTGCAAGGGTCACTTCTTTCCCATCGCTGTGATAGGAGCCTATAGAACTAGAAATGGTAAAGGGGGGGGTCAACATGATGCCCCTCCAGATGTTATTGATCTTCAGCTTCTATCAATCTTGGCCATGGGTCATGTTGTCCCACAATGTCCATAGTGTCCCATGTAGACTCCCTTGTTGTAGAGAATGCGGGCAGGGATGATGGTCACACTCTCTCACAATACTATCCCTTGAGATTGCCCACTTAAATGGTTGGCTGTAGATTTAGATGCAAAAAGCATTCCTTCAGACAATGCACAATTAATTAAAGAATTTGTTGCCCCATTTACAGTTTGGTGATCAGGCATAACCGTGAAGTAGCATTGATCTTTTGATGATCTATTCATCATGGTGGCTTTATGCAACCTCCATCTCCCATGTGTTGTGGAATATCAGTAACATGCAGTGGTGTCCCCCCTCCCACTTGGATAGCTTTAAAGGGAGAGAGCCCAACTGTGTTCCAGCTGCTTGGAATCCCAAGTGGGGAAAGTGCCATTACACTGATGTCCTGCCTCTGGGCTTCCATAGGTTGGTCCCTGTAGGAACAGGATGAATAAGTCTTGCACTCATTTCCTAGTTCTTCCCCAAAAGCATTTTCTGTTGAGTATTGTTGGTCCTGCCTGTTGGCTTCTCATAAGATTCTGGGAGCAGGAGAACATGGGACTAGATAGGCCTCTTGTCTGATGCAGCAAGGCTATTAGGTTCCTAATCCTTTGTTGTCTTCAGGCCAAACTAAATTTTAACCAAATAGGTACATAATATTATGAGGCTTTAAAAAACAACAAAAAACACACACCTTTATCCCTCTCAATTAAAGAGGCTGTGAAATAGACTTTATCTATACAAATTTGAGTCAGGAGAGTATGCTTGAGATCTTACACACACACAGAGAGAGAGAGAGAGAGAGAGAGAGAGAGAGAGAGAAAGAGAGAGAGACCCTTCCACTTTACTTAGCACCCATAACCTTAAAGTGGGATGCTATTTGCCACGGAAAGGAATGCCACTAGCCCTTTGAACTACTTGTGCCATTTCATGGTAGTCTTTGGTCAAGAAGTACCTCCAATATGTAATGAATGTCACTTAATGGGGAACATTCACATTGTCTCAGTGTTGCTCATGTCACCATTTTTCTCCTCCTGTTCTGCTCTCTCTCACAGCTCTTGGCTTCATTTGTTAGTGGCTATTGCTTCATTTGCCCACTGTCACAGAGCAAGTTGGTGAGTAAAACTCACAATTCAAAGCAGGGCTGTCTTAAGCATATCTGGTGCTGTGGTGCAAAAATCCCTACGGCCCCCCGTTTCCCCCTGTTTCCCAGAGTTGTCAACCTTTTTTAAGGGGGGGGGACCCAAAAGAAGTTGTTGACCTTTTTTTTAAAAAATGATATTTATTACTTTTTCAACATTTTCAACACAACACTACAAACAAAAAAGAAAAGAGAAAAAAAAACAATACAAATACAATACAAAAATGCTACATGGACTAACAAAACAAAGCAAAAACCAACAAAAACAATTTAAAAACACCTCAAACATTTTCAATATCTTATATTTCATTCACTTATTTCCAGCGACCTCCTCACACCTCCCTTTTTGTATTCCACCTCTATTAATTGTTTCAGCAATTCCTTTCCATCTTACTCTGTTTTCTATCCTATAATTATCTTAACACATTCTTGCCTTATTTTTCCTTTAATTTTATATTAATCTATTCATACTTAATTCCTTATGACATTTCTACTAAAGCCATATAACTTTAAAGTCTTTTAATTTCATGACTGCTGTCACCATCTGCACTGATCATGGAGCCCAAGAAAGTAAAATCTCTCACTGCCTCCATTTCTTCCCCTTCTATTTGCCAGGAGGTGATGGGCCCAGTGGCCATGATCTTCGTTTTTTTGATGTTGAGCTTCAGACCATATTTTGCGCTCTCCTCTTTCACCCTCATTAAAAGGTTCTTTAATTCCTCTTCACTTTCTGCCATCAAGGTTGTGTCATCTGCATATCTGAGGTTGTTGATATTTCTTCCGGCAATCTTAATTCCGGCTTGGGATTCATCCAGCCCAGCCTTTCGCATGATGAATTCTGCATATAAGTTAAATAAGCAGGGAGACAATATACAGCCTTGCCGTACTCCTTTCCCAATTTGGAACCAATCAGTTGTTCCATATCCAGTTCTAACTGTAGCTTCTTGTCCCACATAGAGATTTTGCAAGGAGACAGATGAGGTGATCAGGCACTCCCATTTCTTTAAGAACTTGCCATAGTTTGCTGTGGTCAACACAGTCAAAGGCTTTTGCATAGTCAATGAAGCAGAAGTAGATGTCTTTCTGGAACTCTCTAGCTTTCTCCATAATCCAGCGCATGTTTGCAATTTGGTCTCTGGTTCCTCTGCCTCTTCTAAATCCAGCTTGCACTTCTGGGAGTTCTCGGTCCACATACTGCTTGAGCCTTCCTTGTAGAATTTTAAGCATAACCTTGCTAGCGTGTGAAATGAGTGCAATTGTGCGGTAGTTGGAGCATTCTTTGGCACTGCCTTTCTTTGGGATTGGGATATAGACTGATCTTCTCCAATCCTCTGGCCACTGCTGAGTTTTCCAAACTTGCTGGCATATTGAGTGTAGCACCTTAACAGCATCATCTTTTAAAATTTTAAACAGTTCAGCTGGAATACCATCACTTCCACTGGCCTTGTTATTTGCAGTGCTTTCTAAGGCCCATTTGACTTCACTCTCCAGGATGTCTGGCTCAAGGTCAGCAACCACACTCCCTGGGGTGTACGAGACATCCATATCTTTCTGGTATAATTCCTCTGTGTATTCTTGCCACCTCTTCTTGATGTCTTCTGCTTCAGTTAGATCTTTACCACTTTTGTCCTTTATTATGGTAATCTTTGTACGAAATGTTCCTTTCATATTTCCAATTTTCTTGAACAGATCTCTGGTTCTTCCCAATCTGTTGCTTTCCTCTATTTCTTTGCATTGCTCGTTTAAGAAGGCCTTCTTGTCTCTCCTTGCTATTCTTTGGAAATCTGCATTCAATTTCCTGTATCTTTCACTATCTCCCTCGCATTTTGCTTGCCTTCTCTCCCCCGCTATTTGCAAGGCCTCGTTGGACAGCCACTTTGCTTTCTTGCATTTCTTTTTCATTGGGATGGTTTTAGTTGCTGCCTCCTGTATAATGTTGCGAGCCTCCACCCATAGTTCTTCAGGCACTCTGTCCAGCAAATCTAAATCCTTAAACCTGTTCCTCACTTCCACTGTGTATTCATAAGGGATTTGGTTTAGATTGTATCTTACCTGTCCAGTGGTTTTTCCTACTTTCTTCAGTTTAAGCTTGAATTTTGCTATAAGGAGCTGATGATCTGAGCCACAGTCAGCTCCAGGTCTTGTTTTTGCTGACTGTATAGAGCTTCTCCATCTTTGGCTGCAGAGAATATAATCAATCTGATTTCGATGTTGCCCATCTGGGGATGTCCATGTGTAGAGTCGTCTCTGGTGTTGTTGGAAAAGCGTGTTTGTGATGACCAGCTTGTTCTCTTGACAGAACTCTATTAGCCTTTGCCCTGCTTCGTTTTGATCTCCAAGGCCAAACTTGCCAGTTGTTCCTTTTATCTCTTGATTCCCTACTTTAGCATTCCAATCCCCTATAATGAGCAGAACATCCTTCTTTGGTGTCACTTCTATAAGGTCTTGTAAGTCTTCATAGAATTGGTCAATTTCAGTTTCTTCAGCACCAGTAGTTGGTGCATAAACTTGGATTACTGTGATGTTAAAAGGTCTGCCTTGGATTCGTATCAAGATCATTCTATCATTTTTGAGACTGCATCCCAGTACAGCTTTCGCCACTCTTTTGTTGACTATGAGGGCCACTCCATTTCTCTTACGGGTTTCCTGCCCACAGTAGTAGATATGATAGTCATCCGAACTGAATTCGCCCATTCCCGTCCATTTTAGCTCACTGATGCCCAGGATGTCAATATTTATTCTTGCCATCTCATTTTTGACCACATCCAACTTACCCAGGTTCATGGTTCTTACATTCCAGGTTCCTATGCAATATTTTTCTTTACAGCATTGGACTTTCCTTTCGCTTCCATGCATATCCACAACTGAGCATCCTTTCGGCTTTGGCCCAGCCGCTTCATCAGCTCTGGATCTACTTGTACTTGTCCTCCGCTCTTCCCCAGTAGCATGTTGGACACCTTCCGACCTGAGGGGCTCATCTTTCAACGTCATAACTTTTATATGCCTGTTGTCTTTGTCCATGGAGTTTTCTTGGCAGGGATACTGGAGTGGCTTGCCGGTTCCTACTCCAGGTGGATCACGTTTGGTCAAAACTCTCCACTATGACCTGTTCATCTTGGGTGCCCTGCTCGGCGTAGTTCATAGCTTCTCTGAGTTCTTCAAGCCCCTTCGCCACGGCAAGGCAGTGATCCATGAAGGGGTTGCTCCTCCTGTTTCATACCTTTTCTGGTTCTGGGAGTCAGGGAGGGAGGGGGGTCCTCCCAGAAACTCTTCATTAGCCTGATTCATCTCTGCCGCTCGGCCTCCTTCCTCCCACTCACCTGCTTCAGCTTCTGCCCCAGATTCTTGACTTCTCTCTGCCATAGACTCTCCCAACTCACTGAACTCTGTTACCCCTTCAGCTTACAACACCTCCTCTTCCTAGTCTTCTCCCTCTTTTCCCTGAGACCACTCATTGTTGTCCCACCACCACTCCCCAGGCTCTGTGCCTTCTTTCAGATAATCCTAATCTCAGGGATGTGGGTTCAAACCCTTAGATGCTTACAATTATGACAGCCCCTGTAGCCAGCTGGATTATACAACAGCTTGGGCAAATGAGGGCCACCAGCAGAACAAAATAAATTACCAAACAGAAACTGAGATAATGGTTGGGGAACCAAACTGAGCATTTGAGGGGGCGGTTCTTTGATTGCACTAAATGTGCTACTTGAATATGGAGAACCATTGTTATTCTGTGTAGAATTGCTTTAAATCAGGCATGGGCAAACTCGGCCCTCCAGATGTTTTGGGACTACAACTCCTAACAGGACCAGTGGTCAGAGATGATGGGAATTGCAGTCTCAAAATATGTGGAGGGCTGAGTTTGCCTATGCGTGCTTTAAATATTGTGCCACCTCCTGCTTTCAGCCAATGACACCACTATGAGTGGAGAACTATCTATTTGCAGTGCCAGCAGGGATCCAGCAGCCCTTCCTTCCCTTTCCAGTCCTCCCACATGAAGCCCAGTTGGCAGAGAGCCAGGGAAAGGGAGTGCACAGAGATGAGAGGGTGCCAAGAGATGCTTCCCCTGCCAGGTGGCAGTGTAATCATGTTAGTGCAAGGAAATAAACCTCTTTCTGTTCTGCTCTCCTTCCCCACCAGCCCTCCTCTTGTCTTCTAACACTGGGGCCCTGTTAAATTCATTAAAATTGATCTCCAACCAAAATGTAGGAGGTAAACTCAATATAATCAACTCACTCTCCCCGCTTGCTGGGAGAGAGAACACTTTTTTCCCATGCAAAAAAAGGGAAATAAAGCTATGCAGACCCATCCATGATGCCTCTGTCTTCCAACCCTAGAAGCATTCCATTCATATCCTTCCCTGGCAGGCAGGTACATCCCCACCTCTCCTTGCCTCTAATCTCCCTTATTGATTTTCTAACTATTATGGTGAAGTGAAGAAAGCTCAGAAGAAAAAGAGAACAGAACAGTTCATTGTCTCCTTCTCCCCAACTTTGCACAGCGGAGAGAAAAGTTAGAAGGGGGTGAGGATCTGATCTTGCAAGGACACCAGCAAGACTGAAGCTAAGAGCCCAGCCTTCTTCTGTCTTACCTATCCTGCTCTTTTGGGACGCGGGTGGCGCTGTGGGTTAAACCACAGAGCCTAGGGCTTGCCAATCAGAAGGTTGGCAGTTTGAATCCTCACAATGGGGTGTGCTCCCGTTGCTTGGTCCCTGCTCCTGCCAACCTAGCAGTTTGAAAGCATGAAGTGCAAGTAGATAAACAGGTACCCCTCCGGCGGGAAGGTAAATGGTGTTTCCATGCGCTGCTCTGGTTTGCCAGAAGCGGCTTTGTCATGCTGGCCACATGACCCGGAAGCTGTACGCCGGCTCCCTCAGCCAGTAAAGCGAAATGAGCACCGCAACCCCAGAGTCGTCTGCGACTGGACCTAATGGTCAGGGGTCCCTTTACCTTTTTATCCTGCTCTTTTAAGCCTCAGGGGTTTCAGGGGAAGCAGATAAAGTTTTGTCCATGCCAGTCAGGACCATGGACAGCTCTTCAGGAGGTTCAGCTAGTTTAGCTAGAAAAAACGCTGTGTAAGCCAGTGTTTTTCAACCACTGTTCCGCGGCACACTAGTGTGCCGCGAGATGTTGCCTGGTGTGCCGTGGGAAAAATTAAAAAAATCGAAAGATTTTTTTTCTTTTTAAGTCAAATTTTCGATTGGGGCGCCGTCCCCGGAGGGAGGCGGGCGAGTCGGGCGGCGAGAGGCGGGGCGGCGGCGGCAAGGAGAGGCCGCCCAGCGCGGGGCTCTCGCCGTCTGCCTGCCTGCCTGGCTGCGAGCTCGGCGGGCAGCGCCTCCGTCCGCAGCGCCCGCCTCGCGGCTCTCATCTGTTTAACCTTGAAGTCCCCCCCCCGGCGCGCTCTCCTTCCTCGGCGCTCCAAGCGGCGCTCCGGCTCCGGGGGGCGGAGGAAGAAGCTCCCGGGGCTCCGGCGTGTCCTCCCGGGCGAGCGCCACTCGAGAGCCGCGAGGCGGGCGCTGCGGACGGAGGCGCTGCCCGCCGAGCTCGCAGGCAGCCAGGCAGGCAGAGCCCCGCGCTGGGCGGCCTCTCCGGGGAGCGAGAGGCGCCGAGGAAGGAGAGCGCGCCGGGGGGGGGGGGACTTCAAGGTTAAACAGATGGACGTTGTGACCACAATCAGTTTGAATCCCTCTTTTTTTCTAAGAAAATAAACATTTTACTGTTTTTAGGTATTCTCGTCTTATACACATTCATGCAGTCCAGTGTGTTTAAAGAATAATTGGGTAAACAGGGTGGGAGCAAAGCACCCCTTTGGAATTATCCTGTGAGAGGATGTTATTTTAAAGCACCTGTGTGCCAATTTGGGATGTCTGTAGAGTTTATTTTTCCACATTATAAAAATATGATACTCTCTCTTCTCAAAGGCAGATGTAATATTTTTTAACAAATATTGTCATGAGTAAAAATAAGCCTAAGGTTTAAAAAAAAAAAGTCAAATTTTCGCCCACTAGGCAGGCGCCGGACTGTGTCCACCCTATTTTCCATCCGTCCTGGGTGGGGATCAGATCGGATGGGATCGGATGAGAGCGAACAGGTGGTCTGCTCTCATCCGATTCCCCATAGAGAGCAGCGGGGCTCTGACATCTCCCTCTCCGCACACAGTGGTGGTGTGCCTCGTGATTTTTTTCATGAAACAAGTGTGCCTTTGCCCAAAAAAGGTTGAAAAACACTGGTCTAAGCCAAGAATCAAGATCAGCCGGTAGGACCTTCCATGCTGATGATTCCAATCAGCCTTGTGAGAGTTGTTTGCAATCCTGTCCACACCAGGGCCATGGCTGATTCTGCAGCTGCATGCTCCTATGAGGCTATGGAACAGGAGAAGTGGCAGGTGAGCTATCCCCAGAGACTGATCGTCTGCTTGCCAATCCACTGCTGCATAGGAATTCTACATATTGGAAGGTGCTGTTATCTTACATTCTATTTTCCATAAATATTAAAATTATTTATTTAGGTGAATGATTTAATTCCCTTTGGCATTTCCACAAACACTAGCCCCCTTGGTATCAGGAAGTATCTCTCTGATGCATGAAAGAAAGAAATTTCTGCCAGCCATTTCTGCCAGAAGACCTTGGGATAAGAGGTGTGTGTGCGTGTGTGTGTGTGCACGCGCAAGAGGGGAGAGGGGGAGAGGGAGAGAAGGAAGGAATGGAGGAAGGACAATGGCCCCAGGTGAATGTTCAGTCCCACTGTATGAGCCACTCCATGTGCATCCATAATCCACATTCTGCCCCTGATCTACCTGCTTATGACTCCAGTTTCAATTACTGGGTTCTGTCCCAGCTCCACCCATGACTTTCTGTCTCATCTCTGTTCCTAAATCACCAGTTTCTGCCTTGGCATTGCCTGCCTTGGCTGCTCCCCACACACTCTTCCTGCTTGGTGTTCTATGGACATCAAGGGTTGTCCATAGTACAGCAGGGATGGGGAACCGTGACCCTTCAAGTGTTGCTAGACTCCAGCTCCCATTGGTCTCAGTCAGCATGGCCAAGGACCGGACAGTAGGAGCTGTTGTTCAGCAATGCCTGGAGGGCCACAGATTACAAATTCCCCATCACTGCCTTACAGGTAGGACCTAGCAGAGGTGTGTTTACTGCCCCCTTCTTAAAGCCACCCATCCCTAAAGTATCTCATGCCCCCCTCCCTCTGCATAAGTAACTGTAAGAACAGAATGCTAAAATTACGCAAGTGTTTGGTCTGATCCACCAGGACTCTTCTTACATTGTTCAGAACAGGAAAAAGATATTTTTTTGCAAAAGGCTTGTACTGGAAGCCACAAAAAAGCTGTCCATTTTCACCTCCTCCTCTCAAGATGTTTCTGACTCATATATCACTCTATGCTAATCTATGTAAAGGAGCTACAGTGAATCTGGAAAACTATAAATAATAGTGGGGAGAAAAAGCCTCATAAATACAAGGGATGGTGGAATTTACAGCACCTTCCTGGGCGGCATCTCCAGGTGTTTCCTATTAAACCATTGAGCTTGTTTGCATAAGTATTCCTTAGACAATAAAGCATTCTTCACTATTCCAGGATTGACTCCATAAAAAGAGGCTACAATGGGCCTGCTATATTCAATCAATCAGTTGTAAAGATGATTGACTGTTCTGTTCCATCATGAGCTCCCCAGGGCTATTAGTGGTTGCTGCGCATGCCAGCAACAGCTTTTGCCAGCTGGGTCTGGGTTTGTTTGCTTGCTTCTCACACCATGGCTGGGGAAATAACTCTGAGCAGAACTTCATTGAAACTCCAGGTTGTAGATCAGTCTTCCCCAACCAAGTGCCCTCCAGATGTTGTTGGATTACAAGTCCCATCATCCCCAACCACTGGCCAAACTGGCTGGGGCTGATGGGGCTTGCAGCCCAAAGTGCTACTATTCTCGTGTTCTGTTTGTTGGCTTCCCAAAAGCATCTGATGGGCCACTGGGAGAACAAGATGCTGGGCTAGAT
This sequence comes from Podarcis liolepis, assembly GCF_965112155.1. Taxonomy (NCBI): domain Eukaryota; kingdom Metazoa; phylum Chordata; class Lepidosauria; order Squamata; family Lacertidae; genus Podarcis; species Podarcis liolepis. Next base: position 77,990,839 of record NC_139564.1, read on the forward strand.
ATAGGAATTTGGTCTGACCCACCAAGGCTCTTCTTACGTTCCTAAGCCTGTAATGGGATTTGGTATCACATGGGTTCTTTCCCCCTACACATACCTTGCTACTGATTTTAAATGTGGGCAAAGGCTGTTGATGACTGTTTTAGGCAGCAAACCTATACACACTTACCTGAACTCAGTGGGACTTACTTCTGAGTAGACATGGGAAGGATTGTGCTGTTAGCTTGTCTTTTTGCTGCTGGTATATTTCTACCCTTTCTAGTAGGTTTTTCATTTTATTAAATTGTGCATTGCTATTTTAATGATGTTGCAAGCTGCCTTAAAATGTGAGAGGTGGGATATAAATATTTTTAAATTAAACAACCCAATAACAACCACACACAAAGAACTCATACACATGAATTTTGAGCACGACTTTTTCAGCATGTGTAGAACAGCTACAGGTGCAGTAAAAGACACACATGCACAGTTATCATGCATGATGACCTACACTTGGTTTGCACACAAATTTCTTGCTGCATTACAGCTCTCTGTAGATATTTGTGTAATCTTTGGGGGAAAGCTGTAGCTCAGTGGCAGAGAACATGCTTTGTATGCAAAAAGTCCTAAGTTCAGTCCCTGACATCTCCAAGTCGGGCTGAGAAAGACTCCTGTCTGAAAGCCTGAAGGCAACGCTGAGCCAGGCAAATAAGTGGCCTGATTCCATAAGACACGGCAACGAAAGGTGTTCTTTTTGGCAACCATCACAGATCTACAGTAAACTGGTTTAGAGGGCTGCCCAAAGGGGAACTCTGGAAGCCATAATTTGTGGAGGGAGTCTGGTTTGGAGAGGGAGTCTAACAGTGCAAGCTCTAGGTTCTTTGTGGGAAGAACTTGAGCATGACATCATCAGTGGGCCTCCTTCTCTGAGTGTTCCCACTTCTTCCCCATCACTATCAGTGCCACTGGCAAGTTATTTGACCTCACTCTGAGCCAATGAAGCTGAATGTTGGAAGGATCAGTACAGACAAAAGACAGTACTTCTTCACACAACACATGGTTAAACCATGCCATTTTTTGCTCAAGAGGCAGTGGTGCCCATCAGCCTTGGTGGCTTTAAAAGAGGATTAGACAAATTCATGGAGAAGAAGGTTCTCAGTGGTTACCGGCCACAATGGAATGTTCTCCTTACAGTGTTGCAGGCTTGCTGGGAATAAAAAAATGCATTCATGCTCTGCTTTCAGGCTTCCCAAAGGCATCTGGCTGGCCTCTGGGAGGACAAGGATGCCGACCTAGATGAGCTTTTCGCTTGTTCCAACTGGAATCTTCTTATGGGTTCAATTCACACAAAAGCCCAGATGTAGATCACAAAACAAGTGTGGGATGCCTCTCCATCTGTTTACTTTTGTCACAGCTCCCATGTTTGCAGAAGGCAGTGACAGTGAGGATCATGTGGTCTCTGAAGATCACAAATGCCCCACTGCAGGAGGGTACAGTTCAGCAGATGCCCAACAATGCCAGTCCCTGACATTAAGACCTAGCAGTGCCCTGCTGGATCAGAGGAAGCATCCATTTCGCAACCCATTTGCAATATCCTCGTCCCAACAATAGTCAGCCAGATTCTTCTAGAAAGCCCACAAACAGTGCAGGAAGGAACATACAGTGGTACCTTGGTTCTCAAACACCTTGGTATTCAAACACCTTGGTTCCCAAATGTTGAAAACCCGGAAGTAAGTGTTCCGGTTTTTAAATGTTTTTGGGAAGCCAAATGTCCAATGCAGCTGTCGGCTATTGTTTCTGGGGCGCCTGCAACAATCAGAAGCTGCACCTTGGTTTTCAAACATTTCTGAAGTCAAACGCTTTTGTTTTTGCTATTTATTTTGTGTTTTTGTGGCTTTTTCGGTTAATTTGTTTTTGTTACTGTGTGGAACCCAGTTCAGCTACTGATGATTGATTGTGTGACTGCAGAAATGGAGAAAAGCCCCCCATCCAAACAATGACTATCATCAGTGCAGGTAACAAATATATATATATATATTTTCTTCTCATCTACAATACTGTCTTATTTATTTTATAGTACAGTACATTGATGCTTTCATTTTATGGATCAATGGTCTCATTAGATCAGGCATAGGCAAACTTGGCCTCCAGATGTTTTGGGACTACAACTCCCATCATCCCTGACCACTGGTCCTGTTAGCTGGGGATGATGGGAGTTGTAGTCCCAAAACATCTGGAGGGCTGACTTTGCCTATGTCTGCTTTAGATACTAAAAGTCATGTTAAATTGCCATTTTAGGGGTTGTTTTAAAAAGTCTGGGATGGATTAATCCGTTTTGCATTACTTCCTATAGGAAATTGTGCCTTGGTTTTGGAATGTTTTGGTTTTGGAACAGACTTCCAGAAGGGATTAAGTTTGAGAATCAAGGGACCACGGTATCTGCATTTGGCTCCTGAAACAAATTATGCAAAATTAAGCAGGTTAACATGGACATGCTGTTATCCAAGATGACTGAATTAGATTTTTTTTTTCTTTAGGGTAGAGTTAACACAATTAAAATGAACACTTTACCTCATTTGATTTATTTAATTAGAGGCCTGCAAGTAACTGCCCCAATTATCTGTTTCCACAAAATAACTCCAATGCTCAGCAATTTTCTGTGGGGTGATAAATTAACATGTCACTCATGTTCCAGAACTATGCTTGTCAGCAGAGGGACAAAAAGGGGGCAGGCAGCTTTCCATTTCCCTAACCTTGCCACTTATCATGCAGCCTTTTTATGTTTATAAGCTCTTAGGTGGAAGCCAAATCGCCTCTTTTAAGCAAGTGAGATGGATTCATTTCAAAATTGCCCATCTACAGCTGTTGCATCAGAGCTATGTCTAAACACACATACACAAAAGAAATCGCTCTTTGAATCCAATTCATTCTGCAAAAGCTACGGGGCAGAAAATGGCCAACAGAGTTATCTCAGAACCTCTGATGCAATAGAGGTTTGTGCAAATGGCTTAACCCCATCTTGGCAGCATCCATGCCAGGGGTTCCTGAGAGCTTAAACCTTTCAATTGATCATCCCACAGATTTAGTAAACAAAGCTGCAATAAAGATGGAATGAGATGTTTGAGTATCTTGGTCATTTTTTGACAAAGCAATGTCCACCATTTGAATGCCTGTTTACATCTTTACAGGTCCTTACAGCACATCCTACCTGTTTAGTGAGCTGCAGTTGCAGGGGGATTACAATGAACTGATACCTGCCTCTTTCATTCTCCTTTTTAGTGTGAAATTGCACACAGGTTTTCCATTGAGTGCAATTACTGTGGGTGCAACTCCTGTAATCTGGCTAATGCAGTTAAGTATGCCAGAGATTAAGGGATTTGGGTCTGCAAAGTCAGTTTTATCCAGCCAGGCCTCATTTAAGGCAATATGAGCACAGAAATCTCTATTCCTAAACCCTTTGCAACTAAGCAGTTTCTGGCTTGCTAGTCTCATGCAGACCTACAGTTCCAATACCTTGTGTGTTTCAGCTACTTCATGTGATCCAACTGTCCCAGTTGACCAAAGAGGCTCCTTGTTTCTGACTCCTCTCCTGAATTCTGGTCCTATATATCACTGGTGGAACAATCTCTTTAGAGCTAAATTGAAGACAACCCTGAGCTTGTCAGGGTGTGAATGTGTTCGTGTGTGTGTGTGTGTGTGTGTGTGTGTGTGTGTGTGTGTGTTTGCAGGGGTATTCTGCAATATGTCACTGGCATAATAATAGTGCCTAAATGCTGGATTTATACTGGATTGCCCCCACATTCTTAGCCCAAATGTGTGAGCATGTAGAAAAAAATCACAGCTTCTCTACTCCTTTGAATGGGTAGGGGGCACCTGTAGACAAAATACCCCCTGTCCCCCATAACCTGGAGACCTTGCAGTGCACAGTGGAGAACTCTGATGAAATTGAGGTTCAGGGTGCATCCTTGGGAATGAGGGGTGGGTGAGCCATCAGGACCTTCCTGGGTCCCTTCCAGGCAGAAGGCACAGCCATGCCACCACCCTTGCCATACCTCTAGTTCACTATCCTCGCAGAAGTTAGGCTGCAAAGCAACGTGAGGACCCTTTAACTAGGCAGCCAGCTCCTCCAGGAGGTCTTGCCAGTCTACATCAAGTCTTTTTGGCTCTAGCTCCCTGCAGAGACAACATCTTCCGTAGGTTCCTCTGGAGGAGGAGACGACTTCAGCCTACAGGGCCACATTTGAGCCAACCAGACTCCTCCTTTTGCTTGCTCTGTGCTTGGAGTGGGCTCAGACTGCGCACTGAGCATCAATCTCTCATGGAACTTGATAGCCTTGGGCGGTTGTGAAGTGCCTGAATCTATATTCCTATACCAGGGACTATTGTGCCTGAGCACGGAACACAATGAATCCAGCATATTAGAATATGTTTACTGCTACTGCTGTTGCTCTTGCAGGTGGAAGATACCTGGCAGGGAGGACAGGAGATCAATGTATCATCTGCATAACAAGAGGAGCATTCAAGGGCTGAGATTATTAACCAATAGAATCACAAAACAAGGGAATAAGACACAGTGAAAGAAAGGACACACTATATAAAGGCTGCCTGTCAGTGCTTTTAATGCAACACTCAACCCTCTCTCTACACAACAGACTTGGCATTGGCTCTGCAAAACACCAGTGGAACGAGTGAGCTACAAGCCTAACCCCCACCCGCCTGTGTCCTTCCTTCCTTTTTTAAAAAAGAAAGAAATCTGTGGCACAGAGACAGTAGTGATATGTTGCAGTCTTTCTTGGTGTCAGGGTCGCTGAGTGGATGGCTGATATGACAACATGCTGGAAGCAGAGACAGGTTTAAGCTGTGCCAACCTCCTGCCAAGATAGCTTTCTGGGCAACAAGAGGAAGAGAGCCTTCATCTCCCAGTTGGACAGTTAATGGTAGTCGGTGAGGGGGGGTCTCTTTTGCTAAAGCAGAGGAATGAACCTCCTGGAGGACAGAAAAATCTCATCTTTCTCAAGAGTCAGAGGGGTGAAAATTGGGCCATCAGTGCCCTCCCTCCTCCCCAAATTTCTGTTTCTGCAGCACCATAATAAATTATTGTATTTATTAACTAATTACCTTCCAAATTAACGATCAAAGGCCTGAGCAATTTTTTAAAAAAATAAAAGGTTTTACCTGATGCCTAAAAGCAGACATGCCCTCCTATGGACACTAGATCTGAAACAAATCCTCCTCCCTTAAAAAACCAGAACAACAACAACCACAAACCTTAAAATCCCTCTTCTCTGCAAATGTTTATACTGCTACACAAGCTTGGCAGTCAGGCATTAGCTAGTCTAGAGGTCAATAGTCAACAGCTTTCAAGTAGCAACAGTTCACATTTGACAGGACCTGAAGACAAACATTTTGGACTCACAAAGGCATACTTCTTTGGGGGAGGGGTTGTTCCCTAAAACTCCTTATTTTTGAGAAATTTCTGTAACTATTCACAGCCATTCTTCCTCCAAACTGTGTTGCTTCAGTGCCACCCCTTTCCAAGTTCAGGTAGGGCTCCTTTCTCTCTCAAGATGTCATCCTAGTCAATTAGGGATCATTTACAGATAGGTAGCCGTGTTGGTCTGCCATAGTCAAAATAAAAAAAATTCCTTCCACCTTAAAGACCAACTAAGTTAGTTCTTGGTATGAGCTTTCGTGTGCATGCACACTTAATTAGGGATCATGTCTTCCATGTAATAAAAATGCAAATATGTCATCACACAGCTCTCTCCCCCCCCCCCCATCATTTGTAGAGCTGCATCACAATAGGCAGGGAGTTCCAGAGGATAAGAGCTTCCACAGTTGCAAGGATCAATTCTTCACAAGTGCAGAATGACGACTTATTATTTTGACTATTATGTATCACTTGTTAAAGGCCAGATCCCCAGATCAAAGTGGTTGAGGGGTCATATATAGGGTAAGGCGATCCTTCAAGTAAACTGGCCCCCAAGCTGTTAATGGCTTTAGAAAGGACTCACAACACATTTAATTTGACCCAGTAACAAATTGGCAGCCTGTGCAGATCTCTTGTGTGATATGCTGATGGGGTCTCATTCCTAACAACAGCAGCAGCAACAACAACAAAAAGTTGCCCTATCAAATGCAAACCAGACTGCACACTAACTTTTTTCCTTCCCCCTTGTAAAATAAATAGAGCACAATCACCATCCCATCAGAAGATAAAGGTAAAGGTACCCCTGCCCGTACGGGCCAGTCTTGACAGACTCTAGGGTTGTGTGCTGTAGCAGGAAACCCCCCGCCCCCCATCATTCAGTTTGTACACACACTCACACACTACATACGCTACACTTCTGTTATAAATTCATAGAAAATCAATCATACATCGGATTTGCACTGTTCCACTTTTATTTGACTCCATGAAGGAAGGAGGTTAAGGGGTGATATGATAGCCATGTTCAAATATATAAAAGGATGTCACATAGAGGAGGGAGAAAGGTTGTTTTCTGCTGCTCCAGAGAAGCGGACACGGAGCAATGGATCCAAACTACAAGAAAGAAGATTCCACCTAAACATTAGGAAGAACTTCCTGACAGTAAGAGCTGTTTGACAGTGGAATTTGCTGCCAAGGAGTGTGGTGGAGTCTCCTACTTTGGAGGTCTTTAAGCAGAAGCTTGACAACCATATGTCAGGAGTGCTCTGATGGTGTTTCCTGCTTGGCAGGGGGTTGGACTCGATGACCCTTGTGGTCTCTTCCAACTCTATGATTCTATGATTCTATGACTACAAAATGGGGAAGGTTTGATACAGGCCAGCCATAATCCCTTCACCATCCCAGCACATCCACAGGAGCCCTGCCCAGTTGCTATGCCAACCCTGATGGTCCTAGATAGAAGACCATCAAGATCACAAAGAACTTGCATATGGGAGTGGATTCAGTATGGACTGAAACAAAGGACAATGATCAGACCTTCCCTCTGGGGGCAGGAAACTGCCAACTCCCCTTTGTCTCCTGGAAGTGATTCATGGGGAGGGGGAAGGGAGGAACCAGCCAGGTGACAGGACACTCAGGTTACCACCACAACTCCTCCCTCAACCCGTCCTTTCTGTAATGTATGCATGATGTTTCTGGGGGTGGGCTTGACCTAGAGGATGGGAATTTCAAAAGTTTTTTATAAGGTCTTGCACACCATCTTTCTGGGTCTTTCCTCTCTCCTGCAAGTGAGGGGAACACCCTGTTGCAACAGTTCAATAAAGGCCAAGCCTACAGGCTGCTGTTTTGCTCCAAGTTATCCTGGTTGGTGTCTTTGTTTTTGTCCAAGGGAGCCCTCGGATTTTTTCGGTAACAGCGCTCATCTCACTCTATAGGCCGGGAGCCAGCGCTGTCCCAGACACTTCCGGGTCACGTGGCCAGCGTGACAAGCTGCATCTGGTGAGCCAGCGCAGCACATGGAACGCCGTTTACCTTCTCATTGGTAAGCGGTCCCTATTTATCTACTTGCACCCGGGGGTGCTTTCAAACCGCTAGGTTGGCAGGCGCTGGGACCGAACGACGGGAGCGCACCCCGCCGCGGGGATTTGAACCGCCGACCATGCGATTGGCAAGTCCTAGGCACTGAGGTTTTACCCACAGCGCCACCCGCGTCCCTCATCAGAAGATACCCCGAGGTTAATGACACATCTGGATGCAAATATCTGTTTGAAGACACCGAGTCAGCTTCAGCATGTATGGTTTACTGTCAGGTTTTTTTATAGAATTAAGTGAAGTTTAAAGAAGTAACACCACTGATAACTCTGAGAGGGACAGAATGTGGGGTGGGAGGCCGGTGACAATGCACGGCGATTGCAGCTTCTGTGAAACATTGGCTGAACTAGGCAAGTATGGGATGCTTCTGCTTATTATACCTCCCATGCAAAGAACATACTGGAATCCCATTGGCAGCAATGAACCCTGCGGATGGGAAGCCCAGTCCTGGACCAGCGGTTTCTGAGATTAGACAGACAACTAAAACAGCAATGCAGGCTCGGCCCAACACGTGACATCCTAGAGAAGAGGCTGAGGCTGCACTCTCTTTGCCTAACAAGGCTTGCAAACTAATCAAAGGGGCAGGCTAGCCAAGTTTTTCATAGAATCATAGAATCATAGAATCATAGAGTTGGAAGAGACCACAAGGGCCATCGAGTCCAACCCCCTGCCAAGCAGGAAACACCATCAGAGCACTCCTGACATATGGTTGTCAAGCCTCTGCTTAAAGACCTCCAAAGTAGGAGACTCCACCACACTCCTTGGCAGCAAATTCCACTGTCGAACAGCTCTTACTGTCAGGAAGTTCTTCCTAATGTTTAGGTGGAATCTTCTTTCTTGTAGTTTGGATCCATTGCTCCGTGTCCGCTTCTCTGGAGCAGCAGAAAACAACCTTTCTCCCTCCTCTATGTGACATCCTTTTATATATTTGAACATGGCTATCATATCACCCCTTAACCTCCTCTTCTCCAGGCTAAACATGCCCAGCTCCCTTAGCCGTTCCTCATAAGGCATCGTTTCCAGGCCTTTGACCATTTTGGTTGCCCTCCTCTGGACACGTTCCAGTTTGTCAGTGTCCTTCTTGAACTGTGGTGCCCAGAACTGGACACAGTACTCCAGGTGAGGTCTGACCAGAGCAGAATACAGTGGCACTATTACTTCCCTTGATCTAGATGCTATACTCCTATTGATGCAGCTCAGAATTGCATTGGCTTTTTTAGCTGCCGCGTCACACTGTTGGCTCATGTCAAGTTTGTGGTCAACCAAGACTCCTAGATCCTTTTCACATGTACTGCTCTCAAGCCAGGTGTCACCCATCTTGTATTTGTACCTCTCATTTTTTTTGCCCAAGTGCAATACTTTACATTTCTCCCTGTTAAAATTCATCTTGTTTGTTTTTGCCCAGTTTTCTAATCTGTCAAGGTCGTTTTGAAGTGTGATCCTGTCCCCTGGGGTGTTAGCCACCCCTCCCAGTTTGGTGTCATCTACAAATTTGATCAGGATGCCCTTGAGTCCATCATCCAAGTCGTTGATAAATATGTTGAATAAGACCGGGCCCAAGACAGAACCCTGTGGCACCCCACTAGTCACTCTTCTCCAGGATGAAGAGGAGCCATTGATGAGCACCCTTTGGGTTCGGTCAGTCAGCCAGTTACAAATCCACTGAGTGGTAGCATAGTCAAGACCGCATTTTACCAGCTTCTTTACAAGAATATCATGGGGCACCTTGTCAAATGCCTTGCTGACATCAAGGTAGGCTACATCCACTGCGTTCCCTTCATCTACCAGGCTTGTAATTCTGTCAAAAAACGAGATCAGGTTAGTCTGACATGACTTATTTTTCAGAAATCCATGCTGACTATTGGTGATCACAGCATTCCTTTCTAGGTGCTCACAGACTGTTTGCTTAATGATCTGCTCCAGAATCTTCCCTGCTATTGATGTCAGACTGACTGGGCGGTAATTATTTGGGTCCTCTCTTTTCCCCTTTTTGAAAATAGGGACAACATTTGCCCTCCTCCAGTCTGCCGGGACTTCGCCTGTTCTCCAGGAATTCTCAAAGATGACTGCCAGTGGTTCTGAGATCACATCTGCCAGTTCTTTTAATACTCTTGGATGCAGTTCATCTGGCCCTGGAGACTTGAATACATCTAAACTAGCCAAATATTCTTGTACTATCTCCTTAGTTATTCTGGGCTGTGTTTCCTTTGCTGAATCATTTGCTCCAAATTCTTCAGGTCGGGCATTGTTTTCTTTATCGGAGAAGACTGAGGCAAAGAAGGCATTGAGGAGTTCAGCCCTTTCTGTGTCCCCTGTTTGCATTTCACCATCTTCTCCTCTGAGTGACCCCACTGTTTCTTTGTTCTTCCTTTTGCTACGAACATACCCATAAAAGCCTTTTTTGTTGCTTTTAACCTCTCTAGCAAGCCTGAGTTCATTCTGTGCTTTAGCTTTTCTGACTTTGTGTCTACACGTGCTGGCTATTTGTTTGAATTCCTCTTTGGTGGTTTCCCCCCTTTTCCATTTTTTGTACACATCCTTTTTTAATCTTAATTCCGTTAAAAGTTCTTTAGATAGCCACCCTGGCTTCCTTAGGCACCTTCCATGTTTCCATCTCATTGGTATTGCCTGACGTTGTGCTTTTACTATCTCCCTCTTAACAAACTCCCAGCCATCATGAACTCCCTTTCCTTTTAGTATTGCTGTCCATGGGATCTCACCCAGCACTTCCCTAAGTTTTATGAAGTCGGCTTTTTTTGTTTAATTCTCACTACAAACCTGTATTGTTCATACTTTTTGGGGCCTGGTAGGGTAGGAAGCCGGCATTCCAACAGAAGGCAAGGCCAGAACCAATGGCAGATGGAGCTAACTGGTGTGCAGTGGGGAGCACACATGTGAACCACCTGTTAAGGTAAGATGGGTTCACTGTCTTCTCAAGTCCACCCCTAAGTAGTCTTCTACAGCTCAGTATTACTGTACTGTTAGGAGCACATTTACAAATTACATCTTAATTATAGCTCCTTGTTTGTTTGTTTGTTTGTTTGTTTGTTTGTTTGTTTTGCACTCTCTCTAACCCTCTCAGGCTGCATTGGTCCCCTGAAATTTCCCTGCTTGTTTGTTTATTACATTTGTATACCACCCTTCATCTCCAGCTCTCAGGGCAGTACACAACATAAAAATATAATATTAAAGCACAAAATAGATGATAAAAACCAGAACAAAACCCCCTCAAATCAATAACCCCCACTTTCCCCCTCCCACAAGCACATTTAGAAGTGGAACAAGATGTTAATCAGACAAAGATCTAGCTGAAGAATAACGGCTTCGCCTGGCACCTAAAGGTGTATAATGAAGGTGCCAGGCGAACCTCCCTGGGGAGAGCATTTCACATATGGGAAGCCACTGCAGAAAGGGCCCATCCTTGTGTTGCCACCCTATGGTCTTCAGTAGAGGAGGCATACAATGAAGGGCCTCAGAGGATCATCTCAGGCTCCAGGTAGGTTCAAATGGAAAGAGGTTGTGATTGGGTTATTGTGGCCCTGAGCTATATAGAACTAATTTCCACATTATATTTGAGATTTCATTGTCACACCCATAGATCTCCCTTCACAAATGGTGGTGAGCAGAGCTTGGACAGAGACAGAACCATGAGACAGAGAAGCAGAAGATAAAGGTTGAAATGGATCTGCAGCTTTTGCCTCCATCTGTCTCTGGAAGTAGCAGTGGCAGTTGGGTAATTGGCTCCAGCGGCAGAAGTAAGGGAAGAGGCTTGCTGCTTGAGAGAGATGAGCACAGCTACATGGCCAGGCAAAGGAGAAAAAGGGAAAGAGAGCAGAGAGATTATGGGCTGGCATTGAACAGTGAACAAAATCCCTGTCTCGATTTCTCCTTTTGAAGGCAAGATTTTGCATGTAATACCTAAGGTCTTTATCATCTCGTCAGAAATACCATTTTGTTATTATGATGATGGTGATTCTCTTTCCCTTCCTTTCCTTGTGTGTGTTGAAGATCCCCAAGACAGTCAAAATTATATTGAGACGCAGCAAAGGAAGCAGAGAATAAAGCATTTATAAAAAGGTTAGGAAAGTTATTTTCCTCTTAAAGGCTGCCTAAGAAGCGTTGACAAGTCCTTATTTTGCCTCTTAACAGGATAATCTGTAGGCACTGAGCTGATAAAGGAGGAAGAAGTGGCAAGGAGAAAAAAGTGAGCAGAGAGGATGGAAAGAAGAAATTGGATCGTATTTCAAGGGAAGTCATATGCGAGTTAAGAAAGAAGCTGATTGGTGCAGACAATGAAATGAGGGTAGGGAAAGAAAGCAAATGCTGCTTTGAGCATGTGTGGAAGAAGAACCAGCAAGTGGTGCAGCTTCTCTGCTCAGAACCACTTCAGGCTGTGCGCAGCAAGAAGATGCATTTTGAGCATTCCCTGCATTTTTTTTGGAAGCCTGATTTTCCAAGGTTCTAATCTGGAGTCCTGGTTTATCAGGGTTCCAATATCTGGGGGAGTTACTCTGCATGTTCAGTCAAGAATTTTTTTTTAAGAACCTTCAGCAGACTTCCACACTATTGACATAAAGTTTTGATGAGGAGCCCATTGGTGTTTGGGATGGGCCTTGCATGCTCACTCCTGCTGTGTCTAATTTGGAAACCCATAGTGGGAGGTATCAGGATTACCTAGGGGTGTGTTAAGAGTTAAGGGGATGGCAGGGTGGTGCTGGAGGTGCCCCCCTCAAGGGTTTTGAGTGCTCATTTATGATTGACCAGGCTATAGCCTAGAGCAAAACACCATCCACTATATCTATCTATATATATATATATATATATATATATAAAATGATATTTATTAAGAATTTTAAAATTACAAGAAAAACAAAAAGAAAGAAAGAGAAAAAACAAAAGAAAAACAAACCACAATCAAGCAATACCAATTCATAAAAATCAAAATCAAAAAGTAACAACAAAACACGTAAAACAAGACAATCAAAAAGCAAAAATAAACCACAAAAATTTAAAAACAAATCCAATATTCCAAAATCCTTAACTGTCATTGCCTTATTTCATCGACCTCCTCACTCCTCCCTTTTTTGTATCCTTGTTAATTATCACAGCAAATCCTTTCCATTTTTCATAATATTCTGTCATTAAATTACCTTAATCTATTTTAACCTTATCTTTCTATAAAAGACCCTAAAACTTAAAACTTAGATCTTATTTATACCAGTTTCTCATAACCATAACATATTCTTACATACTTCTTTTAACATTTTTACTAAAGCCAAATGATTTCGTTCCAACATTTTTCTAACATTCATCAATTTTATAAAACAATCCTAATAATTTTTTTTTTAAAAAAAAACCTTCTTCCAATCTTCATCCAGCGTCTCTTCCTCCTGGTCCCGGGTTTTGTCAGTCCTTTCTATCCCATCAATCTAGCTCATTAACCTGGTAATCTTATCTCCGAGGCCCTTAAGTCTCTTCCATGTCCCTTCCGCAGATCTTCTTCATATTTATATCTGTACTTTACTTTGTCTCCTGCTCCTTTCACTCGTGGAAACTCCAACTTGACATTGTTTTTGACCCTTCTCGACAAATCAGCCCCTTTTCCATAGTCCACACTAAACTCCATGTGGTATTTAAAAACATGATTCAAAATCCCTCCAGAATTAAGAGCCCCCACAACCCCAAAGATCTCATGGCCCATTGCCAGACTTGGAAAGTCAAAACATCCCTGCATGGGGGGGGGTCTATCCAACCCCCCATTTCCAAACCAAACAAAACTCTCCAAGCCTGGCTTTTTCCAAGTTCATTTGTCAAATCCAACAACTCATGTTCCTGCTGGGCCACAGCTCCCTCCATCTCTGGCACCCAAGGTCCAGCAACATCCTCTTCCCTCATCTGATCTGTCAGAGCACACTCCTGATTTGATTCCTGGGTGGGTTCTATATAGTTACCCACTACCTGTCCAAAATTTCTGATCGCCGCAGTCAACAAGTCCGTCTTCTCATGTAACTGTTCCAATAGAGCACTTGTTTTGCAGAAAGCACGCACCAGAGCTTCTGAATACATTGTTATACAAGGTCAGAAGTCTGTTCCCACGATCGTAATCTGTTGCAGCTGCAGAGCTCCCCGATTTAGATTTAGTAACAGTTTCACAGGCTCCCTCTAGGGGATGAACTTCTATTTGATCTTTTCTTTTAAAAGTAGATCTAGCAACAAAGTTTCTTTTTTCAGATATTTTGTCAATATTTGTTCCTTTAAAATGCGAAGGAGAACAATGGAATCACTATGTTTCTCTTCTTTTAACTGTCTGTCAAAGACGTTTGTTTATGGTCAATGAACTTCCCAAAGAATGTCAGTCCTGACACCCCGCTCCCAGGTCCGAGACGGTGGAAAATTACCTTTCTTATGAAATGAAAAAGGTACTTAAATGTACCTTCCCTAAGAAACCAGAGGCTTTTCTCCTGGGCATTGTCGGCCAATTGGTGTCAAAGAAAGACAGAACTTTTTTTATGTATGCGACAACAGCTGCAAGAATACTCATCGCAAAGTATTGGAAGACACAAGATCTACCCACCGTGGAAGAATGGCAGACGAAAGAAATAGACTATATGGGACTGGCTGAAATGACTGGCAGAATTCGGGACCAGGGGAAAGAGAGAGCGGAAGAAGATTGGAAGAAATTTAAAATCTATCTTAAGAAATGTTGCAAAATTAATGATTGCTAAAATGTTGTGGTTATGGAGAATAGGGGATTATAGAAACAAAATATCATGTAAAAGAAAAGAATGAGGAAAAAGTAGATAAAATTAAGGGGGGAGAATTTGCTGAAACAATTTGTGAATTGGGATGCAGAAAGGGGAGGTATGGGGAAGTCGGTGCAGTAAGTTTCAAGAAAAAAGGATTTGAAATTATGCATGTTTGTTTTTGTGTGTGTATTTGTGTATTGCGTATTGTGTGTGTGTTTGTTAAAAAAAACAAACCAATAAATATTTTTTTTTAAAAAAAGGAAAATTACCTTTCTTTACACTCTCTTCTGCAGGTTTAACCAGTCCGGAAAAAATCCCCCCTCTTCTCCTGCTTCTGAAGGGGGTTCAACAATTTTAAATGATGAAAGTTAATCCTTTACAAACGATTTTCTGATCTCTAGTTTGCCATGTCTTTGCTTTAATCTATCTACAAGAAATGGAAGGCTGACTTCCTGTTTAGACCTTCCCGTTTCAGTGCCAAATTGAGAAGAATTTCTTAGTCCAATTTTCCTTTCTACTCGCAGGTCATTATTTAAAGTCCAATTGTTCGAAATTGAGCTACTCACGGGTAATTGTTTTAAAAGCCAAATTGTCCCAGGAAAAAGGCAGCGCTCTCCGGCAATGGCTATGCAGCTTCACTCCACGGAAGAAGCAGTTGACTCTCAGCACCGTGCCACTTGCCCCTCTTCGCTCCGGAGCCTGTAGCTGGGTTCCTTTATGAGTTGGGGGGGCACGAAAGGTGCCTGCCGAGTCCCATGGTCACAGGCTTCATCCGCCTGTGATTTTTCAAAGGGTCCCCGCTTCGTCGTAGCGGGAAAGACCCGTTTTCCGTAGAGCCAGTCCCTCCAGATCAGAGGGAGTCCGCCATTACCGATGGCGCCACCCCGGAAGTCCATCCACACTTTATATTTAAAGTGTGATGGCCTGGGATTCCGATTCAGAGGATGAACCGGAGGAATCCCAGCCTGCACAGGAGTCCCCGCCTCCAGGGCCGGCTGAACTGGGGCAGGGCCTTGATTCTGAGGCACCTACACCTGTGCCGGATCCTCAGCAGCAGGCACCAGATGAATCCATTCTGGCTCCAGAGGTGGTTGAGGACTCAGTGCCTACAGGTGAGTCTCCCTCTGGGCCCAGTAACCCTTCAGCCTCTCCTGAACTGCAGAGGCTCAGGGCAGAGAGGCGAAGGGAACTGGTTTCTCCCAGGAGGAGTGCTCGCCTTAAGGCCAGGAGAGGCGGGTCTCCTGGGGGCCGGGACCACCCCTGGCCTCAGAGAAGATAAAGGCCAGTCAGCCCGGTCCCAGGTTGCAGAAGCAATGTTGTTGTTGAGTACCTGCTCCTACCCAGACCTGACCTTCCAGTGTTCCTGTTCCCCGCCCGGCTTCCTGCTTCTGACCTTCCAGCGTTCCTGTTCCCGCCCGGCTTCCTGCTTCGGACCTCGCCTCGCTCCTTGTGAACTGTTTCCAGGCTAGTGACTCAGGACTGAACTTTGACTACGATAACGGTAACCTTCCCCCCGGGACCAGCACATAAAGTTTTACTGCTCTTATTGCTTTCAAAATTGGTATGGAGCACTGGGGATAAGTTTATGCAACTAAGGGAGTGGTGGGCTGAACAAGTTCAGAAACTGCTTGGCATGTGCCTTTTCATGTACGGGCAGGTGCCTGAACACAGCCACTGACGTGAGGAGAGGCCTCACAAGTATAGGGAGGCTTCTTGCTACGCGAGTTGAAAGGTGATCAGAACTGCAATATCCAAAAGGGAGTCTAGTCACTGCCTCTTCAGACTTTCTGGGCGACCTAGAACTTAACTGCAATTCACTGAATGCAGCTTTCTTCTTTGACTGGATTCAAGTCCTTTTGATCTTTGGGCATCGTTCATCTGAACCTTAAAATAGTGGGCTTTTCCTGTATATGTCTCAATTATTTATGCACATAAATAACTGCTGTCATGCTTATACTGGTATATTTGTTTTTAAGTGTTTCACATCTTTTATTATATTCATGTGTCATTGTTTTAGTCATTTGGGTGATATGTTTCTCTTTTTCTGAAGAGGTGTTACTTTGTTTAAATGCTCCCAGTGGATGTTTTTTAAAATTATTTTTTTAAAGGGTAATGTTCAAATGAAGCCAGAGGTTTTTCTACTGGGGATTGTGGGTATACAAATAGAAAAAGAATATGGAAGATTACTGCAATCTATGATCACAGCGGCAAGATCCTACTCAATAGTGGTTATTGAACTTAATGGATTCGACTGAGATGGCAAAGTTGGCATGCTCAATTAGAGAAAAATCATTATTGACATTTATTAATGATTGGAAACCATTTATGGACTTTCTGCTCAACAAAGAAAATGACCTTGTGATATTAGGGTTTGAAGACTGAAAAAAGCATTGGTTTATGGAAAGTAGAAAAGTTGCATGTTATTCTGAAGTGAATTTTACACAAATTTTTAAGCTGATAGACAGAATCAGAAGTTTTCCCCCCTTTCCTTCCTCTTCTTTATCTACTTTCTTTTAATTTCATGTTTAAAAATGCTCAATATTTGATGTTTGTTTCTGTACACTGCCTCTTCTTGACAGTAAGAGCTGTTCGACAGTGGAATTTGCTGCCAAGGAGTGTGGTGGAGTCTCCTTCTTTGGCGGTCTTTAAGCAGAGGCTTGACAACCATATGTCAGGAGTGCTCTGATGGTGTTTCCTGCTTGGCAGGGGGTTGGACTCGATGACCCTTGTGGTCTCTTCCAACTCTATGCTGCTATGATTCTATGATTCTTTGTTCTTTCAAGCTTTCATAAAAAATCATAACAAAACGAACAAGAAAATGCTCCCAGGGGATGTTAGGGTCAGCTAATTCTTAACGTTAATTCCTTTGATACCCAAATTACAACTAATCTAATGGCTGACTGATTGGGGTCTGAAAAATAAGTGAATTCCTTTATTCTTGGATTTTCAAATCTCCATATATCCATTAAATTGAATGTATCTGTTAAGTGAAAGAACGTTTCGGGTAGTTTTCCTGTTTTATTCTCTGGACATCTTTGTATCCTGTCATGTTCCAGAGAGACAACTCCATTGACATTTCCCAACAATATTATATTTTCTTCCATATATTCTAACATTATTTCTTTCAGCCGAAGACCCTATCTGACCATAAAGATAAAGGGACCCCTGAGTCCAGTCATGGACGAGACTGGGATTGTGCACTCATCTCGCTCTATAGGCCGAGGGAGCCAGCATTTGTCCACAGACAGCTTCCAGGTCATGAGGTCAACATGACTAAGCCGCTTCTGGCGAAACCAGAGCAGCGCATGGAAACACTGTTTACTTTGCACTTTGATGTGGTTTCGAACTGCTAGGTGGGCAGGAACTGGGGCCGTGCAATGGGAGCTCACCTCATCGCAGGGATTCGAACTGCTAACCTTCTGATCGACAAGCCCTAGGCTCTGTGGTTTAGACCACAGCGCCACCCGCTTCCTACTATATTATCTGACCATAATCCAGTGTTTTCGTCATTGAAGGGAAATGATAGAGGAGAATGTAGATGGAGGTTGAATGAGTGCTTATTAAATGACTGGAAAGTACTACAAAAAAGCTGGGAAAACATTACAAGAATGCTTTGAGTTCAACCTTAATCAGGGAACAGATATTAAGGTGCTGTGGGATACAAGGAAGGCTGTGATGGGGAGGGGGGTCTTTATACAGCAGAACATGATGCAGAAAATGACGAAAGAACGATGGAAATTGGAAATATTATAGGAGATTAATAGGAATGAAAAATAATTAATAAGAAACCCAAGAAGCGAGATGATAAAACAAAATATTAAAATGTTGCAAATCCAATTCTCAATTATATTAAACCAGGAAATAGAATGGGAAATGAAAATGTTTAAACAAATAAATTTTGAATTCACAAATAAACCTGGAAATTACTGGCGTGGCAACTAAGGAATAAACAAAATGAAAAGTTGATAAATTGACTGTTGAAGAGAGAATAATTGATAAACCAAAAGAGATAGCCAATAGTTTCCTAAGCTATTTTAAAGAATTATATAAAGCTGGTAACGAAAAACAAGACAAAATAGACGGATATCTGGAGCAAGACTGGGGAACCTATAAAGATTTACTGATTGAAGAAGGTAACCAATTAAAACTTAAGAACTTTGAGGAAATTAGAGGCAGATTGACAGGCTGGTTACAATACCACCAATTACATGAATTTTTAGGCAAGATAAAAAGAAAGGTTTTGCAACAGAATTTTTGAGATTTGAAAAAGAGGTGAGTGATAATGAGGAGAAAATGCTTTCTAAAATGTACAAAATTCTGTTAGATTGGTCTGTAAAGGAAGAGGAAGTTAACATCCAACTTTCAGCATGGGAAAAACTGTGGAAGGAAGATCTCAATTTCATGGCATGCTATACCCTAAAAGAAAATTATATGAAGATCTTTTACTGCTGGTATTTAACACCTAACAAATTGGCAATGATTTATAGAAAAAATTCAAATTGGTGTTGGAAATGTAACGAAGCAGTAGGAACAATGTATCATGCATGGTGGAGATGTAAAAAGAATAGGAGAATTCTGGGATACAATCTACACTGAGTTTAAAAAGATGTTTAAATTATCATTTCCCCAAAAGCCAGAAGCTTTCCTTTTAGGAATCATTGGGGATGAGATCCCCAAAGATATGAAGAAGTTATCTATGTACGCCACCATGGTAGTGAGAGTATTGATAGCACAAAACTGGAAAGGAGACCAAATTCCAACGAAGAGGGACAGGCAAGTGAAGTTGATGGAATATGTGGAGATGGATAAGCTGACAGGGCAGTTAAGAGACCAAGGTGTTATGAACACATCTGCCCCAAGTAGAGAAATACAGCATGAGTCAGCATGAGTCCTCCACCCCCCCTCTCTCTGACACAGAATGAAATGTTGATAAGGAGCTAGCAGAGAGTGGGCGGGTGAGAAGTGTGCTTGCTCAAGACATGCAGGCAGACTTGGAAAGCAGGCGACATAGCATTTCCTCACCGGAAGAGGAGGCAATTAATCATCTGAGCCCAAGGAGTCATCATATGGGAAAGGTATTAGACAGGAAGCAAACCTGGAAGCGTAAGGGTTATAGGTACAGGATATTCTGCAGAACCAGGAAGCATTCTTCAGAAGGGTCAACTGATTCATAAGCCACAGACATTCGGTTATACGCCCAAGGCTAATTGTTTGTATTGCAATAAATCTTCAAGCTAATTATGACTTGTGTGCTATGTTATGAAGACGGCAGCCTGGGCTCCTGACACAAGCGTACCAAAAATTTAACAATAATTGTAGTAATTTTTAAAAATATCTGAAAGACTACTGCAGTAATATTTTGACTGGGCTATAATGACTCTTGTAAAAACAACTAGTATAAATAGTGGAAACGATGGTTAATAGAAGATTAGATACAATTGGAAATTCCATACAACATGGAATTCTAAGGACCCAAGTAAGATGTGGAAGGAAGTTCAGTGCAAACAAAGTAATAACACATTAAGTAGATAAATTTTGTTTATGCATATATGTTCAATGGTGGAATGTTGAGAGATTTCAGTTGTTTATTGTGATTGCTGATGTGCATGAAAAGGATGGTTGTAAATCAATTGAAAAACCTATTGTCAGAGCTGCTTGAAGATCCTAGCTCACAGAGGATCACGCTAGCCAGCGATCATTAAGTAAAAGTCTTTATTGAATTACAGTTTCCATTCTCACGCTGCTGCGCGCAACTCTACGTCTAGTAGCTAGATCGGCGAAGCTCCGTCTGAGTCTCCGCCCCGTGTGCACCAACTTAATATCCTAGCCTTGCTCCACCTTTTCCGCCTGACTGTCCTCCTCTGGGTCCCTCTACCCCCCGGGGCTTCTTCCTTCCGGGATTCTTCTGACGCTGACCCGGACCCTCCTGCCTCCTTGCGCCGGGCTTTAGGACCTGGTTCCCTTTCGGGGCTGCTTACTGCGCCGCCTTCCTCTGCATTTGAACTTGGCGCGCGCGCCCAACCTTCCACTTTCCTCTTAACCGTTTCTTCGCTCCCCGATGAAGGTGTGGCCACTCCTGACTCATGCCCTCCCTCCTGTGGTGAGCTGCCAGCGCTTCCCCCCTGGCTCCCTTCCTCTTCCTGCTTCCTGGCGGTGACGCTGGTCCCGATTTCCAGCTGCTCCCCCCTGAGTCCCCTCTGGCTCTATCTTCCTGGGGTGCCCCCCTAGACTCCCCCCTTGCCCTGGCCACTGGTGCTCCTTTCTGTGAATCCTCTGATTCACTGGAAAGACTAGGAGATCTCGGGTCGTCGTCATCACTCATCTTTTCTTCTGCCTCCTCCCCTTCGCTCTCTGTTTCCTCCCTTGCCCGTGCCTCTGCTCCTAAACCCCTGACACCTATAAAGATGTTAATTTTTTTTTAAAGGGTCAGCTAATTCAAATCAAATATCAAGGTTAAAGAACTTCCATGAAGTACCATTTGACATCCACCCAAGTTTGGAAGAGCAGATTTATTTAGAAAAGGAGGCCAGTTGCAGTTACACAGCCATTTCTTCACATTAATCAATAGTTTTTCTCAAGCAAAATGAATATTTGTTGAATAAGAATTTGTATGCTGTTTTATAGATGCACTATAAACGCCTATAGTGCCATTTGTTGTGCAGTACATAGACACTGAAGCAACATATTTTAAAAACAGCAGACGGAGTAACCCCTAGACCACTTAGCATGCGAAGAAGCCAACTTGATTATGGAGCCTGCCCAAGGTAGGACAGGGCATAGTATGAGGTTCTGCGGGTACACCGAGTTCTTGTCCTCCCTTCAGCGAGATCTTGTTAAAGAAGGTGGCTGACAGGTGTCTCATTCAACATGGTTCATTTGGTTAAAATTAGGCAGAAAGGGAGAAGGAAATATTGACTAGCTATTCTAAGGCAGCACTCAGAAAATTGGACCTTCACTGTCAATCAATGGACAGTCAACATCTCAAGCTCTTCCCCGCTTTCCTTCCCTGAGCTTCTCAAGGTGAGTGCTGGACATCGACTTATTTCAACACTATTAGCCAACTCTGCAGCAGTGGGATTGATTAGCATTAGATCAGAGGCAAACTGGATTACTGTTGTTAAGACAGGCATTTATTCACTTAGGCACTGTAGCTCCAAAAGGATATTCCAACAGATAAATGATGGCTCCAGGCAAGGAAAGGGGCTCCTGGCCAGCTCAGGGCAAGTTGGTCTGGAAAATCAGGCAGATGCAAAAGGCGTGGAAAGCATGAGAGAGAGATGTTTGCCACTCCCATGTTTAGGTTATGAATTCTGATAGTTCATCCTGCTCAAATTCAGTGTGTGTCTTGGCCCCAGGACCTAGCCCCTCTCTAGCTGGAGATGCCAGGCACTGAACCCAAGACCATGTGCCCTAAGACTGAACTACAGCCTTTCCCTATCCTAATAGAAAAGGGCACCATTCTCCGCTGCACCTCTGGGTGCCAGGCTGGTGTAGCAGGTGCAAAGCAGGCTGAGTAGCACACACCTAGAGGAATGGCCAGGAGAGCTGCCACCCACTCACCAGCAGCTTCCACTTGAAGTGCCCGTCTCACCTGCCTCATGGTAGAGCCAACCCTAAGAGATGTGAATTTGTCCCGGAAACTTGATCCCAGTGCACAGACACCAAACTGGGTGCTTTGAGGGGAAGGGCCGTAGTTAATTGGTAGAGCATCTGCTTTGAATGCAGAAGGTCCCCAGCATCTCCAGGTTGGTTCGGACTCTGCAGTTCTGGAGAACTGTTGCCAGTCAGTGTAGACAATACTGATCTAGATAGGCCAATGGTCAGATTTTGTATAAAGCTGCTTCCTAGATCCCCCTGTGGGGTCGGTGAAGATGGATCTTGGGAGAGATTCAGCAAGGAAATTTTTCTGTCTCTTTTTCTTTTAAAACTATCTGACATGCACACAAGCTTATAGTAAGTAGCTATAAGCTGAAAAGCCAGGGTTTGTTTTTCACCTTTAAAGGAAAGCATGTAGCCCTTTGTCATCGAACAGCAAAGAGGAATCCAGATGCTGTGAAATAAAAAGCTTTGCTGTCTGTCTGAGAGTAAAAATACCTGTTTCCAACAAATTCGTTGTTGCAATTGTTTTCCTGGTAATGCTGAGTGTCTTGGCCTGACATAGCAATTTCTGTCTCCAGCCAAGTCAGCATTTTAGCTAAGTCACAGGCTATTTTGGTGTTAATTTTCTCACACGCCTAGATGTTCTTTTTTCTCTGTTCCTTGGTTTAAGATTACTCTTTTGCCCTGAGTGATTCTGAAATGTTTGCCTGCCACTGAGCCACATGACGCTACGTATAGATTGGTATTACTCAGCAAAGGGAATGGTGGGGCTGGCAGGCCCTTGGAAGAAATGCAAAAGAAGGCACAACATTGATAGGATTACAGTGGTACCTCCGGTTGCAGATGGGATCTATTCCAGAGCTCCAGTCAGATCCCGAGGAATTCGCAACCAGAGGTGCCACTTTTGCACATGCGCACAGCATGGTAGAGTGCTTCTGCCCATGCGCGTGGCATGTAGAGTGCTTCTGTGCATGCGCACACAGTGAAACCCAGAAAAATACTCCCGGGTTTGCTGCGTTCGCATCCTGAAGAATACACAACCAGAAGTGTGTGTATCCAGAGGGACCACTGTATGAGGTTTTTTTTGGGGGGGGGTCAATCTTGATGACCCCAAGATCCCTTCCAGACCTGTGATCCTATATCTGTGAGGATATTTATAAGAGGAGACCTACCAGACTAGCTTGACTGCCAAAGGAATGACCTTGGCCGGTCAGCTAAGCACCCATCTTCTGTACTTTAAACAGTGAGCTCTGTTGCCACAGAGACAAATGGGTGGACCTTTTCTCACCTCACCAAGAATTGTACATAGGCGCCGACTCCATGGGGGTTGAGGGGGCTCAGCCCCCCCCAATAATCTCGGGCGGGCGCCCTTCCAGCAGAGCGCCGCCGCCGTCCCCCGCCTCCTCCCCACCTGCTCCTTCGCCAGCCAGCCAGCCGCGCGCCCTAATCGCCAAGGCACTGCCGGAAATCCCGCGAGAACAGGGGAATCCCGACTGGCCACACCTCCCAGCCAGCCAATCGGCTGGCTGGGGGGCGTGGCTTACCCTATTTAGGGCCGGAGCCACTTTATTTGCATATTCATGAGCTTATTTATTATTCATGAGCTTTCCCGGGCCCCCCCAATATTTTTTCTAAGTCCGCGTCCCTGGAATTGTAGAGTTGGAAGGTACCGGGTCATCTAGTCCAACTGCCTGCAAGGCAGGAATCCCAGCTAAAGCATCCATGACAGATGGCCATCCAACCGCTGCTTAAAAACCTCCATGGAAAGAGAGTCCACCACCTCCTGAGGGAGACTGTTCCACTTTCAAACAACTCTTACTGTCAGAAGGTTCTTTCTAATGTTTAAGTCAGAGTCTCCTTCCTTGTAACTTGAAGCCACGGGTTCATGTCCTATCCTCCAAAGCAAGAGAGAACAAGCTGGCTCCATCTTCCATGTGACAGCCCTTGAGATATTTGAAGAAATCTCCTCTCAATCTCCTCTTTTCCAGGCTAAACATACCCAGCTCCTTCAACTGTTCTTCGTAAGGCTTAGTTTCCAGACCCTTGATCATCTTGGTCACCCTCCTCTGCACACGTTCCAGTTTATCAACATCCTTCTTGAATTGTGGTGCACAGAACTAGACACAGTGTTCCAGGTGTGGTCTGACCAAGGCAGAGGAGAGTGGTACTATGACTTCCCTTGATCTGGACACCAGGCTGCTGTTCTGAACAGAAGTCCAGGATGGAGAACAATGGGCCAAGGGGGGCTGTCTCTGTGATAGTTGTGTGAGTTGGAGAGATGCTGGAAGCTGGAAAAGCAATGGCATGTCTTCTTCTGTGCTGGAACAGAAGCTGTGTTCGGGGCTTCCCTGGAACCATAAAAGGGAGTGGTGGGTGGGGCCAGATAAAAGTGGGCAGAGCAACAGATGTTAATTTTACTTTTGTGTAAAGTAGTTTATATGCACATTCATACCTCCCTCTGTATCCTCCGTCCAGACAATCTGAAGGCATTATCAGACTCCATTATCAAGACATATTTAAGTCATGCAAAGACACTTGAAGTGCCTAGGGCCCCTATCCTATGCAGAGTGGCCTGAGAGGAAGCCCCACTGAAAACAACAGGACTTACAGGCTTGTACTGTAAGTTAGTTACCCTGTGTTGCCATTGACATCAGTGCAACAATTTAACCACAACTTCAGCCCCATTGATTTTGAGGGAGCTAACGGCAAATAAATTAGTATGGCTCCAAACCCCTCTCTCTCTCTTTGTGTGTGTGTGTGTGTGTGTGTGTGTGTGTGTGTGCATACACACACACATAACAATTTAAATTGATATTTATGGGTACTTGGGTACATTTACATTTATCTTCTACAATTCCCACCCCACCCCCTTCAAAAATGGCCCATTTGATCTTTACAGCTCAGTGGCCTTGTTTAAATTGCTGGGTGGTAACAATGCATGAAATACCAGTGCCCCGGTTTGCAAATACCACCGTCCCCATGGTGTGAAATACCAGTTTCTTTAATGTACAAAAGTCATGCATGAAATGTCACCATCTCTAAAGTGCAAAATGCCAGGCGCCAGGAAGTGGCTGGATTTTGGGGTGGCAAAATGCCAGCAATGAGGCATGTAACACCTAATGCCTGGTGTTGGGATCTTAGCAAAGCTTGGCTACAAGGGGGGAACCTGAGCAAGGCAGAGCTAAGCTGTACAAAACGAGTTGGAAGGAAGAAACCTGTCTTGAGATAAGCAGGTTTGGGTCAAGAATGAGTCCAGATGAGAGACTGAATCAGAGCCCCACTGATGCCAACTTGAGTTTCATGTAGTAAAGGTGTGACGTAAATGTGATGAAGGTTTAAAATTCTCTTCCACCAAAAAACCTCCCTGCATGGATATGTGACAGAGGTTGAGGAGGCCAGGGGTTGTGTATTTTTGCATGTAAAGTGCTGGGTGTGTGTTCTTAACTCGAGATCTCCAACAGGCAGACTGCAGCACTTTATCTCTTGCACCTTTCAGACAAGGGCATATGAGTCCAGATTATCCTCTGGTTGCAGGACTGGCCTGACCGCTATCAGCCTGAAATGCTCAGCTGATCTCACCATGATCTCAGATCAGGACCTATATAACCTGGTCCTTTCAAGCCCGCTCTTCAGTTTAAGCAGGCCTTGTCTTGCCTTGCCAATGTTTTGTGCAGCTCTCTCTTTCATGAGTTACAGTAGTTCTTTTTTCACTTGAAAGTTCAGTAATATGGCCCTTGCAGTCCAAAATTCTACTATTTCAGTCCACAGCCTCTCTCTGCATGATGTCTGGAATGGTTGTGATGCCCTTTCCTTTCCTTTCATGTGCGCAGGGATCCTCATGTTAACTCTGTGATGTGGGAAGGAGCCACAATGCAGCTTTCACTGCTGGCAACATGAAAAGCCTCCACCGCTCGATGTCAGCACAAATCCTCCATGCTACCCGCATACAACAAAATAGTCTCCCAAAGCTCAGAGTTGCCAGATAAAGTATTTCTTGACTATGTTGGTGGTGGTTGGTGGGATTGAGTGCATTTATCAATGCTGGCAGAATTAGGGATGAGACAAGGCAGTGCATCATCCCTCTGGCAATTGTCACAAAATACACGAGGTTGCCCAAGACACCCAATTATAGAGCCTGTGATTGAACTTATAATGGGGGGAAACACTGATAAAACACAGCTTAGAGTTTAACAAGATCAGATTAGGAGCCTTGATATATTTATCTCTCAATTTTGACTTTCCGAAGCTCAAGCAATTTGAAAATTTTAAATTTGTTTCAAAAGCCTGCTAATGTGCTATTGACCAAGGAATGCACAATTCATTCCCCTGGGGCATTACCTAGATCCTCCCTCCTTAGGACTCTTCTGCAAAGGACATATGGTGGTTGGTCTTGTTTCGTTAACATTTCTGTGCCCAGTTATGGAAATTCCAGCTCTCTTTGGTGAGACAAGGAAGGTGAAATCTGCAACTGAAGATGCAAGTCATTCCCCACCTCCTGCACTCCTGGAAACTGCTGCTATTTCTCCCAAACACCGAGGTAATGTGAAGTCGGGGGGGGGGGGTTAAGTAAATAAATTGCAAATTGCTACAGTAATGTGGATAAGTGAATTTAAGACGGGGGGGGGGGATAGAAACTCGGAGAAGCAGAATTGGAAGGATTTGTCCACCCCCAGTTTAAAAGAGGCCAATGGGCCCACAGGAGCACCTTGGCAACATCAGGTGAAAGCTGTTGTAAACTGGGACTGCTGTAACTTCAAAATTAATTTCAGAAATTTCTCAGGTTCATGCGGAATTCAGGAGAAGTTGAATTACAGGGGAATCCCCACTTGCATGGGGGTTCCATTCCAGATCTCCATGTAAAAGTCCATTCTTGCCTGCTCTGCCCCCACCCCTTCTCATGTGTTTTGTTTGCGTCACACACAGTGCGAACACGGACGAGTGGGGAGTTGCCTGTAATTTCCTCCTCAAATTTGAAAAGCTTAAGAAGTGTGGGCTTGTGTTGCCAAGATGAAAAATGAGTCAAGAAGAGGACAACAATCTGTGAATATGGGAGAAAGCACAATAAAAGTTACTAATATGGAACCCAAAAGTTCATTTTATTTTACCTTTGTCAGCACTCTGTATGACAATGCTCAGATTGCACCCTCCTTAATTGCATGAAAAAATATCAAAATAATTCCCACCACCTAGATATTTCCCACCCCACAGCCCAGTGTTTATTAAGATTCCATTTCTATTTTAAAAAAATGAAATGCCAGTGCAATATCACACAACTTGGCCCCTTTCTGAGGCAAACTTTGGATCAATCTTTCCTCTCTCTCTCTCTCTCTCTCTCTCTCTCTCTCTCACCCTGTTTTCATTGGTTCCATATTTATGGTATGAACCACAGAATCTTTTATTCCAAACCCTACAGATGGTGTTGTGTGAGGAGGCAGGGGTCCCAGCTTTTGAGAGAGGCTTACTAGGCTGATATAGAGCCAGAGTTGGCTATAGAAAAGAAGGAAGAGAAGAAATCTCATCTGTCCCTCCTTACCTAGCATGGTAAAGAAAAAGTGATTTACAGTGGTACTCGGGTTAAGTACTTAATTCGTTCCGGAATTCCGTTCTTGACCTGAAACTGTTCTTAACCTGAAGCACCACTTTAGCTAATGGGGCCTCCTGCTGCTGCTGCGCTGCCAGAGCATGATTTCTGTTCTCATCCTGAAGCAAAGTTCTTGAAGCTTGACTCATGGATTCCTGACAAGGTTGCTTGAGTAACAGAACTATTGTTTGATGAGTGTGAGTGTACTTTACATCTGTGTGTGGACAGGAGGCACATTATGGTGGTGTTGTAGCTTTATGCAAAGTGCCTCTTCTTTTATGCCTTATATTTGAGAGGGGAGGAATAAACTGTTGTGTTTGTGGAGGGTGTTAATAGTATCTTGCTGCTCTAGGTATCAAAAATTTAAATTGCACACACACTGGCTAGGGAAGACCCGAAACCAACTTTGCCTAGTTATTGTAGGAAAACATGAGATGTATAAGTTCCAGACTAGAATTTAGTGGAACTGGTTGGATAAATCCCACACTGGCTGGTGATCATTGTGTGGAAGGCAGGAGGCCAACAGTAGGTGGCACCAGAGCCAATGACAGGCAGAGCCAATTGGCTCTGGTTTTGGCCCCCTGCTGCTCCCTACTAAAACCAACAAGGGCAACATTGAGGAGGAGGGTGTTGACATCCAGAGCCACCTCCTGGGCTGCTTGTAAGAAAGAAGGCAGGCAAGCAGGCAGCTGAGT
The DNA here is from genome assembly GCF_965112155.1 of Podarcis liolepis. Lineage (NCBI taxonomy): Eukaryota > Metazoa > Chordata > Lepidosauria > Squamata > Lacertidae > Podarcis > Podarcis liolepis. Next base: position 78,018,955 of record NC_139564.1, read on the forward strand.
GCAGACTGGGATGGGTGGAGAAGTGCCCTCCTTGCCATAATGGACCAGCCCCTGCTGATGAATGCTGCAAATTTGGTTCTGCCTGTGCCCTTGCTCTGGCTCCCTATAATGTCAGCTCTACCAGGAATGCTTGCAAATGAACTGATGGTTAGAAAGGTGACAGAAGTCTTCCACTTCCATGGGCTACTATTTGTTGCCCACCAGAGTTTGGGTTAGGAAGACCCATCAGAGCTGAGCCTTTCAGGTGGGGGCTGGGTTTATGCTCTTTTAGACCCTTCCTGCATCCCCTGCCCTGCTGCAGCTTCACAACTGATGCTCCTATGCCTACCCACCATGCTCAATCCCCAGTGGGCTGTTTGCCCTCTTAGGGTGTTTGCTTTTTTTTTTTTTTTTAAAAAAAGGTAATTCTGCAGACCTGATGGAGCATATACATACTTTCCTCCACAATTCTTGATGGTCTGGTTTTTGGTATAGTTGGCCCTCAGCGTTTGAGTTAGCTCTTAGAATGGTGTGTGTGTGTGTGTGTGTGTGTGTGTGTGTGTGTGTGTTAGAAAGAGGTAGAGAGATGCAAACTAGAGTTGCAAAAAACAGAGACAACACCAGCCACAAAAGAGCGCAATTGCTTCTCGCTTTGGTCATGGGGAATGCGCTGAGACAGGTGATGAATGAGCCCGCCTCTGAGGTCTCCCTGAGGTGTGCACCATTCTGAGCTACCTCAGCTGCTTACTCGTCACCCTACTGGCTTGCATCAGCAACTTCAAGACCAGAGCTCGCTTTTCTTTCAGCTCTCCTGGCAAATGCAAGTCCCTGCCATTGGAGCAAGCAGCATGCTGCACCCCCCCACCCCATAACCGAGTCACCCCTGCCCCTCTCCCTCACTGTGGGAAATAGAACTCAGTGTGGAATAGCTTTAATGCCTTCTAATTCAGCCTCTATTCATCTTAGATTCATCTTAGAATCCATCTTAGATTCTTGCCTTGTCACCACACTCACACACACCATTAATGTATTTAGGACATGACCTGGGGGGATAACAACCAATCTGCTTTCCAGAGAAGGGCAGGTGTGTGATTTCACCAGCCCTCAAGCTATTGCATCAAGTTGGCTCAATTTTTAAAATTTGGAACGTATAATTGGCTTTATTGTTTGTATTACGATGTGGCAAGATTCAATCTGATTTGTTACCAATTGGAATGTTATTTTAAAAAGTTGCCTTGATCACCACCCTCAGTCCTCAACTAGGAACTTTTGGGTGTTTACATCTGTGAACAGAACTATGAATTTTTAAGAAAAAATTCTCAACATCTCCAACAAACTACATTTCTGAGGACTCCTTTGAGGAAGCCATAACAGTTACATTGGGATTAACCTGGTGTGAGTTTGTAGTACGTTTAAGATGCTTGATAGCAGCCACTCACCTTGCTTCAACGTAGGAAGGTGTCTTAAATGGAATTGGGCCATTGGTTCACCTTGCTCAGTATTGTCTACAGGGGCAAGCTGTGGTTCCCCAGGGCTTCAGAATGAAAGTGTCTCCCAGCCCCACCTGGGACCTTCTGCATGCAAAGCAGGTTCTTTGCCACTGAGCCCCTCCTCAAATGTATTAATGAGCTGAATTTAGAACTGGGGGAGGATAGTTTGGAAAGGTTTATCCCACAGTGACACAGATGGGGAACCTTTGGCCCCCAGATGTTGCTTAACTACAACTTCCTCAAGCTTCATCATGTAGTAGTCCAAAACATGGGGAGGAGCATGAAAGGCTCCCACACTGCATTATCAGTTAGATCCAGACCCCACTATCTTGGAGTCAGGTTCGTAATAGTTTCACACACACACCATCCCTTGGAAATTATTTGTTTTATATTTAATACACGCCTGTGTATGTTTGGGGATATCATTTCCTGTGAAGGGAGTAAGGGATTTTGTGGCTTCCTTGGCCTCCTAAATTATATGAGGAGACAGAGGTAACTCCCAGTCCCATGCTCTCCATTCAGGCACTCCTGAATATTCAGAGAAACATAATATCCAGTTGGAAGGCCAGTAAAACTCAGACATGATCCATGAGGCTCTGTGTGTAATTGTTATTCCATAATATCCATTCCTGCTCCACCTATGCTGCATCTTCCAGGTTCCCCCACCCTCCATCAGATTTTGACAGTGAGCAATATAAAAATCAGCCGTGCCAATTAATTGCAGGCTTTGCTTTGATGTCTCACTCTTATAAATCTTGGTGGTGAGGTCAAAAGAGGAGACTGACACAAGACAGAGGGAAAAGCGAGAGTGAGAATAAGAGAAGGAAGGAGAGTGTGGGCAAGACTTCCGGGTTAGCGCCTCCGGCAATGGCGGATTTCCTCTGATCGGGAGGAATCCGCTCTGTGGAAATCAGGGTCTGGACCACTACGGTGAGGCGGAGACCCACTAAAAACCACAGGCGGGAGAAGCCTGTGGACGTGGGATTCGGCTGGCACCTTTTGTGCCTCCCCTACTCGCGGGGAAACCCAGTTTCGGGGATCCGGAGCGACGTGGGGTGAGCGGCGCGGTGCTTCGAATCGACTGCTTCTTTCACGGAGTGAAGCCGCATTGCTGTTGCCGGAGAGCGCTGACTTTTTCCTGTGGACAATTGGACTCTAAACAACTACCCGTGAGTAGAACGGAAAATTGGATCTCTAAACTTCTTAATTTGGCATAGAAACGGGAAGGTTTCAAACAGGAAGTCCGCCTTCCTCTTTTGTAAATAGATTGAAGCAAAGACATCGCAAGCTAAAGCCTGGAAAGTCTTTTGTAAAGGATTAAATCTCCATCGGTTAAAATTACTAAACCCCCCTTGGAAGCAGGAGAAGAGGGGGGAAATTCTAGATCATTTAAGCCTGCAGGAGAGAGAGTGAAGAAAGATAAATCACCACCATTTCAAACCTGGGAATGGGCTGCCAGTAAGATTGACGGTTTGGGAAAGTTCATTGACTGTGAATAAAACGTATGTTGACAGATAGTTAAATAAGAGAAATATATTGTTTCCATTGTTTCCTTTTGCACTTAAAAAGGAGCAAAAAAAGTAACTGAAAATCGAAACTAACTCTGTCGCTGGATCTGTGTTTAAAAGGATGGATACAAATAGAAATTGTTTCCCCTAGAGGGAGCTTTTGAAACTGTTGCAGGAGTGGAGCTGGGGAATTTTCCAGTTGCAGAGATTAAAGAGCGTGAGAATCAGAGTCTGACCTTGGACAAGAATGTTGACAGAAGAAGCCTTAGTGATTGCATTTTGCAAGACAAGTGCTTTATTGGAACAGCTTCATGAGAAGACGGATGCGATGATTATTAAAATTGACAATTTGGGACAAAAATTGACTGAGTTGGGACAAAAAGGGAATACCTATACAGAAATTACTCAGGAAATGACCCAGGAATCTGTTTTGACATGGCAAGCTGTGGAGAAGACGAAGAAGAAAGTTGTTGTTGAACCTCAAGTAACTCAAGTGGAGAGAGCCCCAGCCTCACAGAGGCAATTTGATGAACATAAGCTGTTGTCCTTTATGATCGAATCTAGAGAAAAAATTTGGCATTGTCTCCAGACACACCCTTTCAGAGCTCAAGACAGGGCTGCACCCATCTGCTGGCTGGCAGAGAGTCTTTCCTTAATGGCTTCCAATCGCTTTCTTTATGGCTCTGCATCCTCCCTTTGTCATCTTTTAATGGTCCATCACCTCAGGCAATTACCCAACACAGGAATTTGGTTGGACATGCTAAATCCAGTGTCTGGCAGCCCATCTTAATGCTCCATTAAATTCTATTAAATTCTACTAAATCCATGAATTATGGGTGCTTTGCACCCACAGACTCTGGCACCCAAACTCATAGCATTGTACTAAAACCAAGAAGGGGGTAACAATACATTAAAACACCCCACCCACTTCAAAAAGGACAAAGGCCGTTAAAGACCAAAGGCCTGTTTATAGAGGCCTAAAGATATGTAAGAAAGGTGCCAGGCAAGCCGCCCTGGAAAGAGCATTCCACAAATGGGGAGCCACCACAGAAAAGGCATGTTCTCCTGTTGCCACCCTCCGGAGCTCTTCTGTAGGAGGCACACAAAGAAGGGCCTCAGGTGATGGTTGCAGACTCTGAGTAGGTTCATATGGGGAGACACGGTCCTTGAGGTATTGCAGCCCTGAGCCATTTCTACATCATTCCATTTTATTAGTTTCTCTGTGATGCTTCCCCATGGTGTGTGCCATCATGGCTATGCTCTGCTTCTGCAGATAAAGGCTGGCAATGCTTCTGAGTAGCAGTTGCAGGAAACCCCAGGAGGAGGGGAGAGGGCACTGGTGCTTGGATTCTGCATGCTGGTTTCCCATTTGGGCATGTGGTTGGCCACTCTGAGAACAGGAGGCTGCACAAGATGGGCCACTGGTCTGATCCAGCAGCAAGCTCTCTTTTGTTCTTACGACTACCTGAAAGCTTTGCAGGTGCAAAGAGTTTTGGAAGCTGGATCGTATCTATAACTGATAACATCTGGAGGGTCTCAGCTTCCCCAGTCTGCTTTCCTCAGGGCTGCCTTGTTCCTGATAATTTCCTGCTGGATTTCATCCTCCATCACACAGGCAGGTCTGCTGTAGCCCATCAGCCCATCCGCCCATCCGCCCTGCTTGCGGAAGCTTGCCTTCCCCTTACTGTTAAAATAAATCCCTGAATCCCTGCTGTCAGTACATTCCAGTGCCCTTTGCTGCCAGTGGAGAGGTTGCCATGCCTACTTTATTTTCCTTAGAACCCCAAATGCATCGTTTTCAACATTTGTTCACATTAAAATCCGCCTACTGCTTCCTGGACTGTTCCCCAAAGGCTGGGGGAGGGAAGGGAGAGATCGAGAAAAAACAAAGCAGCAGAGAGAACGAGAGGGAGAGACTGAACAGAGTGATAGCGAGATTAGAGGAGGGCAGGGAGCTGGCCCACATGATACAGCTGAATTTGCTAACAGAAATCATATGATAAGAGAAGCAAAGCTGTGGCAAAGACTGGGGAAAGTGAAAGCTGACAGCAAGCCCTTCCCCGGAGATGCTGTCTTCCAGGGCAGTCTTTGCCCAGCCTGGCAAAGGCTTATGAGGTGCTTAGCAGTGGGAATGTCCTAAGCAACAGCCAGCCACTGGGAGCAAAGGATGCACGTTCAAAATCAGTAAAAAATGAACGTAAGAGTACCAAATCTACATTGCAGTGCAATGTGGAGGTAGAGGTGCACTTGCAGGCTGATGTTTCTATACAGTCTTCAGGTGCTTCCAGATTGTGTAGGTTTAGCTTTGTGCATTAAAGTGAATTCAAACACTCTGTTTCCCCAGCACAAAAAATAACATATATTTTTTTTAAAAAAAAGACGTCTTGCATTTTGAAAAGTGATGGGGAAATGCATTGAAAAGTGTAGGATGAACGAATGTTTAATGGGAATCATACAGTCATAGAATTGTAAAGTTGGAAGGGACCCCAAGGGTCATCTAGTCCATCCCCCTCCAATGCAGGAATATAAATGATAGGAAGCCAGGATCAATGCAGGATAATGTTCCTTATCATACAGCTATAAGCAGAATGAATGCTCAGCATAATTTAACCATCATGTCAACTTTCTGCAAGCAAATCAGGAGGGATGCTGAACAAACAGGTCATGTGGAGAAGCCCTTTGGAACAAAATATGCTTGGCCTGGAGAAGAGGAGGTTAAGGGGTGATATGATAGCCATGTTCAAATATATAAAAGGATGTCACATAGAGGAGGGAGAAAGGTTGTTTTCTGCTGCTCCAGAGAAGCGGACACGGAGCAATGGATCCAAACTACAAGAAAGAAGATTCCACCTAAACATTAGGAAGAACTTCCTGACAGTAAGAGCTGTTCGACAGTGGAATTTGCTGCCAAGGAGTGTGGTGGAGTCTCCTACTTTGGAGGTCTTTAAGCAGAGGCTTGACAACCATATGTCAGGAGTGCTCTGATGGTGTTTCCTGCTTGGCAGGGGGTTGGACTCGATGGCCCTTGTGGTCTCTTCCAACTCTTATGATTCTATGATTCTATGTTTTGCCTGGGAGTGAAGATGTTTGAATCCTTTCAGTTAAAGCTCACAGCTGGAATGGTAGCAGAAATGAGATTGCCCAAGGTTTAGATAGGCAGGGATACTTTCTACAGAAATTTGTTCCCCGGACCTAAGAAAACAGAACAGGAAGGAGAATCCTTTTGATAGATATACGCAGCCAAATTCAGCTGCTTCTTATTTCACATTTGCAGACTCAAACACACCTGACCTCAGTTCAGTACACACACCCTTCCGACACCAGGTTTCTGCCTCATTTTCAGTCTGGCCCTGGGTCTCAGAGGCACCAAAGAGCAAACAAAGTCTGGAGAAAGGCATTAATCCTCATTAACAGAGGAAGAAACCCTGGCATGGATGCTGTTTTAATTAAACCACATGCATAGCTGGAGCACGCTGTGAAATCTTTAACAAGACTGGTGTGAATAAAAATGCCCCCTTCAATAAACACCCAGGCAATCTGTTATCTCCTCATTAGGGGCATCTTTGAGGATACACATTTGTAAGCTATGAGCCAGCAGACACAATAAAATAAATTAAGCTGGATAGTAAGAGTATGTAGCCTATATCACCAGCATCAGCTAAAATCCCCTTTTCACTCTGCCTTGCTGCAAGGATGGAAATTCTAGAAATCTGCACTAATTTTGCAGTTCCCAGTGGAATATGAAAGCATATGGGAAATCTCAGTTTTCTCGTCCTCTAAAAACAAGAGAGTTCTAGTCCTGATTGTGCTGAGAATAACTGGACAATGTCCTTGAGGAACCCAATTATGTATTGTAATGTTATTCTATAGGCCATAAAATAAAAACTTCTGGACTGATCACCTTCGCTCCCATTTTGTCTTTCCTACCAAGCCCATACCTTTCACATACTGCTTTTCTGTCTCTCCAATGGATTAATCCAGCATTTGCCAGATGTTCAGAACTTCCAGAGCTTCAGACTTCGAGCATCCTTTGAAGGTATCACAAGAAATACTTCCAGGAGGACTGTATTTACATGAAACTTACAGGAAACTTACCAGCTAGATTATTTCAAACCTTTTTGGACTATAAATGTGCTGGTCAATTAGTAGGAACTCCTGGTGATCTAAATTAGAACTCCAGTTTACCCTACTGAGTCACAGTGAATGGACCTCATCTGCACCTCCTGGGTCTAGGACCTTGACTAACATATGGACCTAAACTTAAATTACCGTATTTACTCACTTTTCTGCTTCTTGGATGTACTAAATTAGTTCTCAGCTTTTTAAAAAAAAATCAAAATCTGTTCAGAAAATGTGGATTTTGGAAGATAGAAAAAAGAAAATTATATGTGAAATTTAATGCAGATCTTAAATATACTGCAGGTTAATGCATAAATTGGTAAGGAGGTACTTATGAACACATAGGAAAGTGAAATGGACCAGAAATAGACTAATTTTTCCATCTGCATTGCTAAATAACACCTTTGCACATGTCCTTTGTGTATTTAAAGGGTTATAGAGGATTTTACAAATCAGGGACTGCTAGTGACTATTGTGAGAGAGGCATTGCTTTTCCTTCTTTGCCTCTATTTCTTTTTTTCAATTTTGTTTGTGTGTGTGTTATTCACTGATAAACTTCACAAGTGCATGTCAGAGGTTAGTCACACTCATATAACTGAAAGGAACCTCAAAAGACAACTAGCCCAAATCCTTGCAAGAATGAAGATTTTCTTCTGCATTATCCTCCCTCCAACTTGGTGCCATCCAGAAGTTTGGGGTGACAACTCCCCTCATCTCTGGGCTGGGCATGATGTGTTGGGAAAAGTTGTCCAAAATATCTGAAGATCACCTGGTTGGGTCAGGGGGCCCTAGATCCACGATGTCCCTTTCACAAGTTACTTCAAACTTGCATTGCTTAGAACAATTTGAGGGATTCATAGCGGGCATCTCAGAAAACATTGACTCTCAAGCCTAGGCTTCAAATACCAAGTTTATAAACACATGTTGAAAACATGCATTCATCTTCATTAACTAAAACAAGATATTATTTCCAGTGTGCAGGGGCGCAGTTTATTATTGTGATAACATACATGATGCAATCTATCATGCCTAGAGCATGATGGATGGATGTCTAGAGCTATATATAAGAATTGCATAAACACACAAGGAGTGACTTGATGTACACTTACACCAGTAAAGTAGGCTGCAGTTTTCATTCTCGGAGGGTGCTTCTAACTTGCAGTTTAGGGCGTGAAGGCTCTCATATGAGTGACTGACACACACACACACACACACACATATTCCCTTTGACAACAATAATGGAAACATAGCATCTGAGACCGTTTCCATGAAAAGCTGACATTCTGCCACTGGAGCACATTCCTTCCATACCTCTTTGTCTCAGGAGGGGCCAAGAGGAGTCCCAGCGCCTTGGGGCCAGTAAAGGACAAATCTGCCAATTTCACTTTCTCATTTTATCACTCTTAAGTTCCACTCTCCACACCAGTTTGCAACTCTTTTTTCAGAAAAACAAAACAAAACAAAAATCAAGTCTTCATGAAAACACAGCAGCATTTTAGTGTGATTTTTTTTTCCTAATGCACAATCCTTTTATGTAATTTTGCTGAACATACACATTTTTATGCCAGTGTTGCCCTGGTATATGCACGTTTGCACTGGAGAACTGCATTGTGAAATTCAGGCGATGCAGATTTTGACAGCTATGTTTTGGTTTGTAAATTATTTTGGAAAGGACCAACTAGGTAGATTCGCCTTTAAAGGTGAACTGAATCAATTTCTGCCACATTCCTACTTGGATCTGAAGCTAAGCCTGCCCCCCTGTATCTGCTCTCTGTATCTGCTCTCTCCTTGGAGTGGGCTTCACTTTTGCTGACTCCTGACTTGTATCCAGTATTGATCTGCATCCAGACATAGCTGCCATGCCTCAGAGTGGCCTTGGAAATTAGCCAAGCAATTTAAAGAAACAAAGCAATACAGACAATAGCTAAGTTTACTTCTTGATCCAATCTCCACTGAATAAGCCACCTTCACCCCCATGGAAGGCCCCTCTGCACTGCCAATGTTTTGCGGGTGGCAATAGGGGGAAGCTTGTAACCTCCTATTTTCCTACCATGGCTCACATTATGACACCCCACCCACACCAATTTATTTCCTTTATTTTAAAAAAGGTGTGCCCTGCCCTTCAGTTTAAAAACTCCCAGGGCAGCAAACATCAAAAGCAACAGAATGCACAGTAGTAAAATTCAGTGTAATTAAAAAAACCACACAAAATCCATTGGTGAATGCTCTTCTCTGCCTTCTGAATGTCTCGTGCATTCATTGTGCAGGGAACCTGTTCTCCACTGACTGAAAATCCAAGAGGTGGTTAAAGATGCAGTCCTGGCATCCCGTCCCAAGCCCACAATTATCCCACCAAATATAATCATCAGTTCAAAATAGACCTCAGCAACTGGTGTGCATGAAGGCTCTGACACCTTACAGTGCGTATCTTACTTGGAATTAAGTCCTATTAAGTTCACAGGGTCTTCCTCTCAAGGTCAGCATGAATAGCAGGGATGGGGGAAATCAGGTCTGTGGGGGGCGGGACTGGGGCTCTCCCACAGACCACACCCTCCTTGAGTGCTTTTGCCAGGCTGGAATGTGTCCTTGAATGAACTATGAGTTTGACTCTTGCTTGCCTGGAGGGAGGCTGAGGAGATGTCTGGTGCCTGTGGGTGTCTATGTAACATGGCCACATTCAAGTGCCGGGGGCTTTCTCCACTGGTGGGATGCAGCCACTAAAGGTTTGCCCCCAAGGGAATGTGGTCCTTGGGTTTCAAAAGGTTCCCAACTCCTAAAGGACAGTTGATGGGCAGGATTTGAGGTCTCACATTGTCTTAGGAATTCATCTCTCCTTTTTTATGGAAAGGGAGGGGTTGATATTCATGGGGGAAAGTCAGGCTTCTTCCTAGTTGCTGAGTAGAAAGTTTCTAAGTACAGGGAGCTTTTGAGTTCTTTCCTACATGGCTAGCACATGGTGGCATCTTGACAGAACTGACAGAATTGCAAACCAGTGCCCTCTGCAGCAGGGCTCATTCTCTTGCCATCTGCTCCAAATCGGAAAAGGACCCCTCAGGAGAAGCCCCAAATGGGCTCTGGGGAGAAAACAACACCACACCACCACCAAACCCTCTAAGCATTTGCACATAGGTTTATTATTAACAAGTTATTATTGCGAAGTTCCCTTGTGTAATCTTTTTTCTTTTTTGATGTTGTTGCTGATTTCTTGTTGTTTGATTTTGTGGTGTTTAGTGTCACTGGCTTTGGCCGCAATAAAACTTGAAAAACTTGACTTAACAATGATTAGCAATAAACAGAATAATAATAGTGGTAACTAAGCAGATGGCTGGGAGCAAAAGCCCAGGTGTGCACAGGAATCCGTTCCCTCCTGCTACACTGCAGCTTTGTAGCACCATAAGATCTGAGCATTCAAGACCTCCTGTGCCTCATTTCCTAAGCAGGCCTGTTACTTGACCTTGGACCGAGCACACCTGAAAGGATTCTGACATTAATGTATCAGCGAGAGCAAAACTGATTGGCTCACCGATGGTTATGTGGTCCACCACAAGGAGCCAGCCATTCTCTGCTCATAGCAAGGGCCCCACATTCAGGCCACGCAGCTGTAGAGAAGATGCTGCCACTTCCAGCAATAGTCTTGATTGCCCATTTGCCATTTTCAAACCAGGGAGGCACAGCAACTGAACTTCTGCTCCCAATTGCTGCTCTTGCCAACAACCACAAGGAGAGCAATAGACAGCTAAACACTTAAAGGCTGTTGTGGAGCTGTGCAAATAAAACATTATGGTTACAGCTGCTGACGTTTGTGTGAACTACGGTTGCAATCCAGGCCAAGCAAAGTGTCTTATTTTTTAAAGCCCCGTAGATTCCAACAAGAGAGATCTGAGTAGATTCTTACAATTCAAATACTGAAAGCAACAAGGTTTTAAATGTTTTGCTTGGGCTGCACAATGAGACCATCTAATCAGTTCCAAACGGGCTTAGCAAAGAAATGGGTCCATTCAACATGAAGTTTGCCACCAGGGTTTGGCAGCCTATGTGGGCGAACGGTTGCTGTGCTAATGCTATTTTGGCAAGTGAGGAGATGAGGGATGATACACAGGATATTCTTATTATTAATTAAATGTCTGCCTCTCAATGGAGCCCAAGGCAGCATAAGGGGGGGGGGAGCAATTAAAAATATAGAAAAGTAAAAATACATTAAACACATTAAAAGCAATGAAAAAACTTTTTAAAACTACCACATATATGTAAGTAGTTTTAATTCTATCAGTGTTTAACTGTTGTTTAATTGTTGTTTTTACTATGATTTTAGTGGTTCTTAATTTTGTTTGTAAGCTGCCTGGAGTTCCATCAGGGAAAAGGCAGTGCATAAATAAATATCATCTTCATCTTCATCACACGCTCTCACTACTAATGATTTCAAGGTTGCCAGAAACCGTATGTTTTAGCCATCAAATGCCTGGCTGCACAACAATGTTTTAAGCTGCTTCTGAATGAAAGGGAAAGCAGCCATGATAGGGCAAGCTGCAAGGCGTGCAATCAAGAAGATCCAGGGTCTGGGAACCAAGCCTTATGAGGAGCGGTTGAAGGAGCTGGGGATGCGTAGCCTCGAAAAGAGGAGACTGAGAAGAGATATGAGAGCCATTTTCAAATAACGTAAGGGATGCCACATGGAAGATGGAGCCAGCTTGTTTTCTATTGCTCTCTAGGACAGGACTCGACCCCAAGGAAGGAGATTCTGACTAAAACAGAAAAGGTTTAACTGGGAGGTTCTACTGAAGTGGAAAAAAAGCAAGAAGAGTTCTCTGAACCCCTATATGGGTTAATAATTCATTGTTATTGTTCTCTGGCAGCTTCAATATTCTGATTAACTTTAGATCACATGGGAGGCTACTGAATTGCAAATTCAACATCTTGGAAAGGTGGTGGCTCTTTGCTCCCAGGCTTTGTGGGAGTGTAAATGGCTCCCCAGGAGAGGCAAAAAGGTCAGGTAAAGGTAAAGGAACCCTGGATGGTTAAGTCCAGTCAAAGGCGACTGCGGGTTGCTTTCAGGCCAAGGGAGCTGGGGTTTGTCCTCAGACAGCTTTTCTGGATCATGTGGCCAGCATGACTAAACTGCTTCTGGCACAACAGGACGTTATGACAAGTGCTGGAGTGCATGGAAATGCTGTTTACCTTCCCACTGCAGTGGTACCTATTTATCTACTTGTACTGGTATGCTTTTAAACTGCCAGGTTGGCAGAAGCTGGGACAGTGGAATGGGAGCTCACCCCATCATGGGGATTCAAACCACCGACCTTCCAATCGGCAAGCCCAAGAGGCTCAGTGGTTTAGACCATAGCACCACCCTTCTTGAGGTGAACACGGCCTCAGGCTGTAATAGAGGCTGGAATGGGGGAGAGACAGAGTTCTCATCTCAATCCTGTTTAAAGTTGTTTTTAAGAAGATGCTGAGCCTATGCCTGGACAGCTGCGGAGCAAGCTGATTGGGCGCCTGGGACCTCATGCGTGCCCTGCGCCCAGGGGTGGGGCCAGCCGGAGCAGGATGCTCTGTGGGGCCTCCAAGGAGTCTGCCTGCCTCCTCCCACTCAGCTGCCCTACAGCTGAGGGGGAGGCAGTGGGCGGACCATTTGGGTAGCATGGAGCCTGCGGGTGCCCAAGCCACTGCGTCACTCCCAGGCACCGCAGTGAGTGCCGCCCGACATTTTGTCACCCCCCTCAGTGGTGACACCCAGGGCAGCCCTCCCCCACTGCACCCCCTTCCTCTGCCCCTGTGCATGGATAAGCCTATGTTTTATGGAATTATTTGGATGCATCTTTGATGCTTTTGTTCTGTTTTGAAGAAAGTTCTGCAAGTAAAGTTTTGAATAATATCTAATGGATCTGGACAATGTTTCATTCCAAAAGGAGTCAGTTTTTGTGCATCCAGTTGCTTCAAGCTGGACCATATTAATATCTGTAATACTAGTGCCATGGTAGTTAACTGCTGCCTAAAGATAATATTTCAATAAAATATTTTATCTCCCTCCCCAAAAAAGCAACAACCAAAGCCTCATTTTCAGTCTATGCATCTTTATTAGCTTCTCAGTATTATATTGCTAGTTTGTTTTTACAAGAAGGTACCAGTATTGCAATGCTTATTATTAGGATTTTTTAACAGCATTTATAGAGTGTTTTATCATTAGATGTGAAACCCCAGACCTGACAGTGGAAACAGCCAAGCAGCATCAAGGCTCCCTCGCTTCATCTGCATGTTGCAATTTTATTGGTCATAATATTATGAGAAGCAAATATGATGGATTGTCTCATTTTACTAGGAGGTATTTATCGGTGCCTGTATTTCCCAAGGAAATCTAATGGAAGTTGAGGGAGAGGAGTGTATTTTGCATCTTTCCTGTTCTCTTTAAATTACCACTGCAGGGCACAAAGCATATGTAAAAAGCAGAGCGGGGGGAGGTGCTGTTCTGAGTTCTTACTCACAATGACAGGGGAAGGTATGAAAACAGAGTGGGTTGGATATTTTAAATTTAATTTCATATGTTCAAGTACTCTCTCCCTCTCCTGGCACAATCCATCTGGAAGTTCTAGGCAAGCCTCCTTTTGATGGGATTCTGAGTTCAAGTCTACATGTGGCAGATGAGAAGTCCGGAAGTGTGTCAGCGTGCTGTGATTACGAGGGCATCTTCCTGCTTCCAGGTCTATTGGAGAACCACATGTTGGACATAACGTTTGTGTAGGGACTACTGCTATAAAAGCCATCACACGTGATCACTAGCCCACACAGAGAACCTCACAGAGAACCACACAGAGAGAGCCAGTGTGTGTCACTCAGCCACAAAGCTAATTGAGTGGTCTTGGGCCAGTCATTGCCTCTCAGCCTGACTTATGTCACAGGCTTGTTGTGGTGATTAAATGAAGAGGGAAGAACCATATATGCCACCTTGAGCTCCTTGGAGGAAAAGGGGGGATATAATGCATAAATAAATAAATAAACCAACCTTCCCTTTCAGGCCTACATGCCTTGAGCTTTGCAAAGTTTGCTTGTGTAATGTCCAGCACTTGGGTGTTCATTTAGCCAGGTGAGGAGGACACACATATCTCACAGGTGGGGGGGGGGGCATTCCAGAATCCCCTGTCACTTGTAGAGCCTCATCTGAACAGTTGCTAAGTTGAACAGCACATCTGGCAACATTTCACATCGAAAATGAGAGAAGCCAGGAAATGCCTCCCCTGTTCATAGCAAATAAATATATCATTCAAAATGCCCATGGTGAAATTCACGTAGAAGAACAATAGCAAATTTGTGGCCCTACAAACGTTGTTGGACTCCAACTCCCATTAACCTCATGCAGCATGGCTGCTGGCCATGGATCATGGGATTTGCTCCCACAAGAGTGGATTGCTAAAAAAGAGGGTGAGACAAATTCTTCCTCTTCTTCCTCCTCCTCCTCCTCCTCCTCCTCCTCTTCTTCTTCTTCTTCTTCTTCTTCTTCTTCGGGCTCCCCATAACAGGCATCTGTTAGCTACAGGACACTCTGCTAGATGGGCCCTTGGCCTAATACAGCAGGACTCTTTTTCAGTTATTGTATTTATATTAAATGAAAATCTGCCTTTATTCCCTTATGGGGGACACAAGGGCCCTTATAGAGTCCTTTGCAGGTTCTCCATCGGTGAGAGAAAATAACAGAGGCCAACCAGAGAATATTGAGAAGCAAAGCAGCTAGTAAGCCTGATCTTTATTGAACTGTTGCAACAGGGTGCCCCCTTCACACACAGGAGAAGGAAGAGGACCCAGAACAAAGATGTGTCCACCCTTATATAGACATTTTAAATTGCCTGCCTTGGAGTCCAAGACCACCCCCAGAAACATCATACCTACATCACAGCTCAGGACCGCCACCCCCAGATATATCATACCTACATCACAGCAAATTTGTGGCCCTACAGATGTTGTTGCCGATCTACAACAGAGTAGGCACATGAAGAAGGGCCCTACAGATGTTGTTGGCGATCTACAACAGAGCAGGTACATGAAGAAGGGCCCTACAGATGTTGTTGGCGGTCTACAACAGAAATCTGAGTGGGTTGTTTACCTCCTGTCTGGCAGGTTACCTGTTAATGCTTACTTGATTGGAATCCCTGGGGAGCCTGGCCAGTCTTTTGTAATGACAAATACTTAGTTCCTGAGCCAGTTCACAGGCTCACCCTATTCACACACAGACATACCCTGAAGACAGGATTTGTGAACAAAAAGACAATGGGGAGGCTCCCCCACCTCCTCCCTCCTTGCAGAGAAAACATTTGAAAATGGTTTCAGGACGGTCCTCCTGTGCTGCTCCAGACATGTGGGCCACACATCTATGTATGCACTTGGTTGATACATTTATGAACATTTCTTATATATATATATAATATATATTATAGGTCCTGGGCCCTAAGGAAGTTAGATTAGCCTCAACCAGAGCCAGTTCCTTCTCAACACTGGCTCCGGCCTGGTGGAACACTCTGTCTCATGAGACCAGGGCCCTGCGGGATCTGATTTCTTTCCGCAGGGCCTGTAAGACAGAGTTGTTCCATCTGGCCTTTGGCTTAGAATCAGTTTGATTCCCTCCCCCTCTTTCTTTTTCCTTTCTCCTCCTGTGAAGAGGCTGCATCCTAATGTTTTAATGTTGTATCTTAATATTTTAAATTGTAATTTAATCAACTTGTTTTTATTATTGGTTGTTAGCCACCCTGAGCCCAGTCTTGGCTGGGGAGGGTGGGGTATAAATAAATAAATAAATTAATAATAATAATAATAATAATAATAATAATAATAATAATAATAGACCTTTTTTTTATTTCATATTACTACTACTACTATTAAAACTTCTATGTTGCTGTTCATCCAAGGATCAAAGGGCAGTTTACATACAAGAACAATACAAGAACAATACCCCCACCCCACCTTAAAGGCCATAGATTGTTCAATTAGCCAAATGCACATGAGAAGAGGAATGTTTTTGCAGGCCACCTGAAGATGTGTAACGAAGGCACAAAGTGAGCCTCCCTGGGGAGAGCATTCTGCAAGTGGGGAGCCACCACAAAAAAAGACCCATTCTCAATTTGGATCATCTGGGCCTCTTGCAGAGCAGGCACATGAAGAAGGGCCTCATATGATGATCACAGGGTCTGGGTCAGTTCATATGGGGAGATATGGTTCTTGAGATATTGCAGTCCTGAGCCATTGGAGGAAACAGTGGTGTATGTGACAAATATGGGGTAGAGGAGAAATCAATGCCTTCCATCACTAATCCAGACTAGAACTCTGCTTTCTTTGTAGCCCCATGAAACAGTTACTCTTTGCCACCTGCACAGCTGTTCAGCTTCCAGTTTTTTTGTCCATCAGAGAGTGAAAGACGCATGCCACCATTGAGTGCCACTCCTAGAAATTCTGCCACTCCAAGAACAGTCATGACTGACTCTAAAAATGAAAATCCTCCAGTCTGTGTGCCTGACAGAATGAAGTTGTGTGACTATCGGGAATTGTGCACAGGGGACTATATGTTACAAAAGATGTCCCACTGTTATAAGAATTTTAAGGTCATATATATAAAAAAGATAAATGTTCATAACTGCATATATAAACCACATGTCTGAAACCCACAGAAAAAGTCCTGGAACCATTTTGTCCCCCCCAAATTGACCTCAAATATTTCTCTGCAAGGTCAAAGGAAAATGGAAAAGCCTCCCCATTGTCTTTTTGTTCACAAATCCTGTCTTAAGAGTAAGTCTGTGTATGAATAGGGTGAGCCTGTGACCTGGCTCAGGAACTAAGTAT
The DNA here is from genome assembly GCF_965112155.1 of Podarcis liolepis. Lineage (NCBI taxonomy): Eukaryota > Metazoa > Chordata > Lepidosauria > Squamata > Lacertidae > Podarcis > Podarcis liolepis. Next base: position 78,035,870 of record NC_139564.1, read on the forward strand.
TTATCATTAGAAAAGACTGGTCAGGCTCCTTAGGTAATCCAATCAAGTGACCATTAACAGGTAACCTGCCAGACAGGAGATAAATAACGCACTCAGATTTCTGTTGTAGACCGCCTTTTCTGTGATGTAGGTATGATGTTTGTGGGGGGTAGTCTTGTGCTACACCCCTTTTGTGATGTATGTATGATGTATGGAGGGGTGGTCTTGAGCTCCAGGGCAGGGAATTTCAAAATGTCTATATAAGGCACACCTTTGTTCTGGGTCCTCCTCCTCTCTCCTGCGTGTGGGGGAGCACCCTGTTGCAAAAGCTTTAATACAGATCAGGCTTACTAGCTGCTTTGCTTCTCAATATTCTCTGGTTGACCTCTGTTATTTTCTCCTGCCGATAGGGAACTCATGTAAGGACTCTATACGGGTTCTTGGATACCCCATAAGGGAAAAAGGGCAGATTTTGTTTACAACACCACCCCACCTGAAATCGAATGTTTTCAATAAGAAGAAGTAGAGTGTGTGGGTAAAGGACAATAAAATAACAGGATACAGCATCTCAAAAACAAGGGTTTGTTTTTCTTAAAAGCACTGCTAACAGTCCTTATCCAAAAGAGGATAACAAAACAAAGAGATGAACATTCAGATGGATGTCAAATCACTCAGCACATTCTAAACGATGCAGAGATGCATCTGCTTGAAAACAAAAAAGCCCTGTTGAAGTATTGTAGAATCAAAGAACTGTAGAGCTGGCAGGGACCCCAACCGCCATCTAGTCAACCGCCCCGCCCTACATGCAGGAATCATAACTAAAGAACCCCTGACAGTTGGCCATTGAACCAGTCTTTAAAAACTTGCAACAACCAAAAGTCAACAGCCTTCTGAAGTAGCCTGTTCTAGCTCTTACCATAACAAACTTCTCCCTGATGTTTCGTTAGCATCTCCTTTCTTGTCACTTGAATCCATCAGTTTGGGTCCTGTCCTCTGGAGCAGCAGAAAACAAGCTTGCTCCATCTTCCATGTGGCAGCCCTTGAGACAGTTGAAGGTGGCTATCATAACTCTCTCCTCTTTTCCAAGCTAAACATGCCAAACTCCCTCAATCATTTCTCATGAGGTTACTTTCCAGAGCCTCATTCAGCCAGTGTGAAGTGTTGGACTAGGACCTGGGAGACCAGGGTTCAAATCTTCACTCAACCATGAAGCTCACTGGGTGACCTTGGGGAGCCTAACCTACTTCACAGGGTTGTTGTGAGGATAAAATGGGAAGGAGGTGAACTATGAAGGAAAGATGGAATACAAATGCAATAAATAATAAATCTTGGTTGCCCTCTCTGGACTCCAGGTGTGGTCTGACCCTTGATCTGGACTCTTGTTAAGCTTGTGGTTCAATAATGCTCCTAGATCCTTTTACCAATCAAGTCACAGGCTCTCCAACATATAGGAGACAGATTAGGGTTGATCAGAGATAACTTCCTTGGCATCAAATGCCGTTCATGTGTTATTTCCCATGTCAGCTTTCTAAAAGTGGAGGATGTCGTTTTCACGGTGACTTTAACCACAGAACATGCCAATCATTTATTTTCACCTGTCTATTAAAATCTTGGTCCCATAACATATGTAACAAATCATTTGCCTCTCTGAATCCTTTAAAAAAAATTAATGTGAATAAATGGGCAGTGCTGACCATGGCAGGGAGGGAGGAGGTGAGGTAGTTGTTACAGTGGTGGGGGCCAGGAGATAGGCCCCCTCAGGCGGGGAATCCTTTGAGGCAACTTTGTGCTAGTACCCCCTGCTCCTCTCTCTCTCTCTCTCTCTCTCTCTCTCTCTCTCTCTCTCTCTCTCTTAAAGAAAATATGATACTTTGTCCCCCACCCCCTTGAGGAAACAGCCTGGAAGGACACTTGGAAATTTCTTGGCTGATATTAACAATGTTAGTGGCCCAATTCTTCCTCTCTGCTCAGAAGTCTCATAATACAATACTCTCATTTTAATTGCAATTTGTATCTGATGTTGCATCCTTGCATCATGTATTGTATTTTCAATTTGTGCAAGTTTTTCTCTTTGTAACGTATTGTACTTTAAATAAGTGAATGCTTTAATGATATGTTTTTGTTCTCTGTCTGTTCTGCTTTAATGGGTCTGTGACCATATAAGAAGGGATTGATTGATTGATTGATTGATTGATTGATTGATTCTTGGTCACTGGGGCAGAGCCTTCCCGTTTCTACAATGCCTCTCCATCCCAGCTCCCTGGAGCAAATTGCTGGCAAAAGAAGGGAATCAGAACAAAAGGAAAGAAACTGAATCTGATTCTGGAGATGCACCTACAACTAAACCGCTAGCTCCTTTTCAAGGTGAATTGACAGAACATGAATAATAATCACAATTAATAATCCAAAATGAAAATACTGTTCTTGGTGCCTTGAAGTGCAAGCAGTTACACTTGGCTGGAGTGGAACTCCCCCTCCAACTACAAAGTCGGTGCCTGCATTGAAACATTACATCTGCCACAGTCCTTAGAATGCGTTTGCAAGCCCTTTCACCTGTGCTTGCCAGCTCATCTGCCTGGCCTGCTTGCGGTGCCTTTGATGCAAGAGGCGCCTTCTGCACAGGCTCTGAGTCAAGGGTCCACTCGCAAGAGCAATGTCCCCCCACCCTCTACCACTACCCCACTACGGCCACCCAATCGCATCTCGAGCACAAAGCAGACAGAAGAACATGCAACTTCCAATTAAGGATGGGTGTTTGAGGAGAAACACAATCTCTGTTCTGTGGAATTCACTGGCACAACAGTAATTACCATCTCATTAACATCTATCTAATTAAGCAGCTTATGAAAGTGGATAGGGTTCTTCTCCCCCACCCCCAATAGTGCCACACATCAGCACCAGTGGATTCAGTTGTGTTTGTTCACCAGAATTAACTCCTTGTCTCCTGGGGGAGAATCCATCAACCAGATGTTTGACCCTTTCCCAGCAGCCTGTAATAAGGGTACTAGAAATCTGGGTGTCTAAGAGGCAAATTAGATCAGACTATGGGAATTTGATGAAGCAGCCCAGGGAGACTGCGATATGCAGCAGCAAATGGGGGGAGGTGTTTAGCCTTTCTGACACCTGCCACTTTCCCCTACAACCCCCTCCTCAGATTCAGTCCACTCTAATGCACCAGACACCTGACTGAAACCCCAAGCAGAAACCAAGGGATTGTAGCAGAGCTGGAGACCTTGTTTCAGCTGCAGAGTTGCATTCCCTCATGGTTTTAGGAGCCAACCCGTTGGGGCTGAGGTCCCTTCCACAAGTCTACTTGATGTTCTGCATAACAGCCGTTCAGAAATGTGATGATCCTTTTATCTTCCCTTCTGCAGCTCTTTCAACCATTCCTCACAGGACTTGCTCTCCGCCCTGCCTCCCAGACCCTTTGCAATACTTACTATAGGAAAAAGCAGGGGTGGGTTCAGTGGAAAATACTTAACCTATAGGTTGATTTGCTAACTGAGTGCGGTCAGGAGAAAGGACACACCAGACTGGTCATTATTCATTGCGCTTATACTCCACTTTTCCCTGCAAGGAGCTGAAATATAAATGCATTGTTCTCACGCTCCTCACTTGATCTCCACAACAACCCTGAGAGGTAGGTCAGGCTGAGAGGTGTTGCACCCAGTGAGCTTCATGGCTGAGTGGGATTTGAACCCTGCTGTATCCCAGGGCCAAGTCCAAGACTCTAACCACTACTCCACATGAATTCCAGTTTGCATAGTTGGTGTAGTGGCACAGAAGGAGCCCCTTGAGACTTCTCTGCCTGGGTCTTTGAAGGCCACCTTCTCACTGGCCTGTCCAAATGTTTTTGGCTATCTGGAAGGTAGCCTTGGACTCTGATCATGAATCTTGTGTGTCCGAGGGGAGGTAGAGAGAGTCATGTGAGTGTGGGCATAGAAAAGATAGCCAACCCATCGTACAAAGGTAGGTTTTACATCCTTCTCTCCATCGACTTTCACCTCTGGCCCCATGCACTATCATCATGTGGTCCCAAACATGGTCACCCAGAATGCAGCTCTCAGGCAGAAAACGACAGGGCATCCCTGTCCTAAACAGACATCTTTGTAGCCCTGTACAAAACCCATTGAGTAAATGGGCTTCATGTCCCGGCAAGAGGCACAGAAAAACTTCCACTCTCACTGCCAGCCTTTTTGTCCCACTGCTGCTTTAGAAAAGCAACTGCACCTATTGGGATCTGGGTGAAATAACAACCCCATGTCTTTACTATTTATTTTTGTGTAAACAGAAGGAAGAAATGAGCTCACTCATTAGCAGTTAATGCCTGGAGTTGAAGTACAACTTTGCAGCAAAATAAACGGGAGAGGAGAAAATCAAGGCACAGCCTTTCATGGGAAAATCAATTTTTAAAAAACAGCCCTACACCTGCCTGTGATATATACACACAATTAGTTCCTGACTGTGCTTGCTTTTTTCTGATAAGGCACAAACATCAGCAGACATGAAATGTGGGGTCAAAAACATATCCTGTTTCTTAGGATGTCACCCCAAAACTGCTCCTCAATGGCTTGCAGCCAGTTTCCCTAACTGGCCCCATATGAGTACTTTTGCATTGCAGGGGTTGGACTAGATTTCCCTCAGGGTCCCTTCCAACCCTAGAATTCTATGATTCTATGTGCCTGGCTGATGACTTAGATTCACAGAACTTGCACTTTATAAAGTGCCACACATAGGCGCCAACTCCTTAGGGCTGAGGTCTCTTCAACCTCCTTGCCATTGGTTAGCATGGAGCTCAACCCCATTCCCCAATATTGAGGGGGCAGAGAAGGTCAAGCAGAGTGCAATGCTGGGCCGGGCCCAGTTTCTCCGGCTGTGCCTTCTTCTCTACGACATGAGCTACGTCAGGGCTGTCGCCTTGCTCATTGCCCGCGCTGCTGCTGCCTTCCTCTCCTCCTCCTCTCTCTGCTACAATGGGGCTCTTGACAGTAGTGGTTGTGGCAGCCTTAGCTTGAGTGGGTCTGCGGGTGTCTAGAAAGCCCTGCTGCAGCACTCCCCAGCCGCGCCAACCTCAGCCGTGATGCAGCCCACCCCGAAGGAGGCTCACCTGGTCTGCCACCAGGTTCGGTGTGCTGGGCTAGACACTCAGCCTCCTCCCAATGTTGTGTGTATGCATGATGTCACAGGTGCAGTGCTGAGCACCCCCCCTCCAATATTGGGCCCAAGCTGCCACCTCTGGTGCCATGTACTGTTCTGCATTTGCAAGGTGTGCAAATTCTAGTGTGGTTGCACATGTACTGTGGAACTCCTTGCCTGTTGACATTAGGCAGGCATTCTACAGGAATGACTCTCCCAGGATCAGTCATCTCAGGTTCATCTACAATCAGCGGGGGGGGGGGGGGGTGTTAGTGATGCCAGTGCTGACTTTTGCCTGGCTGGCTGCTGCCTGGCTGGCATTGACCTGTAACAGATCATCCTTGGTGGTGGTTCCTTGGGCTTATGGCCCACTGCATGCCCTCTTTGCTCTCTCGGCAGTTGCTCCACAGCTTCGATGAACATTTGTGAAAGGTGGAATTAGTCCTCAGCCCCGGACTCCACAGAATGCAGGTTCCCCTGAGACCATTTGAGATGCCTATGGGCACATGCTCAGGAAAACACCACGCCCAATGCACCCCAGCATACCCTCGCATCACACCTTTTTTTTCCTTGCAATATTTAAAAACACATACATGCTTTAATGATCTGCTGCTGTGTGTGTGTTTTTAGTGAACTGCTGCTATCAAACCAGAAATATGTCTTACTGTTGCTATTTCAGTATTTGATGGTATCATTTAAACATAAAAGTACGGTGGCAATCATAGCAGTGTATGCATTGAAATTCAGGGAAAGGTGCAGAGGGACTCAGCAAACTGAAACCTGTAATAAACTAAGCATATTCCACATCTCAAATTAATCTTAGACGTTATCCCAGTTCAACCTGAATTCCGAAGGCTCAGAAATCAAGGCAGAAAAACCCACAAACTAATAAGGGGTTGGGAAACAGGAGGCATTTGCTAACCCCTATAGATGCACAGAAAAGATACACACAGTCCTCCAACACCCCTTAAACACCTCCCTTAACAGGCAAAGTATTATGAGGGGTTTTTTTTGGGGGGGGGGAGGTCAATCTGGATGGGACAGAGGGTCTTCTGCCAGCACCTGTGCTTCAGTACCTGTAGACTTCTTTGTGGGTGTATGGCAAAGTTGCAAAGTGCTGGAGAAAAGTTTGATGGGAAGGGGGGGGGGACCCAGGCACAACCACTTGTCAGCAACGAGGACCCTCCTCTGTTGGAGGCTGAATGCCCTGAAAGCAAGTTGCTAGGGTTCCCATGTGGGGATAGAGCTGCTGCTGCTGCTGCACTCAGGTCCTGCTGGTACGCTTCTCATGGGCATCTGGTTGGCTACCAGGGGCATAGAGAGCTAAACTACATGGGCCACCTCTTAGGCTCTTGGATAAGAGAAACCTCATTTCCAAAGGGAAAAGTGGAAGCCTCTTCTGCAGGAGAAGGAAACTTTCAAGCAATTGGGAGAAGAGGTTTCAGAACAGCACCCAACTCAGCATCTCCCTTACAAGACTAACTGCGGGTAATTTTTTCTACCAGGGATAGTCATTATGAAATAGTGATTGTCTTTGGTGAAAATGCAGAAGTGGAAGGCATGCAGGTGATGAAGTAGCTGAAGGCCTGTCCTTTATCATGTAGGGAGAGCACCTCCTTTTAGGCACAGCATCCTTAAGCCCCAGATAATGCCCGTCTCCCCACATCTGTGATGCTGAGGGTGGAGAAAAGTCTCTCCCAGTGTAGCAAAATTAACGTTTGAGGCTGAAGGAAATCTCCACGCAGTGGTGAGAAAACAAAGAGTGTTTATTGCTAGCAATAAGGGCTCAGTGGGCTCACTCTCCAAAAGCTGAGGAAGCCCCAAAGGGCGGGGCCTGCTTTATATACATAGCTGTTATCTGTTAGAGCAACACATATGCATAAACGTCCTCCAATCTAACGTTACAACACAATACTAACTATAACATGTACCGTATGGTCTTTCCTTCATTACCTATTCATTAGGCAAGGAAACAAAGGACTCTCTCTTGTCAAATGTAGACACTTAGGAATGCTGTTTACAACCTTGGGACTAAAGCTGCTCCTAGCACAAGATAAGGCACTTACAAAGAAACAACAGGCACAAGGCCTCTAGCCTGGCTTTAGCTGAGCTTATAGGTCTCTATGTGCATCGCCAGGATCAGGCAAGCCTCTGCAAGCTCAGTGCAACAGCCTCCTTCTTTTGCATTCTCCTTGGACTCTGCGAAACAGACTGACCTACTTTCTCTGGTGGTGGAGCCATTATCAGACACAGCAGTACAGGCAGCTGCCCGCATGGGGTTTCTTGTCTTCACTAACACATACAAATGTCTTTATACTCAGGCTTCGTTTCTGGTGCACCATCTCTCCACCCCCACCCTCCGACTCTGGATGGGAGAAACAGGGGTGGGGGTGGGTGGGGAGAGAAGAAACTGTAAGACGTACAGAGGAGAGAGGGACAAGAATATGGAACAGGGGATGCACGGCAGATCTCAATGGCATATTAATGAAAAGCACAGCCCAAAGCCAGACTCTCCAACCCCCCCAGACACACAGACATCCCTTTTCCAGGAGGGGAGTGGGGGAGATGTACGTCCCAGCCACCAGGATTTATCAATCACCTTTAACCACAGCTGGAGTCCTATAGTAAAAAGATAGACGGCTAGAGGACAAATGTCTGGCTTTGAAGGTCTCCCCACTGTGGGAAGCGAACACTCTGCTCAGGAAGGGAACTGGGCAGTTGGCACCAGTGGCACAGCAGGGGTTGCTAGTTCTTGGGGCAAGGCAAGTACCCCCCCCCAGTGGTGAAAAAAACTCCAACACACACATACCCCACACATCCTTCCATAAGGGGAGCAGGTTTATTAAGAGAGCCAGGCTCTCTTACTGGGCACACGGAGTTCCAAAGTATTTCCCCAGCAAAAGCCCTGAGTGCCTTTTTCTAGTTGTGGTGGCAGTTTCAAGTGAGAGAAGCATCGCCTCAACTCTCACCAGCCACTGACACAACCACCAGCTATTATCTCCCCACTCTCCTCCCCGCTTTTATATAAGCGCAAGGTGAGGAGGACAGAACGAGAGAAAATGAAACAGCTGCAGCAGGCAAGGACACAGTTCCACCTCATGAGCCCCTTCTTGCTCTGCTTCACCCCTGTTACAATTGTTCCCACTCACCGCTCCCCAGTTTTGTTCCACCCCTGCCCTTTCTGAGCCTAACTGACAGCTGCTTCCATTATGGGAGAACCCACAGGCTCTTGGTTAGAAGTAGAAGCCTAGCTCCAGGTCCTGCCCCTTCTGCCAAGCCAGCGGATCCAGCACTCTGCAGTCCTGGCTGTGGGTGCTGCTAAGGCAATTTCTGAGGTGTAGCTGTGGTTCAGTTGCTTTGGGGCTTGGATGAGTGAGGAGCAGAAAATTTATGCCCCTAAGAAATTTGCACAAGGGGCAACTGTCCCTGTGGATCGATGCCTCCGTGCAACAGCTGTTGAGCAGAGGCACCAGGATGCTTACCCAGGGTAGTGCTCTGAAGTAGATTATGCAATATGTCCCTGCTATTTCTCTGCAATATCTTGTAAGACTCCTCAGGAAGCCAATCAATCAAAGGTTAACTCAGGCCGCATACAACATTTCCACCATTCTGCACAAGTGCAGGGAGGCATCATCTCTACTGTCATTGTTGTGTTTGAAATAAAACTATTTTAAGTGCTTCAAGTACCGCTTGATTGCTCACAGCCCAAAGCCCTGAAGGGTCCTCTTGCTGTGATTGGTTTAAGAGGAAGATTACCTCTAGGAATGCCTGCCTTTCAACCTGCAAATCGGTCTTAATTGCACTAGAATCATTTCTGAGATGCCATCACAGCTACATGGGAGTGCTCTCCCTGGCTGCTTCCTTGGGTCAAGGTTTGCTGAATATTCAATATTGGCATACAAAGAGCTGTCCTGTTGCAGGAAGGTCCATAGCTCAGCGGTAGAGCATCGATTTTTCATGCAGAAGGCCCCGACTTCAATCCCTGGCATCTCCAGGTAGGACATGAATGTCCTCTATCTGTAACCCTGGAGAGCTTCTGCCAGTCAGTATTGACAATTCTGAGCTACATGGACCAATGTACAGTGGACCCTCGGGTTACGTTACCTTCAGGTAATGTAATCCTCGGGTTGCGAACGCGGCACCCCCAGAAGTGTATCTTTCTGGGTTTTGTTGTTCATGCATGCGCAGAAGCACTGAATCGCGCTGTGTGCGTGCACAGAAGGGCGCCTCTGGTTACAAAGTTTTCAGGATGTGGCCGGGCCTCCGGAATGGATTCCGTTTTGACCAGAGGTACCACTGTATAAGGAAGCTTCTTGTGAAGCCCACACAGATGTAAAGCATCCGGGCACAGGCTGCACATGGTCAGGACCTCCAGCCAGTCCACCTGGAGGAAAGGCAAACCCACATGCCAGGGTTGGGTGTGTTTCACCAGACATAGTCTATTTATTTTTTTTTATAATAGTTTTTTTATTTGCTTTTTTTCCAGGGTAAAAATACAACATGAATGACACTACAAAAGCAGTTTTTACAGAAAAGAGAAAAAGTTATAAAAAGAAAAAAGAAAGAAGAAAAGAAATTCATTTTTTCCAATCAGTTTTCATAATCAACCGGACTTCCCCACATCCCCCATCCCCTGCTTTCTTTACAATAAAATAAACAGCAAATTAATACCTTATTTCAGTTGTTTTTGTGTTTTCATTTAGTTATATTATCCATAGTTTATGCATTTCTAAATCTTAAACTTAAATTCTCTCATTTACCAATTTCAATACTGAGGCATATTTTTCCAAAGTACTTAGCAAACTGTCAACATTCATATAACTTATAGTGTTTTTGTAAATAGTCCTTAAATTTTTTCCAATCCTCTTCCACTGCCTCTTCTCCCAGATCTCGGATTCTGCCTGTCATTTCGGCTAATTCCATGTAGTCGATCAGCTGCGAATGCCATTCTTCCAGCGTGGGTAACTCCTGTGCCTTCCAATATTTGGCTATAAGGATTCTTGCTGCTGTGGTTGCATATAAAAAGAAAGTTCTATCTTTTTTTGGCACTCTCTGGCCCACAATGCCCAGGAGGAAGGCCTCTGGTTTCTTGTGAAAGGTGTATTTCAACACCTTTTTCAATTCGTTATAAATCATTTCCCAAAAAGCCTTCACCCTCGGGCATGTCCACCAGAGGTGAAAGAAAGTTCCTTCAACCTCCTTGCATTTCCAACATTTATTGTCAGACAAATGATATATCTTTGCAAGCTTGACTGGGGTCATGTACCACCTGTATACCATTTTCATAATGTTTTCCTTTAAGGCACTACATGCCGTGAATTTCATACTGGTGGTCCACAACCTTTCCCAGTCTTCAGACATAATGTTGTACCCTATGTCCTGTGCCCATTTTATCATAGCTGATTTAACTATCTCATCTTGAGTGTTCCACTTAAGCAGCAAGTTATACATTCTTGAAAGCACTTTCGTCTTAGGTTCAAGTAATTCTGTCTCTAGTTTTGATTTTTCCACCTGGAAACCAATTTTTTTGTCTTTTTTAAAAGTCTCTAAAATTTGGGCATAGTGAAACCAGTCTCGCACCTTTCCTTTCAGTTTTTCAAAACTCTGCAACCTCCAAGTATCACCATCTCTTTCAATTATCTCACAATATTTCAACCAGCCACTCTCCATATTACGTAATTTTATAGCCTTAGCCTCCACCGGTGATAACCACCTCGGGGGTCTTACTTTCAAATAAGTCCTTGTATTTAGTCCAGACCATGAACAGAGCTTTCCTGACAATATGGTTTTTAAACAGTTTATGAGACTTTGCCTTGTCGTACCAAAGATATGCATGCCACCCAAAAGCATTGCTATGCCCTTCCAGATCTAGGACATCAGTGTTTTCTAACAGAAACCAATCTTTCATCCAGCAGAGAGATGCAGCTTCATAATACAATCTTAGGTCCGGCAGGGCAAACCCCCCTCTTTCCTTTGCATCTGTTAATATTTTAAATTTTATTCGGGGCTTTTTGCCCTGCCAGACAAACTTCGCAATGTCCCTCTGCCACTTTCCAAAACATTCCACTCTGTCCACGATCTGAAGGGTTTGAAACAAAAACAACATTCTTGGCAATACATTCATCTTAACTGCTGCAATTCTACCCGACAAGGAAAGTTTCAATCTTGACCATGTTTCTAGGTCCTTTTTAATTTCCGACCAGCATTTTTCATAGTTGTCTTTAAACAAATTCAAATTTCTCCCAGTCAGATTAACCCCCAGGTATTTCACTTTTGTAACGACATTTAATTCTGTTTCCTTCTGAAACCCATCTATTTCTGAAGGTGTCAAATTTTTTGCCAAAACCTTGGTTTTTTGTTTGTTTAGCTTGAATCCCGCCACCTGACCAAACTCAGAAATTAGTTCTAAAGCTCTTTTTGTACTAACTTCTGGCTCCTGTAATGTCAAAACCAAATCGTCTGCAAAGGCCTTCAGTTTATATTGTTTTTCTCCGACCTGTATTCCTTCCACCCGCTGGTCCTTCCTAATCATGTTCAGCAGCACCTCCAGGACAGAAATAAATAGCAAGGGTGATAAGGGGCACCCCTGTCGTGTCCCTTTTTCAATTTTGAACTCCTCTGTCACCACGCTGTTTACTATCAATTTGGCCTTTTGTTCTGAATAGATTGCTTCAATACCGTTTTGAAACGCCCTTCCCACTCCCATCCCTTCCAAGTTTTTCTTCATAAATTTCCAAGATATATTATCAAAGGCCTTCTCCGCATCTATAAAGATCAAAACTGCTTTCGTATTCATATTTGTCTGTAGTAACTCCAAAACATCTATAATGTTCCTGGTGTTGTCAGACAAATGCCTACCAGGGAGAAAGCCTGCTTGGTCCTTATGAATTACTTCATTCAAAACTTTTTTCAATCTATTTGCTAAGATATCAGCAAAAATTTTATAATCCACATTTAGGAGTGAGATGGGACGATAATTTTTAAGTTGGGTCTTTTCAGATTCCAATTTTGGTATCAGGGTGATGAATGCTTCTTTCCACGATTCTGGTGCCCCCTTCCCTTCCATAATCTGGTTGCAAACCTCCATTAATGGCTGTATCAAATAATCCATCAGTGTCTTATAGTATTTGGAGGTAAGCCCGTCTGGGCCTGGGGATTTGCCTATTTGCATATTCTGAATGGCTCTTTCAATTTCCTGTTGTGTTATTCTACAGTTCAGGGCTGTTTGTTTGTCTTGTGTTAACTTTTGCAGGCCATAACTCTTTAAAAAGTTATTTATTTCCATCTCTGCTTGTGGTCCTTGAGTATATAGCTTTTTAAAGTATCTCTGGAAACACTTTCTAATTTCTTCTGGTTTCTGAATACATTCTCCTTCAACCTCCAGATTGGTAACAAAGTTCAATCTTTGCCTCTTCTTCAGCTGCCATGCCAGCAGCTTCCCACATTTATTTGCCGATTCAAATGATCTTTGCTTCATCTGTTTAATTTTCCATTCAATTTCTTGGTTTATCAATTTTGTATATTGTATTTGATAGAATTTTATTTCTCTTAAGACTTCTTTTGATTTTGGGTTTAGTCTCAGTCTTTTTTCTCCATCTCTTATTTTATCCAAAATCTTGTCCTTTTTACCATTCCAGAGTTTCTTCTTAATGGTGTTCTGTTGTATCAGGAACCCTCTCATAACGGCTTTGCTCGCGTCCCAGACTGTTTTCTTTTCCACTGAGGTGTTCAAGTTTATTTCAAAATAGTCCTTCAACGTTTTTTGGGCCTTCTTCACAATCTCCTGATCTCTAAGCAAATGGTCATTCATTCTCCATCTGAAGGATCCAGCTGGTGTAAGTCTCAAATCCATTTTTAGAGCATTATGGTCGGAGCAGGTTTTGGGGCAGATCTCAGCTTTTTTTTGTCTTGGGTGCCAATCCTCTTGATATCCAGATTTGGTCTATTCTTGTCCATGATAGGTGGGCCTCAGAGAAGAAAGTTCCCTCCATGCCTAGAGGGTTCTTTGTTCTCCAAATGTCTATCAAGTCCATATTGTCTGTAAGTTCAAAAAAAGTCTTTGGAAGTCTGCCATCTTTGTTCAGATTTTGGTTTTGTGACTTATCCATATAGGTAGAGACTACCCCATTCATGTCTCCCATCAAAATGATATTTGTATAGTCAATATGGTCCAGCATTGTCTCATGCAGCCTCTTGAAAAATTCCGACTTCCCATCGTTTGGTGCATATATTCCAACTATCAAAAATTTTTCTCCTTGTGACTGTATTTCAATCGCCAAAATTCTTCCTTGTTCATCTTTAAAAACCAATTTTGGTGACAGGCTCTCCTTTGCATAGATCACTACTCCTCTTTTTTTTACCTTGTCTGATGAAATAAACTCTTGGCCTAGTCTCTTGTTAATTAGTACTCTCCTGTGGAGCCTGGTCACATGTGTTTCTTGAAGGCAAATAACATCCAATTGTTCTTTTCTTAATATATGAAAAATCTTCTTCCTCCTTTCAGGAGAGTTTGCGCCATTAATATTCCAACTAAGAAGCTGCAGAGACATCCTGGGTCAATTTATTTGTCAGCAGGGGGATCTTTTTTATCTTCTTCACCTGGAGGTGGAACCGGGTTGAAGCCAAACGAAGGAGGTGGCCAGGGTCCTGCTACTCCTTTCCGAAGATCCTCCCCGTGGTCGTTTAGAAACTTTTCTTGCTCCTCCGCTGTTCTGATTCTTACCTTCCTCTCTTTCAAGGTAAAAGATAGTCCTTGAGGGAATTCCCACCTATAAGGGATTTTATTGTTTCTCAGTAGACTTGCTAAATCCTTATACGTAATTCTTAAATCCAGAAGCTGTTTTGGTATATCTCTGAAGATTTCTGCCGTCTTCCCCTGAATCACCAGTGGATTTTTGAAATGTAGGCCGAGTATGTTGTCTTTTTCTTGCTTAGATCTCAAAATGATCAAGCAATCTCTTGATTTATCCTTCTTGACCACTCTTCCTAGTCTGAAAGCGGTGACTATTTTAAAGTCCTTCTCTTCTGTCAATCCCCAAAATTTGGAGATTTCTGTTGTCAAAAAGCCAATCAAGTCCTCCTTCTCAAATTCTGGGATATTTCTCAATCTGAGATTATTTTCCCTGTTTTTCAATTCTGCCAGGGCCAGGTATGCTTGCTGTTCCGTTACCTGTCTACTGAGTGGCCTCACCTCCCCTCTTAGTTCCTCTATCCTCTTTTTATTTTCATCTGCTTTAGTATTCACTTCTTCAACTAATTTCCGATTTTCTGTTGTGGCCTTTTCAATACCACTTATTGCCTGTGTATTTTTAGTGACCTGGTCTGTCAATTTATTAATGGAAGCTGTCACCTGGTCAAATTTAACAGATTGTTCATCAAATCTAGCTGCCTGTTCGTCAGCTTTCTTATTCAATGCTGCCAGTTGATCCAATATTTCTTTAGAGACAGGATCTATCCCTCCAGCAGCCATCTCCCCAAAAGATGGTTGTGTAAATTGTCCTTCTTGCAGACCTGTCACAATTGGGACAGACGATCTGCGTAACTGTCCAGGCAGAGTTGTTTGCACAAGTTCAGAATGTTTTGCTTTCCTTCCAGCCCTTGTTTTTGATGCGCCACTCATTCCACAGCTATCCCGGATTCAAGGTCAAACTGTAAATCCCATGGGAAACAGTCCTGAAAGAGTAAACATCCAGAAAAAGCAACAAAAGGAAAACCGGCAGTTCTCAGAGACTGTTAGTTCTATAATCCAGTAGAGGGAGCTCCCAAAAGCAAACTTAGAGGAGAGGAATAGAAAGATTCCGCCATTAAATTCCCACAAAGGAGGAGAAAGAAAGAAAATAAGAATTAAGTAGCATCCAAAACAGGGGGATCTTGCATTCAATTTTAACTGCAGAGAGAAATAGTTCTTAACGAAGGTGCATGCAACAGTTCCCTTTTCTTTTCCAGATACAAAATAGCCCAATCTAGTTTTGTGATTCATATACAGTTACCGCAGTCCGATACAACTTATATCCAGGCAGATCGGGAGCCGGGTTTCGAGACTTTGTAATCCACAGATAGGGAAGAGGAGAGACCACAGTTTTATCCAGATACGAAGCTGTTATAACCTCTTTTAAAATCAGAGCAGTCTAAATCAGGTTTGCAAAGTAAATTCCAATTTCTTTTGAACTCCTTTCAATGCTTCCGCTTTAGAAAAGTCTTTGCTTGATACTTTAGGCAGAGCCGGAAGACTGACTTCCTTTTTAACGTCTCCCGCTTTCAGCCGAATTTCACCAAATTAGTTCTGATTTAAAGCTTTAGTTTCCTTACTCACGAGTAAGTTGTTTCGATCCAATTGTTGAAGGAAGAAAGGTCAGCGCTAGTCAGCAGCAGCCGCGCGGCTTCGCTTCCGCGGAAAGAGCGATGGATTCACAGCACCGCTACCCCCTCCACGTTCCGATACCCCTTACGGGGTCTCTTCTGCGTGTCCGAGGTCGCTTCTGGTGCCCGCCGAACCCCACGGCCACGAGCTCACTCTACCCGTGGTTTATCTGGATGGGTCGTCGCTGTGCCGCAGCGCACGACCCTTTTCCGCGGAGCCCCTCTTCAGCAACTGAAGAGGACCGCCATTGCTGAACGCGCCGCCTCCGGAAGTCTCTCACCAGACATAGTCTAGAGGCAGCCACAAGCCTATGTAGGTCAGGCTACAGCAACTTAAAAATACTTAAAATCAGTTAAGACAAATTGTTAACACTGTTGCTTTTGTTATAAAGTGATACGCTATATAATGCACTCCGACAAATGTTGTGAGCATGTCTATGCAAAAATAGGAAGAGGATCAGGCCAGTGGTCCATCTAGTTCAGCATCTTGTTCTCACAGTGGCTGACCAAATACCCCAATGGCAGACCTGCAAGCAGGATTCGGGAAATAATAATAATAATAATAATAATAATAATAATAATAATAATAATAATTTTTATTATTTGTACCCCACCCATCTGACTGGGTGTTGCACTCTCCTCTTGTGTGGTTTCCAAGAGCAGAGCCACTGACAGCCCCCACCTCTGTGAATATCACAAATCCTCTTTCAAAGCCATCCAAGATGAGGACCATCATTGGTTCCCATCCAAGTGAGCAACATCTCCAGCTATTCAGTGAATAATCCACTCCAAAATAAATATTCAAAAATTACTGCATATAAAACCACCAGCAATCAGGGGCCCTTCTTAGACAAATCAATAGGCATGATTTTCTTCGGAACAGATACTCATGTATAACAGACAACCACACAAGTTTCAACAGTTATGGTCATCCTCCATGGTCAATTGTCATTTTATTAGTCTCAATTTACATATTACACATGTCTAATTTAATATCAATATGTCAAATGTTTCCTTGTCACCATGATTCATTATTCCAACTGCTACAGTCCTCAAAAAAATCATAATCCATTTCCCCCAAAATGGAAAGAAGAAGTCCTGACAAAAGAAGAATGGATACAAAAACTTATGGAATACGATGAAATGGCAAAAATTACCGGAAAAATAAGAAATCAAGATAACAAACTTTTTATAAAAGATTAGATATGGTTCACTGAATATTTTCAAACAAATTGTAAACATATAAGAACATTGGTAGGATTATTGTAATAAGCTACAGTTTTATAAGAGTATGCATTTAAAGCAGATGAATAAATAAAGTTAAGTTAATTTGGAATGTGCAGAATATATAAAAAATAAATTTAAGGAACCATAGAAAGAGGGGGAAGGAAGTCAAGTTTTGAAATGTTAAAATGATTGTAAAATTAGTGAAATGTAGAAAGCTGGACCATAAAGCAGGCTGATCGCCAAAGAATTGATGCTTTTGAATTATGGTGCTGGAGGAGACTCTTGAGAGTCCCATGGACTGCAAGAAGATCAAACCTATCCATTCTTAAGGAAATCAGCCCTGAGTGCTCACTGGAAGGACAGATCCTGAAGCTGAGGCTCCAAGACTTTGGCCACCTCATGAGAAGAGAAGACTCTCTGGAAAAGACCCTGATGTTGGGAAAGATGGAGGTCACAAGGAGAAGGGGACGACAGAGGACGAGATGGTTGGATAGCGTTCTTGAAGCTACCAGCACGAGTTTGACCAAACTGCGGGAGGCAGTGGAAGACAGGAGTGCCTGGCGTGCTCTGGTCCAGGGGGTCACAAAGAGTCGGACACGACTAAACGACTAAACAAAAAACAAAACAAAAAATGAAAATCATAAATAAAAATTAAAAAAGAAAAAGAAAAACCATAATCCAAATATAAAACTTACACACATTATCAGCCCTTGTGAAGAGCCTTTATGGATTTCTCGGTATTCTAATTGACAAGGGACTTTCCCTAGTCAATGCCCAAGAGTAAGCTACAAAAAGAGTGAATTGTCCATCACATCACATATTCCCAATTGCTCAAATAAACTCCAGCAAACCTTTTTCCTGAATTTCTGAGAAGCCATGGCGAATACACACACACACACACACACACACACTCCACTTATACCCTACCTTTCCATGAAAAAGAAGTCTCAAGAGAATTTAAAATAAAACTATAAATCACAGTTTTATTTTTGGTTGTTTGTTTTTTCCTTAAGCCAAGCAGAATTTCTTAAAAATAGAGGTAAAACAATTCATAAGACATTGCCATTAAAAGTGTACTGTAGTGCAATTTGATAGATATCTACTCTGAAGTAAATCTGACTGAATGGAATAGAACCTACCCCCAGGTAAGTGTGTACAGCAGGGGGGGGAATAGGTCTTAGCTTGGCAAGGGGGTGGGGGTGGGGCGTAGGGCGGAGCAAGGGATGTAGATGTTAGCCTTGCTTCTACAAATTCTCATGTAACCCTTTCTATCCTCCATCGCAGCAAGGACTAAGATTGGGTACAACCCACTATGTTTAACACAGATGCATTGGGAAGAACATTTCAGAGAATTTCCTTGAGAACAACCCCTCCCACCCCCACCCCCACCCCCACCCCCGCCAAATTCCCCTTCAGCTGTAGCATGGAGCCCAGAAGGCAACTTTTCAAGCTGAACATCAAGTAGCCAAAGAGAAGGGGACTAATTGCACGCACTAATTGTTTTAAGAAAAGCAGTGGCAAGAGTTATCAATTTGTACAATGTAACCCTGGGACTTGCAGGGAGATAATTGCTGTAAAGTCAGTGAAGCAAAACAAGGCAAAGCCCCCGCCTTGCTAGAGGTTGTGTAGAGGGGATGGTTTGGGAGATGAAGAAGGGAAAGGAAGATGGGAAGCAAGGAAAACCCAGCTTCTGCTACAAAAACAGCTGCAGATCAAATATCTTGAGGTGCACCATAACCCAGAGACCATGTCTTACTCTCATCTCGCCACATCACTGGAAAGAGCGGGAGAAAGAAGTATCTCAGACAAATCCAGGGGTTTGAGGGCTGGAGGTGGCCCTCTTTGTCTCCTTATCTGGCCCTTGGGACTATCCTCCAGGCCACATCCTTCCTTGGTCCTGCTCCTTGCCCTCCTCACACACCTTGAGCTTTGGCAATATTGGAATATTGGCTACTGTAAAAGAAAAGGGTCACATTCCCTGACCCAGCCACTGTTTTCACCTCCAGCGCTACTGGCATGTGCACTGGCATGTGCCCCCCCCCCAAGGCTTTCCATGAGGGAATGTGGCCCTCCAGCTGAAAAAGGCTCTGCTGAAGCTCCTAACGGAAGGCTCTGAGGAAGAGGGGTGGTGAGCCTCGGCTTTGTGTATAGAGGAAGGGTCAGCAAGCTTTTTCAGCAGGGGCCGGTCCAATGTCTCTCAGACCTTGTGGGGGGCCAGACGATATTTTGAAGGGGGGAAAAGAATGAATTCCTATGCCCCCCAAATAACCCAGAGATGCATTTTAAGTAAAAGCACCCATTCTACTCATGTAAAAACACACTGATTCCCAGACCATCCGCAGGCTGGATTAAGAAGGCGATTGGGCTGGATTCAGCCCCCAGGCCTTAGTTTGCCTACCCATGTATAGAGGAACCCAGTTTTGATTCCTGGCATCTCCAGTTAAAATGAAACTGAGCCAGGAGGGCTGGGAAATATCTCTGCTTGAGAGCTTGGAGAACATCCATCAGATGAAGCACTGGCCTCACTCGCAAAAAGGCAGCTGCACACGTAGATACGATAGAAGTTGATAAAATGACTCATGGCATTCAGAAGGTGGACAGAGAGATCTGTTGGAAATGCAACCTAAAGCATAGCTGTCAACGTTTCCCTTTTTTAAAGGGAAATTCCCTTATTCCGAATAGGATTCCCAGCAAGAAAAGGGAAAATGACCCAGTATGATTTTTTCTGTCACTGCTGAAGTGTTCATTTATTTTACCGAATAAGTAAGTTACATTCACACCCCGCTCATTGAG
Organism: Podarcis liolepis; assembly: GCF_965112155.1. Classification (NCBI taxonomy): domain Eukaryota; kingdom Metazoa; phylum Chordata; class Lepidosauria; order Squamata; family Lacertidae; genus Podarcis; species Podarcis liolepis. Next base: position 78,055,364 of record NC_139564.1, read on the forward strand.
TTCTTAATTCACCAGTTCTAATTAAATTAAAGTAGCCACACTGGGAGACGAACTCAATTACTGGAAAGAACAATGTAAACTCACTAGAGTTGCTTCAAACTCATGTGGAATTCAATTATTGATTTAGGGGGGCAGAGTGGATAGGCTGCAATCTTACCTACTTTTACTTAGAGGTAAGGGGCACTGACCACAGCAGGACTTATGTCTAAATCATAGGGTCAGGATCCATGCATGCTTAAACCCAACCACTCACTCATGCTGAGCAAACACCTGGAGCCTAAGCATGCTTATTCAAAAGCAAGTCTCACTACATTCCAAGTAGCTTATTCTCATGAAAACATGCAGGGGATGGCAGCCTAAAGTGGATGGAAAGATCTACAAGCATGTGTAAGCAAGTTTAACTTCTGATCATGGGAGATATGAGAAACTGCTGGGAATCCAGAAAGCCTCTAATTTGGGGGCTGGCTTTATGAGCATCCAAATATATTCTCTGAACCTGAGTCAGGAGTTCACTGGCACCCCTAGTTTGAAAGCAAAAAAACACACACACCACATGACAACCTGGTCCATCTGGTCCACTATTGACCACCCTGGGTGACCACCCTTGGGGACCATCCTTGGGGTCCCTTCCAATCTACAATTCTATGATTTTATGTGTCAGACCACTGGATCTTCTAGCTCAGTGTTTCCCAACCACTGTTCCGTGGCACACTAGTGTGCCGCGAGATGTTGCCTGGTGTGCCGCGGGAAAAATTAAAAAATTCAAAAGATTTTTTTTTTAAAGTCAAATTTTCGATTGGGGCGCCGTCACTAGATGACCCCTGGGGTTCCCTCCCTCCCTCCCGCTCTGCGCCTCCCTCCTCCTCCTCCAGGGAGGCCCTTCCTGGCTCTCGGCCAAGGCTTGGCAGCTGCCACTCACTCACTCGCTCGCCCACCCGTCCCTCCATCCCTGCACCCGGCCTCTCCCCCCGCGGAGATCGGGCGGCAGGATGGAGCCCGGGGATCCCCGCGGAGGTGGAGCGGCGGAGGCGGAGGCTGCCCCCCAGGTAGGGCTGCGTCGGGGGTTTTTAATTTTTGCAATGCTACATCCGCGCCGGAGGGGACGCATCGGACCGCGGGGAGACCCCTTGGCGGGCGTGCAAGGCAATGCATGCGTGCAGGCGTTGCATGGAGTGCAGTGCAATGCAATGGCAACGCGGCGCCCTGCATGCATGCAACTTCCACCGGCGCTCCGGACTTGGCAGGTGAGGGGGGTCCCCAGTGGGCAGCAGAGAGAGCCGGGAGGGCGAAGGGGAGCCGGGGGGGAGCAGCGCTGCTCCCCGAGCCGAGCCCGGGGGGAAACTTCGGCGTCATTGCGCCGGGTGTTGGAAGCGGAGGCTGGCGGGGGCCCCTCACCTGCAAAACCTGGTCGCCTCTCATATATTTCGTGCATTGCATTCATCGCCCGCTTTCTCCTCCAAGGAGCTCCCGGGGGCGCGCGTGGTTCTCCCCGTGTTATCCTCGCAACAACAGCCCTGCGAGGTGGGTCAGGCGAGTGGCCAAAGGGAGCACCCAGGGATTGTCCTGGCCTGGTGGGGTGATTTGAACCCTGCTCTCTGCCCGGTCTTTGTCCTCATTTAGCCCCCACATGTGCATGACTGTGCATGACTGAGGTTTTCCCCCCTCGTCTTGGCTATGGTGTGAGTCTGTGCTGTTAATTAATGGGGTTCTGCCTTCGGAGAAGATGAGCCAGCCCTCAAGGAGGTGATTATGTAATTTGCTAGCAATTCATGTCCCTCCCGGTGTGACGCTGTGCGCTGACGTCACGGGGCTGTAATGGTGGTGTGCCTCGAGATTTTTTTCATGAAACAAGTGTGCCTTTGCCCAAAAAAGGTTGGGAAACACTGTTCTAGCTCATGGGTAGACGGGCAGCAGCTCTCCAGGACATATTTGCCCATCCTTAACAACAACAGACTCATTCTCAGAGGAATGTGTACATGCACACAGGGTGGTGGTTTTGGGGTTGTTGTTTTTTTGTTTTTTGCATCAATTCATGTTCAAAGGTGCTAACAAGAAGAGTCCTGCTGGACTGGGTGAAGACCTGAAGAACCCAGCACCATGTTTCCCAAACATGAGAAAACCCCTGGTTCAGGTCTGATTGGAAGAGTGCAGGCGTGTTGCATCCTCCTGATGCCCCACTGCTTTGTGAGGCTGGGATGTGGGATTGGACTCACAAAGCAGTGTGGGGCTGGCAGGGGCAGAGTGAGCAGCAAAAATCGCCCTAGAAAAAACTGGGCTGGGGGCAACAGCCCCCTTGCCCCATGCATGCTATGTGTGTTGGTCCCGTGGGCTAACCGAGAGGCGAGGTCCGAGTCCAGTCCGAGGTCGAAGGTGCAGTAAGGAGGCAATCCAAACTGCAGCAGAAACAACAGACAATCAGAGATTCTCAGGGTGGCTTGAGAATCACAGAATCACAGAGTTGGAAGGGGCCAAGAGGGTCATGGTTTCAGGATCTTGGCCCCCCAGAGTGTAGCAGAAGAGTTGGACTCAGAAATTGAGCTAAGCAAGCGAGGGGCCGACTGCAGCTGAGACCTGTTTGTCAGAGTTTAGAGAGGACAGCCTAAACTGAACAATATGCAAATGAGTCATTGGGGTAACGACACCTTGCACTCCACAGAAATGCTGCAGCATTGAATCTGAGGGCTGTGGTAACATGGGCCAGAAGAAACGCATACTTTGTGGAGTTGTTGAGCAAAGAATGGCTTGTCCTTGACCCACCTCTCTCTTTTTATTGCTGGCATTTATACTCGGTTACATTATGTTTCCTCCGAAGCAAGCCGGGGAAATCCAATAAACAATAAACTCCTCAGATTTTCCCAGTGACAGAAATGCTTTTCATCTCAGCTTCTGAAACACAAAAGAACCAGAAATTTATTGGTCCTGGGTGGGGTACCATGGATCCAACTAGACCAGTGACTCCCAATTAGCTAGGTACTGCAGGAACACCCCCCGCCCCCCCCCCCTTTTCAAAATCCAAGCCATGGACTCTCTATTCTTGAAATTTTTGATACATGCGTCTATGTTAATTTTTGTTATGTGAATTAACTCCCTGAGTGGGGTCCATGGACCATCAGTTGGGAACCACTGAGCTATACATCCTTGGCTGTTGCTCAGCAGGCCTTTTTCCACCTGGCCTGGGAGGGCAGGGTCAGGACTGACTCCAGCTACAAAAGCTTAGGATGCTGAAGAGAACCTTGGATTGGGGTATTGTTTAGAGGTGTTTGTTGCAGGAAGGGACTTGTTGCTGTTATTGATATTAATCTTTATTTTAGATCTTACTGTGATTTATGTGGAAATTGTTCAATTTGGTAGAGTATTTTTGATGTTTTATTTATTGCTTATAACTATTTTTGTAATTCTGTATTTTTTCATGTTGTAGGCTGCCTTGGCCTTGAACTATGGAAAGGCAGCCTACAAAAAAAAGGTGTATGATATATGCATGTAGACCAACCTGCTACACTGAAGCATTATTGGGTATCCAAAACAACACTGGGTTTGGTCTGTTTGTATTTTGAGAAAGGAATGATAGTCTTGGGGGGGGGGTTAAAATATTAGGATGGGGAAAGAATGACTTGGGAGGGGAGGCAGCAGGAAATGAGACTGTAGAGTTTGATTCTACTCTGGTGCTAGAAGATATGCTGGAGCTCAGTGGAAGAGCATCTTGCTTTTTATGCAGAAGATCCCAGGTTCTATCCTTGGCATCTCTAGGTCGGGCTGGAAGAGAATCCTGACTGGAAACCTGCCAGCAGTGTAGACAACACTGGGTAGACGGCCCAATGATACCTCACCTCTCCCACAGTTTGCATCTTTCTTTGCCCACACACAGAGCCATCTTTAGTATATGTGCCGCCAGGGTGCAAAGATCCACCCAGCGCCCCATAGTGCACCCCCCGGGTAAAGACGGCCCTGCCACTATCCAATATAAGTATGCGATTAGGATCTGGCTCTACTGCTGCAGCCCTTCAACCCCTGTGGCTCAACCAAGCCCAGTGGGATTACTCAAGAGTAAACAGTGGATGAGCCCCGGGGTCTGGTCGGACCTATCCATGCAGAAGCCAGTGGAAAGCGCCACGCACGCACGCACGCCTCGCAACTTAAAAGCCCCCGGCTCCAAAACAGGCAAATTAACCCTTAACACAGGAACAGAGACAAAACCTTGGTTGCGTTTGCACACAAATGCTCCACCCACGATCAGAGGAGGACTTCCATATAAACGCCAAGGAAAGTCCTCTGTTCTCTCAAGCATTTCATGAGCCCTTCTTGTTCCCCCTTCCAGCTCCTTGAAGAAGTCCTTTGTGCAGATCCCTATGCACGGAACAAATATTTTCCTGAAATGGCACCGTCCGCTCCCTGCCACCCTCCAGGGCAGCTAACTTGCAAGAGCTGACCCCAATTGCTGTTAAGGAAGAGGAGCTCCCCCCCTTCCCCTCTCCTTCCTTCTCCTCCTCACACACCCCATCGCCCCGCGCATCCCAGTAAAGGCTAGGGCGAAATATCACCCTATCATTCAAAAGGAGTTGTTCTAGGGGAAAGACTGGCTTAGCTGAGCAGATTTAGTGTTTTCCAGATGCACAGCTCGTAATGTTTCAAATGGAGCAGCCACAGCCTAGAGAGTGATTGAGAGTTTTACATATGGTTAGTAGCCGCCCAGAGCGCTGCCTCATCTGTAAGGAATAGAGGGGACACAGTCCAAAGAGATAGGGATGTCTGCACAGAAAGAGGGGACTGCTCTCCCTCTCCTTTCTCCCACCCCTTTTCTGTAAAGCAGGAGATACCTGGGGCGCTGTGCGGGGAGGGGGAGCCATTGGCTTCCAAAGGCAGATATGCAAGTGAAGTTGCACCCTGAATGCAAAGGTTTCCGAAGAGGGGAAGGTCAAAGGCAAATTGCCAAGTAATCGGCCCAGATATGATAGCTCCCAAAGGGCTACAGTGCATATTTAAAAACGAAAACAACAAAACAAAGAGAAAAAGAAAATGTTGCCTTCTGCTGCAAGATAACCATCTCTCTTTGCTAGTCCACACCACGAAACTCAGCCCGGGCAAAGGTGTTTGCAAAGGGGCCCACAGCAATGCTGGGATTGCTTAAGGTCTGCCGCAGAGCTTTTGCAACAGAAGTTGCCAAATTACCGTTTGAAGCGTTGCGGCTGCATCCCAGCGACACGAGGCGAAAGGGAGGCGGGGTCCGTGGGCTGGGAGAGAAAGACCTTTCTGGAGGCCCATAACATAATCTTAGGCGGCTTCAGCAGCGGGCGCCTGGCACCCCCCTGAATGTGGCGCCCAGGTGCCCCACACCCCTTGTACCCCCAGGTAAAGAAGGCCCTGCCCACACAGAAATAGAAGCAGTTCACAAAAAGGATAAGGAAAAGTGGGACTTGCAACAGAGTGTTGCAATGCAGACTTGTTCATTATTCTAGTCAGCCATGCCTCTCCCCCCCCCCATGCTGCATTTTCATTTCCTGCAACAGACATTCAGCAATTTGTGATTCCTGAGCATACTCAGAGGTCCCTGGGTTGTCTCGTGGCTTGTTTGGCTTTTGCTCCTGAGGCATCTGATCAAGGCCTGTATTTTAAAATGAGCTTAAGGATATATTTGCAAATGTTTGTATGTTTCATGCCAGGCAGAAAACAGCTGGCTAAGTACTCTGGCAGTTGTTTATCTTCCTGCTCTCCTGAAAAAGGGCTCCCCCCCCGATTTATAGCAGTAGCAGGAGACAAGTTTCTCAAAGTTGTAAAAGGGAATTACAGGCTGGGAGCAAAGGTTATACTGACCCTACATATTACAGAATACAATCAAGCTGCAAAAACACTAATTAAGAGTTGGTAAATAGTAAGATTTATTGTTTAACAGAAAATAATACCATGTGCCTCCCATTAGACTGTAGCCATGTTTTCCTAAGGTTTAAGGTAAGAGCTAATGGGAAAAGCAGCTGGTTGGGAAAGGAGGGTGTAAACTGAAGAGGCTTCTTTTGAAGCTGTTTTTACTGAGTTCCTTTTTACTTTGCAAAGGCCTTTTCTTCTAAAAAGCTATCTATGTTATGTATGAGATTTGTTGGCTTAATGTAATTATGCAAAGGATTTAGAAAGTAAGAAATGTTAGATTCTTATGTTAGATTCTTATTTCATTGATGGTGTGTGAGAATTTGAACCCAAGATCTCTGTTTAGATAGAATTTAATACCATGAGCCATCTGTTTTAGGCATTTGTTTTGGAATGTAGGGGCAACAGGGGCAAAAGGTGATCTGGTAATTAAGGAGCCTTGTCGAGGCAAATGTAAGATATATGGCTACTTGTCTGCCATTTATGGATAGAAGGAAATATAGCTCTTTGTCTCCCATAAAAGGTAATAGGAAATGGGTGTATCTTTTATGATTGGTTCTAGCAAACAGCCAATAGGAATTTCAACTAGGCTGATTGGACAGAGGCAGCCAAACGAGGAGCAAGGGGGCTGGGCTGAGGAAATATAAGTGCTGGCCATCAGGGCTGGAGTGGGCAGAGCTTTGGTAACCATATACCACTGTGCCTATCATTTATTTGTCTGACAAATAAATTATTATTTTAATTTCTCTATTGCTGCGTTGAATATTTCATTCCAGCTAAGCGTTAACCACAAGCAGGGTGTTACACTCCCTTAGCTGTACGTTCTCTCTCTATATATAGATATTCGTTCTGCAACCTCTGAGGCCCTTCCTGTTTCTCATGCACCCACTTTGGCTTCAGTCCTGTTGGCACTTACTAGCTCATCTTAGCACTATTCTGGTGTAATAGGAATTAGTACGGCATAGAGGTTAGAGTGTTGGATTAGGCTCTGAGGGACCAGGGTTCAAATCCCCACTTGGTCATGAAGCTCATTTGGGTGACCTTGGCCCAGTCACTGCCTCTCAGCCTAACCCACCTCACAGGGCTATGTGGACAGGAAGAACAAGGTATGGCTCCTTGGACGAAAGGTGGTCTAGAAATGAGACAAACAAACAAAGGAGTGTGTAATAATAATAGGGGTTGCTCGTGCGTACGTTGCCGCCACTCCTGGCTAGGTTGCCTGGTTAAACCTTTCTGTCTGGACAGCCCTTCACTTCGTGGCTGCTTCAGTCGCTAGCAGAATCCGTCAGTGGGCGTTTCTTAAACCTTTTCCAGCATAAAAGCTGTTTGACGCCAAGTCTCCTCCTACTCTCCCTGCGTGGAAGTCTTTTGTGCAGGGAGGGTGTGGGTAGCGGAGGACTCGTGCTCTCCCCACTGGTGTCCGGCGAGGAGTCCAGGAGCCCCTCGCCGATTCCCCCATCTGCCCCCCTTTATCCCCGGTGTTACGCTGATTTCCTTCCCCAGTTGATGAGCTGCCTCTCTCCCTGCTTGGTCCCTCTCCAGCATCACTTGGGAGCCTTCCCTCCGCCTCTGGCTCCGATGTCAGTTCCCTGACAGAGTGATATAAACTGAAGGCTAAAATGGGACTTTGCATTTTCCGCAATTAATTCAAATTTCATAGGGGAGCTGTTCTCCTACAGGGGCCCTTAAATGCTTTCCACATAACCCTGTTTAGTCTGCCCATACATTCACAGAGTGATGGTGTCTTGCTATCAAGTAAACTAAGAGAGCGAACACATTTAGGAAGAACCATCTCGGAACTAATTGTTGAAAGTTTATGTCATCTCATGGTGAACAAAGAAAGAAAGATAATGAAAGGAATTAGTCTGAAAGCAATAGAGAATGATTTGGGGGTGTGGTGAATCATATGACATGCTTTTACAAAACCAGTGGTCTGAAATGCTTTAGTTCAATACTCTGTGAAGTTCTGATCTCTCAATGAGAATATATATATATATATATATATATATATATATATATATATATATGCGTGCTGGGGCGTGCAATAAGATCCCATTCCCACCTACCACAACAAGCCTCTAAGGGGGAGAAACAGATAGGGGCTATGATGCTTGGCCTTGTGTTTGAGCCCCCAAGGCTCTTTGCAACATCTCTACTTTTGATCCCATCCAGCCAATTCTGTGGGCCCAGTAGCCTGATGTCAAATATCTCGCCACTCTTTTGGAACAGCGAAGCAGAGAAATATCAAGGGTATTTAGGATAATAGCAGCCCCACCCTTTCCCCCCTGTGCAGCTTCTGAATCAATAAGAAACCAATAACCTAAAAAAGGAAATGTGTGGTTTTCTTCTGCTGTCCCCTTCCCTCCTACATAATCCTAGACATTTCTCCCCTTTGAGAGTTAGCTATTTTTCAAATGTTGATCAATGCCTCTGAGCGCTGAAAAACTTGGCAGAACAGTTTCGCACTCCCCCCCCCCCTTTTTTAACATTGCTGATGTGCAAAATGCCCCAGATTTGCTTTGTTTTCAGATTGAGGCTCCAGGCACGGAGAGCCTGCTGGAACACACTCCTCTGCTCCTCTGCAATGTGCTTGCACAAGCACAGCAAGCAATGGTCTGCCTTTAAGTGCCATCTCCTGCCTGCATGGCTTGTCAAAACTCCAATGCTTCTAAAGATAAGTAAACATTCACCTGGAAGCGAAGATACTAACAATCTGCAGCTCTTTTTCATCTTACTTTGGTTGGAAGCAGCTTTGAATGATGGGAAAACCTTCCTCATTCCAGATAAACTGAACTGGCTCTTGCACTGGCCAATGTGTCCATCATTTATTGTGCTGGATGCAAGGCATACAGCAGAGAGAGGGAAAATGTAGGCACACGCCTAGGAAGTCAAAGCCAACAGTCATCCGAGATTTACTGATTTTGTTTATAGTGCCTCTTTCAGATTCAAAGACAGGGTTTAGGACAAAGGAATAACCCAGCTCTACATTTCTATGATCTCAGACTATTTGCCCATTGAGGCCTAGGGATGGACAGCTGTGTCAATTTTGCTTTCTTTCAGTTCCTCGGTTTTCCAAATTTAATTTCCATTTCCACATCAGTTTGCATTAAGACCTCATGAAAACTCTTCAGCATTTTAGTGCAAATTTTCCCCAATATACAAATATTTGTATGCAATTTTGTCAAACGTACAGATTGCTGCAAAGCAATTCCTCCTCCCCATATAATGCATTTTTGTATGATATTTTTCACCAACATCTGCATTTTTAGGCACACTTTGCCCTAATATATGCATTTTGTGTGTGTTACATCTCTAGAATACTGCATTGCAAGGTTCAGAAAAGTGGACCTTTCCAAAGATGGCTGCATTTTGGGTACAGATTGTTTTGGAAAGTGTGAATTTGGTAGGTGCATCTTTAAATGAAAAATGAATCCAATTTCTTCTGCATTCCTATCTAGACCTATGTTTACTATTCTTTTTTTTCTTTTAATGTCTGGTGACCGATGTCTTTCCCATTATCCCCACCTCCCCAGCGACCTTTTTTCAGCTGCTCTATTCACCTGCTGTTGACGGGCGGCCCAAGGTGGGATGATGTGGCCCCTATTCTTAAAGATCAACACTGGCTGCCTCTTTGGTACTGGGCTGACTTTGGCCTAGAAAGCCCTATGTGGCTCAGAGACCAAATACTTGGAAGGATCCAATCCACTATTACCAATCCCCATTCCCAAAGGGCATATGAGCTGCAGAAATCTAAGTATTAAAATCTTGGAAAGAACCCTTGGCCCACTCTTTCTTTGTCCTTCAGCAGCTGAGAGGCAGAACAGAAAGCTGTGCAGTTTTCCTCCCTTCCTCACCCTTGAAAATAAGAAATAACAAATCTTCAAATTTTGTTCCTGCTCTCAGTGCAAACTCACCAGCCCCTCAAGTGATTACCAAATAAAAGAGAAAGATAGGCTTGGCTCAGCACTTGTTCCCAGACCATCTTCATGGGCCATCTGATCTCAAGTAGCCTGATCCCACTACCACCAGCAGGAATGATATCAACCAGAGCTGTGCATTTCCAGAAGAGGCTGGTAATGGGCACACAGGACCCCAGCTGTCACCTGGATACAGGGGCCTAGGAAAGGGGGATGGGGGCCATCCCGGGGGCCACCATGGAGGGGGGTGACAAATTATCAAGGAACAATTATTGCCCTACTAGGGCGGTCCATAAAAAACTTTTTTTAAAAAAATGCCTGCTCCGAAGGTCTTATCTTACTACACTAGGGATTATATAGCAATATATGAAATTTCATGCATATCAGTTAATATCTTGACCCTCCTCCACGAAAATAGCTGTTCACTTGGCCGTTTCCCTATGTCATGAAGGCTGAAATTTCCATTCAGTGGAGCAGGGTCAAGATATTAACTGATATGCATGAAATTATATAGCTATATAATGCCTAGTGTAGTAAGATAAGACCTTTGGAGCAGGCATTTTAAAAGAAAAAAGTTTTTTATGAATCGCCCTACTGCCCTACCCTCCACTAGGCTTCCCAGGTCCTGGAAAGTCGGCCCAGGAGAAGAAAATGAGACGAGGCCAAGTAGATTAGGCCTTGCCTTGCCTTGCCTTCGCCCCCTCCTGCCCCCTGCACACAGCCGATTTTTCTTGCTTTTACTGCTGTGGTGGTTTTTTGTTTTTGTTTTGGTAAACCACTTTGCAGGGTTTTTTTTTTTTAATTATTAAATAAATAAACAATAAATATAAATAAAATAACAAAAGCCAAAACAAAACCCATCCTGTAGATTTAAGTATCTGTCCATAGTTGTCTACTTGTTAACAGAGGCCTAGAATCAACATTCCTTTGTAAGAAAAGATGAAATAACGTAAAACCATTTTTGCAGGCAAAAATAATAATAAAAAATCAATGGGCTGGTGACAAGAAATTTTCCGCACCGGGTACCACCTGACCTTCCTATGCCTCTGCCTGGATACCCCAGAGTGAGAGCAGGTCCAGAGGCAAGGCCAGCTCCAACCCCAATCCCTACTAACTGACCCACTGACCCCCCAGCTAGAACCACTTCCATCTGGTCTGGGCTGAATTTTAGCTGTGGCATAGCAACCCCTGCCAGCACCTGGGGTGGATTAAAGTTGTTGAGCTCCACCCTCCTGGAACACCCAAATCAACCAGGAAGCGCTGTGCCGCCCACAAGCTCCCCAGGGGCCCAACCCTTGACGCACAGCAGCCACCATGCCACACTGCAGTATTATTATTGTTATTGTTATTATTAAATATTAATATTTTCCAATATTATTATTACAATATTATTATCCAAATACACATACAGTTATTTATAGTTGACAATATTTTTATATATACACTTTAAATATTATACTTGTCCATACGAAGTCTATGCCTGTAAGCAATCTGTTCATCAGTTGCACGTGTTGTCATCTCTTTAGTCCATTGACTGAAGGGGGCCATATATTTGGCCACAGAAAGGGCACAAAGACTCCATTTATGTTGTCCAGTTGTCAAATTCCATATAGTAGGTATGTAATTCAAAATAAGAATTTCCTCTGAAAATGTCATGTTTCTGAATCCAATATTTTCTCCCAAAACTTAGTAAGCATAGGACATTGTAAAAACACGTGTTCCAAAGAAGCGTTATCTTTATTACATCTCCATAACACGCTGTCTTAGACAATCCTTTTCTAAATAAACATAACAGAGTCCAATAAATTCTAAATATTGTTTTCTGTTGTGTAAGTTGTATTTTAAGATCCGCAGGCACCTTTACTACAGAAGCTAAGACACTTCCCCACTATCGACCTGGAACCCTAGTACCCACAGGACTGCTTCTCCAGGTATGCCACACGGAGGACTTTATGGTCCTCAAACAATAACATCGTGGAGGTCCAGGATCTCAAGGAGATTAGGCTGGCCTTGACCAGAGCCAGGGCCTTTTCGGCCCTGGCCCCAATCTGGTGGAACGCTCTGTCGCAAGAGAAAGTCCGTGTGGGACTTGACATCTTTCCGCAGGGCCTGCAAGATGGAGCTATTCCACTAGGCCTTTGGTTGGGGCTCAGTCTGACCCTTCTCCTTTTACAAGACCCTGCATATAAGTGGCCTCTCTAACTCTGCTCACTGGCTTATACAAATAGCTGTGCCTGGTGAGTAATTAAGGTTCTCAACCCCTATAGTTATATTTACAATTTGATCTTATTTTGATTTTAATCCAATTTTAAGTTGTATTTCAGTCAACTGCTGAATTTTATGTCTTAATTTTATTTTTTGATGTTAGCCACCCTGAGCCCGGTTCTGGTTGGGGAGGGCGGGATATAAATAAAAATTATTAGTATTATTAGGATTATTAGGATTATTATTACTGGAATATCCAGTTCTTTGTTCCACTCATTAATTAAAATCTGCTTATCAAATTGATGTATTGATAACAAATATCTCTTAAAAAAGGATCATGGACTATTTAGTTTCAAAGGATTGGATCAAATCTTCTAATCAGAGATATCTCAGAAGCTATAGAAGCTCTTGCAGCTGCAGATATTGCCATTGGGATGCCTCTGATAGGGATGGGGAGCATCTGAGCCTCCAGATGTTGCTGGACTCCAACTCCCATCATCTGGGATGTGGGCTGATGGAAGTTGGAGTCCAACAACACCTGGAAGGCTGTAGGTTTTCCATCCCTGGATTAAGATTGAGTTAATTAATTGGGTATTTAATTTGCGGCTTAGTTGTCAGTTTATCTTGTGCTGTTGGGATTGTTAAATCTGTTATAAATTGAGATATTATTATCCTTAGTGTGTAATGGTGTTTGGAGGAGATTGCTCTGGATTCTACCATTTTTATTGCTGATGTATTAGCTGCCTTGAGGTGGAAGATGACTTAAAAAGAAATAAATGATGGAAGTAAAATAAAATAGATCCACCACTATCTAGCCAGACTGAAAGGTCTGTCTCCCAGGGTGGGAGCCGTGTGCCATCAAGCCCAACCATCAAGCCCTCAGTGGCGGCTCCTGGGTAACAATCCAAACTGCAAAACAGCAGTTCAGGGAACCTTGTCTTGTGAAAATTGCATGCCCTCTTTTTCCAGATAATTGCCCAGAACGTGCAGTGACAATTTTCAGCAAGGAAAAAAAATCTGAGGAAATAACTGAGAAGGTTTTGCACATCTGGGATGGGAAACCTCTGCCCCTTCCTGGTGTTTTTGGACTTCAATTCCCATCAACCTTTGGCAGCATGGCCAATGCTCAGAAATCATGGGCGTCGTCATCTAGCAACATCTGGCCCAAAAATTCTGATTTCTATATCTAGAGGTTCATAACTTCCAAATGTCCCAATTCTCCAGGGGCAGTCCTAGAATTACAAAAGCCATCCCAGCGTTTTTGATTTGATCCCATAATTTCCTGTTTCCCCTTTCCACCACCCAGCTCAGGGAGGAGGAGGAGCCACTGCTTGTCCTGTTGCCTTTCCAGGGCTGCTGCTTGCTGCCACCCTCCTCCCTTGGGCAGCTCATAGCAGCTGCTGGAGAGCGGGCAAGGAGGAGGAGAGGCTGCCGCCACGAGGTCCTGCGCTGGATGACATGCTGGCTTTGAGCTGCAGGCAGAGGGCAGGGCTACCCTGGGCGGGAAGGGAGGGGGAGTGGAGCAGAGCAAAGCAAAGTGCAAGAAGCCTTGATTTTAAAAAAAAAATGCTTTGAGAGTACAAAATGTCTTGGGCCAGCCCAGTGGGCTGCAGTTGTGATTTTCTGCTTCAGGACTCAAAACGCCTTGTGCAATCCTAGCCAGGAGGGCATGGCAATCACCTGAACTCCTCCAGCCTGCCTTTGACAGTTCCGGAGGTGGGGAAGAAAAATAGCTGTTGCTTAATATAAAACATTAAAAGCCATCAGATGATGCATTTATTACAATTCATATGGGAAGAAAACAACACTTTTTAAAAAGGTGAAATGTGTAAGATATTCCTGTCACTATTATCTGGGAAAGTGGCCTATTTTACTCATATCCTTATTAGTCATGGGCCACACCTGATCCAAAACCTATAATTTGGGATATTCAGTTTGCTTAATGGAGAGCAAAAGTGTTTAAATAGTGTTGTGGGATTCATGGGGAAATTTAAACTGTTATCATTTTTAGTGTTGTGTTGTTAGAAAAAGTGAGAGAGCTTCAACTGAGCTTTTACAATGCAGATGAGCCAATGCTTGAAACAATGAAAATATCAGAATCTGGAAAAACGAGAATATTGTTGCAACTTAGACCTATACACATTACAGGACAGAGAGAAACGAAATACAGAAAAGCAGAGACATTGACAGGTACCTAATTTACAGGGAAGATTCAGGAAAAAGCTTGTTGATGGCACGTAAATCTTGGCATTGGTAACTCAATTAACAAAACTACACTCCGCTACAAATCCTTTGCTTTGGTTCAGGCCTTTCTAGGCTCTGGAATATCTATGTTTTCCCCTATGATGTTGGACCTCACCCCACCCCCTTGGTTTCTTTCAGATACATCATAAATTGCCACAGTTCATAGATTGCCTCTTTGCCTTAAGCTAATATCATCTGGGCAACAATAATAGGATCACAGAATTGTTGGAAGTGACACAAAAGTTTAGCAAAGGTGAAGCTGGCTTGTCACCTGCTTACTGGAAAACAGGTTGCAAAAAAAATAATGGACAAGTTCTCCAACTGCCTGCCATGCAGGCATCAAAGCTACTATTCCCAGAATGGGAATTTATCAACCGTTCTACGTAAGGAACTCTGGGAAGGGGAGGGCAATAAGGAGCACCCCAACAACTCTTGGCACCCTTGATAGACTACATCTCCCAGGAGTCTTTGTGGGAAGCTATGAGTGGCATCATAGCACTTTAACCGTATGGTATGGATGGGGCCATAACCTCTGGTGTCTTCAGGGAGAGTTGCTCCCAGTCAGAATGGACAGAACCAAGCTAGATGGACCGCTGATCGTGACTAGTATGAGGCAGCTACCTCCATTCCTGAGCATTACATTTATTCCAGAATTGGATAATGGTGGCACTGCTTTGAGCTCCTGAAGTTCATTTCCATCTCCCACCTCCTTGTGTTATTATGACCTGTGCACATCTGCATTGATTGAATACTGTTTCATTTGTTTTTCTTTTAAAGCAATGTTGATGTGATTGTATTTACAACTGCATCAAGATTCAGGTGCATATGAGCTTTTGTGCATTGGTCCACACACACACAAATCATCTTGATGCAACCGTATCTATACATCAAGATGGTCTTGTTTGTTAGCACAGAGGGAGGAGGTAAGAAGGAAAGAGCTAAAAGTGCAGATGCACCAGTGTTCTGTACAAATGCAGAAGGGGAGAATGCACCTATATGTATTGAGTTCCACTTTGGAAACAAAACCAGGTAAATCAGAATGCCACAAAGTCCAGGGAGAAATTTGGATGAGATTTTGGATGCATCCCTACACCCACTTCTGGAACAGCCCAGTCAGGGCTGAGGAGGACAGCGAACAGAAACACTCCGCACTGCAACAATTTGTTGCAGGCCCCAGATGTTTCCTCTGTTTAGGTTATGAGTGCCATTGCTTATGTAGCCCAAAAGGCATCACCCTCACACAAGTCAAGGGGGAGGGGATGTGAGTGGAACCCTAAAAACAGTCCAATGAGAATCAAGCATGCTTATTGGCCACAGAATAACTGACTTGGGGCAGGGGAGGAAACTGTGAAAGGGTGCAGAATGGAGGCACTTCACACTGCAACAACTTGTTGCAGCTCTCACTTCTTGCTCTCACTTTGCATGAAGCTTGGAAACAGTTGAGATGGCAAAGGCAGGACTAGTCCCTACATCTTTTAAAAGAGAGAGAGAGAGAGAGAGAGAGAGAGAGAGAGAGAGAGATTGCACCCCCAAATACAGCAAATATATGCTTTGGTTGCATTTAATACACTCATACCGTGGATCCCAAAAGCCCTGGAACTCGGACGTTTTGGCTCCCAAACGACACAAACTCGGAAGTGATTGCTTTGGTTTGCGAACATTCTTTTGGAACCTGAATGTCCAGCGGGGCTTCCACAGCTTCTGATTGGCTGCAGGAGCTTCCTGCAGCCAATCAGAAGCCGCAATTTGGTTTTTGAATGTTTTGGAAATCGAGCCGACTTCCGGAATGCATTCAGTTTGACTTCCAAGGTATGACTGTAATTAAATGTTAACTTGTAGAATACTTTGTGTGATCAACATGAAAAATAAATGCTTTTTAGAAGTGCAAGGTGCCAGTATTAGAATTTTGCAACACAAAGAGAGAGAGTTCAAACTACAGAAGAGCTAAGCATTCAGTGCAAGTGTGCCTGCTACTTTAATAAATCAGCCTCATCTATTCAACTTAACCTTGCTTTTCACCTGTCAGCTGCTGGCATCAGCTGCAAAAGAGGCACCGCAGGAGAAGGTAAACAAGGAGGCCCCTGATGCTCTGAACATGGAAAGGCAAATTGGAAGGATGTGAAGGCCTAAGGAAAGGTTGCAGGATGGCTCTGCAATGCAAGAATGGCCTGGTGTTAAAAGGCAAACTAGAAGGAGCCTGGCAGGTATACTGGGCAGGTTTCTAGACCTCATGCCTGCCAGGAGAAAAGGCTGAAGGTAGCACCAGTAAATCCTGCATCTTTTCTTCAAAAAAGAAAAGAAAGTTGTTCAGTGTTTGTGAGGATGCCAGGAAAATGGTCAGTGAGTCTTAATGAAACATGGCCAGCAGCTAAAACCATCTCTGCAGCTCCCTGCTAGATCTCCCAGCTTCAAATTGTGACATCTCCAGGTAGCGATGGTAGAGACTTCCCTGGAGAGCCACAGTCAGTCAGCGGAGACAGTACTGAGCTGGGTGAACCAGTGGCCTTTCTCGGTATAAGGCAGCTCCCATCTGGCTCAGTATCACTCGCTCTGACCGGCAGCCTCTCTCCAAGGTCTCAGACAGAGAGGGTTTCTCTCCTGCCACCTGCTACCTGGTCATTCTAACTGGATGTGTCAAGGCTTGAACCTTGGACCTCTATGTGGGATGGTGAACCTGTGGCCCTCTAGATGGTCAGTGGACTCCCACCAGCAGGTATTGTGGCCAGGGAAGAGGGGAGTTGTAGTACCATTCCCCAACCCTGATGTAAGAGGGAAACCCTCTTGGAACTCTGACAAAAAGAGGAAGCATCAAACCTCAATGCCCTCTGTTTCATCTTCATAACTTAAACTCTCCCCTATGAAAGTAAGATGGCTGATGGAGGGAGCCCAGCTTCCCAGCTCTCCCAGTGCTGGAATGGCTGCCCCCCACCCCGAGTGCATCAGGGCTACACATCACCCCATAAGACCATCAAAGCCAGAGTCTGAAAATCACCCAGTTGTCATATTGTCAGTCCTGCCTCTCTGAGTCTACTTCTGTGGTATCTTCATCTCATTGACATATTATTTTTTTAAAGGTCAGGCTGCAATCTACAAGCTGGCCTTTTGTCAACTCAGCTAACATCCATGCTGTCCACTTAACTCTTGCCTGATGTCCCAATCTCTTCTTACGGACGGGTTTTTGTCGTTCAAGCCACCTTTTCACTCCAAATGCTGCTAGGAGGGAAGAGGAAGAAGGAGGGGAAAGAACCTGCCTCCTGGCTCCTCATCAGACTTCCTTTGTGCAAATCTCTTGCTTTGTGCCAGACACTACGGGAAGCAAACATGCTATAGTGTGTATCAGAGGAAGATGACTCTCGCACTGCTGTTTCATCCACCCACTTTATTTTTCCAGTTGCCCACATGGCAAACATTCTGCACTACTAAGCAGCACACATGGCAGGAATCTTCAAGAACAAAAAGCAACCGGTACTTGAGAAGAAGGGAGCCTTAATGCTCTCTCCTTCTCTCATTTGCAAGAATCTTGGGATTCCTCTGAAGCTAAGCAGAGGCTCCCTAATGAGAAGGTCATTAATGACAAATCTCATTGAAAGGCAGTTTGCCCCTCCCACCAACCTTCCCTCTGCAACGCACAACTGTAGAGAAGTGTTAGTGGTGTGACAAGCTGTGCTTTCAGTTGTACAGCATGTTGATGAGGCCCAACACAGGTGCCCCCCGTAAAAACTAAGTGCAGACTATAGAATGGGGGCTCTTAGGCCCAGGGCCCAAATGCAGCCCTCCATGCCTCTCCATCTGGCCCTCAAGCCACACCCTTCACCGGCCCTGCATCCCATCCTCATTGAGAGTTCTTGCTTGGCTGAAATGCTACTTGCTTGGCTGGATGGAGGACAGAGGGGGTCTTGCAAGTGTGTGAACAAACATACCTGCAAAGGTAACATTTGCACTTTTTGCTCTGACCGCTTTTGCCTCTGGACCCCCCCCCCATCCCTGGCATGTGGCACCTGGGGGTTGCACAGAAGGGAATGCGGCCCTCGGACTGCTGACCCTTGCTTTAGACATTTCCCCAGAATCCTTTGTGATGCACCGAGGTTCTGTGGAAGGCATGCGTGGATTCCAACGCAGGCAGTGTCTTCCGTGAACGGTTTCCCTTGAGGTGCTGAGCTTGAAAATCACTGAGAGGGCAAGATGAGAGCAAAGAAAGGCAAAATGAAAACGGACCCTGCTGTTCAAGCCATCCTTCCTCCTAAATGTGTTTCACAGGAAACAGCAGGATTTACATCAAGTAAAGATGGATCACAGCACAAGGCCTCATCTCCACTTTGGATTAACACCCAGTTGCATTTAAAGTCAAAGTTTTTTTAAAAAAAGAAAGAATAAAAATTCTACTCAGATTATATATATAAAGAACCAGCAAGCACAGTCCAATGCATGGCCTTCAAAAATCCAAGGCAATCAGCTGTGGCCTCCTCTAAACTCCAAAGCTGACCTTGTGTCTCATGGCATTCATTTACAACTCCAGAATAAAAGATATAAAAGCCCAGGTGGTGCAGCTTTCCACAACACTGGGATCTCTGAGCTATACCTGTCAATTAACCATCAGTCTCCAGGGAGTTCAGAAATGCCTATCTGACATTTCCTCCTGTATCCTCCGTGTTGACAGGTTTCTCCTCAGTTCTTAACTGGTGTTTAACACATGGCCTCCTACCAAGGCTGCATTAATGTCAGTCACCTCAAAGACTTAAGTTTTGGCCTTGCTCTCCAGTTCTCTTCTCCTTTGGGAACATCAGCACACCAAACACACTTTATGCACCAACCCATACACTTCCCCTCTTCACTCTTGGCCCAGATTTTAAGTTCTACACTGTCAAGCTGTATTTAATTGGATCTGCGAATCACTCTTATTTGGTATTCTGCGAACCACTCTTAGACCCTTGGGTATAGGGCGGTATATAAATTCAATAAATAATAATAATATGGTGTACATGCAGCAAGCAGATGTACAGACAGAGAGACTTGCATACCCATCCAGGAAGTATGTCAATGCAAAGACTTGAGGACAGGCCCATTCATTCCATTCATGCAATTCAGGTGACTTCCAACGTTTCCACATGTGACAGTAGAGAAGTGGTGAAAAGTAGAAAAGTGAAGGAATGCCCACCACATTTCAGGATGGAGGTCTTCTGATTCTGGTCTACCAGTTAATAATAATAATAATAAATTTTATTTATATCCCGCCCTCCCCAGCCGAAGCTGGGCTCAGGGCAGCTAACAACAATCAAAATAATCCAACATTCTAAAACATTCATTATAAAATTAATTAAATCAAATTAAAATCAAATTAATGGCAACCATCAAGCAAAATTTTGTGCAGATTGCCAGAGGAGGGGGTCAGGCTGCGCCCTGACAAAAGGCCTGGTGGAACAGCTCTGTCTTGCAGGCCCTGCGGAAGGATGTCAGGTCCTGCAGGGCCCTAGTCTCTTGTGACAGAGCGTTCCACCAGATTGGAGCCGCGGCCGAGAAAGCCCTGGCTCTAGTTGAGGCCAACCTAACCTCTCTGTGGCCTGGGATCTTTAGGGTGTTTTTATTTGCAGACCGTAAATTTCTCTGTGGGACATACCAGGAGAGGCGGTCCCGTAGGTACGAGAGTCCTAGGCCGTATAGGGCTTTAAAGGTTAAAACCAGCACCTTAAACCTGATCCTGTACTCCACCGGGAGCCAGTGCAGCTGGTATAGTACCGGATGGATATGATCTCACAGCGAAGACCCCATAAGGAGTCTCGCTGCGGCATTCTGCACCCGCTGGAGTTTCTGGGTCAGTCTCAAGGGCAGCCCCACGTAGAGCGAGTTACAATAATCCAGTCTGGAGGTGACCGTCGCGTGGATCACAGTGGCTAAGTCAGGGCGAGAGAGATAAGGAGCCAACTGCTTAGCTTGGCGGAGATGAAAAAATCCCGCCTTTGTTATAGCTGTAATCTGCGCCTCCATAGAGAGGGAGGTATCGAAGATTACACCCAAACTCTTAACGGACGATGCTGGCACTAATTGCACCCCCACAAGAGATGGGAGTTGCCCCCTCAATCCCATATCGCTCCGTCCCAGCCAGAGGACCTCTGTCTTCGAAGGATTTAACTTCAACCGGCTCCCACGTAACCATCCAGCCACAGCTTCCAGACATCTGGTCAGTGTATCTGGGGCCGAGTCAGGATGGCCATCCATCAACAGATAGAGTTGGGTGTCATCGGCATACTGATGGCAACCCAGCCCAAAACTCCGGACAAGCTGGGCGAGGGGGCGCATAAAGATGTTAAAAAGCATCGGGGAGAGAATCGCACCCTGAGGCACTCCACACACCAAGGAGTGGCGCGATGACAATTCCCCCCCAAGCGCCACCCTCTGTCCCCGACCGGAGAGAAACGAGCGCAGCCATTGAAGGACTGTGCCCTGGATCCCCACGTCGGCAAGGCGGTGGTCCAAGAGTTCATGATCGACCATGTCGAAGGCTGCTGACAGGTCTAGAAGAATCAGCAGCCCCGACCTGCCTCGATCCAGCTGCCTGCGGAGATCATCTGTTAGGGCGACCAGAGCCGTCTTGGTCCCATGACCAGCGCGGAGCCGGACTGGAATGGATCGAGAGCAGATGTTTCATCCAGAAACCTACCAAGCTGTTCAGCAACCGCTCTCTCAATCACCTTACCCAGGAATGGAAGATTCGAGACCGGGCGGTAATTGGATAGATCTAAAGGATCTAATGATGTTTTCTTTAAGAGCTGACGCACCACTGCCTCCTTCAGTTGCCCTGGGAATACCCCAGTGCCAAGGGACAAATTGATGATATCACCCAGGTGGGCCCGCACCTCGTCTGGACACGCTCTAATCAGCCAGGACGGGCACGGGTCAAGAGGACAAGTGGTGGGCTTTCCAGCTTGGAGGAGTCTGTCCACATCGGCTGGGGATATCCGGTCAAAGTGGTCCAATACTGGACCCGAGGACAGTCGAGGGGCCTCCAGTTCCTTTATTGTATCCAAATTGGCAGGGAGGTCATGGCGGAGCAACAGGACCTTCTCCGCAAAAAAGCTCGCAAATGCCTCGCAGCTGTGTGTCGAATTGTTATTTAAATTTGGCTGTCCTTCAAGGGACGTTAAAGACCTAATTATACTAAATAATTGCGCCGGGCGAGAGCTAGCGGAGGCAATGGAGGCCGAGAAGTAGGACTTCTTAGCGGCCTTCACTGCCATCTCGTAGGTTTTCATAAAAACCCTATAAGATGTTCTTGAAGCTCCGTCACGGGCACCTCGCCATACTTGCTCTAGCCGTCTGAGGTCCCGCTTCATTTTCCGAAGCTCCTTGGTAAACCAGGGAGCCTGGTTTCTGCGGGGTCGCAGAGGGCGCCTAGGTGCGATCTCATCGATGGCTGCTAGGAGCTGGAAATTCCAGCCCTCAACAAGCTCAGTCAATGAGTCGCCAGGGGGAGCAAGGTCCCGCAAGGCCTGACGGAATCTATCAGGGTCCATCAGCCTCTGCGGGCGAGCCCAAATTGGCTCGCCACCTAAGCAGGGTGGGGGTGGAAAATCAATCCTGGCTTTCAGTGCGTAGTGATCAGACCAGGGCACCTTCATTGAGGGAGACATGATCACATCTATACTGGCGCCAAAGATCAAATCCAGCGTGTGGCCTGCTTGATGTGTGGGGCCCGAAACAAACTGGGAGAGCCCTAGTGTCGCCATGGAAGACACCAGGTCCAGAGCCTGTGAGGAGGGAATGGCATCAGCATGGATGTTGAAGTCCCACAATACCAATAGGTTGGGGAACTCCAAGGCCCAGCCGGCCACCGCCTCCAACAGGCCTGACAGGGTGGCTGCTGGTGCGCTAGGTGGCCGGTACACCAGCCAGACAGCCAAGCTAACCTCGGAGCCCCACACTAGGCCAACACATTCAATGCCGGGGATCGATGGCGATGGTAGAGCCCTGAAAGAACAGTCTTCTCGGATTAATAATGCCACCCCTCCCCCCTGGCCCACAGTCCGCGACTGGTGGAGGACGGAGAAACCCGGGGGCGCCATCTCATGTAAGGTAACAGTTTCCCCTTCGCGCACCCAGGTCTCCGTCACACAAGCCAGGTCGACCCCGTGCGAGGTGAAGAAGTATCGCAGGGTGGCGGTTTTTTTGCCTATAGACCTGGCATTGCACAACACCAGTGACGGAGGTGAGTAATCCTTGCTCACCCTACCCTCGTCCCTCGGGATGGGACGCAGATTGGAAGGGGTACGAGCATATCCATATCTCGATCCCCTTCGCCTATGACATCTGCCCCCACCGCCATACCTCCCTCGCCCCACTACGGTAGCAATCCCAAGCCTCAAACCAACCTCCATTTACAGAATAGAAAACAAATCAAATCAAAAACAATTGTACCAACAAAACAAATCCCCACCCCACTCAATATCCAACCCCAAACCAAAATAAAACAGAACAAAATAAAAATACATCAATAAAAACCACCGTTCACGGTGGTACAACAAAGTAAAAAGTAAAAACCCCTATTTTAAAATATATAAAAACATTTTAAACATTTGCCGCGGCAACACCAGTGTCCTTAAACAGTAGCGGTGGCGAGTGTGGGCCCCGCCCCCTAGGCCTGGAGGAGTGTGCCTACAGGAGGGAGCGGCCTTCCTCAACCCCCACGGTGAAGCCGCAGCAATGGTGTCCCGGTGCCTCGTGAGGCCTCTTAAGCTGTGGCGGTGGTGAGTCAGTCTAGGCCCCGCCCCCTGGGCCTGGTGGAATCAGCCTGAGAAGGGAGCGGCCTTCCCAACTCACAGTGCAGCAGTGAATTAAAATAATTCACACTTCATAGGAACACAGGAAACTGCCTTATACCAAATCAGATGAGTGTCCCATCAAAGTCAGCATTGTCTCCACTCACTGGCAGTGGCTCTCTAGGGTTTCAGACAGGAGGTCTCTCTCCCAGCCCTACCAGGAATCATAGAATCATAGAGTTGGAAGAGACCGCAAGGGCCATCGAGTCCAACCCCCTGCCAAGCAGGAAACACCATCAGAGCACTCCTGATATATGGTTGTCAAGCCTCTGCTTAAAGACCTCCAAAGAAGGAGACTCCACCACACTCCTTGGCAGCAAATTCCACTGTCGAACAGCTCTTACTGTCAGGAAGTTCTTCCTAATGTTTAGGTGGAATCTTAGGAGATGCCAGGGATTTGAGCTGCACCCCTTCTGAACCCTTGTTTCCCTTTCAGCACAGCAATTTGAGCAAGCTGGACATCTCTATGACATTGGTGATGGAGAAGCTATCAGTGGTAGATCCAAGCCATGCTTGTTGGTTAACTCCTCTTGAGAGGAGTGGGCTTTTGATTCAGAGATAAATGAGGGAATGTGGTGTTTGTGGTGCTGCCAAAACTGCAGCCAGGGCTGGCACGGGGGGAGGGGTGAAGGGAGAGGGGACAAGATAGAGTGCCAGGGTGATACACTGCTGGACCACCTCCCTGGGACTTGACTCCTCATTTGTAGCTCCTCTGCCTCTTGCAGCCTAGATGCTGCCCATCCTACCCCACTGGACCCTCCCCAAGATTGCCAGTGAATAGCTCCTCCCACTCCTCAGTGTTTCCCCAGGACACTCCTGGGAGATGACACTCTGAGCCATTAAGGGAGATGTATTTCATGGAGGAGAGGGTTATTCGTGCAGGAAAGGACTTTCAATGGCTTTTTGGGTAACAGTGGCTGAAAAGCACAGAAAGGAAGTGTTCCTGTTGTCTCACAAGCATCTGGCTGACCTCAGGGAGACTACGATGCCAGAATAGATGGACCACTCATCTGATCCTGCAGGCTCTTCTTATGATCTTAAGCCATTTGCAGTTTTTCTAAGCTAGGCTTATAGAGCCTACATGGGAAGCAGGCATTGCTCCTGTTTCCTCTCTCCACAAAATAAAAAATAAAAAGTCCTGGGATTCCACCAGTTATCTTTCTGTACAGCACCACTTCTGCTTCTTACCACTTCTGACCACCACGCCCACAAAAGAGAGAGGCAAGAGAAACAACAGATCAGTGCTTTAAGTTATGAAATTGCTGGTCAATGAGCAGATGGCTAGTATCACATTGCAGAGCAAACAAACACCGCATTCCCTCATTTATCTCTGAATCAAAAGCCTCTGTCTAACAGTGGGATTCCTGCCGTACCAGCTGCCTCACCAGACCTCCATTGTGGGCAGGAGCACAAGTTCACAAGCTCACTCAAAAAAGATAATTTATCTTTCCCTACCAAGCAGGCTATCGCTATGTTGTTGTTGTTTAGTCGTTTAGTCGTGTCCGACTCTTCGTGACCAGAGCACGCCAGGCATTCCTGTGTTCCACTGCCTCCCACAGTTTGGTCAGACTCATATAGCTATCTCTATACCTTTTGTTATATCAACATGATGCCACGGGAAGGGCAGGACATGCTGCAGAGACTCACCAAGCACACGGAGTCAGAGGACCACGGCTTCCAAGTTCCCTTGGGCGCCATAGTCATGAGGTCTAGGAACATGCCTTAAAATTAAACATAGCTGAGGCTCCGTGGCAGAGCCCGCTCATGGGGTGTGGTGAAACACCCAGTTCAGATGGCAGAAGTGCAACAGGCCCACCTCATTTCTTCTGCCCCTACTGGAACACCCCCTGTCATGGGTGACAGGGAGGCATTCTGGTGCACACTACTGCCAGTCATCTTCTCTGCCCTTGGGCAAAGGAGCCGAGTGACAACGCTTTGCAGAATACCCTTTTTCTGCTGCGTTTGGCAAGAGCTGGGGTATTCCAGTGGCAGAAGGGGGAGGCACAGTGGTAGCAGCGGAGAATGCGACTGTGGTAGGGGAAGGAGGAGGCGATTCCCATTTGGCCTCAGGTGGCAAACTGGACATGCTGCTCCTGCTCCATGGGGTATTTTTGGCACACCAAAAGGACTAGGATCAACTTGTGGCATTTCCTGTTAGGAGTGCTGTTACAGATCAGATACAAAAATGTAGGGGGGGGGAGCAGTACATGTGAAAATGGTCTAGGGCTTTTAGTGCACCACAAGCTTATCACGAGTCAACCAGGTGATGCAGCAGCCAAAAAAAGATAATGCAACTCTAGGCTGCGTCAAGAGAAGCATAGTGTCCAGATCAAGGGAACCCATAGTATTGCTCTCTTCTGCTTTGGTCAGACCACACCTGGAGTCCTGTGTCCAGTTCTGGGCAGCACAAATAAAGAAGGATATTGACATGCTTGGAACATGAGCAGAGGAAGGCGACCAAGATGATCAAGGGGCTGGAAACCAAATCTTATGAGGAATAGTTGAAGGAGTTGCAGGTGTTTAGCTTGGAGAAGAAAAGACTGAGAGTTGATATGATAGCCATAAAAGGCTGTCACGCGAAAGAAGGAGCAAACTTGTTTTCTGCTGCTCCAGAGGGTAGGACCTGAATCAATGGATTCCAGTGACAATAAAAGCAATTCCAACGAAACTTTAGGAAAAAACCTAACAGTGGTAAGAGCTGTTTGCCAGTAGAATTGACTACCTCAGAAGGTGGTGGACTCTCAATCACTGGAGGTTTTTAAACAGAGGTTGGATGGCCATCTGTCAGGGATGCTGTAGCTGGGATTCCTGTATTGTAGGAGATTTGACAAGATGACCCTTGGGCCCTTCCAATTCTGAAACTCTACAAACATGTGAGGGGCCACAGGTTTCACACCCCTTGATCTAAACATCCTGCCTTCTCTTCTTTCTGACTGGAAATCAATGAATCATCTAGTCTGGGGGCCTTGAAAAGGACAAGGTGGAAATGATATTGGGAAGTGTGCTCCAAATGTCCCAACTCCAAGAGAATGCCTCACGACCACCAAACTCGATGCCTTCAATCCCTGTATTGGAAGGGCTGGGTCACATCATTCAGCAGCTGGCTCCTCATTTCTTTGGCAAGGCTGTTGTAGCTTGTGGTCACCAATCCAAATGGAGCTCTTGAGACAGGTGACCACATGTCAATAGCCTGAGTGTGACTTTGTAAAAAAACAAAAACAAAAACAAAAACAGAACAGAACAGAACAACAACCTCTCTTAAAACAGCCATCCCTTATTGTTTATTCTTAGCTATCCCTTGTTGTTTGTACTGTCACTGCTTGGTGTAATACCACTGTAATGTAATAGTAGAGTGTTGAACTTGCTTCATTCCACATCCCAACTGTTAGGATATTTCCGTTCCACCTTAAAAGGGAGCAGGCTTTGTGAGTCACACAGTCTGCGTACTTCCGGCTCACAGGAAGTTTCTGTTTTTGTTTATAGCTTTTGCTCTCTCTGTGCCTGGACACGCAAGCAGGCAGTCATGTTTTTTCTTTGTTCTGATCAACACTGAATAAAGTTGTAAATAATGCTCTCCTGAGTGCATCTTTCGCTGTGCGAACTCTGCTGAAAGGGCGTGCACTAGTCTTGGAATGTGACATGCTATTTC
Source organism: Podarcis liolepis (assembly GCF_965112155.1). Classification (NCBI taxonomy): domain Eukaryota; kingdom Metazoa; phylum Chordata; class Lepidosauria; order Squamata; family Lacertidae; genus Podarcis; species Podarcis liolepis. The sequence goes on from NC_139564.1 coordinate 78,082,045, forward strand.
TGAGGCTTGTGTCGCTAATTGACTGATACTGTGTTTCTATGGGAGATCGATGGATCGTCCAGAGACAGCGTGGGGGCATGATGGCCTTTGTCTCCCTGGCAGTATCCCAACACCAACACCCTGTTATCCATCACACATTAAATCGCATCCTTTGATCCATGGGGCTCCCAAAATTTCTAATATTGAAAAGCACCAGCCATTTGTGAGATATTGGACTTAAGCACAGTGGCTCTCTATGGTATAAAAAAGGGGTTTTAGAGAATTGTCTATGCTTCAGTCTTTTCTTTTCTTTCTTTATAAAATGCTTATTTCTCTGACTATTCTTGAACACGGTAACTAAGGAAACCTGTATTTATAGTTGGTGCTTGGTGATGAATGATATCAATAAAAACAAAAATTAAACTTTTGTTCGAGATCAGCTGCTTCAAATAGCTTTCCTGTGAACTGGGCCGTAACAGAAGGAACAGAATGATGAAAGAGAAAGAGGGGGGAATTGCACTGGTGCTGTGCTGGGGCTAGGGATACTTACAAATTTCTGGCCTCTTGTTGTTTTTTTAAAAAAAGGAGAAAGGCTTTTGCTCAGAGGTTGAGCACATGCATTGCTTGCAGAAGGTTCCAGATTCAATCCCTGGCATCATAAAAACACAAGAGGACCATGTTGGGTTGTATCAAAGAACAATCTAGACCAGTATCTCATACCTGCCAACCATCCTGCTTTGAATAGGACATCCCAGATTGACAGAAGCTGCACCAGCATCTGATGTCCATCCCAGATGTCCTGCTTCCTCCTCCATGAGGCCTCCACCAAGGCTGCTGGCGTACTTCATGAAGCTGGCTGCATTTCTCGAAATGCACTTCCAGAAGTGTGGTGCTGGCTACAGTGGACCTGGCAGAGGAATCCTGGGCAGCAGAGAGCCAGCAAAGGTGACCATCTCTGCCTCCTATGAGAATCCACACATAAGGACTAGACAACACTCCTGTGTGCAATCATGGAGGGTCACTGTCATTCTCACTTCATCCAGACAATAATGCAGTATCATTTCCTTTATTTAGGCTGCAATAATAGGGTCCTTGGCAAAGCATTCCAGAGGCCCTTCACCGACGTTCAGAAGGGAGATCTGATGCCAGATTCCCCCCTCCCCACAAGGCAGTGGTGTAGGAAGGTGTGTGTGTGGTCTGACCCGGGTGTCATCACTGAGGGGGGGGGGTGACACAAAATAACTCCCGCACCCACCACAGGCCCCTTCCCACACCACTGCAGGAGCCCTCTCCCCTCGCGTGATTTCCAGAAACCAGAAGCATTGCTGCCTCCAACTTTGCAGGCAGAGCCTTTATGGCTAGTAGCCTTTGACAGCCCTCTCCTCCATGAATCTGCCTAAGCTGCCTCCTCCTCCCTGTCTCCCTCGCCGGCTCACTTTGGCACAGTAAGTCTCTACAGAGGAAAGCCGCTTCCCTCTGCAACCAGGAGGGTCCCTGTGCGGCCAGCTGGGCAGAAAGTGAGGTTCCCCCTGGAGGCCAGGAGAGGCGGTGGGGATCCTCCTGCCAGGTTTCAGCCACCTGGAAGGTTTCCAAGGCTTGATTGGGTTGAAATTGGCTGAGGGTACTTGGGACAGGTTTCCACGAGGGCTGCTTTTCTAGTATTGTCAGGGGCGGTGTGGGAGTGAGTTAATACTTTTTGCTGTGTCTGGGTTGCTCTGGGTTTTATGACTGCATGGTGGAAGCTGCCTTTGGAGGCTCATTGCCCTAAAAAGCAGCATTTGAATTTCTGCAATAAGCCAGAAACCCACCAGCCGGCCCCATTTCTTCCCCTCTCCATAAGCGGGCTGCATTCCTCTCACCACCATCAGCATACGTCCAGTCACAGTCCAGCCGCTGGCTGCTATGGTAGGCAGGGACGCGGACTTAGAAAAAATATTGGGGGGGCCTGGGAAAGCTCATGAATAATAAATAAGCTCATGAATATGCAAATAAAGTGGCTCCGGCCCCATAATAGGGCAAGCCACGCCCCCCAGCCAGCCGATTGGCTGGCTGGGAGGTGTGGCCAGTCGGGATTCCCCTGTTCTCGCGGGATTTCCGGCCGGGGCTCTCCGATTAGGGCGCGCGGCTGGCTGGCTGGCGAAGGAGCAGGTGGGGAGGAGGCGGGGGACGGCGGCGGCGCTCTGCTGGAAGGGCGCCCGCCCGAGATTATTGGGGGGGCTGAGCCCCCCCAAAAAAATTTTTGAGGGGGCTCGAGCCCCCTCAAGCCCCATGGAGTCGGCGCCTATGATGGTAGGGCAAGAGCAAGAGCAATGGGGGTGGGAGGGCTCGGGGAATTGAGGGGAAAGAGTTTGGGAGCCACACTTAGGTGAGCATGAAGGCAGAGGCACAGCTAGGTGAGGCGGGGGGGGGGCACTGGGCATCACACCGCAGGGACTGAGGCATGCCTGAGCCATGCATCTCTCCTGAGGGGGAGGCAGCGGGCAGACTGCCTGCCTGCCTGCAAGCTCCGCACTGCTGTGTTGAGCAGCATGGGCTTGCGTCTGCCTGCCTCAGCCGCCCTACAGCTGAGGGGGAGACTGCAGAGAGGCTCCACACAGCGTGCCCTGGCTTGGCTTGCTCCACCCCCATGGGTGGTTCACTCTGCCCCTGGCTGCAAGGCAGATGTGCTGCCCCAGGCACCCAAGCGGCTAGCTATGCTGTTGCCACCAGGCACATCTGATGTTTTGGCCCTAATGGCATAAGAGCTCTGATGCAATAGCTTTGACTGGCTAGTTAAATACCATCATTTAACATATCCAAAGAAGCTCTGTGCCATGGAAGTAAATGGATGGGCCTCTTAGGAGAATTTGTTGTTCGTTTGGGGGGGGGGAGTGAGAGAGAGAGATGGAAGATGGAAGCTGTAAACTGTAAGATGGAAACAGAAGACATACCACCTTGCTCCATGCTGGATATAAAGCTGTGGTGAATGTTAATGCTGCGAGTCCCACCATCCTATGCTTAGGTTGTGTATATGTGAAAATAAAGCCATATACCCCAAAGACACGACAAGCATCATTGACCATAATTCCAAGGAAACTGAGCCCTGCATAGGAGCAGGAACCCCTGGAGTTTTTTCCTGCTCAGAGACTGGGGATAGCATGTAACAATATGCTAATAGTACAAAACACACAATGCATTTAAAACATCTAGAATTTAAGATAGCATGGGAATACAAAAGTCTGCACAGCACAATCATAGTAATACAATAGAAAGAGAATAAAACTTAAATTCTATTTTAAGTGCCTTTTGACTTTTTTTTTAAGAAGGCCGAAAATTTTGGGGAGTATAAGAGCCAAATCAATGCATATATTAGGATACAGTGGTCAGAAAAATGCACACATTTTAGAATAAATAAAATGCAGAAATGCCCTATATTGGCGGAAAATACTTTTTTTGAAAATGTGTATCTTAGGCAAAATTGCATACAACAATGTGCATATTAGGAGGATTTTGCACCAAAATTCTGATGAAGTGTCATGAGCACTTGAAAAAGAAAATTGCAAACTGATGTAGAAATATGGAGAACTGAACTTAAGTTGGGGAGGGGCAGTGAGAGAAATGGTTTTCATGCATTCAACATGAACACTAGAAAGAGAGTCCAAATAGTTTTGAAGTGAGTGACAGAGGAGGCTGAAAAATCTTGCCAGAGCCCCAGATCTCAAAGTTGAAGCAACTGTGTCTCCAACATGGCCAGCACCACCAAACCTTCTGCACGCTCTTGGTCTCTAGCTCCCATCATTGTCAGTTAGCCTAGTCAAGGTCCACGGATGACTGAATCACACAGCAGATGGAGGTCATGGTGTTGGCTCACCCTCCTCTGTGTAGGAGACACCCAGCTCCACCCTCTAACCTTGCAAGAGGCGGGAGCCAAGTTTCATTGCTTAATTGCTTAAATGATAATAGATGATGACTTAATTGGCCATTCTTTAAGTAATGTTATTGACAGTAGTTACATTGCAATTATACTGTACTTATGCTTTTTAAATAGCAGCATTTAGAACAATTACACCTTAATGCTTGTTGTTAGATATCTCCAATTGCACAAATATGCTAATCCTCCACAAACAATGGAGGCAGTTAGTGTGAGGTTGTGTGAATCAGGGACAAGCACAGCAAAAAGCAGAGCACATGGCCTAAACGAATTGTAAATCACACTATAACCATCAAACGCTGTACAGCACAATGAGACTGTGACCAAAACAACAGATTATGCTCAGCTATTAGAACGAAGAAGAAGGGGGGTGGGAAAAGAAATACAGCCTAGCCCAAGAATATAGCAATTTGCTCAATAATATAGCAATTTTGCTCATGTAAGACACACCACAGAGGAGCAGGAATCAAGATATGAGGAATCTTTTCTCAGATGGCAGAGCACAGCCAAATACTGAGCAAGTTATGATAAGCTGCCTCAGAATGGAAAGTCTCTCCTATCACACCACTGGATTATGCAATTCATTTGCTTTGCCTGTTATAAACTCATTTGTTTTGTGGCCCCTTGAAAGGTCTCTTTTCACACTTTGGACAGTGGCGTAGCAAGGCCAGGTGGTACCCGGTGCGGAATTTTTTTGTCACCCCCCCAACACTGAAATTGAAATCTGTCAAAGAAAACTGTGCAGGTGATCACGATGCAGATCCCGCCTTCTCCCCCTCCCTCCCTCCACCCCCCTCTGTCAAAGAAAGCCATGCAGGTGATACTGTTACTGGTCCTGATCCTGCCTTGCCTCGTCAGAGACATGGCTCATTCTTGCCTCCCTCCTCTCCTCTCCACCATTAAACCAGCATATGATCTCTCTCTCTCTCTCTCTCTCCTCAAACCAGCTGGGCTGCGGAGCTCTCCTAGGCACCACTTCTCCTCCCCACCCCCCCAAACCAGCAAGACTTCTTGAGCACATAACACAATTCCTGGCCTAACTACACTGGCTACCAGTTAGTTTCCAAGCCCAATTCAAAGTGCTGCTTTGGACCTATAAAGCCGTATGCAGTTCAGGACCCCGGTAAAGGTAAAGGTAAAGGTAAAGGGACCCCTGAGCATTAGGTCTCATCGTGACCAACTCTGGGGTTGCGGCGCTCATCTTGCTTTATTGGCCCAGGGTCAATAGCTTCCGGGTCAATAGCTTCCGGGTCATGTGGCCAGCATGACTAAGCCGCTTCTGGTGAACCAGAGCAGCGCACAGAAACACCGTTTACCTTCCCGCCGGAGCGGTACCTATTCATCTACTTGCACTTTGACATATAGAATAGAATCATAGAGTTGGAATAGACCACAAGGGCCATCGAGTCCAACCCCCTGCCAAGCAGGAAACACTATCAGAGCACTCCTGTCATATGGTTGTCAAGCCTCTGCTTAAAGACCTCCAAAGTAGGAGACGCCACCACACTCCTTGGCAGCAAATTCCACTGTCGAACAGCTCTTACTGTCAGGAAGTTCTTCCTAATGTTTAGGTGGAATCTTCTTTCTTGTAGTTTGGATCCATTGCTCAGTGCCCGCTTCTCTGGAGCAGCAGAAAACAACCTTTCTCCCTCCTCTATATGACATCCTTTAATATATTTGAACATGGCTATCATATCACCCCTTAACCTCCTCTTCTCCAGGCTAAACATGCCCAGCTCCCTTAGCCGTTCCTCATAAGGCATCGTTTCCAGGCCTTTGACCATTTTGGTTGCCCTCCTCTGGACACGTTCCAGTTTGTCAGTGTCCTTCTTGAATTGTGGTGCCCAGAACTGGACACAGTACTCCAGGTGAGGTCTGACCAGAGCAGAATACAGTGGCACTATTACTTCCCTTGATCTAGATGCTATACTCCTATTGATGCAGCCCAGAATTGCATTGGCTTTTTTAGCTGCCGCGTCACACTGTTGGCTCATGTCAAGTTTGTGGTCAACCAAGACTCCTAGATCCTTTTCACATGTACTGCTCTCAAGCCAGGTGTCACCCATCTTGTATTTGTGCCTCTCGTTTTTTTTACCCAAGTGCAATACTTTACATTTCTCCCTGTTAAAGTTCATCTTGTTTGTTTTGGCCCAGTTCTCTAATCTGTCAAGGTCGTTTTGAAGTGTGATCCTGTCCTCTGGGGTGTTAGCCAGCCCTCCCAGTTTGGTGTCATCTGCAAATTTGATCAGGATGCCCTTGAGTCCATCATCCAAGTTGTTGATAAAGATGTTGAATAAGACCGGGCCCAAGACAGAACCCTGTGGCACCCCACTAGTCACTCTTCTTCAGGATGAAGAGGAACCATTGATGAGCACCCTTTGGGTTCGGTCAGTCAGCCAGTTACAAATCCACTGAGTGGTAGCATAGTCAAGACCGCATTTTACCAGCTTCTTTACAAGAATATCATGGGGCACCTTGTCAAATGCCTTGCTGAAATCAAGGTAGGCTACATCCACTGCGTTCCCTTCATCTACCAGGCTTGTAATTCTGTCAAAAAACGAGATCAGGTTAGTCTGACATGACTTATTTTTCAGAAATCCATGCTGACTATTGGTGATCACAGCATTCCTTTCTAGGTGCGCACAGACTGTTTGCTTAATGATCTGCTCCAGAATCTTCCCTGGTATTGATGTCAGACTGACTGGGCGGTAATTATTTGGGTCCTCTCTTTTCCCCTTTTTGAAAATAGGGACAACATTTGTCCTCCTCCAGTCTGCCGGGACTTCGCCTGTTCTCCAGGAATTCTCAAAGATGACTGCCAGTGGTTCTGAGATCACATCTGCCAGTTCTTTTCATACTCTTGGATGCAGTTCATCTGGCCCTGGAGACTTGAATACATCTAAACTAGCCCAGTATTCTTGTACTATCTCCTTAGTTATTCTGGGCTGTGTTTCCTCTGCTGAATCATTTGCTCCAAATTCTTCAGGTCGGGCATTGTTTTCTTTATCCGAGAAGACTGAGGCAAAGAAGGCATTGAGGAGTACAGCCCTTTTGAACTGCTTTGAGGAGGGACCGAGCAACGGGAGCTCACCCCGTCGCGGGGATTCAAACCGCCGACCTTCTGATCAGCAGGTCCTAAGCTTTGTGGTTTAACCCAAGGACCCCAGTACTGTACCTCAAAGACCACCTCTGCCCATATAAAGCACCCTGGACCTGGATTTCATCATCTGGAAGATCTGGAGGGTGGTGATGTGAAAATGGACCTTTCCATTTTGTGGACTCCCTGTTTGTGGAATGTTCTGGCACCATCATTATATAAAAATCATTTTTAACCAGGCCTTTGCCTCTTAATTATCTTTGGCCTTGAGTGGGTGGAATATTTTAATCCCGTCTTTTAAAAATAGGATTTTCCTTTAGGGTTTGTATTTTTCCTTTTATGCTGGTTTCAATGTATGTATGTGTTTGTATGTATTATATTGAAAGTTGCTTTGAATTACCTTGGTAAAAAAACCAATAAATTTAAATAATAGTAATAATACACTACGTCTTTTTGAACCGAATGATACAGAGCACACTTAAATACTGTGCTAAGCTAACTGTCCCAGAATCATGTACTCCCTCAAGCTGGATTTCATGAAAATAAACCCTGAACATAACCTCATATAGGCCCTGTTCTAAGAGCTGCATTTTATAGTACTCACTTTAGTGTTTTAAGCCCTAAATAACTTAGGCCTCACATAGCTGAAAGACCTCACAGGTGCAGAACCTCACACGGAGGCTCAGCAGAGGGGAAGCTCTTGGGAGTTTCACAGCCCTCAGAATTGGGGGGGGGGGCTGGCCCAGAAGATTGTATTCTCTGTGGAATTCCCTAAATTGTGGGGAAATCCCCAAAGTAGTTTACAAAAGGCAAGCCGGTAAAAGCAAGAAAAAATTACAACCCTACTTTAAAACGTACAGAAGTTAAAATACTAAAACAGATTAAAATTACCTCAACTTTCTAAGCATCTGGGTAGGTTTGTTTTTAAACAGGGGCAGAAAAGAGAACTGTAAATATATGTGTGTGTTCATATACAGATGTGCACCTTTCTCAAACTCGAATCCCCAGATATTGTTGCACTACAACTCCCATCGTCCCTAGCTACTAGGACCAGTGGTCAGGGATGATGGGAGTTGTAGCTCAACAATACCTGAAGGCTGACTGTGGGGCTGGGTGTGTGTGTGTGTGTGTGTAAGGTGTCCCTGCCCCTTTGAGCCACAGGTAGCCAGCTAGGAGCGCCCATCACTCTCTCTCTCTCTCTCTCTCTCTCTCTCTCTCTCTCTCTCCTAGCTGGCTCCCAGTGGCTCAAAGGGACAAGAACGCGGCTGCGAGAGTCAGGGGGCGGAGCCTCTTAGGGCCGGTCGGGCACCTGGGACCAAGAGCGAGCCCGCCCGTGCCTGCTGCTGCATTCCATTTCCAGCCCTTTTGCTCGTGGCTTATCGGACGTGAGGGCGCCCTCCCCCCACCTTCTTGTCAGTCGCTGGAGGAAGCAAAGGGAGCCCCCCCCCCTATCGCATGCACCTCCTCTCCCTCCCTCCCTCCCTTCCGGGAGACGCTGTAGCTTCACGCTCCTTCACCCAGCTCATTCCAGAGGAGCCTTTCTGGTGCCATTTCCCGCGCGTGCACACCTTCTCGCAAGGTCCTGACACAAATGGGGGGTGCTTTGCTGGTGCTTTGCCAATCACTGTAGGCTTGGGAGTCGCGGGTGGGGGGCCTTCAGGGTGGTACCCCTCCTTAAGGATGGTACCCGGGGCGATTCCCCACCCCACTCCCCCTTGCGACGCCACTGACTTTGGATAAGATCAGGGCTACTTCTCTTCTTTTGTCTAAGTGTGTGTTTTTCTTTTTTTAAAGGTAAAGGTAAAGGTACCCCTGCCCGAACGGGCCAGTCTTGACAGACTCTGGGGTTTGTGCGCCCATCTCACTCTATAGGCCGGGGGCCAGCGCTGTCTGGAGACACTTCCGGGTCACGTGGCCAGTGTGACAAAGCTGCATCTGGCGAGCCAGCGCAGCACACGGAACGCCGTTTACCTTCCCGCTGGTAAGCGGTACCTATTTATCTACTTGCACCCGGGGGTGCTTTCGAACTGCTAGGTTGGCAGGCGCTGGGACCGAGCAGCGGGAGCGCACCCCGCATATACCGTATATTTTTTAAATAAAAGATTTTCTTGGTTTAACTTCAAACAGATGCTAAAACATCATGTTGGGGGTGTGGCTGTTTTGCATATAGAAGGTCTCAAAATTACATGCAGACAAGTCCATCTTGCCAGAAATTCGCACCAAAATGCTGATAAATTTCCATAAGGATTTTTTTTTTAAAGAAAGAAATGGAAACTGATAGGGAAACTGAATATAAGATTAGACAAATGAGAAACTGAGAGAAACCAAAACTGACATATTTACCCCATGCATCAAAATCAACATATTCTGCTCTACTTGAGTCTTTTGTGGTTGATGTCTGGGCTGGGCTGATATGCAAACCCAGCTGTTGCAACCAAAATAGTGTGGCCTTTAACCTTTTGATGCATGCTGCCCTGGGATCCTTTGGGAGGACAAGAGGGCTACAAACTGAATTAATAATAAAATAAATAATAAGCAGAGAGACACAGTGATATAAGAAACTGCCTTATATCATGTCAGGCCAACAGCCTGTCTGTATTGTCTACATCAGGGATGCCCAAACTTTTTTCAAAGAGGGCCAGATTTGATGAAGTGAACATGCATGAGGGTCAAAGTTGTTGAGCTTTTTTTAGGATTTAAGTTGTTGAGCTTTGTTTGCAATTTTAGCCCAGAGTTGTTGAGCTTTCTTTAGTATTTAACCCCAAAATTGTTTCATTTTTTTTTTTAGGATTACATTTGTGAAGCTTTTTTGGGAATTTTGCCCAGGAAACAAACTTCCTTGGGGGCCGGATTAAATTGACTTTGGACATGCCTCGTCTACACTGTCTGAGAGGCTCCCCAAGGTTTCAGACAGGACATTCCTTGTCCTACTTGGAGATGTTGGGGATTGAACTTGGAGCATTCTGTCTGCCAAACAGATGTTCTCTCCCACTGAGCCACAGCCCTTCTTCCCCTGTAAGCTGCGGGCAGGAGGGGAGGATTGCTTCCTTGAGAAATACATCAGCTGGGAGACATCCTTCTGGCAATAACCCAGTTTAGTAAGGTTTCATGGCATCTTTCCTTTGCAGGCAATTTCTACCTCATAATGGATGAGTGTCGTATCTCCCAAGATCCATTAAGGGGTTTATTTTATTTCTTGTTTTCTCCTTTTCCTTTTTAAGAAATATAAAGTCAGTGATCACGAGATGTTGAGGCTGGCAATGGAGAGGAGGGAGAGACAGCACCTGCCTGATCAGAAAATGTGTAAAAAGGACTCTGACAGAATGAAACATGGGACTTCATTGAAATCTCACTTTCTTGATGTGACTCATCTATTCTCCTCCATCCATTGCACACAGGCACTTCCAGACGAAGCAAAAATGCATTTCGAAAGCTTTCACAAGGGCTCGAAATATCTTGCTGTGACTCAAAATGTCAGCCAAAACACATCCACCAGGACAGCATAAATGTAAATATGAATATCTATAATAGCAGGGAAGGCCCCCAGTTCAGTCCCTGGAAATGCTCCTTCCTGAACCCCAGGAGAGCGGCTGCCTGTCAGAACAGACCAGCCAGAGCTGCTGTTCTGGTGAGCTGCACTTCCCATCCTCCCTGACCAATGGCCAGGCTGGATGGAGGGGGTGAATGGGACTTGGAATCAAGCAACATCTGCAGGGCGCCATGTTGACTAACGGCCTGGCACTGCCAATGCTCAGCTACATGGACTGGTGGTCTGGCTTATTACAGGGCAGCTTCCAGGGAGCTCAGGGCAGCACATCTGCTTTCTTCCCTCACTTATTGTATCCACAGAACACCCCTGTGAAGTTGGTTAGGTTGAGACAGAAGGACAGGCCCAAGGGCAGCCAGGGAGGTTCATGCCCAAATGGAGAGTTGGGTCATATCCTTCCTAGTCTCACACTGGCCTACCACATCTCAGCATTATTGCTTCATCCATTGTTGATAAAGGCATGTTGCACCAATCAGAGGGCTTCTTGTGCAGATGTTTATGTCCCCCTACTCTGAAAAGCAGGGGTCACCAACCTGGTGCCCTCTAGAGATCATTGGAATGCAATTCCCCATCATGCTAGTGGAGGCTGGTGGGAGTTAGAATCCAACAACATCTGGAAGGCATATCCTTGGTTATCCCTGCCTTAGACCCAATATGGTTAATTGTTTTAAATGTGTTTTATTTTATTTGAAGTTGTATTGTTCTGACATTTTGATGTTTGCAACCCTGCACTTATTTGTGAGGAAAGAAGTGCTGAATTTAAGATGGTCCCCCTGCACGGGGTGCCGAGCCGAGGGGGTGCAAAACTACAACAACAACCTACGACATCCTTGCTCAGGGCGTCATATTACCAAAGCCGACCCCTGAGGAAAGGGAAGGTACCAAAATAATAGCAAATTAACATTCCGATAGACATTTTCTTAAACTCTCTGCTTCCTCCCCCCCAAGGCAAAATATGTGAAACCATTCAGGAAGATTAAGGAAGTGCAAAATTATTAATTATTTGATAGCTGTGTTTCTAATTATTCTAAGCTGTGTTTTGTTGTTGTTGTTGTTTTGAGATTCCTTGGTGTGGGATGTAATCCACTGGGAGCAGTCAAATATAACATTCCTTGTTTTGCTAGAGTGGACATGCAAGGGAATGTTTGGTCCAGCCAGACTAAACTTCCTGTTCCTCCTGGGCTGGAGCATCCTTCCTTTCATGCGACTAGTAGGTGGGCGTGACCTTTCCAGACCTGGTAAAAGGCCAAGTCATGCAGACATCTCTCTCTCTTTGATCTTCTTTTTCGTCCTGCGAATTTCCTGATTCACCTGAACTGTACTGCTGGCTGCCAGCCAGCAGTCCCCCAGGTTATCTCCCATATGGGGTAAACCTGTTTGCACATGTTTGTAACTTTAAGCCTAAAGCCTTCCTTCAGGGATCACACTGTGCTCTGCCTGATCGTGAGTAAAACTACTTTTTGTTACTTATGAATAAGACTGTGGTGTCTTTATTCTTTTAGGAGGGATCAAAGGAGTCTTACCAGGAATAATAGAACATATCTCAATTGGGCAAGCCAGATTGAATTGTTTATTGTCTTAAGAGGCTCACATGAGTCTGCAACCAGCTTTCTGCTGCGTAAGAAGGGGAATGCGCTCTGCTCAGTGAAGAAACTTGCTAGCGCAAGTTAGGAAGGATATTAATAATCAATATATGGTCTCCTGTTCCCACACTTAGTAATTCACCTTGCTGGTGTGGGGAGAGGACACACCCCTACTCTTGGATATTTTCATTTCTTTAAGAAAATATTAATGGAACATTCTTTCTAAGAATTCACTGTGTCATCACCAAAACTGCAAGTCCCAGGATTCTTTTATGGAAAGACATGACAGATACCTCAGCAGAAACTAATCTAAATCTTGTAGCATTGCTGTGCATTGATTAACATTCTGGCTTTATTATGGGCTGCATCATCATGTCATATCCCATCAGTCAACACATCTCTTACTGCAAGCTGCAACTCAATTTTCCTGAAAAGAGATTCCAGTTAATGGTTAGAACACCACTAAATGTCTCCCCCCTCCCAACAAATACATTATCTATTTGTATGGTCTGGATCCATTCAAGTCAGCAAGTTATCATCTCACTGCCATGAGTTGACTTTCTCGCATCCGGCCTGAAAACACAATGCCCTTCAGTCCAAATCAAAACTTTGCATTGATTCTACAAATGTCAAAATCTTTATAAGGAAACCTTTAATACATATATTACTTATTTAGATTTGAGCACCCTTCCTATCCCAAGGTTCATTAAAAGTCATAAAGTAATACACTGCAATGTCTTTGAATAATTCATCTGAATTAAAAGTCAGCCAAGTCCCTTTCATAGAAATTCTCAACGTGCCCGTACAAATTTGAATATTTGCCAAAGGATTGTCATGTCATTTTTAAAATAATAATTTTGAGAAGCCCTATTTGCTTTTGATCTAGCATTAGATTGTTGGGGTGGGTTGGCAAGGGCAGGAAAGCTTGTCAAATTATCCTGGAAGCTGAAAATTGGTTTCCAAAACAGGTAAGAATGGTTCAGATGTTAAAAACCCCTAATGAAATATTGTGCCTTTATTGTAAGCATCATTTTGCCCAAAGAGAAGTAAGGATAATACAAGGTGGGGGATGAGCCCACTGTTGGTTAATTTGGTCTGTTTAAAAGTACAGGTATAACAAAAAGGAGCAAGTACTCTTGGGTGAGAGAGCCCCAGCAGAGATTTAAAATCACAAAACATACAGCAAAACAAAGTTCGGAAATATTGGCTGTTAGACCTTTAGAATATCCCCTTTTAAGCTGCTCCCAAAGTGAAAAGCATGCTAGACTGAGAGTCCAGAGCATTGCTGGCAGGATATGCAAAAGAAACGGATAAAAATACTGCAAAAAACCTCTCTCTCTCCCCCAGTGGCGCTGCAAGGGGGGGTAGTGCACCCCAGGTGCCATGTCTGGAGGGGTGACAAGAAGGCACCCCATGGGGTGTTCACCCCGCCGCCCCCAACCATCGCACCGCCGCAGTCGCATGTGGAGGATCCTCTGTTCGCGGCTGCTACTACGTACAATGCATGCGTGGTGTTGCACGCATGCACTGTATGTAGCAATGCCGCACATGCAGCCTACGTAGCGATGCCACACATGCGTCGTACGTAGTGGCGCAACATGTGCGCAACCAGCAGTTTGCCCTGCCCCGGGTGTCAGTTAGCCTTCGCCTCTGCGCTCTCTCTCTCTCTCTCTCTCTCTCTCTCTCTCTTTCTCTCTCTCTCTCTCATCTTCATCCTTCATTCATAAAGGAAACTATTTGTACTCAAAACTCCAGTCATTAGTTACCTGTGGTAAAAATGGAAGGATAGCATTCTCTCCCCACAGCTAGTTCTCACATTCACAAATATCATTTATGGATAAGCTTATCATCAACGTCCCGAACCAAAGAACGTTCCCTCCAAAGAGTGTATAGTCCACCTTCCCCTTCCCCTGGGCTGCAAAGCATGGGCACAATGTGGGGGAGGAATTTTATATGAGAATTTTATATGACATTTCGTCCACTTTTTTGCAGTGCACTGACCCAATCCTATGTTCTCGTGGTTGCCTGCAGATGGTTCACTTCTCCGGATTTTGCAATGCAGTTTAGGTGTGGAAAACATGGACACACACACACACAAATATACATGTTATTGGGTTGTGGCCAGCTAAGTTTTACTCAGTGTAGACCCACTGAAATAAATGACCCTCAGTCCTTAATCTCAATGGGGCTACTCTGAGTAGGGCTGGCATTATTGTTGCTATTCACTCATTGCTTTTCACATAAAAGACATATCCAAGTGGGAGAATAGAGGGAGTCTCAAGAGACTGTCAGGGTTCCCCCAAAATTCCTAATCAGATCCAGAAATGAGACTAGCCAAAGTTGCACCATAGAGGAAGGGAGTTGTAAGGCAAAAGGAGCAGGTGGTGCACCCCCCAAATCCGGGCTGGACTATCTTTTCTCATTGAACACCTCTGCCTTTGGGAGGGATCACTTGAGTCACTTTCAAGACCGGGGTGGGGGCAGGGTCTGAGAGGGAGAGCACCTCTTTGACTAAAATGTGCATTGTGTTTTATTCTCTCTTGGTTACTGAATGATTTGATGTATATGAATTTTCCAAGGGAGCTGTTGGGGGCCCCCTCCTACTGTACATTAATTCAGAGGCAGAGGGGAGGGTGGGGACTAGGCAGCCCCTGACACTCTTGTGCCGATGGGACAGACATTGGCTGTGACAAATAGATAAAAATAGATAGGAATGGATGGAAATATGATTTGGACACGCATGATTTAACAATGAAATAATGGAACCACAGAGGGGGTAGAGGGAAGTCGGGGGGTTGGAGAAATCCCATATTTTGGTACTGTGTTGAATGTACAAACATTATGTAAAATGATACAGTTGTTCAAATTTTTATTTTTTATTTCTTAATGTTTATTGTTATATGATGCTTGTTATAATGAAAACCAATAAAAATATTATAAAAAAGACATTTCCTGTGACTTTATTGCCCTGCCTAGCGTGTGCTCAGAAGCTGCCAATGGCATTCTTCCTCCAAGTTGCTGGATGGGCACAACTGTGCCAGTCACTCAGATGATTTGATGCTGTCGGCAGGTTTAAGAAACCATTTGTCTCTTCAGCTCTAAGAGAAAGCGGATGTTGCTGGGGTGCAGCAGACAATACAATCCCTCAGCCCACCCCTCTACTGCCACTTCTGGTTGAGTGAGGATTGTTGTCACTCTTATTCGGCTACATGCTTATGACATATAGCCAGTGAGATTTGACTATGTGATGATGTCTGAAGCCAATCAGATGATGTCTGATTGCCACATGCCATCACTCTGGCAACTTGAGAGTGGGGGGAAAAGCGGGGGAAGGCTATGGAGAGCAGGATCTCCGCTGCTTGCACTACAGTGGTGCCAAAGAGGCAACACAGGTGAGTAGGGGGTCTTTTGTGAGACATTCTCCCTTCAAAATACCTCCGCTTTACAGAACTTTTGGTTGAGTCCCAATAGATACCTTGGAAACTGCAGAAAAGTGGGATAAAACAAATTCAAATAAAATGATGTGAGCACGCAAAATAAATCCTACTTAGTTCTAAAGGGGGACCCATCCTAGACTGGAAAGTGGGAGGCTGGAGGGAGGCCAGAGTGGATTTATATGGCCTTGGCCCTTTTACCTGCTGATGCCAGGTACATCCACATGCTATGCCCCGTGTGCCCCACCTCCCTCTGTTCCAGCTGCTGCCACCTCCCAGTGCCCAACCCTGAAAATACTGGAGTGAGTCAAAGCAAGAAGGTGAAACAAAATTAATTCACATTTCCCATATGTGAATTTCCCCCAGAGAAATGTTGCACATCTCTGCAGACTTTTACATTGGGACCTATGAATTCATGCATGCAAATTCCACTGCTTTAGTCAGCCTTCCTCCACATGTGGCATGCATGAGGATGAAAGAATTAGAAAAAATGAGAGAAAGGGGGAGAAAGAAAATGCAGAAGGCAGTTGCTCTTGCAGCAGACAGCACTTTCAAAACAGCTGTTATTGGGGAAAAGATGTATTCACACAGAGAGATACCATCAGAGGGTGAGGCTCTAAACATTAACTGCCCATCCATCAATCCTCATAAAAAGAGCTCCGGACCAGTGGGAAGGAGGAGGAGGAAAGAGTCAGACTTGCCGGTAATGCCATAAATACACATGTGGTTTTTACGTACCTCCTAGAAACAACCAAGGGATATGCAGTTTGACAGATGCACACAGCGGTGATATGGGATTGGTGGTTACAAATGCAAGGTTACTGGGAGGAACAAATGAGCAGTAATTTACTATGTATCTAGCTTGACTACACTTGTGGCCATGCTGATTAATATAGGATGGTGACCACAGTGGACAGTTTGGAGAGACTGTCTCTCTGGGCATGTCGCAGGTTCCATGCAGTAGTAAAGGAATGAAGATGAATGCAATATTTCTAATCAAATCTCTTCCACTAGCATCTGTTTGCCATTCAAAAGAAGCAGAGATAGGACAATGTATGTTTTAAGAGTCAGCACAGAAAGTGGGTTTTCAGGCACACCGTCCTGGCTCCCAGGTATCCAGTGCTTGGACGCTTGGGTCGGTTATTGTTAAATGCTTTATTCCAAAATTTGCTGTAACGCCCAACTCAAATCAGCCTACAGGTTAGAACTTCAGGAGTTCACAGGAGAGTTCAAAGATACATAAAGGTAAAGGGACCCCTGACCATTAGGTCCAGTCGCGGATGACTCTGGGGATGCGGTGCTCATCTTGCTTTACTGGCCGAGGGAACCGGTGTACAGCTTCCGGGTCATGTGGTCAGCAGGACTAAGCCGCTTCTGGCGAACCAGAGCATCACACGGAAACACTATTCACCTTCCCACCGGAGTGGTACCTATTTATCTACTTGCACTTTGACGTGCTTTCGAACTGTTAGGTTGGCAGGAGCAGGGACCGAGCAACGGGAGCTCACCCCGTTGTGGGGATTCAAACTTCCGACCTTCTGATTGGCAAGCCCTAGGCTCTGTGGTTTAACCCACAGCGCCACCCGCGTCCCTTTCAAAGATACATAGCCAGGCACTATCTAAGGTAAAAAAAGGTAAAGGACCCCTGGACGGTTAAGTCCAGTCAAAGGTGACTATGGGGTTGAGGCGCTCATCTTGCTTTCAGGCCAAGGGAGCTGGCATTTGTCCACAGACAGCTTTCCGGGTCATGTGGCCAGCAGGACTAAAACACTTCTGGTGCAACAGAACACCGTGATGGAAACCAGAGTGCACAAAAACACTGTTTAACTTCCCACTGCAGCTGTACCCTATTTATCTACTTGCACTGGTGTGCTTTTGAACTGCTAGGTTGGCAGGAGCTGCAAAAGAGCAACGGGAGCTCACCCTGTCACTGGGATTTGAACCCCCAACCTTCTGATCGGCAAGCACAAGAGGCTTAGTGGTTTAGACCACAGCACCACCCGTGCTCCTACGATCTAAGACTACCCTTTTGAGGAGAAGGTCAGGCAGTCGTTGGCACAGTGGCAGCCTGGTCAAGTATACAGACACTCACACAAGTAGGCTGGGTCTGTTGGGATTGCTCATGCCAGAATAGTCATCACTGCATTCTTGGCAATGGAGGCAGAGCTGACACTCACTGTCTAGTCTAACCCAATGTGTCTACCCAGGGAATGCTTCACTAACAGGAGCTGGTGCTGGAGTAAAGTCAGAGAGACAGGAGGAATGTCAGGAGCTGTGGGGCCTCTGGATCTGACACAGGCCATTCTGGTGGGTCCCACCCACAACTTGGGAGCATGTAGAGGCTGGCCTACAGCCCCGAGCTAGCATCAAGGCCTCAGCATGCTACCCTCTAGGACCCATTATGGGGAGGCCATTCTAAGCTACAGAGCCTGCCCAATGCCCTCCACCAAGCAAAATGTTGTGACAGATCTTCCACAGGAACAATAGATACCCAAGTATATTCGTGCTATGAGGAAGGCAAAAACCTCATGGCCTGAAGACAAGAGTGGCTTGGAGTAAAATTCCTTCCTCCACAACAGGCGCCCCCTGCACTAGACATACAGCAGCCTGTCATTCTGGTGGTAGTACAGTGGTATCTCAGGTTACAGACACTTCAGGTTACAGACTCCACTAACCCAGAAATAGTACCTCAAGTTAAGAACTTTGCTTCAGGATGAGAACAGAAATCGTGCAGCGGCAGCAGTGGGAGGTCCCATTAGCTAAAGTGGTACCTCAGGTTAAGAACAGTTTCAGGTTAAGAACAGACCTCCAGAACGAATTAAGTTCTTAACTTGAGGTACCCAAGGTAGTTATAGAAGGAGGACGAGGACTATGAGGGCACCCTTTGGACTGTCTCACAAACAATTAGTTTTCAGGCGATACAGAGGAAGGCTTATGGGATATGTTATTGATGACCTGGTTAGTGGGGTGGAAGTGGAAGGATCATTAGGCGCGAGTGATCATGCTCTTCTGAAGTTTACTATACAGCGGAAAGGAGCAGCCAAGCATACTAGGACTCAATTTCTTGACTTTAAGAAAGCCGACTTCATAAAACTTAGGGAAGTGCTGGGTGAGATCCCATGGACAGTAATACTAAAAGGAAAGGGAGTTCATGATGGCTGGGAGTTTGTTAAGAGGGAGATAGTAAAAGCACAACTTCAGGCAATACCAATGAGACGGAAACATGGAAAGTGCCTAAAGAAGCCAGGGTGGCTATCTAAAGAACTTTTAACTGAGTTAAGATTAAAAAAGGATGTGTACAAAAAATGGAAAAGGGGGGAAACCACCAAAGAGGAATTGAAACAAATGGCCAGCACATGTAGACACAAAGTCAGAAAAGCTAAAGCACAGAATGAACTCAGGCTTGCTAGAGAGGTTAAAAGCAACAAAAAAGGCTTTTATGGGTATGTTCGTAGCAAAAGGAAGAACAAAGAAACAGTGGGGTCACTCAGAGGAGAAGATGGTGAAATGCAAACAGGGGACACAGAAAGGGCTGAACTCCTCAATGCCTTCTTTGCCTCAGTCTTCTCCGATAAAGAAAACAATGCCCGACCTGAAGAATTTGGAGCAAATGATTCAGCAGAGGAAACACAGCCCAGAATAACTAAGGAGATAGTACAAGAATACTTGGCTAGTTTAGATGTATTCAAGTCTCCAGGGCCAGATGAACTGCATCCAAGAGTATTAAAAGAACTGGCAGATGTGATCTCAGAACCACTGGCAGTCATCTTTGAGAATTCCTGGAGAACAGGCGAAGTCCCGGCAGACTGGAGGAGGGCAAATGTTGTCCCTATTTTCAAAAAGGGGAAAAGAGAGGCCCCAAATAATTACCGCCCAGTCAGTCTGACATCAATACCAGGGAAGATTCTGGAGCAGATCATTAAGCAAACAGTCTGTGAGCACCTAGAAAGGAATGCTGTGATCACCAATAGTCAGCATGGATTTCTGAAAAATAAGTCCTGTCAGACTAACCTGATCTCGTTTTTTGACAGAATTACAAGCCTGGTAGATGAAGGGAACGCAGTAGATGTAGCCTACCTTGATTTCAGCAAGGCATTTGACAATGTGCCCCATGATATTCTTGTAAAGAAGCTGGTAAAATGCGGTCTTCACTATGCTACCACTCAGTGGATTTGTAACTGGCTGACTGACCGAACCCAAAGGGTGCTCATCAATGGTTCCTCTTCATCCTGGAGAAGAGTGACTAGTGGGGTGCCACAGGGTTCTGTCTTGGGCCCGGTCTTATTCAACATCTTTATCAACGACTTGGATGATGGACTCAAGGGCATCCTGATCAAATTTGCAGATGACACCAAACTGGGAGGGGTGGCTAACACCCCAGAGGACAGGATCACACTTCAAAACGACCTTGACAGATTAGAGAACTGGGCCAAAACAAACAAGATGAACTTTAACAGGGAGAAATGTAAAGTATTGCACATGGGGGGGAAAATGAGGGGCACAAATACAAGATGGGTGACACCTGGCTTGAGAGCAGTACATGTGAAAAGGATCTAGGAGTCTTGGTTGACCACAAACTTGACATGAGCCAACAGTGTGACGCGGCAGCTAAAAAAGCCAATGCAATTCTGGGCTGCATCAATAGGAGTATAGCATCTAGATCAAGGGAAGTAATAGTGCCACTGTATTCTGCTCTGGTCAGACCTCACCTGGAGTACTGTGTCCAGTTCTGGGCACCACAATTCAAGAAGGACACTGACAAACTGGAACGTGTCCAGAGGAGGGCAACCAAAATGGTCAAAGGCCTGGAAACGATGCCTTATGAGGAACGGCTAAGGGAGCTGGGCATGTTTAGCCTGGAGAAGAGGAGGTTAAGGGGTGATATGATAGCCATGTTCAAATATATAAAAGGATGTCATATAGAGGAGGGAGAAAGGTTGTTTTCTGCTGCTCCAGAGAAGCGGGCACTGAGCAATGGATCCAAACTACAAGAAAGAAGATTCCACCTAAACATTAGGAAGAACTTCCTGACAGTAAGAGCTGTTCGACAGTGGAATTTGCTGCCAAGGAGTGTGTTGGAGTCTCCTTCTTTGGAGGTCTTTAAGCAGAGGCTTGACAACCATATGTCAGGGGTGCTCTGATGGTGTTTCCTGCTTGGCAGGGGGTTGGACTCGATGGCCCTTGTGGTCTCTTCCAACTCTATGATTCTATGTGGACTGCTCTGCCTATTTCTACAAATGGCCTATGCATACTATATATTGACAAGCTGGAACATGTGCAGAGGAGGGCAACCAAGATGATCAAGGGTCTGGAAACCAAGCCTTATATGAGGAATGGTTTAGGGAGTTGGGTACGTTTAGCCAGAATAAAAGAAGACTGAGAGGAGCCACCATCAGATATCTCAAGGGTTGTCATGTGGAAGATGGAACAAGCTTGTTTTCTGTTGCTTCAGAGGGCAGGACCTGAACCCATAACTTCAAGCTACAAGAAAGGAGGTTCCAACCTGGAAGAACTTTCTGAGAGCAACAGCCATTTGACAGTGGAACAAACTCTCTGGGAACATGGTGGACACTCCTTTCTTGGAGGTTTTAAAGCAAAGGTTGGGTGGCCATCTGTCAGGGATCATTTTGCTGTGATTCCTGCACTAGATCACCCTCGGGGTACCTTCCAACTCTATAATTATATGATTCTGTGATACCACATCACCAGCCATGCCACTTCTATGTTTGCAGTAGCATACCGTAATACATGGTATATGAGTTGTGATCTAGGTATTGTCCTGTCCTAACCACAAGTGGTAACTGGAACTCATGAGGAAGGCTTCACCCAAGGATAAGGAACCCATGACCAAAAGCACAGTTGGACTGCAACTGCCATCATCCCTGAATAGTGGCCATGTTGGCTAGGACTGATGGGAGTTGGAGTCCCACAACATCTGGAGGGTGACATGTTCCCCACCCCAGGCATAGATAAGCAGATGGCAAGTGGGGGCAGGCTGGGGTTGCAGGACCAAGCAGACAACATGCTTTAACAAGACCTGGACCTCAGCTGAGGCCTTTTATTCCTCTTGGACAGTGCTGCCCCCCGCCCCCAAGGTTCCACTCCCTTCGTGAAGAAGAGAGAGCCTTAAAGGCATAGCTTTGTGGTCAGGAGTTGTTCAGCCTGGTGTAGAAAGTCAATCCCTTAGGAGGATCTAGGATCTCAGAGGGTGAGACTGGACATCCCAGTTTGGGACTTGTGGTTCACAGAGCTCTTTGTCCTCAGGCTCAGCACTGGTGTCTGGGTCTGGATTCAGCATCTCTACTGCATGCAGTACAAGTCTTCCTGATCCAGCTAACCCCTCCATCTCCGGATGCACCCACAAAAATGAAAAACAAGAGAGCATCCAAAATGAAACCCAAACCAAATGTGGTTTTATCTTTGTATCCTTTGTTTCTGGGTTGTCCTTTTCTGCATCAGCATTCTTGCTTCTGCTCACAGTTGGGGTTATGACTAGTACGTAGTGGACCAATTGCCCAGATATTTCGACACCAATCCAAATTCACTGTTGCAGCCAAATGGGAAGCCATCATGCCCTGTTCATGAACTTCCAGTGGCATTTGACTGGCTGCTTTTGGAAACAGGATGCTGAATGCCTTTGCGTGCACAACGTTCCAGGTTCAGACCCCAACATCTCCAGTTAAAGGAGCTCCATACTCAGGGGCTGAGAGAGTCTCTGCCCCATTCCTTGGAGAGTCACTGCAGGTTAAGAGTAGGCTCAATACACCCTTGTGTGACAGAGAACAAGCCTGCCTTATGCTAATATGGCCGGATGAACATTGCACTTTTCCATCAAGGGAATCCATCATTCTTTTATGGTTTTTCAAACTTGCATACTAAACACAACTCCCATCACAATACAATGGTGATGTCAATGAGCCCTTGCACTAAGAACAGCCATGCATGTGGTGCAGTCCTAGCACAAGAGCTAGACCACTTCATTCATTTCTTTCTCCCTCCAGGCAGAAAGCTCAGTGCCACCAATTAAGATGTGCTCTTGAGCGCATAATTTGCCATGCACGTTCTGAGGTTGGTGGTGCAGTTGCTAGAGTAGGCTGTACCAGGGGACGCGTGAGCACTGATTCTATTCTAACTTCCCCCTCTCTCCCATGTGTGCCTCTGTGTGTGTATTAGTTCAAACTGCAAGATGTATCAGAAAGGCTGGAAGAACAGGATACTCCCAAAGCGTATAGACAAATCCATTTAATAAGCTCACAATAGCAGTCTAAATATTGAAAATGGCTGCAGCACAGAAGGTAGAAAATAATCCTCCCTCTCCTCCTCCCCCTATGCCACTGGGAAGGGTGATGAGGAACAATGTGTTTAAACAGAAGGGGGGATGTGTTTAATCCAAAGGGTGAAACTAGGCATTGTAAGGGATGTGTGGCTGCTAGCAAAATGCATAGTCTTCTGTCTTTCTTGCCAATAAATTGTATGACTGCAGGCTGAGGCAGTCCTCCCCCACACAAGAATATGATGCCCCTTCACAGCTGGCAGATTTTTGTGGGCGTCACTTTCATGGCTGGAGATGGGTGGGTGAAAGCCAAGTATTCCCCATAATAGCCACATTAATAATAATAATAATAATAATAATAATAATAATAATAATAATACAGAGTACTCAAGGTACCTTCCAACTCTACAGTTCTTTGATTCTGGGCCCCAACCAGCTTGGCCAATGGTTGGGAAAGATGGGAGTTGTAGTCTAGCAGCACCTGGAAGGCACGACATTGGCTGAGCCCTCCCCAGAATGCTGTGCTCTCAGGCCCTGCTCTCAGGCTCCTCATAACAGTCATCTGGGGGTCCACTGTGAGAAGAGGATGCTGGACTAGATGGGCCATTGCCCTGATTCAGCAGGGCTCTTCTCTTGGAAATTCGCCAGGCACCAGGTGCGTTTTGCTACCGGCATGGGTGCAATTGCAGCCACATGGAGATCTCTGGATGCCAACTGACATCTCTGTCTGGCTAGCCTCTCCTTAAGCAGATAAGCAGAAGAGCTTGCTTATTGCATTTCTAGCCCAACTTTTTTTCCAAGGAATACATGGTTCACCCTCTTCCTACAACAACCCTGTGAGGTAGGTGAAGAGGCTGCGACTGACTCCAAGGTCACCTAGTGAACTTCATGACCGAGTGGGGATTTGAACCCTGATCTCCCAGGTCCTCGTCCAACACTCTAACCACTACGACACACAGGCTTCCTAGAGGACTTCTGCTGTTGGAGCTCTACAAATTTAGTAGGTAAATAAATATGGGAAAAGCAAAACATCACTTAAAGAAGTTTCTTTGATTTTTAAAAATTAGTATTCTGGATTGTTTTATTTGATGTTTTTTTAATGTGTTGTAAACTGCTTTGAGAATTTTTTCTTTAAAATATAAAGTGGCATATAAATGAAATGAATTATAAAAATACAGTGGTACCTCGGGTTAAGTACTTAATTCATTCCAGAGGTCTGTTCTTAACCTGAAACTGTTCTTAACCTGAGATACCACTTTAGCTAATGGGGCCTCCCACTGCTGCTGTGCCACCGCTGCATGATTTCTGTTCTCATCCTGAAGCAAAGTTCTTAATCTGAGGTACTATTTCTGGGTTAGCGGAGTCTGTAACCTGAAGCATCTGTAGCCTGAAGCGTCTGTGACCCAAGGTAACACTGTAATGAACTTTATTGGGGGGAAATAGTGCCTTGATTCCGTTGTGGCAACTGCAACCTAGGGCTGAGGTGCCATTTGGCAATCAGTGGACTTTCTAACACTGCTTCTCATGTTCCTGCTTTGGATCCCCTTACTGTAAGGTGAGAGCAAGAAACACGGGCTCTTTGGTCACAGAGTGTCATCCGGAAACCATTCAGCAAGAGAGAAGGAGATTCTAAGGTCTCTGCATTCTCTTTGCTCTTTAAAAAGTCCCTCTCGAACCAGACCATTGAAAATAAATTTCGGTCTAGCTCCATGCACCAACCTACGTGATGCATAATATATGCACCAGAGAGGGAAACATAGAAAGCTCCATATTACAGGCAAAACAAGCTATGGATGGACAGTGTACAATATACACAGTCCTACAAAGCACAAGACACAGCTGGGAGTAATTAATGGCAAAACCCACCCTCTAACCTCATACTTAAAAGATGGAAAAGTTCTACTCTTTTTTATGCATTAACACAAAGAGGGAAACAGCATGGAAGACCAATATATGTCAAGAGTACCACAGCTAGCATATGCAATGGGAACCTAAGGCACATCAGAGTGACAGGGACCAAGTGTTTGACTATGGGATGAAATCAGGGCAGACTTTCCAGGTTGTGCTATTGCTGAATCCTTGTGCTGGAGCCACAACAAGTCATAGTGGCTGCATTTTATTGTGTAAGAGCCAGTGTGGCAGAGTTGTGAGCGTGTCGGACAGGACCTACAAGACCAGAATTCAAATGGCATGTAAGGCTAGGATTGTTTCATTGGCTTTGGGTATTGGCAGCATGAATGAGAACGGACAATGGCTGCTAGAGCTGTGTTCGTATCACAGCCTCTGCATCACAAACACTTTCATTTTTCTGTTTTACAGTTTAAAGTACTCATTTTTACATCCTTAAGATATCAATGACTTCCCTTCCTCTTTTTCCATGGTTCATTTTACATATCATAAATCCCTGCATATTTTACAGAAACTATACTATTCAGTATTCCATTATTACAACCATCATAACTTATTTACACTGTTGAATTCATCTTAATGCTGCCAACATTTTCAGCTGTACACAGTTATTTTCCATATATTCAATAAAAGTTTTCCAATATTCTCTAAATGTATGTTCTTCTTTTTCTCTTATTCTATATGTTAAGTCTGCAAGCTGTGCATATTCTGTCAACTTAAGCTGCCATTCTTCTTCTTCTTTCCTCGCTCGTTTTCCATTTTTGGGTTAACAAAACACGGGCCACAATAGTGGCATGCATCAATAACCTTTTTTGACACCTGGGAATTTCAGACTGAATTATCCCCAACAGAAAGGACTCTCTTTCCCCCCGGAAAGTACTTTTAAAAAATAAATCAATTCATTATGGATCATTTCCCAATACTCTTTGAAAGAACATTCCCTCAACATCTTTGCATTTTCAGCACTTATCTGATTCAGTCTTATACATTTTAGCAAGCCTACTCAGAGTTAAATACCATCTGTAAATCACTTTCAAATAGTTCTCCTTCAAAGAATAACATGCTGTGAACTTCAAAGCACATTTCCAGAGGTTAAAATCTTTTTGTGACCTATATCTATTGCCCAGTGTGTCACTGAGGCTTTAACAAGCTTGTCTTTTGTTTCCCACTCTAATAACAGATTATATATTTTGGACAAAAGTTTCTCTTTTTTTGGTAAAAGTTCTTTTTTGAACTGTGAGCTTTGGTCCAGAAAACCATTTTTTTTTCTATCTCATTTTAACATTTCATGTAACGGATGGAATATGGGTCATAAACTTTTATAAATTTTTGCCTCCTCATACCAAAGACATTCATGCCAGCCAAATTTTAAATCATGACATTCTAAGTCCAGGATGACTGCATTATCCAATATAATCCATTCTTTTAACCAACACAAATAGGCTGCCTCATAATAAATCTGCACTTTCTTCACTACCAGGGCAAAACGGCAAGTGCCCTGGAGACATCAAAAGCCAGGCCACCAACACCAGCCAGACTTAATGGTCACCAGAAAATCAGCATTGAAATGTGGGAGAGGATCCCAGCCTAGCTGCGTTTTTTTGCCCATCTAATAAAAAAACAATAACCAGGAAAGGTAATGCAATTGCTCATATTTCAATTTCCAGTCTCTCTGTGTTACAAATCTTCAAGGATGTTTTCTAAAAGGAGATCACTTTCCCTACATCATGAAATGATTCTTCCTATTAGATTATGCACAGCAGAAGGAGCATGTCAAGGGTTTAATGTTTGCCTATTTCTGTTGCTTATAGTTGCAAAAGTACCATAAAATGTTATTATATGAATGCAGTAAAAGTTAGATGCAACTATAAATGCAAATTTTATATACCAAGGATTCCCTGCCTGAGTTGCTTCAGGTCATGGTGGATGTGCTTCTGGAGACACCTAGTTTGGTTGTCCTATGGGATTTTAACATCCATGCAGACACAACCTTACAAGGGGCCACTCGGGACTTCATGGAAAGCATGGCCTCCATAGGGCTGTCCCTGAATAGATTTGGCCCAACATAGTCATGGACATGCCATAGACATGGTGTTCACCTCTACTGATGTGGGTGATCTGACATAAACAAAAGTGAAACAAAAGAAGTGCCATGGTTGGATCACTTTTTGGTACAACTGGACTTCTCTGTGATCCTGAGAGAGGGCAGGAGAGTGCTCTGTTACCTCCGAGGATGTGGACAGGCTGCTTGGACGAGTGAAACCAGCCACCTGTCTCAATGATCCTTGCTCATCCTGGCTAATAAAAGCGAGCTGGGAAGGGCTGGGCGATGGGCTCTGTGGGGTGGAGAATGCTTCCCTCTGTGAGCCTTCCTAGACCCGCTGAAAGAGGTGGTTATTCAACTGTTTCTTAAAAAAAAAAAATTTGGACCCAGCCAATATGACCAACTGGAGGGACAAGGGCGGCGCTGTGGTCTAAACCACTGAGCCTATGGCTTGCCGATCATAAGGTCAGCAGTTTGAATCCCCACGACGGGGTGAGCTCCTGTTGCTCAGTCTCAGCTCCTGCCAACCTAGCAGTTTGAAAGCACGTCAAAGGTACCACTCTGGAGGGAAGGTAAACAGTGTTTCCATGCACTGCTCTGGTTTCTCCAGAAGCGGCTTAGTCATGCTGGCCACATGACCTGGAAAAACTGTCTGCAGACAAACGTCGGCGTCCTTGGCCAGTAAAGCGAGATGAGCGCCACAACTCCAGAGTCGTTCACGACTGGACTGTCAGGGGTCCTTTACCTTTACCTTAAATATGGCCAACTATCACCCAATCTCAAATCTTCCATTCTTGGGCAAGGTGATTGAGCGGGTGGTTGCTGAAGAATTGCAAGCATACCTGGAGGATGCGGACCCTTTGGATCCCTTCCAATTGGGATTCATGCCTCATCATGGGACTGAAACCGCCTTGGTCACGCTGGTCGATGATCTCCAGTGGGCTAGGGACAAAGGTGAAATCTGTGCCCCCAGCTCCCAGCATCTCTAGACAGTCCAGAAGGGTGTCATGGTCAGTGGAATCAAAGGCCACTGAGAGATCCAGCAGAACGGGTTCTGCTCCTTCCTCCTGGGCCATGTCCAGAAAGTGGTGGTGGGGGATGAGTGTTCAGACCCCTGGGCTCTCACTTGTGGGATGCCTCAGGGTTCCGTCCTCTCCCCCATGCTTTTTAACATCTATATGAAGCCACTGGGAGAGATCATCAGGGGGTGTCAGGAACCTCTCCAGGACCCAGCAGACCAGGGGAAGCGGGGAGAGGGAGCCAGCAGGAAAAGGCCTGACTTTTCAAAATGACACCCCGCAGATTCCACAACCCTCCCTTTCTAGACCAGACTCTCTGTTGTCAGTGGGAGGGGGAGAGCTAGAAGAGAGCCCAGAGAAAGGGAGTCTTCCAAGGGGCTGGGTGACTCTGGAAGCATTATTAGTGACAGTGAAGGAGACCAACTGACGTTCCCAGTCTGAGGTCTCGCTGTTGAGCACACCTCCAGGAAGGATGTAAACACAGAGGCAGGCTTAAGGGGTTCAGGCGCCAATCCAGCTCTACATCTCTTTTAAATCAGAACCAGTGAAGGTCTTGTGTGAGTGTCTGGAGGCAGTTGGAGGATGGATGGCAGCTAACAGATTGAAGTTGAATCCTGACAAGACAGAAGTACTGTTTTGGGAGGACAGGGGGCGGGCTGGTGTGGAAGATTCCCTGGTTCTGAATGGGGTAATTATGCCCCTGAAGGACCAGGTGCGCAGCCTGGGAGTCATTTTGGACTCACAGCTGTCCATGGAGGCACAGGTCAATTCTGTGTCCAGGGCAGCTGTCTACCAGTTCCATCTGGTACGCATGTTGAGACCCTACCTGCCCGCAGACTGTCTTGCTAGAGTTTTGCATGTTCTAGTTATCTCCTGATTGGACTACTGCAATGCACTCTATGTGAGGCTATCTTTGAAGGTGACCCAGAAACTACAACTAATCCAGCAGCTACACTGGTGACTGGGAGTGGCTGCGGTGAAGAAGAAGAAGAGGAGGAGGAGGAGGAGTTTGGACTTGATATCTTACCTTTCACTACCTTTAAGGAGTCTCAAAGCGGCTAACAATCTCCTTTTCCTTCCTCCCCCACAACAAACACTCTGTGAAGTGAGTGAGGCTGAGAGACTTCAGAGAAGTGTGACTAGCTCAAGGTCACCCAGCAGCTGCATGTGGAGGAGCAGGGAAGCGAACCTGGTTCACCAGATTACGAGTCCACCGCTCCTAACCACTGTACCATGCTGGCTCCTGAAAGACCTACATGGCTCCCAGTACATTTCCGAGCCCAATTCAAAGTGTTGGTGCTGACCTTTAAAGTCCTAAATGGCCTTGGCCCAGTATACCTGAAGGAGCATCTCCACCCTCCACCTCTGAGGGCCTTCTGGAGGTTCTCTCCCAGCGAGAAGTGAAGTTACAGGGAACCAGACTGAGGGCCTTCTCGGTAGTGGCACCCGCCCTGTGGAATGCCCTCCCATCAGATGTTAAGGAAATAAACAACTATCTGACTTCTAGAAGACATCTGAAGGCAGCCCTGTTTAGGGATGTTTTTAATGTTTGATTTTGTGCTTTTAATTCTATTGGGAGCTGCCCAGAGTGGCTGGGGAAACCCACCCAGATGGGTGGGGTATAAATTATAAATTGTGGTTGTTGTTATGATTCTCTCCATCTGGCTTCACTTGCTTTCATGTTAGGCTGAGTGAGGAGCCTACCTCGGACAGCTGGCTTTGGGTGTCACCAAATGGCAGCAAATTGTTAGTTCTTTTAATTTTTACTGTTGCATTGTTATTTCCAGGAATGTGGAGGGATGCCTCTGTGCCAAAGCAACTCAACCAATCTAGGTACCTATGCAATTTGATGCAGACAGTGAAGCACCATTAGCTGCTGTGCCTTGGCTGGCTCTCAGAATATGGTCCATCTTCTACAACAAAGGTGGGGGACCCTCCCAGTTGGGAGGCAGGGAGTGGTCAGAACAAAATGTTGCACATGTCTCCATGCTGCCTTTTGAACAAGGATGAGTAAATTGTGTTCCCTTTTCCTCATATGTTAATGGACTCCAATTGCCATCAGTCCCAGGCAACAGCTGGAAGGCACCACAACCCTTTAAATGTAAAAAAACCAGTTTAAAGAAAATAATGGAAAAACACAGTTAGGAACAGAGGAAGCTGAGTCACACCTTATACTAAGCTAGCCCACAGCTCAGTAATGTCTATACTGACTGGCAGTGACTCTCCAGGGTTTCAGGCAGGTGTCTCTCAGCCCTACCAGGAATTGAACCTGGGACCTTCTGCATGCACAGCAGGTGTTCTACGACTGACATGCAACCCTTTCTCTGAAATCAGATTTCTGGTGCCAGACCACATTTGAGAAATTCAGACCTGAAGTAGATGTTTTTCAGTTCCCAGCAGAGACCAGAGACTTTGCCAGTTGATTACTCCTTCTTTCTAAATGCTTCAATTTTGGAGAAGGACACTAGTTCAGTGGTGGAGCATATGCCCAGCATAGAGAAGATCCCAGGTTCAATTCCTGGCATCTCTAGGCAGGGATTAGGACAGGTGCACTGGGTTCTGCTCAACGTTGTGGGCGCCTGGTATGTGTGTGTGAGGGAGGGCCCACCTAGCCATGGAATATTGAGGGGGCCTAGCCCCCTCAGTGGAAATTTTGTGAGTGCCTGGGCACCCATGGCCCTGCAGAGAAGGCACCAGCGGCTTAGGAAAACCTCTGACTGAAATTCTGGAGAACTGCTGGCAGTCAGTGTAGGTCAGTGGTGGCCAACATACTCCCTTGTAGATGTTGTTGGACCCCAAATCCCATCAGATGCAGCCAGCACGACCAATGGTCATGAACTCCAAAACATCTGGAGGACACCAGCACTGCACTTGAAGGACCAATGGTTAAATATGGCAGACTTTAAACTTCAGATTTGGTAGGGAGGGCTCCTGGATCCATTCCAGACTTGACTCAAATTCAGGAAATGCGGGTGTTTGAACTCTGCAAACATGGCGTTGTTTTAAGTATATACTGTCCAGGTTCATACGTTTCATACGGGAAACGATGCCTTATGAGGAACGGCTAAGGGAGCTGGGCATGTTTAGCCTGGAGAAGAGGAGGTTAAGGGGTGATATGATAGCCATGTTCAAATATATAAAAGGATGTCATATAGAGGAGGGAGAAAGGTTGCTCTGGACATGGAGCAATGGATCCAAACTACAAGAAAGAAGATTCCACCCAAACATTAGGAAGAACTTCCTGACAGTAAGAGCTGTTCGACAGTGGAATTTGCTGGCAAGGAGTGTGTTGGAGTCTCCTTCATTGGAGGTCTTTAAGCAGAGGCTTGACAACTATATGTCAGGAGTGCTCTGATGGTGTTTCCTGCTTGGCAGGGGGTTGGACTCGATGGCCCTTGTGGTCTATTCCAACTCTATGATTCTATGATTCATATTTACTACATTGGTAATGATACATGGTTAGTAAAATAATAGCTTGTTTTGCTATAGAGGCAGCAGAAAACACATATTAATGGATTCCATTATTCCTAAGAAAGCCCCATTTATTGCTGTAAAGGGAAATCCAACTGGAATTAAGATACATGGACCTTGGCTATCGATCAGATTATTAAGCAAAGAGACTTTCCCCCCTTTTGTTGTTCCTATGGGTTATGAATTACTATAACTGCAACTAATTATTATGACGCCCAACTCTGGCTTTCCCCTGTTGATGTTCTGTGAGCTTCACCCATTCATCATGGATTACAACAGGACCTCATTAGCTTAAATTAATATAGAGCCTAGCAGGCAATTGTTTATTAGTACTTTTGAATTAAATGGCCTATGCCTTAAGTTTCTTGTTCCCATCAGGTTTGAATTTCAGCTACACATTTAAGTATTTATCCTCTGGCTCATGCACTGGCCTTTCTTTGGCAAGCACAGCTATGCTTGGAGTTGGGGAGTTTCTGACTTTGCTAACCTGCTGCCCCCCCCCCATTCTGTGGACTCCATCTCCCTTCGGTCACAGCCAGGAAGGCCATTTGTCAGGGATTATGGAGACCAACAGCATCTGGAGGCAGAGGCATGGGGGGGGTGCCAGGGGGGTGCACAATTTTTCTGGGGACATGAACCAGGCGCCCCCAGTAAGGCCTGACCCAGTGCTCCTCTCCACCATGGGCCGCGTTGGCTCACCAGGCTCCACCCTGAGTGGGTGGACAGACAGCTTAGCATGACCCGCTTTGCTACTCTGGCAGCATGGGCTGGGCTGGTTCCCCCCACCCATGCCACATGCATGTTGCCCACCCTGGGTGCCAACAACCGACACTATGCTGGTGCCTGGAGGTCAGCAGGCTGAGCAAGGCCACCCTTGAGTGTCATCATGGAAGAATGGTGGAATCTAAATGTAGATGTTACAATGGCCAGATGGGGTGTGGTCAAAGGGCATAGGTGCCAGGATTGTTGTAAGGAGACATGGTGACCACAAAATGGGGTTTTAAATAGGGACCAGGCATTCATGAGGGAGAGAAATACCTTCCCTGTAGCTATTGATCATAAAGACTATATGAGACATCCACATTCAAAGGTTGAATGCTGGACTGAATGCCAGTTGCTGGATTGGGGAGGGCAACAGGAAGAGAGGAATATTGCTTCTCTATCCTAGTTGTGGGTTTCTCGAGAGGGATCTGGTTGCTCACTCTCAGATAGAACCATAGAAATGTAGAGTTGGAAGGGACTACAAGAGTCATCTAGTCAAACCCCCCAAAATTCAGGAAAAGTTTGCCCAACGTGGTGCTTGACCCCACAACCCTGAGACTTAGAGCAGTGGTGCCGATTTGGGCCCCAGATTATGGGTGCCCAGTGGTGCACACAGTGGTGCCTGGGAGTCATGTCAGAGACCCACAAGAAAGATCTTTAAGTCCCAAAATTCTCTCAACATTGAGTTCCATAAATTAATTATGAATCATAAGGTCCACTGTTCTCAACCAGCTGTGCTTTCAGCTTCAAATCCCCTTTGCAAACTGTGATCTGTGACATACTGGAGCCAATCCTGGGATCAGGGTTTGAACTCAGATCTGGAGTCCAATTGCTTGAGTTGAATGATGCTGGTCTTCAGAATTTAGAAGCAATTTTAAGAAGTATCCCTCCAGTGTCCTTGCATACCTCTGCCAGCCTATTGTGTAGGGCTCTGGAAGATTTCTCAGAGGCTCTCTCTCACACATTATGTTCAAAGAGGAGGATCCATTTGGAGCATCCGCAATTAGGAGAAGTTCAGCCGTCACCTCAGACAGCCTTACAAAGATGCCCAGCCTGCCTAGCAGGGGCTGAGAAACCCAAGCTGGACCTACCTGGATTATCAAAACATTAATTGGCCCTGAAGCAGAGCCGTGAGGCCAAATGAAAGCTGCATGAACAAATCAGGGCTGCACCAAGGAGAAACCAAAAAGGCATTATTCTGCCAGGTTGAGGTTAGGCAAGCCACTGTACAGAGAATATGACAAGAGCTTCCTACTTTTAACAAGATCCTCAGTTCTCTCAAGGTAACTGTGCAGAAAACCTGATAATGAGGGTGTCTCAAGAAAAGAAAATGCAGAGTTGTCAGTAGAAAAGTCTTAAATTATAGCATATATACCTACACATACACACACAGAGAGAGTTACAAGTTTAACTACCTGGGAGCCCCTACTGCGAAGTACTTTGCATAATGGAATACAGAAGCAGGCATCCAGGTTGCACTAGTTCTGTTCATGAAAGCAACCTCTCGGGGGGGGGGGTAGAGTTACTATAGGCACAAATGTTCTCTGTGCTCCTGGTGGACTCCAGGGCTTGTTCTCATCCAACTATTAGGAAAACACACAGGGAACCAGTTCGTAAGAGCCACCTCAACATGGACTGGTGTGGTCTGCTGTGGCAAAGTGGCCAACTTCCCTAGGAACTGAGTCATGCACTTGCAGAGAAGGCTGCACCCCTTCTCTTCAAGGCTGCTCCCCTCTCCAGATCTGAGGGGCCAGAGATCTGGTGAACCTAGGTGAATTAACTTCTGGGCTTCTGCTCAAAGCATTTGCTGGAATGGCAGTAAATTAACCTTGTTGTCAGATAGATTGAGGGGTGTGGGAGTTTGGAAAATGAATTGTACAAAATTTGGAGGTGGGGAAGCTTTGTGCCATTTCTTGGGTGCAGAGGGCATATTTTGGGGGTAATTGTTCCTCATTTCAGAGTCCAGTCCATTGAGTGGGAGGTGTAGGAGCTTGCAACCATTCCAGGGCTCCAATTTTAAAGCCATTTTACCCAGTTTAGAATAAAATGGGAAGAGGAGAGAGACTGATCTTTGTGGATTCAACTTAATTTATTTAGCAGAGTAGTAAAGGCAGTCTGATTTGAAATGTAGGATAAGAAGAGACATGAAGTGAATGGGGTGGAGAGGGCAGTTTATATGAAAGGGAATCAAAAGGAGACCATCAGTGGTGGACTGCAAGCCCATTAATCGCTCCTCTCACCTTGAATGACCTTGGGATGCAAGGAGGATATGCTGCAGTGATACTGAAAGTGAAAAAGAGGCAAAATTGGGGGGGGGGGACTACCCACAAATAAAGGAAAAGGTTAAAGGAGTTTGAACTGTTCTTCAGCTATGCAAAGCAAAAATGCCCAACCTGGAGAGATGTGCCAAGGCAGGTCTAATTTAGAGATTATTTATGATTTTAGTGCAGAAACTCACAGGTGACTGCACATTCTGGCGGAGGGATGCAAGGATGTCCATAGCTCCTGAGCACTGGCAAATGCTGAGGAGGAGCAGGGGGAGGAGCATCAGGGCAAAACAGAACCAGAAAATATGGTTGCTGATTCTTAACATTCTCCATTGTGGGAGTCAAAAACTTTTCCAGTCCCTTGCCACATTTGCAAACCAGAGGAACTGCAGACATAAAAAGAGCCCTGCTGGCTCAGACCACCGGCTCATGAAGTCCAGCATCTTGGTTTCATGGAGACCAACCAGATGCCCATTATGAGAAGCTTACAAGAATGGCCTGAGTGGAACAGTGCTCCTGCCTGTGACATGAGAGGCAGAACCTAACCTAACCCTAACCCTAGGTATGAGTATATCACGTCTGGTTCATCCACGGGTCCAGATTTGTCCATAAATGTGGGTGGGAGCACAGCAACCTTTACACAGTTTTGATATGAAAAGAGGAATGGTTGAATGCAGTAGTGCCACTTTGGAAAGAAGTGCAAGTGAAAGTCTCTCGAACTCCAAAGTCCAGGAGCCCAACACATATAATAGAGGGAGAAAGATGGCATTGCTGATCCTGCCCCAATGCGTTCCCTTTGTGGACACAACCCAAAGGCGCAAAAGGGACACCTACACAGGGGCTCCATGGGACCATCCATCCAGCTCATCTGGTGCTCCCAGTCCTATAAATTGCCTCCACTGAGGATGGGGAACCTGTGGCCCTCCAGAGGTTGCTGGACTCGCAACTGCCTTCAGTTCCAGACAGCATGGCCAGTTGTTAGAGATGATGAGACTTGTAGTCCAGCAACATCTGAAGTGCCACAAGATGGTACCTTGATCTAAGATGTTCCATCTCAGACCTTTGGGTTGTGTGGGGGCCATGGATGTGGGTGAACAAGGTTGAGAGCAGAGCCAGCCCCACTTCCACCTTCTCCATGCATAAGCAGCTCCATCTCTAGGGGCTTCCCATTGGCTTTGAAGACACCCCTATTGGCACGGGGCATTTGCTTGATCTCATGACCTGACCCTATCTCTTTCAGTTGCGGTGTTGTTCTAATCGGATTGCTTTATCATTTATTTTAATTATGGGTGTTTGTATTCCAATATATGCACAACTGGTTTTTATATTTTATAAACCATTTAGAGTATAAAAACCAGTTGTGCATATATTGGAATACAAACACCCATAATTAACCAATGAGACCCCTTCATGGATCATTGCCTTGCCGTGACGAAGGGGCTTGAAGAACTCAGAGAAGCTATGAGCTATTCCGTGCAGGGCCACCCAAGATGGAGAGGTCATAGTGGAGAGTTTTGACCAAACGTGATCCACCTGGAGCAGGAACCGGCAAGCCACTCCAGTATCCCTGCCAAGAAAACTCCATGGACAAAGACAATAGGCATATGAAAGTTATGACGCTGGAAGATGAGCCCCTCAGGTCGGAAGGCGTCCAACATGCTACTGGGGAAGAGCCGAGGACAAGTACAAGTAGATTCAGAGCTGATGAAGCGGCTGGGCCAAAGCCGAAAGGACGCTCAGTTGCGGATATGCCTGGAAGCGAAAGGAAAGTCCAATGCTGTAAAGAAAAATATTGCATAGGAACCTGGAATGTAAGAACCATGAACCTTGGTAAGTTGGATGTGGTCAAAAATCAGATGGCTAGAATAAATATTGACATCCTGGGCATCAGTGAACTAAAATGGACGGGAATGGGTGAATTCAGTTCGGATGACCATCATATCTATTACTGTGGGCAAGAATCCCGTAAAAGAAATGGAGTGGCCCTCATAGACAACAAAAGACTGGCGAGAGCTGTACTGGGATGCAAACTCAAAAATGATAGAATGATCTTGATACGAATCCAAGGCAGACCTTTTAACATCACAGTAATCCAAGTTTATGCACCAACTACTGGTGCTGAAGAAACTGAAATTGACCAATTCTATGAAGACTTACAACACCTTATAGAAATGACACCAAAGAAGGATGTTCTTCTCATTATAGGGGATTGGAATGCTAAAGTAGGGAGTCAAGAGATAATAGGAACAACTGGCAAGTTTGGCCTTGAAGTTCAAAACGAAGCAGGGCAAAGGCTAATAGAGTTCTGCCAAGAGAACAAGCTAGTCATCACAAACACTCTTTTCCAACAACACAAGAGACGACTCTACACATGGACATCACCAGATGGGCAGCATTGAAATCAGATTGATTATACTCTCTGCAGCCAAAGATGGAGAAGCTCTATACAGTCAGCAAAAACAAGACCTGGAGCTGACTGTGGCTCAGTTCATCAGCTTCTTATAGCAAAATTCAAGCTTAAACTGAAGAAAGTAGGAAAAACTACTGGGCAAGTAAGATACAATCTAAGTCAAATCCCTTATGAATACACAGTGGAAGTGAGGAACAGGTTTAAGGATTTAGATTTGGTGGACAGAGTGCCTGAAGAACTATGGATGGAGGCTCACAACATTATACAGGAGGCAGCAACAAAAACCATCCCAATGAAAAGGAAATGCAAGAAAGCAAAGTGGCTGTCCAACGAGGCCTTACAAATAGCGGAGGAGAGAAGGCAAGCAAAATGCGAGGGAGTTAGCGAAAGATACAGGAAATTGAATGCAGATTTCCAAAAAATAGCAAGGAGAGACAAGAATGCCTTCTTAAACGAGCAATGCAAAGAAATAGAGGAAAACAATAGAATGGGGAAAACCAGAGATCTGTTCAAGAAAATTGGAGATATGAAAGGAACATTTCGTACAAAGATTACCATAATAAAAGACAAAAGTGGAAAGGACCTAACAGAAGCAGAAGACATCAAGAAGAGGTGGCAAGAATACACAGAGGAACTATACCAGAAAGAAATGGATGTCTCGTATACCCCAGGTAGTGTGGTTGCTGACCTTGAGCCAGACATCCTCGAGAGTGAAGTCAAATGGGCCTTAGAAAGCACTGCTAATAACAAGGCCAATAGAAGTGATGATATTCCAGCTGAACTTTTTAAAATTTTAAAAGATGATGCTGTTAAGGTGCTACACTCAATATGCCAGCAAGTTTGGAAAACTCAGCAGTGGCCAGAGGATTGGAGAAGACCAGTCTACATCCCAATCCCAAAGAAGGGCAGTGCCAAAGAATGCTCCAACTACCGCACAATTGCACTCATTTCACATGCTAGCAAGGTTATGCTTAAAATTCTACAAGGCAGGCTTAAGCAGTATGTGGACCGAGAACTCCCAGAAGTGCAAGCTGGATTTCAAAGGGGCAGAGGAACCAGAGACCAAATTGCAAACATGCGCTGGATTATGGAGAAAGCTAGAGAGTTCCAGAAAGACATCTACTTCTGCTTCATTGACTATGCAAAAGCCTTTGATTGTGTCGACCACAGCAAACTATGGCAAGTTCTTAAAGAAATGGGAGTGCCTGATCACCTCATCTGTTTCCTGAGAAATCTCTACGTGGGACAAGAAGCTACAGTTAGAACTGGATATGGAACAACTGATTGGTTCCAAATTGGGAAAGGAGTACAGCAAGGCTGTATATTGTCTCCCTGCTTATTTAACATATGCAGAATTCATCATGCGAAAGGCTGGGCTGGATGAATCCCAAGCCGGAATTAAAATCACCGGAAGAAATATCAACAACCTCAGATATGCAGATGACACAACCTTGATGGCAGAAAGTGAGGAGGAATTAAAGAACCTTTTAATGAGGGTGAAAGAGGAGAGCGCAAAATATGGTTTGAAGCTCAACATAAAAAAAACGAAGATCATGGCCACTGGGCCCATCACCTCCTGGCAAATAGAAGGGGAAGAAATGGAGGCAGTGAGAGATTTTACTTTCTTGGGCTCCATGATCACTGCAGATGGTGACAGCAGCCACGAAATTAAAAGATGCCTGCTCCTTGGGAGAAAGGCGATGGCAAACCTAGACAGCATCTTAAAAAGCAGAGACATCACCTTGCCAACAAAGGTCTGTATCGTTAAAGCCATGGTTTTCCCAGTAGTGATGTATGGAAGTGAGAGCTGGACCATAAAGAAGGCTGATCACCGAAGAATTGATGCTTTTGAATTATGGTGCTGGAGGAGACTCTTGAGAGTCCCATGGACTGCAAGAAGATCAAACATTTCCATTCTTAAGGAAATCAGCCCTGAGTGCTCACTGGAAGGACAGATCCTGAAGCTGAGGCTCCAAGACTTTGGCCACCTCATGAGAAGAGAAGACTCTCTGGAAAAGACCCTGATGTTGGGAAAGATGAAGGGCACAAGGAGAAGGGGACGACAGAGGTCGAGATGGTGGGACAGTGTTTTCGAAGCTACAAACATGAGTCTGACCAAACTACGGAAGGCAGTGGAAGACAGGAGTGCCTGGCATGCTCTGGTCCATGGGGTCACAAAGTCGGACACGACTAAACAACAACAAAACCATTTAGAAGCCTTTCTTGGCATTAGGTGGTATATAAATTTATTATTATCAGTATTAACTATTATAACAGTAACGTTGAAGAGGGTTGGGAGGAAATTAAGATACGGAAACATCTGGAAGAATTCACAGGAGCTGAGATTTCGAGGCATGGTCTGCCATGCTTTATGAGAGGGCCAGGAACCTCAGGCCTGGGGGCCGAATGTAACCCCCACTCCAGGCTTTCCTACCTGCCCCCGCTTGTCAGGTTGAAAAGTGTCTGTGTTCGTGGATGTGTTGAAAGTAGCTGCTGGCACAAATTTAAAATTTGCATTCGTTGCCACCCACTTTTGCCTCTGGCTCTAGCATGCAGCCCACAAAAGTCTACCTGGAAGGGAATGTGGCCCCTGGGCTGAAAAAGGTTCCCCACAGCAAAGGCCATGTGCCAACGTCACTGCGGAAAAATGCTGCTGGGCTGAACATAAAATGACGTCTTCTTTCTCTGCTGCAACAATTTCCCTCCCCACCTTTATTGGTTGTTGCCCAGTCGTCCCCCCCCCCATCTATCTCATTACACTGTTTTATTATTCAGGAGAGCCTCTTGATTAGAAGAGTCCCCCAAGGCATTTACAAATAAAAAAATTCCTTTCATTAGGATGTTGTTAACTTTTCAAAGAAAATTTTTAATTTTTCTCTTCTTTTAAATAAGAGAGAGCATTAAAAAAATGAGCAGGACTCATCAAGCCGCATTTATTCTGATGGTGTTTTCTCCTCTTCTTCCCACAGCCCAGCTCTGGTCTCTGAAAGGCACCGATGACATTCCCAGTTTGCCTGGCTCTTCAGAAATTGCTCCTGGTTGCCAGAATGTCCTCTTGGGTGGTGCCCATGTAACACAAACCTATGCATACGTGTTTATTTCTCATCAAGGATCTCAAGCTTCCCTATATGGATCTCCTTCCACTCGATTGTAGTCTCACACCAACCCTGGAAAATAGGTTAGGCTGAGACACAGTTACTGGCCCATGAAAATTCACCAGCATTTAATAATGAATTTCTCCAAGCACACCCAAGTTTTCTAAAAGTAGCTTTCCCTAATGTAAGAAATATCTTTATGTTAATTTTACCAATACACATAATTTTTATGCTTATTTTACCCCAGTGTCTGCATTTTTGGACACATTATGCAGCTGGGGGGGGGGGATGCTATTCAAAATTCAGAAGAGTGCAGATTTTTAAGGAAGGCTGTGAATTTGAAGGACGCGGGTGGTGCTGTGGGTTAAACCACAGAGCCTAGGACTTGCTGATCAGAAGGTCGTGGTTCGAATCCCCACGACAGGGTGAGCTCCCGTTGCTCGGTCCCTGCTCCTGCCAACGTAGCAGTTCGAAAGCACGTCAAAGTGCAAATAGATAAATAGATACAGCGCCGGCGGGAAGGTAAACGGCGTTTCCGTGCGCTGCTCTGGTTTGCCAGAAGTGGCTTAGTCATGCTGGCCACATGACCCGGAAGCCCCCTCTGCCAATAAAGCGAGATGAGCGCCGCAACCCCAGAGTTGGTCACGACTGGACCTAATGGTCACAGGTCCCTTTACCTTTACCTTATACATGTATGTATAGAAAAAACTTTAAATCTATCAAGGTTTATCAGAGGCTTTTGATATCATTGACTATTACATCCTTCTGGACCATCTAGAGGATCTGGGAGCTGGGGGCACTGTTATACAGTGGGTCCCCTCCTTCCTCCTGGGCCGTGTCCAGAAAGTGGTGGTGGGGGGATGAATGTTCAGACACCTGGGCTCTCACTTGTGGGGTGCCTCCGGGCTCCATCCTCTCCCCCATGCTTTTTAACATCTATATGAAGCCGCTGGGAGAGATCATCAGGGGGTTTGGGCTGGGTGTTCATCAATATGCGGATGGTACCCAGCTCTACCTCTCTTTTAAATCAGAACCAGTGAAGGCGGCGAAGGTCCTGTGTGAGTGTCTGGAGGCAGTTGGAGGATGGATGGTGGCTAACAGATTGAGGTTGAATCCAGACAAGGCAGACCTCCCAGGGCATAGCGTCATTCCAGGTACACTTGTGTAGGAAATGGTGGCCTGTGGCAAATAGGAAGATGGCAATAGTACTAATTGCAAATCTCCCCAGCCACCCACCCACACAAAAATCTTGCAGCAATTTTCTTTTTTGCCCCACAATAAAACCGGAAATACACTCCTTTATATGTGTAGGAGAGAAAAACAAACTGAGCTGAAACTTCTCTTTGGAGAATGTCCAGCTCAGCTCTAGAGCACACAAAGTGCACACTTCAGAATCAGCAGTCCATTTTTTTTCTGCCTTTTGCCCTCCAACGCCAGGAGGGTGTGTTCTCCGCCTCCTCCCAGCCTTAGGTTGGAGGAAAGGTTGACCGCTGAGGAGGAAACCACAGGAAGCATTAGGAGGCTGTGGTTCGAAGGCCATGTATGTCCTGGGAGAGCTCATTAGCCTTGATTGCAACATGAAACATGCTTCAGAGTGCAGAACGGAGTGCAGAATGAAGGCTTTGAGATTGCTTGGCTGGCAAGAGAGCAGAGCCCAGTGTAATTGCCAGAGCCGCTGCTAGGGAGCTGGCAGTCCAAACCTATTATTCCATTCTTTAATTATGATCATCTCCTGCCCTCACCCTCAACAAACCCAGGACTTTCCAACAATCAGAGCACTCACTGCTTCCACTTGGCAACATGCAAGTCAGCCTTGCCAGATCTGAATGATGGTAGCAAAGGAAAGGAAGGGGCTGGCAACGTTCTTGTTAAAAATTTCAACTGATGGTTGGCAACAAAGTCTATACAGTATATTGTTCTTCTTTAAAAACTTTGGGTTGCATTTGCCACCCAGAGGGAAATGCTTCCAGAGGGCCGTCCCCTCCTTGATCTCACCACTCCTCAATGTCTTGGCAAGAGCAGGTGAGAAGCAGTAGGAATGCCGGGGTCACAGGATCAGAGGATCAGAAGCAGGGCCTTTAGTCAGCTACGGGCTTTGGAAGAGGCCCAGTGATGTAGCTTGTTTTTTTCCCAACAAGTAAAACAAATTTGGAGGGGTGGTGGTGGAATTGTACAGTAGCCCAAAGCATCCAAATGCATTTTCAACTTGAGAGAGGTGTGTTGCAAAAAGGCATTAAAAATACTCAGTACCTGAAATCTCCCACCTATTTTACAGTTTCCCCCCATCACCAACAAACAAACATTTACTCA
This sequence comes from Podarcis liolepis, assembly GCF_965112155.1. NCBI lineage: Eukaryota > Metazoa > Chordata > Lepidosauria > Squamata > Lacertidae > Podarcis > Podarcis liolepis. The sequence goes on from NC_139564.1 coordinate 78,124,154, forward strand.
GAAGTATGATTAAATCTGGCCAGGCTCACTTCCAGGAAAGAGTGCAAACAACTAATGCCCATATAGAGTACTGTGGAGAAGGAAGTGTTCACTTCAGACTGAAAACCCTTGCAGTGTACTCAGCACAAGAGGAGAATTTGTTGAGTGCAAATTTAAATTTTTGTTCTAGAACCTTATCAATAAGTAAGAGAGGCCCCTCAGGCTACTTATAACAAGCAGCTTCAATTAAAATTCCCAGCCAATTAAACCTGCATTCTTGAAGTATTCCCACAAATCAGTTAGTTAACAGAGGCAAGACTAGGGTGTGTGTGTGTGTGTTCATACTTTTCTGTTTCAGGAGAAAGAAGTAAATCACCAGGCAAATAAATTAGAAGTTGAACAGGCTTAAGTGAAGAAGCTGGAGTAAAGCAAGGCAAACACCACAGAGATGCTCCAAATTTAGATTTGCTAGATTAAACCATTAAACCTGGCAAGGGATGGGGAGAGCCTGGAGTTATCTCCCCAGGGGACCACACATTGGAAGCACTTTCCTTTGCATTAACCACTACTAGCTCGCCTGCGCCTTTTCATCTCTGAAAGGAAAGGACTCCCTTTCTTCTACCTGTGAAAAACAGACACCATCTTCTTCATTTAGGTCTACATGATTGCTCTGTGCTGAAACACAGCTGGAGTCGCCATGGCAGCATTTTGTCTCTCTTCCTAGAAGAAATTCTTCCACATGCTGTCAGTCTCAATGGGCTTCTCATTACTGCCACCATGGCCACCTTCTCCATGCATGCATTCAAAACAATGTGTGGGAAGGCAAACTGGGTAGGGGGAGAGGGTGCCTGCTCACTCTCAGTGACCCCATACACACAGCAGACATGTACCGTCTCCAATGCAGAAAGAGGTGAAGATGCAGGATAGATAAAAGAAATGACTTCTTCAAGTATGGCAGAGTTAAACAATGGATCTCGCTCCCCCAGGAGGCAGTGAGGCCACCAACGTAGATGGCTGTAAAAGAGGATTAAGCATATATTCCTGGAGGAGTGAGCCATCACTGGTTACTGACTCTGATGGCTCTGAACACCAGTTGCTGGAAGCCACTGGAGGGGAAAGTGCGCTTGCACTCAGGTCCTGCTTGTGGGCTTCCATGGTCATTTGGTTGGCTGCTGTGAGAACAGGATGCTGGGCTGGGTGGGCCACTGGGCTGATTCATTCATTGACAGTTGCCTATGTTGGCTGGAGCTGATAGCAGTTGTAGGCCAACAACATATAAAGGACCTTGCTGGATGGGTTGGAGGTGTTGACCTCAAATGCCTTTTATGCAGCTAGCACACAGAAGAAGTAAAGGACTGATAGAGAACCTCTATCAGTTCAGATTGTGGTTCAGCCACTGTTGTTGGCCACTGTGATAACAAAATGTTGGACAAGATGAACCTTTGGCCTGATCCAGCAGCCAGGCTCTTCTGATGTTCTTATGACCCACTCAGTTTCATTGGTAAAATTGCACCATATACCTTCCATGGCATTTGTTGGCCCAAACTCAAATTCAGAGCTCTGATCCAGAACCATGTGCATCCTGGGCCATTGAAGTGGAGGAAATGTGTGGACGCAGCTCTACTTCCCCCATCAAAGGAAGTGGGGAAGCCACTTGTGGCCAAAAGAGATGCATAGGTACCTCACATGTGGCTCCCTTACCCAGGAGAAAAAATTGTTCATTGGCTGTGATGCATCAAAATCAAAAAGGCACCTGAACAATACTGGAGGGGATTTTCCAGAGCCAATTTAAATCCCCACCAGACCAAAACAAGAATACTAACTTACACAAACATGCCACCTACTGACACCCAAAGCAGCTCCAACAATGTGGGTAACTGTGCAATAAATATCTGTAAATTGTGCTTAAGGGTTGGGAATTTGGAACCATAACAGCAAGGCTGATGTGCAGAAGCTGAGATTTAAATCACAGGCAACCCCTTTGGCATTAATTCAAAAATAGATTTCTAACGATTGCCTGCATGGACGCTTGCCACAGCCTCAGCTAAATTATTTCCTCCCCAGACTTTGGCTGTAAATAACATAACAAGCATCTTGACCTGCTAAGACAACTAGGGACCTTGATCTATGGACAAAAATTACCTACCTCATACCCAATTTTCCAGTGTCTCTTACACCCAGAGTGGCAGCAGGACTGTGAAGCAGCTTCCATGGCTAAACTCACCTATTTGTTGTCCCTGAGTCAAAGTAAAGTTATGGTGCAGAAGGGAAACTTCATTTCCTTCCCCACCCCCAACACTGGCATCATTCCAGCTCTACCTGGATAGGTGAGGAGGTGAGGTGGGGAGGCTGCAGTGAATTTGGGGCTGCACAGATGCCCTGGAAGAGCCAAGATGGTGATCCCACTCAGTGCATCCACAGCCCCCACCTCATGACCACTTTGCCCTATTGCAGCCTCATCCAGGTAAGCTGAAGAGGAACCAGGGTTGGGGAGGGCATCTCTGTGGCTCCACCCACCCAACTCACCCCAATTCCTCTTTCTCATTTATGTATCTAGAGGTATGTTGTGGAAGGGGGGAAAAATCAAACCTTCGCATTGTGATTAGGGTAAAATTCTGCTCTGTTTATTAAGCTGAGGCCATTGCAGTATGCATACAGCATACTATTAGAATGCATACAGCTTACTATTAGAATGGGAGACGAAAGATGAAGAGGTAAAATCAGTTATGATTAAATGGGCACAAGATGTAGGTCACAACATTATGATGGAAGATTGGGGAAAATTATAGAAAACTGATTTAAAATTTACAGATTGTTCCCCATTGAAGGAGAATTACATGAAGATGATGTACAGATGTTACACAACACCAGTGCAGTTAGGGAAAATGTACAAAACTAGTTCAAATATATGTTGGAGGTGTAAGGAAAAGGAGGGGACATTTTATCATATGTGGTGGGATTGTAAGGTAATTAAATTTTTTTGGGAAATGATATACAACGAATTGAAGAAAATGTTCCATTTAACATTTGTAGGGAAAGATCTGACAAAGAAGCTGAAAAACATCTTCATGTATGCAACAACAACCGCGAGAGTTTTAATAGCACAAGGATGGAAGACCGAAGAAACCCCAACTAAAGAATCATGGCAAGAAAAAATGATGGACTATGCAGAACTGGCAAAACTGACATACAAGCTATGGTACAAGGATAACTGTGACTTTAAAGATGAATGGGAACCCTTTACAAAGTATTTGAAGATGCAACAAAATGAACTGGACTCCTTGGCTGGCTTTGAATAAACATTCACAAACTTTTTATTGATAATAATCAGCTAAATAGTTTGAGGATCTATACAACTGTGTAACATGCAGAAAACAGCATTTTTAGAGAAATCAAAGACTGGAACTGAGGGAAGCCATGGGGTGGGGGAGGGTGGGTTCTGTGGGGGGAGGGAGGGGGAGGGAGGAAAAATGGGGGGAAATAAGGATTTTATGTTTCTGGATATTATGTTTTGTTTTAATTTTGAATAAAAAAGTTATTAAAAAAAGATGAGGCTATTGCATTGAAGAAGTTGCAATCTTCTGAGTTGATTGATGGGAGGTCAGCAATTTTTATAGGCACAACAGAGCTATCACAATAGGAAGCTAGAAGAAAAACACATGAAAACTGCATTGCTGATCAAAAACCATACTCCTTTTACTTTTTCTCTCCACTTCATAGGACTCTCTTTTTTCCACTCTAAGGGAGACCTGGCCTTCAGAAAGAAACAGGCCCAGAGTGTGACAGTCCTGGCAGACCCCAGACACAGACTGTTTTTCCTAGTCACTCACATGCACACCTGTGTACCCACATCTGTTAGCAATAACATGCTGTGGTAAGGGAGAGAGATATGTAAGAGGAAAAGACTTGGGAGTTTAACATGGTAGTTTCAAGCAGTGCTCCTGATGGAGCTGCAAGAGCACTTTTGCCTAGAAAACTCTCAACATTCTGCCCAGACGCTGAGGTCCAGCTCTGAGGGCCTTCTGGCGGTTCCCTCATTGCGAGAAGCAAAGCTACAGGGAACCAGGCAGAGAGCCACAGTGGCGCCCGCCCTGTGGAACGCCCTCCCATCAGATGTCAAAGTGATAAACAACTACCTGACATTCAGAAGACATCTTAAGGCAGTCCTGTTCAGGGAAGTTTTTAATGTGTGATATTTTAGTGTATTTTTGGTTTCTATGGAAGCCGCCCAGAGTGGCTGGGGAGGCCCAGCCAGATGGGCGGGGTATAAATAACAAATATTATTATTATTAACATTCTGCAACCATTCCTTTTGTGCAGCCTGGTGCTGTCCAAACAGAAGTCCAACTGGACTACAACTCCCATTGGCCACAGTCAGCAGAGTTGTGCTGCCTGGCACTGGTGAGAACTGTCTTCCAGGTTCTTTGGACGACACCAGGTTGGGGAAGACTGCTTCTGAATGTTTGCAAAACCTCAAGGGTTTTGTCAAGTGTCAAAAATGAAGGTTCACACACACTCATCATCTTCTCCTTAGAAAGTTAGGCTAAGGGAGGAGAAAGGCCGACATGGGATGGGACCCACCACGCTACCTGGGCAAACCACTGTGCCGATTGGCCAGTTGCAGAAGCTAAAAAAGTAGACTCAAAAATGTCACCTCTGTTGGGATCACGGGAAGCAGAGTTTCAGGAAATTAGACTTCACACAAAGGGAGACAAGAACCTGCAAAGCAGACTTCAAGTGAGTGATGAGTTGGACTTCTGTTTAGTTTGGAAATCCTAAGGATTTACAAGGACTCTTGTGCCTCACCCCCCAAGTGGTGTATGAGTGGGCTGGGGGGTTACAAAGGGATAGTAGCAAACGCCTGAACACACCATGTTTCAAAACAGGGATGGAGGCAGGAGGACACGAGTAAGTCCAGCCCCAAACATCTCTGTGCATGTGTGATCCCATGAACATTGGTCCTGACCTTCCCGTGTGGAGTGGGAAAGTGTGCAGGGTCATCCTTGTTTTTACGAGCGTTCACTAGACTGCAAAAGAACCTTCTGTGCTTTATCAGGGTATCCATTTGCAAGGAAGGTTCTGCCTTATACAGAGTTGGATCATTGGATCATTGGTCCACATCCACGGGTACTGGCTATACCAGGGATGCAGAACCTGTGCCCCCCCCGAATTTGCTGGGCTCAAAATCCCCCCAGCCCCAGTGGTCAGGGGTGATGGGGTTTAGAGTCCATCTCTCTGGGGATTCAGACAGGACTCTCCCCCCCCCCCAGCCTTGTCTGGAGTGCCAGGGCTGACACCTTGGGTCTCCTGCAAGCACAGCATGTGCTGTGCCACTGAGCTGTGACCCTCTGGGAATAATTATGCCTGGAAAGTTGTACACTGATATTCTGAGGGTGGGGGAGGATGCAAGAACTGAACCACCTATTTCTATTTCCTTTTTTGTGCTGGTCCCCAAAATACCCTCAGTGATGTTAAAATAAACATCATCTTCACTTTAAAACCTTAAAAATGAAACGTGTTTTTTCTCTACAAAAATATCACCTTCATCTGGTTGTGCAAACCAAGGTTATTCCTGCACCATAAAATGTCCTTCCTGGATTCTGCCTCATTAATCTCTGCTTGGAGAACAGAGATTTTCTCCTCTGCCTTATTTTCCATGAGGATCTCTTCCCCGCCTGCCCCACTTTACTTGTCTCCTCTGCACCTCTCCAGGTCTCCCTTCCAGGTCAGCAAGCACAGCCAGACATCCACTGCCTAAAACAAAGCCTGCTCCCTGGCCTGCTTTGCAGCCTCATGTTGGGCTTACCACCTTCAGCTGCTAAAGAGAAGGATTTCAATTGACCAGGCAAAGTGATTCAGAAGTTAATAAATGCTAAGGGCAGGTCTATAAATCACACTGTCCAGGATGTGAGCTGGGCAGAGGGTTTAACAAGGTAGCAAGAGGGATTTTATTTAAAAGCCATTTATCTGGAAAGGCCCAATGCAAAAGAGCTACACAACTCTTTTGGAAAACAATGCTGCTAAACATTGAACTGTGCAAGACATGATCTGGAACTGCTGGTCTGGACTTTGACAAGAATTGAATCTCCACAAACCTTGTAGGGGCAGCAGAGGAGCTAGGGGCTGATCCACACAAAATGAATGATTGATGTCTTCAATATACAGGCCAGCCTGTATCATAGAATTGTAGAGTTTGAATGGACCCCAAGGAATAGCAATTTAAAAATTCAGAATTAAAAACAGATTAAATGTCTTAGTTATACATTAGTTACTTTATTTACTATGAGTGTGAACATGGCTGGGAAGAAGAGGTCTGGCGGAGGGCAACATGAGAACAGGCCTTCTCTGCAGTGCTCCCCACTTGTGGAATGCTCTTCCCAGGGAGTTTCATCCTGCACTTTCATTATACATCTTTAGGCATCAGACGAAAAATTCATCTTCAACCAGTCCTTTTTTCTAGAAAAATAAGTGCTGGTTCTCAACATGAAGTTGTTGCAGTAAGTGCCACACTTCTTGACAACAACAACAAAGAGGTGCCAGCACTGCGGATCTTTGAGCCCCCCCTGGAAAAAAAACACTGTGGCTGACTAACATTTTAAGTCCTTTTAAATGTGTTTATGAGAATGGGGTGTCATGGGTTGGGTTTGATTCTTGCTTTTATATACTATATACTATATACTATATACTATATACTATATACTATATACTATGTATTTTGTGTTTTTATTTTGTTTTTATATGCTGCTGAACAGGACAGCGGCACAGGGAAACATTTTGTTGCAGGTCACACTTCCAAGAAAGATGACTCTGAGCATGTGCAGAATCTAAAGCAGAGACAGGAGAGTTGTGGGGCCTTCCTGGCACTGCTGGACTGCAACTCCCACCAACCCTGACCCCTCGCCATGCTTGCTGGGGTGAGGGGAGCTGGAGTCCAGCAATGTCTGGAGGGCCCCACTGTTACAGCGCCCCCTACAGGCGATGCAACAGAAGACGCAGAGGACCAGAACCCTGGCGGCACCAGAGACGAAGATGAGGACTCAGATGGGGACATGCCTGCGTTGGAGGAGGATGAGGAAGCTGATGCGGTCGCACAACCAGAGGTCAGGATCTCATCCAGAACCAACAAAGGTGTCCCACCAGTACGGTTGTCCTACTTTGCAGGGTCGGCGTTTCCACAGGAACCTTCCACTTGGGAAGAGATACAGGAGATGCCAGCTGCAGAAGCCAGTCTCTGGAGGAAGGCCGCACAGGAGGAGATGGATGCACTGCATCAGAACAAGACCTGGACACTCACTGAGCTGCCTTCCGGTAAGAAGGCCATTGGCAGTAAATGGGTTTTCAAGGTTAAGAAGGGGTCAGAAGGAGAAGTGCAGCGCTACAAAGCTAGACTTGTGGCACAGGGATTTTCACAGCGTTTTGGTGAAGACTATGATGAAGTTTTTGCACCAACTGTGAGGTACAGCAGTGTAAGAATGCTTTTAAGCATTGCGGCCTCCAAGAAAATGAGGGTGAAACACATAGACTTTGCTACCGCTTTTCTACATGGGCAGATTTCAGAGGAAATTTACATGAAACAGCCCAAGGGTTTTGTAAAACCACATGAGGCACATCTAGTGTGCAAACTGCAGAAAGGACTTTATGGACTTAAACAGGCTGCCAGAGCCTGGAACCAGAAGTTACATAAAATGCTGACGCAACTTGGGTACAAGCAAGGCGACGCTGACAAGTGCTTGTACAGTAAGTCAAATAATGGACAATTCTCATATATCCTAGCATTTGTTGATGACCTGATTATTGCCACAGCAAGTGAGAAAGACTATACACAGATAGTAAAACACCTTAGCAAGGAGGTGGAGGTCAAGGAGCTAGGAGATGTCCAGTATTACCTCGGGATCCAGGTGGAAAGAGAAGAGGACGGCTCATTTCTTCTCAGCCAAAGACAGAAGATCCACGAGCTAGTTGAGCACATGCAGATGCAAGACGCACATCCAGTTGCTACACCGATGGCTACTGACTTCCTGAAGAATCAGCAGGATTCGAAGCAGTTGCCAGACAACAATGACTACAGGTCGGCGATTGGTAAACTTTTGTATTTAGTTACCACATGTAGACCTGACTTAGCTAATGCTGTGGGGATTCTTAGCAGAAAAGTGAATTCTCCCACTGAGCATGATTGGGCAGGTGTAAAGAGGGTGGTGCGATATTTGAAGGGTACCATGAATTGTAAATTAAGGTTACCAGCCGTCAAAGACCCTAAGTTGGTTGGGTATACTGATGCTGATTGGGCTGGAGATAATGCTGATTATAAATCAACAAGTGGCCATGTTTTTATGTTTGGGGATGGACCTGTTTCATGGGGCAGTTATAAACAGAGCTGTGTAGCATTATCTTCCACAGAATCAGAATACGTTGCAGCAACAGAAGCCTGCAGAGAGATCGCCTGGCTTGATCAACTCATAAAGGACTTAGGGTTGGTGAGAAAAGGGCCTGTCAGCTTGCTAGAGGACAATCAGAGTTGCCTGAAGCTGACGCAGAGTGAGAAGTTCCTGGCCAGAACAAAACACATTGGGGTTAAATACCACTACATACGCCAGATGATCCAGGATGGACTTGTGGAACTATCCTACTGCAGCACCCAAGAGATGACTGCTGACATCCTGACGAAACCCCTACCAAGAGAGAGTTTCCAGAATCTACGTGTCAAGCTGGGACTCTGGGTGGTTGAATAAAGTTGTTTATGTTTTGTATATGTTGTATTGCCTGAGAAGGGGTATGTGGGATGTAAACACAGGAGCAGTCAATGACAACATTCCTAGAGTGTACATGTTAGAACATGGTGGGGATGTCTGTCCAGCAAGCAGGTAAACTTCCTGGGGACGGACTTCCTCCACATGTGACTAGAGGTGGGTGTGGCCTCACCTGTGCAGGTGATGACAAAAGCACAGGGCAGGTAGCCATCTCTCTCTCTCTGCCATCACCTTTCGAAGAAGCAGGATGCCCTCTTGGCTCTCAGCCAAGAGAGGAGAGGGCTATCTTCCTATAAGATAGATTCTAAGTGTATTTTACCTTTTTAAGCCTGTCTGCCATCTGGGATCATATTGTGAACAGATCGTGAGTAAACTCTTTTATACTTTTATAAAGATTGTGTTGTGTCTTGTATTTTAAGAGGGAACAAAGGGGAAATTACCAGAGTAATTATTATAGAGGTTCTAGCGAACCTGTGCACACGTTACCGTTGCGTACTTAAAGGGGAATGTATATAAACTCTGCTGATATTTTGGGAACTTGTTAGCACAAGTTGGATAAGGATATAATTAGTCAATATATCCTCTCCTGCACCCCAGAACATTCCCACACCCACAGCTTCCTCCCCCCGATTTAAGCAGGCATAGGCAAACTCAGCCCTCCACATATTTTGGGACTACAACTCCCATCATTCCTAGCTAACAGGACCAGTGGTCAGGGACGATGGGAATTATAGTCCCAAAACATCTGGAGGGCCGAGTTTGCCTATGCCTGATCTAAAGGGTCTGGACAGAATAAATGCTGCTGAGTGACTGTAGCCACATCGTAACAGCCTCAAAACAGCCGAATGGGGTGACCTTTCCATTTGTAAATAAGCAACTATGACAACGGAGGCCAGCCCCCAATGCTTCTGGGAAGCCAAACCTCCCTTCGCAGGCTAAAAACACATGTTTCCACATTCTTGGAGAAACGACTGCCTCTGTCTCTCCCTCCAGGACCCACAGTGAACCAAATCAAGAAATTGCCTCTTTAGCCGAAGTGAAAAATCACTGAAAAGGAGGCTTCAGAAATGAACAGCTGGATCTAGTTTGTAAGGGAAGAACTCAAAGGCACTCAAATAAAGATTCTTGGAGGAGAACAGGACGCAGGAGGAAAGTGCTCTTAAAGAGAACTATGGGGTTTCCAGCAAGGTAGTTAACCTCTTGCTCTGAGATGACTTGCCTTGGAGCAGTGGCGTAGCGTGGGGGGTGCAGGGGGGGCCGGCCGCACCGGGCGCAACATCTGGGGGTTAGGGTTAGGGGACGCAAATCCACGGGTTAGTGGGCGCAAATTACTTGCCTTGCCCCGGGTGCTGACAACCCACGCTACGCCACTGCCTTGGAGCCTTGACTGTGAATCTGCACCTGTCTACACACATTCATCTTGTAAATGTGAATGTTAATAGAGGGTTTACTCTTTCATTAGGGACTCCATATATGGCCAACCTGCAGCATGGCTTCATGTTGATGAGCTGGATCAGGATATTGACATGCTGAAACATGTGCAGAGAAGGCTAACCATGTTGACCAAGGGCCTGGAAACGAAGCCTCATGAGGAATGGTTCAAGGAACTGGGTATGTTTAGAGAACAGAAGGCATAAAAGGTGATGTGATGGCCAGCTTCAAATATCTGAAGAGCTACAACACAGAAGATGAAACAAGTTCATCTTGGGAAGATTCTGGAGCAGATCATTAAGCAAACAGTCTGTGAGCACCTAGAAAGGAATGCTGTGATCACCAATAGTCAGCATGGATTTCTGAAAAATAAGTCCTGTCAGACTAACCTGATCTCATTTTTTGACAGAATTACAAGCCTGGTAGATGAAGGGAACGCAGTGGATGTAGCCTACCTTGATATCAGCAAGGCATTTGACAAGGTGCCCCATGATATTCTTGTAAAGAAGCTGGTAAAATGCGGTCTTCACTATGCTACCACTCAGTGGATTTGTAACTGGCTGACTGACCGAGCCTAAAGGGTGCTCATCAATGGTTCCTCTTCATCCTGGAGAAGAGTGACTAGTGGGATGCCACAGGGTTCTGTCTTGGGCGTGGTCTTATTCAACATCTTTATCAACGACTTGGATGATGGACTCAAGGACATCCTGATCAAATTTGCAGATGACACCAAACTGGGAGGGGTGGCTAACACCCCAGAGGACAGGATCACACTTCAAAACGACCTTGACAGATTAGAGAACTGGGCCAAAACAAACAAGTTGAACTTTAACAGGGAGAAATGTAAAGTATTGCACTTGGGCAAAAAAAATGAGAGGCACAAATACAAGATGGGTGACACCTGGCTTGAGAGCAGTACATGGGAAAAGGATCTAGGAGTCTTGGTTGACCACAAACTTGACATGAGCCAACAGTGTGACGCGGCAGCTAAAAAAGCCAATGCAATTCTGGGCTGCATCAATAGGAGTATAGCATCTAGATCAAGGGAAGTAATAGTGCCACTGTATTCTGCTCTGGTCAGACCTCACCTGGAGTACTGTGTCCAGTTCTGGGCACTACAGTTCAAGAAGGACACTGACAAACTGGAACGTGTCCAGAGGAGGGCAACCAAAATGGTCAAAGGCCTGGAAACGATGCCTTATGAGGAACGGCTAAGGGAGCTGGGCATGTTTAGCCTGGAGAAGAGGAGGTTAAGGGGTGATATGATAGCCATGTTCAAATATATAAAAGGATGTCATATAGAAGAGGGAGAAAGGTTGTTTTCTGCTGCTCCAGAGAAGCGGACACGTAGCAATGGATCCAAACTACAAGAAAGAAGATTCCACCTAAACATTAGGAAGAACTTCCTGACAGTAAGAGGTGTTCGACAGTGGAATTTGCTGCCAAGGAGTGTGTTGGAGTCTCCTTCTTTGGAGGTCTTTAAGCAGAGGCTTGACAACCATATGTCAGGGGTGCTCTGATGGTGTTTCCTGCTTGGCAGGGGGTTGGACTCGATTGTGGTCTATTCCAACTCTATGATTCTATGGTCTTCATCACTGTTTGGAAGCCTTTTTGAATCAAGATGGTGAAGAGAGGGCTGTCCAAACCAGAATCATATTTAGCTGTGTGGAATGACTTCATTAATTTTTGCTATGAGAAAGTACCTATACATCAGTACTTGTGGGGTTAGCATTATAATACACAGTTCTTTATATCGGCATTAAGTGACTGGAAAGGAGTCTTGTCATCTTTGGTCACATCCACACCATACATTGAAAGCATATGGCTTTCCCCAAAGAATCCTGGGAACTGTCAGATATCCTTCACAGAGCTACAATTCCCAGCACCTTAACAAACAACAGTGTGCAGGATTCTCTGGGGGAAGGAATGTGCATTAAATACTAGAATTTGTGGACATCCAGTGAAGCCGAATGTTGGAAGATTCAGGACAGACAAAATAAAGTCCTTCATGCAGTGCAGAGTTAAACTATGGAACTCACCCCCACAGGAGGCAGGGATGGCCACCAACTTGGATGGTTTAAAAGAGGATTGAACAAATTCATGGAAAGGACTACTGATGATGGCTTTGCTTTGTCTCTACAGCTGGAAGGCAGCACTGCTTCTGCATACCACTCGCTGGGAGCCACAGGAGGGGAGAGGGCTGCTCCTATGCCTGAGTCCTGCTTGCTGGTTTGCCACAAGCATCTGGTTGGCCACTGTGAGTACAGGATGCTAGAATAGATGGGCCATTGGCCTGATCCAGCAGACTCATCTTGTGTTCTTAAATGTTTGTTGCAGAGGTGACCTTTGCAGCTAAAACAAAAAGAGAGGTAGTGGAGGTGCCATTTTACTTTACTGTTGAACTGATTGCTGTTATAGAATGGCATTGTTAAATTTCTTCATTATATACCTGTAACAGAATATGTTTTCTAGCCCTGAATGCAAGTCCTTGCCATAGCCAGAATCTGGCTCTTTGCTTTGCTCTTCATCTGCATAGTTTCCCCAAAACCACTTTTAGCAAATACATTTTCAGCACGTGGAGCACATGTTGAGGGATTTGCAAAGAATCCCTTTGCAAATATTTGCCTGCCTACTGCATTGAAGCTGGTGGATGTTAGCTGGAATCTCAATGCAGAACATCTTTGGCAAGTGTTCCAGGACTAAGGGGCAGTATGAAGCTGAAGAGGCAGCACACACCTGCTGCTGAACACCTGAAAACCAAGGAACAAGTGAGACATCCCCAAAGCTCCTTAGCATCCTTTCCTTTTGTATTCCTGTTTCAGTGGTTTCCCTTCTTCTGGGAATGTTAGTATGTGGTTGGTTGTGACATCCCTGACTACACTCAATCTGGGTTAATAGCCTTATTAATAGGTAAAAGTGGGAGCTGCTCAGGACTGCCGGCAAGGCAGAACTGTGCCCTTTTGAGTAATGGAGACATCCTGCTCTTTGTTTCAAAGTGAGAGAATGCTTTTTCTTTTCCCTCCACTGTAATCTGTGTATCATTTAATTTATTTAAAATTTCATCCACCCAAGAACTACAGGCAACGTACAGGCAACCTATGCAAGGGGACCTCACCGTGAAGCTATTCCTTTGGGAAATAGCCTGCCTGCATTGAGTTTTACCAAGCTTGTTCATTGCTTGTGTTGTAGCTTTAACGTTTGAATTAAGGAAAACCCATCACACTTTACTGGGCATGGATGGATCCATCTCTGTCTGGTCCATTTCAGTTTCAGTTTCAGTCATAAATCCATTCTGTCCCATTTATGTATTTTTTATATTAAAAACCTGCAGAAATATACTCATTTTAAATTTATGCATCTTCCCTTAAAAAATGTATATTACGCTTTCCCCACTTAAGCACATTTTGTATTTGTATTTGTACCTTAAAAGCAGAAAACTTCAGAGAAGTGACCCCTCACCAGTCACCTAAAGGGATATCTCTTTCCATGTGTGCCATCTAGACAGCAACTGAGGCCCTTCTCTCCCCTCTGTCTGTAGTGCAGAGGGTGGCAACATGAAAGAGAACCTTTTCTGTTGTGGCCCCCTGGTTATGGAAAATTCTTTCTTGTGAAGCTTACCTGGTGTACCTACAGCAAAATTGGGCCAAATATAGTATAACAATACTATACTAGCTACTATGGATGTGGAATCTCTGTATACCAACATCCCACACAACGATGGTTTACAAGCCACAAGGAACACCATATCAGATAAAACCACAGCGGACCTTGCCACCAAACTCTGCCAATTTGTCCTTACCCACAACAACTTCAAATTCGGTGATGACCTGTTTCTTCAGATCAGCGGCACAGCAATGGGCACCCGCATGGCCCCACAGTATGCCAACATCTTCATGGCAGATTTAGAACAACGTTTCCTGAACTCCTACCCACTCAAACCTCTCTTGTACCTGCGATACATTGACGATATTTTTATCATCTGGACACATGGTCAACAGACCCTGGACACCTTTCACCAGAAATTTAATGATTTTCACCCCACAATCAACCTTACAATGAATCAATCTATGCAAGAAATACATTTTTTGGACACTACTATAAAAATACAGGATGGGCGCATAGACACCACCTTATACCGCAAACCAACTGACCGACAAACATATCTACATGCCTCTAGCTACCATCCCAAACATACCAAACAGTCCATTGTATATAGCCAGGCACTACGTTACAGCCGCATCTGTTCCAATTCTACAGACAGAGACTCTCACCTAAGGGATCTACAGCAAACCTTCTCAGAACTAAAATACCCAGCAGATGAAGTTAGACAACAGATCAACAGAGCCAGACTGATACCCAGAGAGAACTTGCTGCAAGACAGACCCAAAAAAGAAAATAACAGAACACCTCTAGTCATCACATACAGCTCCCAAGTTAAAACAGTACAACGCATCATCAGAGATCTACAACCTCTCCTGGACAATGACAGTTCTCTTTCTCAAGCTCTGGGAGGAAGACCTTTCATTGCCTACAGACAACCACCCAATCTTAAACAACTCCTAACCCACAATAATACTACAACCAGACTTAACACAGACACTGGCACCAGAGCCTGCAATAAACCCAGATGCCAACTTTGCTGCCACATACACCCGGACAACACCATTACTGGCCCCAACAACATCACACATACCATCTCGGGACTATTTAATTGCTCATCGTCTAACATTGTGTATGCCATCAAATGCCAACAGTGTCCTTCAGCTCTCTATATTGGACAAACAGGCCAAACCTTACGCCAAAGAATAAACGGACATAAATCTGACATCAAGAATCACAGAACAGAGAAACCAGTAGGAGAACACTTCAATCTCCCAGGACATTCTATACAAGATCTCAAAGTAGCTGTTTTACTACAAAGGAATTTCAGAAATAGACTGGAAAGAGAAGCTGCTGAATTACAACTCATTACCAAACTTAAAACCATGAAAAGACCTGGGCTGAACAAAGACATTGGATTCTTATCTCACTATACATAACTAAACCATTTCTCACCTTCCCACCCCTTGCCTTTTCCTGTAAGACCTATTACAGTCGTTAAGAGTCGTCAAGAGGCTCTCTCAGCTATCTGCCTATCTCCCATTCCCACCACCCTTCTCAGTAACACCCCTCCCCACCTTCTCACTATATAGAAGGATCTGGCAACTTCTGTTTCAGTGTATCTGAAGAAGTGTGCATGCACACGAAAGCTCATACCAAGAACTAACTTAGTTGGTCTTTAAGGTGCTACTGGAAGGAATTTTTTTATTTTGACTACAGCAAAATTGTCACATCATCCTTCTGCTCACTCACACAATTTTAAAAACCTTTGAAGCTTATGTGAATTATTGCTCAGACAGGTGCATTCTGTGAAAACAGAATGATTGGCAAAAATAACTGAAACGGGACACCAGGTGTTGGGTGAGAATTGGGCCAAATATTTATTGACTAACAGTGCGAAAGTGGGATTGGCATGGCGATAGGGCAAGGATCAGTTCCTCATTCCACTCAACACTTGCTGATGGAATGGCTCTCCTGGCAGCCCAGCTGGCATGTCCCAGTAGTCAGGGGAGATGGGAGTTGCAGCCCAGAAACCTCTGCCTTGACATCTGCTCGTGGTTCCATCGATGAGCATAGCCTTCTGGACAGGGCCTCAGTTTCGGCACCTCAGCTGCAGAATTCCTTACACTTGGCAATGTTGCCCCCTCCCTTTACTGACAGCTGTGCATTGTCAGTTAAAAACACATGTTTTCCTTTGGGAGCTTGGTGACACATGAAACAAATTAGTTGTTATTTTTGTCAGTTGCTGGGTTGTGATTATTTTATAAATGTTAGTTGTAGGTTTCCTTTGACTATCTTGTGAGCCATCCTGAGATCCTTTGGGAGAAAGGCTGGTTTAAAATTAATTGAACTAGCAAGTGCTACTACAAGATCTGGAGGGTGCCATAGTCAGAGAACTTAAAAGCTCTTTTCATGCCAGAAAACCCATGCATGCATGGAATTAGTGCATTTTCAACCACCCTGCCTTTAACTGCTTTTTACAAGGCTGAAACTGCACAAGTGAAATGTGTGTAAGATGTGATAATACTGTACGTTGCTCTTAGAGCTGATATTTTTTCACCTCCATTAATCTTCTTTTTCTTCTTTTCTCCTTTTTGCAATTCATACTGATGTCCTGCAGAATGATTCTCTGAGCCTCCTGTCCACAGAGCTTTAACATCTGCATGCCACATTCTGATATGCACAGCTAGGTGACTTCTCCCATTTTGGATGCTCCCTTTTTTGATCCCTTAACACTGAGTCATTCTCCAGGCTGGAGCATTTTAGTCACAGCTGTTTCACTCCTTGGCTGATAATCTTTAAATCAATTTCATGTTACCTGCATTCATAGTACTTGTCAATGGAGGGAATTCCATTAGCTTGTAGTGGGTGCCTGACTGATTTCTTCCTATTCCATGGGATGGAGGTCTCCACAATTTGGAGCTGCTGTCACAGCCAGAAGCTTGAGGAAATTCTTGACCATAGTGTGTGGTGTTCACTCTTCTGCCTTAAAGTTCGCAGCAACCTTGAGATTAGTAGATTGAGGGTATGATGCAATTTATTTATTTATTTATTTATTTAAAAACATTTTTACATGCAGTTGTTTAAAAAAAAATTAGACGTTCTCAGTGCTTTCTAGGCATTTTTAACCTGTTTATATTTTTAAAAATTTAGTTGCATTGTTTTGTTACTTTGTTGCTGGCCATCTTGGGATCCTTGGGAAGGAGGAAAGGTGGGGCTGGGTGGAGCAGTTTGATAATGAAGAAGGAGGAGACTCTTTGATTCCTGTAGCCAGCAAGATGGAGATATGGGTGGTCCTACAAGCTGAGCTTTGCCCCCAGTACCTGCTAATCCTCCTGTTCCTGCAAGCCAAAGGGGCTCAAAGGAGCTTATGTTTGGGGATGTGTTAGGTGCCATACGACAAAGCAACCTGCTGTTTGCTTTGCTGTGGCTAAAGTGGGCCTAGGCTCTTGCAGCTGTTGGGGTAATGAATGAGAGCTCAGCACTGGACCTCTTGGTTATCTTAAGTGACAGTGTCAAGATCAATAGAATATTCTGGAGCGCTGCCATGTCATAAAGCAAGACAGAAACAGAAGCAATAGCAATGGTGCATTAACAATATGTTCTGGAAAAGAGGGGCTGTAATAGAGATTATGTCGGATGCTGGCTCTTGGACCCAGCAAGTTTGCTTAATGGCTTCAATACAGGCACAAGCAGTGATAACCCCTTGCCTTGATATTTCTGTCATGCTCAATTGCCTGCTAACTACCAACAGTTTTTGCCCAGTAAAGTTGAGGAACTGTGCATGCAATCCCAGAGAACAGGTCCTTGATATCACAGACATATCTGTGTGCCCATATCTCTTAGGCTTTAAGTGCAGGGTCTTTGAACCCAGCTCAGTAAAACAGCAACAAAAATGTAAAATTAATAAAGAGCAAAATCACCATAATGCTTAGGATAGGAGAGTAGATTTTACTGGCAAGCAAAAGGATGCTAATGATGGTTCCAGGAAAATCTCACTGGAGAGAGGATTCCTGAACCAGGGAACCAGCACTGAAAAGGTCCTGTCTGTTTTTGCAATGCTCTAAAACTCCCTCAGAGGTAGCAGCTGGGGGGGGGGCATGCTTGAGGTACTTCCTTCTTTCCTGTGTTAAAGTATTCATGCACTCAAACACATATGATGAAGATGCACCGAAGTCTTGTAGCAGTGCACACTATACACATGGATGAAAGTCAATTCCATTGTGCATTCTTGATTTTCCTTGGGAAAATCCATGCAGAAGAGAATACTTCCCTTTCCTCACACACAGAATCATAGAATTGTAGTGTTGGAAGGGATCCCAAGGGTCATCCAGTCCAAACCACTGCAATGCAACAGTCACAGCTAAAGAATCCCTCTGTCATGGTCATCCAACCGCTGTTTAGAAACCTCCGATGAAGGAGGGTCCACCACCTTCCGATGCAATCCATTCCACTGTTGAACAGCTCTTACATACAGAAAATTATTCCTGATGTGTGGTTAGAATCTCTTTCTTGTCAATTGAATCCAGTGGTTTGGGTCCTTCCCAAAGTCGAACAGCTCTTACTGTCAAGAAGTTCTTCCTAATGTTTAGGTGGAATCTTCTTTCTTGTAGTTTGGATCCATTGCTACGTGTCCGCTTCTCTGGAGCAGCAGAAAACAACCTTTCTCCCTCTTCTATATGACATCCTTTTATATATTTGAACATGGCTATCATATCACCCCTTAACCTCCTCTTCTCCAGGCTAAACATGCCCAGCTCCCTTAGCCGTTCCTCATAAGGCATCGTTTCCAGGCCTTTGACCATTTTGGTTGCCCTCCTCTGGACACGTTCCAGTTTGTCAGTGTCCTTCTTGAACTGTGGTGCCCAGAACTGGACACAGTACTCCAGGTGAGGTCTGACCAGAGCAGAATACAGTGGCACTATTACTTCCCTTGATCTAGATGCTATACTCCTATTGATGCAGCCCAGAATTGCATTGGCTTTTTTAGCTGCCGCGTCACACTGTTGGCTCATGTCAAGTTTGTGGTCAACCAAGACTCCTAGATCCTTTTCCCATGTACTGCTCTCAAGCCAGGTGTCACCCATCTTGTATTTGTGCCTCTCATTTTTTTTGCCCAAGTGCAATACTTTACATTTCTCCCTGTTAAAGTTCAACTTGTTTGTTTTGGCCCAGTTCTCTAATCTGTCAAGGTCGTTTTGAAGTGTGATCCTGTCCTCTGGGGTGTTAGCCACCCCTCCCAGTTTGGTGTCATCTGCAAATTTGATCAGGATGTCCTTGAGTCCATCATCCAAGTCGTTGATAAAGATGTTGAATAAGACCAGGCCCTGTGGCACCCCACTAGTCACTCTTCTCCAGGATGAAGAGGAACCATTGATGAGCACCCTTTAGGCTCGGTCAGTCAGCCAGTTACAAATCCACTGAGTGGTAGCATAGTGAAGACCGCATTTTACCAGCTTCTTTACAAGAATATCATGGGGCACCTTGTCAAATGCCTTGCTGACATCAAGGTAGGCTACATCCACTGCGTTCCCTTCATCTACCAGGCTTGTAATTCTGTCAAAAAACGAGATCAGGTTAGTCTGACATGACTTATTTTTCAGAAATCCATGCTGACTATTGGTGATCACAGCATTCCTTTCTAGGTGCTCACAGACTGTTTGCTTAATGATCTGCTCCAGAATCTTCCCTGGTATTGATGTCAGACTGACTGGACGATAATTATTTGGGTCCTCTCTTTTCCCCTTTTTGAAAATAGGGACAACATTTGCCCTCCTCCAGTATGCCGGGACTTCGCCTGTTCTCCAGGAATTCTCAAAGATGACTGCCAGTGGTTCTGAGATCACATCTGCCAGTTTTTTTAATACTCTTGGGTGCAGTTCATCTGGCCCTGGAGACTTGAATACATCTAAACTAGCCAAGTATTCTTGTACTATCTCCTTAGTTATTCTGGGCTGTGTTTCCTCTGCTGAATCATTTGCTCCAAATTCGGGCATTGTTTTCTTTATCGGAGAAGACTGAGGCAAAGAAGGCATTGAGGAGTTCAGCCCTTTCTGTGTCCCCTGTTTGCATTTCACCATCTTCTCCTCTGAGTGACCCCACTGTTTCTTTGTTCTTCCTTTTGCTACGGACATACCCATAAAAGCCTTTTTTGTTGCTTTTAACCTCTCTAGCAAGCCTGAGTTCATTCTGTGCTTTAGCTTTTCTGACTTTGTGTCTACATGTGCTGGCTATTTGTTTCAATTCCTCTTTGGTGGTTTCCCCCCTTTTCCATTTTTTGTACACATCCTTTTTTAATCTTAACTCAGTTAAAAGTTCTTTAGATAGCCACCCTGGCTTCTTTAGGCACCTTCCATGTTTCCGTCTCATTGGTATTGCCTGACGTTGTGCTTTTACTATCTCCCTCTTAACAAACTCCCAGCCATCATGAACTCCCTTTCCTTTTAGTATTACTGTCCATGGGATCTCACCCAGCACTTCCCTAAGTTTTATGAAGTCGGCTTTCTTAAAGTCAAGAAATTGAGTCCTAGTATGCTTGGCTGCTCCTTTCCGCTGTATAGTAAACTTCAGAAGAGCATGATCACTCGCGCCTAATGATCCTTCCACTTCTACCCCACTAACCAGGTCATCAACATTGGTTAGGACCAGATCTAAAATGGCTGTTCCTCTTGTTGCTTCTCCCACTTTCTGGACAATGAAGTTGTCTGCAAGGCCAGTGAGGAATCTGTTTGATCTTATGCTCTTGGCTGAGTTTGACATCCAACAAATATCCGGGTAATTGAAGTCCCCCATTACTACTATCTCCCTTCCTTTTGCATGCTTGGCCATCTGTTCCAGGAAGGCATCATCTATGTCCTCCGTTTGGCTTGGGGATCTATAGTAAACTCCCACAATGAGGTCTCTGTTATTCTTCTCTCCCTTAATTTTGACCCAAATGCTCTCACTTTGGCTTTGAGGTTCTAAATCTTGGATCTCTTCACAGGTATACACATCCCTGACATATAACGCCACTCCTCCTCCTTTCTTGTCTGGTCTGTTTCTCTGAAATAGATTGTATCCCTCCATTATTACATTCCAATCGTGGGACTTATCCCACCAGGTTTCAGTGATGCCTATTATGTCATATTTAGTTTGCTGTACCAAGAGCTCAAGCTTATCTTGTTTATTTCCCATCCTTTGTGCATTAGTGTACAGACATTGAAGTCCATTAATCATTCCCCCGTGTCTCTTATTTAAGGATTTTTTCCTCCCGCCACTAGGTCTGCGTGCTGTTTGCTCCATTTGGTCTATGACATTTGGATGATCATCTTCATCAGTTGATAGACTCCTACCTTCAGGAGCACTGTCTCCCTCCCCCACATTAGTCAGTTTAAAGCCCTCCTGATGAGGTTTCTGAGATTTTTGGCAAAAACATTCCTCCCAACCGTTGTGAGGTACAGCCCATCGCTTGCCAGAAGTCCATCTTCAAGAAACTGCAGTCCGTGATCTAAGAATCCAAACCGTTCCTGTTTACACCATTTGCGAAGCCAGCTGTTCACTTCCACTCTTTTTCCCTCTCTCCCTGGGCCACGTCGTTCAACTGGGAGGACGGATGAGATGACAATTTGTGCATTTAGTTGTTTCAATTTCCTGCCGAGAGCCTTGTAGTCTCTTTTGATCTTCTGGAGGCTATTGCTTGCAGTGTCATTGGTTGCCACATGAACCAAGAGGAAGGGGTATTTGTCAGTGGGTTTTATGATTCCTTGCAGTTGTTCAGTTACATCTTGGATCTTAGCCCCGGGGAGACAGCACACCTCCCGAGACATCTTGTCAGACCCACAGATCACTGCTTCTGTTCCCCTCAGTAGGGAATCCCCTATCACCACTACACACCTCCTCTTAGGTTTGGTCGGGGTTATTCCGTGAGCTGTCCGTTCCAAGGTCGCCTGCACGTTCCCTGAGGACTGACTTTGCTGCTCGTCTTCATATACCTGATCGACTGTAATGAGGGAGAGATCCTCAAATGGAGTCTGTTCTTCGTCTTCCATGCTAGGGGAGAGGACTTCAAAGCGATTGTGTATTTCTAAACAATCAGAGCGAACCCTGGGCCTCCTACTTCTTTGAGTCACGTTTCTCCATATATCTGGCATCTGTGTTGGTGAACTAGCCTCCTTCTCAGGGGTGTCCCCTGTCTCCTCCTTGGTGGAGACGGTGTTCTCTGTTGCTTCCAAGAAGAGCTCCAGCTCTCTAATTCTTTGGAGCGTAGCTACGCGTTCCTCCAGTTGCTGGACTTTGTCTTCTAAGAGGGCAATCAACATACAATTGCTGCAGTTAAAGTTGCCTGCAACCTTTGGCAAGATGGCAAACATTGCGCAGGAACCGCAGGTGACTGCAGCTGTTCCCTCACCCTCCATCTTGAAAACGTGTCGTTGGGGGTGGCTACAGTGGTCCTCCATCTTAAAAAGCATGAAGACAGGACAAATACCCCCCCAAAAAACCTAGGTCTCCCCCAACAAACGTTTGAGACTAGCTCCCCTAAATCTAAAAGATGGATCAAACTGGATCAAGATGGCCAAGCACACGTCCCGTCCCCCCAGGAATGCTTGAGCTGAGCTTTCTGATGATAGGTCAAGAGGTTTTCGCACATACAGGTGACAAACAGACCAACAAAGGGACAGTTCATTTGTGCCTTGCTGAGAAGTGGGGTAAAGAGAGAAAACTTTTTAAACACACATACACACTTTGATCCCCTCTTGCCCAGTTTGCTCTCTGGACTCTGCGCTGCCCCCTCCTCTCTCACCATCCTAGCAGGCTCCAGGGACACTTATTATTGAAATCCAATATGCACTGCAAGCACATTGTTTTGATTGCGGCTCAGTGCCCTGGGCATAGCAAAGCTGGCCACTGAAGGCAAGAAGCCCTTGCTACTTTGGTTCCACCTCTGCAACAGGTGCAGGGCTGGGGCTGTATTAGTGGATCTGATTAACCCAGCGGCCAGCTCCCAAGCCCTTCTTCATCTGAAATCAAACCACCAGTCTCTTCACTACAGCTGCATAGGAATGAGGCGATTTATAATAATTTTGCAAGACGTTGCCCCTTGCTCCTCTCTCTCCCTCTGCCTGACTGCCATTGCCTGCTGCTCCCTGTTTGCAGTCTGTAATCCTCTGCTCCCAGTGTCAGCTTTTCAGTCACACCAAATGCTTTGAAGAAGTGAAGGCAGGCAGGCACAGCTAGAAAGCCACACAGCCTAAGAAACACCCCCCCTCCCGCCACCCCAAGCTGGAGACACGTGTGTGTGTGTGTGTGTGTGTGTGTGTGTGTGTGTGTGTGGTACGATTTTCTTATTCCTTGTATCATTTCAAGGATTTGGAGATACTGGGTACCAGCAGACACTGAGGTCTGTGCATATATAAGACCCGTTCTGGATGCCACACTTTTAAGCATCCCAGCAGCAATAAGTAAATTATCAATGAGTAAATTAAAAGGTTAAAGGTGTGTCTATTTAATACACGCTCAAGCCGCAATTTTTGGACCATTCAACTTAAGCAATTTTTGGACCATTCAACAATCACCTTACAACTTTCTCACAGCTACTGTGACTTTACTTTATGCATGTGACAAAGCAGTCTTAACCTTCAGAGAAGCGGACACGGAGCAATGGATCCAAACTACAAGAAAGAAGATTCCACCTAAACATTAGGAAGAACTTCCTGACAGTAAGAGCTGTTCGACAGTGGAATTTGCTGCCAAGGAGTGTGGTGGAGTCTCCTACTTTGGAGGTCTTTAAGCAGAGGCTTGACAACCATATGTCAGGAGTGCTCTGATGGTGTTTCCTGCTTGGCAGGGGGTTGGACTCGATGGCCCTTGTGGTCTCTTCCAACTCTATGATTCTATGATTCTATGATTCTATGATTCTTATAGCTTATGTCATAAAGCTGTTTTCTTTCAGGTGCAACAAGGCTCTTTGCTGCCACGTGCACCATTGTTTCAGAGCACATTTGAGGCGGGTTCTTTTCCTCGAAGAATTCTGGGCACTGTAGTTTGCCCCTCAGAGTTAAAATCACCAACTTTAAAGTTACAGTGTGTACTTAGCCTAACACTGCTACCCTTCTGGGAACTTTAAGAAATAGTCCTTTATTTTATTATATTATCCAAATATACACCCTTCCCATCTACGAATTATCTACCAGGTCTATGCCATTCTCCCTTGTGTGAATTTGCCTGGAAGAAGAGGAGAGTTGGCTTCCCCAGTGGAGTGACGAGGCTTGTCACATGGGAAGAGGTAGAGGCCAGGCTATTTTATACCCTCCAACATTCCTCAGATGAAAACAGGGATATTTTCATTGGAGGAATGTTGGTGGATATGCTGCCCCTTCAGAGTCTGTGTTTTTCTCCTCCCCCCCCCCCCAGTACTCACTTTCCCACAACTGACTCTCATTCTCATTGACCCCACTTTTTGGTTCTCCCTAGACCCCACCCCCACGCCGAGCATTTCCTACCAGAGGAAGGGCAAGTGTCAGTTCTACACCAACAGGATGCAGTACATTCATTACCTGAGCAGGTACTTTGGGAGGGCGACCTCTTCTGTTCACGCACACACTTGGCCCCTCCCAAGATGGGATCATGTGATGAGCAGATGGGGATCTGTGTCTGTGTCTGTCTCTCTAATAATAATAATAATAATAATAATAATAATAATAATAATAATTCCCCAGCCACCCTGGGCAGCTCCCAACAGAATATAAAAAACATAATAAAGCATCAAGCATTAAAAACTTCCCTCTGCCTGGTTCCCTGTAACCTCACTTCTCACAGCGAGGGAACTGCCAGAAGGCCCTCAGCGCTGGGCCCTTCTGTCTGGACAGAACAATGGGGGTGGAGATGCTCCTTCAGGTATGCTGGGCCGAGGCCATTTAGGGTTTTAAAGGTCAGCACCAACACTTTGAATTGTGCTCAGAAACATACTGGGAGCCAATGTAGGTCTTTCAAGACCGGTGTTATGTGGTCTCGGCAGCCGCTCCCAGTCACCAGTCTGGCTGCTGCATTCCAGATTAGTTGTAGTTTCTGGGTCACCTTCAAAGGTAGCCATACACAGAGTGCATTGCAATAGTCCAAGCTGGAGATAACCAGAGCATGCACCACTCTGGTGAGACAGTCTGTGGGCAGGTAGGGTCTCAACCTGCATACCAGGTGGAGCTAGTAGACAGCTGCCCTGGAAACAAAACTGACCTGCTGTGAGATATGCTGGCAGGCATGGGAGTTTCCCCTTCTCTCTCTTTGATAAGAATTAATGAGCCTCTGACAGGTTTATAGTCCATTTTATTTACAACAACACAGAGAGAGCGGCATCGAGCCACCCTCTTTCAGGATCTCAGTTGTTCACTCTGAATCCCCACCCCTTCCACAGCAAGAAGTGCACCAATGTCCCACTCTCCTGCCTGTGTACTTCTGTTGAGCCTGCACTTAATCCTTTCAGATCTCCTAGTATGAGGCCTGGGAGGAAAGTCCCTGCCGCTCTCAAATGAAGAGTCTCCCAAACGCTCCCTCACTTCTGGTTGCCTAGCTACTGACTCAAAGTTATCTAGCTCTTCCCCTGACTGTGCTGTCTCTGAATCAGCTACTGGGAAAGCTGAAGGAAGAGGGGGCAAACTCTCCCCTTCTTCTTCTGTCAGATGCTGCTCTGTCTCTGTCGCCATTCCTTCATTTTCACAGTCAGAGCAGTCATGGCATCTGATTCTCACCAGCCCCTGACACCTGCGCCCCCATGTACAGCTGTGAGTCCAAAATGACTTCCAGGCTGCACACCTGGTCCTACAGGGGCACAGTTACCCCATTCAGGACCAGGGAGTCCCCTACACCTACCCGCCCCCTGTCCCCCCAAAACAGAACTTCTGTCTTGTCAGGATTCAACCTCAATCTGTTAGCTGCCATCCATCCTCCAACCGCCTCCAGACACTCACACAGGACCTTCACTGCCTTCACTAGTACTGAAAAGAGAGGTAGAGTGGCTTCATATAGATGTTAAAAAGCATGGGGGAGAGGATGGAGCCCTGAGGCACCCCACAAGTGAGAGTCCAGGGGTCTGAACACTCATCCCTAAACACCACTTTCTGGACACAGCCCAGGAGGAAGGAGCAGAACCATTGTATAACAGTGCCCCTAGCTCCCAGCTCCTCTAGACGGTCCAGAAGGCTGTTATCACCTTTATCCCTAGCCCGCCAGAGATCATTGACCAAGGTAGTTTCAGTCCCATGATGAGGCCTGAATCCCAAATGGAAGGGATCCAAAGGGTCCGCATCCTCTAGGCTTGCCTCGAGTTCTTCAGCAACCACCCGCTCCATCACTTTGCCCAAGAATGGAAGATTTGAGATGGGGTGATAGTTGGACATTTTGGCTGGGTCCAAATATTTTTTTTAAGAAACAGTTTAATAACTGCCTCTTTCAGCAGGTCTGGAAAGGCTCCCTCACAGAAGGAAGCATTCACCACCCCACAGAACTGATCGCACTTCCCAGCTAGCTTTTATTAGCCAGGATGGGCAAGGATCAAGGAGACAGGTGGTTGGTTTCACTTGTCCAAGCAGCCTGTCCACATCCTCAGAGGTAACAGATTGGAGTTGATCCCACTCAACTTGACTAGACAGGACTCCAGCACTCTCCTGCTCCTAGGGTGAAGTCTACCTCTTTCCGAATCTGAGTGACTTTATCTGCAAAAAAACTTTGCAAAATTGTTGTAGTAGATCTTGGAGTCTTTACAAGGCACCGGTGGCAAAGGTGGTTCCATTAAATTGTGAACCACCTGAAAGAGTCTCCTGCTGCCGTATTCTGCAGATGCAAAAGAGGTGGTGAAGAAGCTCCTCTTCACCGTCGCTATCATCAGATTCAGAATGACTTTGCGCCACTAGCACTCTAGCCATCTCAGCAATTGTTTCATTGCCCTCAGCTCCAGAGAAAAACGGGGCTGCCCAGGCTCCATGCAATCGAAGAGAGTGCTTTGGAACCAGATAGTCGATAGCCCTAGTTAATGCTGCATTTCAGCAGGCCACCAGGGAATCAGCTGAAAGGCCATCAACATGGGATAAAACATCTGCTACGCAGGGGCGAACGAAGGTGTCGTGACACCTGGGATGGGGCGTCGCTAAGTAGGGCACCGATCTCAGTGATCACGGGTAGGAGGAGGAGTTACGCTAAGACCAGACCATGTCATTACAGAGGAGGCAGGTTTAGTCGTTGTCTGAGGACTATCCCTGCCTCCGGGTCTGGTCCTGTCCGGACGGATACTAGAATCAGCAAGGGAAACCCACATGACCTGAAACTGTTGCTGTGCAATGCCAGGTCAATGATTCATAAGACCACTGCCATCCATGACTTGATCATGGATGGAGGATTTGACCTGGCATGTGTGACAGAGACCTGGTTGGATGAAGCAGATGGGCCTGTTCTTGCCTCTGCTTGTCCACCAGGTTTCTCTTACGCACAGCAACCCAGGCCTTGTGGGCGGGGAGGGGGGGTTGCAGTGATTTTTAGGAAGTCATTAGTTTGCACCAGGCGTCCTATTGGGAAGACCCAGTTCTCTGAGTGCATGTTCTGGAAGTTGGGCAATAGGGGCAGTACAGAATTCCTTTTGGTGTACCGACCTCCCCGCTGCACCAAGGATTCCCTGCCCGAGCTGCTTCAGGTCGTGGCGGATGTTCTCCTGGAGACACCTAGTTTGGTTGTCCTAGGGGATTTTAATATCCATGCCGACACGACCTTACAAGGGGCCGCTCGGGACTTCGTGGAAAGCATGGCCTCCATGGGGCTGTCCCTGAATAAGTTTGGCCCAACCCATAGCTGCGGACATGACTTAGACTTGGTGTTTACCTCTACGGATGTTGGTGATCTGACACTAACTAAAAGCAAAACAAAAGCAGTGCCATGGTCAGATCACTTCCTGGTGCAACTGGACTTCTCTGCGACCCTTTCCCTCTGCAGGGAGGTGGGACCGATTCGGATGGTCCGCCCCCGCCACTTAATGGATCCAACTGGTTTCCAGAGAGTGGTAGGGGATGTTTTATCCCACGTTGATGGCCTCTCAGCTGATTCCCTGGTGGCCTGCTGGAATGTGGAGTTAACCAGGGCTAATGACTGTCTGGCTCCGAAGCGCCCTCTCCGATTGCATGGAGCCCGGACAGCCCCATGGTTTTCCACGGATCTGAGGGCAATGAAACAATCATTGAGACGGCTAGAGCACCAGTGGCGGATGACCCATTCTGAAGCTGACCGGACACAGGTTAGAGCTCAGTGTCGAGCCTACCAAGTGGCGGTAGCGACGGCGAAGAAGGCTTTCTTCGCCGCCTCTATTGCATCTGCAGAAAACAGCAGCAGGAGACTTTTTCAGGGGGTCCACAATTTAGCGGGCCACATGATCTCCTGCAATGATTTTGCAAAGTTTTTTGCAGATAAAGTCACTCAGATTCGGGAAGAGGTAGACGCCACCATGGGAGCAGGGCCGGGGCGGGAGAGTGCTAGAGTCCTGTCTAGTCAAATTGCGTGGGATCAATTCCAATCTGTTACCTCCGAGGATGTGGACAGGCTGCTTGGACGAGTGAAACCAACCACCTGTCTCCTTGATCCTTGCCCATCCTGGCTTATAAAAGCTAGCCGGGAAGGGCTGGGCGATGGGCTTCGTGGGGTGGTGAATGCTTCCCTCTGTGAGGGAGCCTTCCCAGACCCGCTGAAAGAGGCGGTTATTAAACCGCTTCTTAAAAAACCATCTTTAGATGCGGCCACGATGGCCAACTATCGCCCAGTCTCAAATCTTCCATTCTTGGGCAAGGTGATTGAGCGAGTGGTTGCTGAACAACTCCAGGCACGCCTGGAAGAAGCGGACCATTTGGATCCCTTCCAATCGGGATTCAGGCCTCATCACGGGACTGAAACTGCCTTGGTCGCACTGGTTGATGATCTCCGGCGGGCTAGGGACAAAGGTGAGAGCTGTTTCCTAGTTCTGCTGGATCTCTCAGCGGCTTTTGATACCATCGACCATAACATCCTTCTAGACCGACTAGAGGGGTTGGGAGCTGGGGGCACTGTCATACAGTGGTTCCGCTCCTTCCTCCTGGGCCGTGTTCAGAAAGTGGTGGGGGGGGGATGAGTGTTCAGACCCCTGGGCTCTCACTTGTGGGATGCCTCAGGGTTCTGTCCTCTCCCCCATGCTTTTCAACATCTACATGCAGCCGCTGGGAGAGATCATCAGGGGGTTTGGGCTGGGTGTTCATCAGTATGCAGATGATACCCAGCTCTACCTTTCTTTCAAATCAGAACCAGTGAAGGCGGTGACAGTCCTGTGTGAGTGTCTTGAGGTGGTTGGAGGTTGGATGGCGGCAAACAGATTGAGATTGAATCCTGACAAGACAGAAGTACTGTTTCTGGGGGACAGGAGGCGGGCAGGTGTGGGGGATTCCCTGGTCCTGAATGGGGTAACCGTGCCCCTGAAGGACCAGGTGCGCAGCCTGGGAGTCATTTTGGACTCACAGCTGTCCATGGAGGCACAGGTTAAATCCGTGTCCGGAGCAGCTGTGTACCAGCTCCATCTGGTACGTAAGCTGAGACCCTATCTGCCCGCGGACTGCCTCGCCAGAGTGGTGCATGCTCTGGTTATCTCCCGCTTGGACTACTGCAATGCGCTCTACGTGGGGCTACCTTTGAAGGTGACCCGGAAACTACAACTAATCCAGAATGCAGCAGCCAGACTGGTGACTGGGAACGGCCGCCGAGACCATATAACACCGGTCTTGAAAGACCTACATTGGCTCCCAGTACGTTTCCGAGCACAATTCAAAGTGTTGTTGCTGACCTTTAAAGCCCTAAATGGCCTCGGTCCAGTATATCTGAAGGAGCATCTCCACCCCCATCGCTCTACCTGGACACTGAGGTCCAGCACCGAGGGCCTTCTGGCGGTTCCCTCACTGCGAGAAGGCAAGTTACAGGGAACCAGGCAGAGGGCCTTCTTGGTAGTGGCGCCTTCCCTGTGGAACGCCCTCCCACCAGATGTCAAAGAGAACAACAACTACCAGGATGTGGATGTTTAATGTTTGAATTTAAATTTGCAATGTGAATGTTGGGGTGGGTGTGGGGAGGGTGAGGTGATGGTGGGGAGGAATGGGGTGGGTGAGTCTTCAGGATGGGGGTGCAGGGAGGGGAGGGGGTGGGGTGGGGATGGTTTCACCAGTTCATCAATTCAGGTTGTGTCTGGTTGCTATGTCCTGCTGTAGTTTTCGTTGTGTGTTCGGCTTTCGGAATGTAAAGTCAAGGATGGCTGTGTTGTCTTGATCAGAGATGTCTGTCAGGGAGGAAGACTTGAGTGTGTCGGTCTGAAGCATTCTAGAGTTTGCTTGGTCCCTTTTTCTAACTTCTTCCCATCCATTTTCTGATCTTGTATTATGGTTTTCATGTGTCAGGTCCAGTGGTTGCCATTTGGGTGGCGGTTGAGGTTGAGGTCTTTCAGAAGTTGTAGGGCTTTGGGTTTGTTGGTGGCTGTGAGTTGTTTTGTTTCAATGGTCACAATGAGGTGTAAGGGGAAGCCCCATCAGTATTTTATTCCAGCTTCTTGAAGAATTAAGGTACAGGGATGTGGATTTTTTCTTTGGTTCAGGGTTTTTGAGACAGATCTTGTAGGGCCATTGTGGGGGTGTTCCTATATTGAGGGGGTTTAGCTTCTTGAGGTTATTCCAGATACACAAACCTCTCCTTCCCCATCCCCAACTTCTCCCAGTGTGTCCCACTCCTGGCTACACCCCTTATCGGGATCCTCTTCCTCCTCTTCCTCCTCCCCATAGTCCTACCAGTTCATGACACCCCCTTCTAAGGCAGACATCCCATCTGTCTCAGGATTCTTTTGGTTAGAAATGACACTTAAGATGCATTGGAAGTTAGAATGGAATAGGAAGAATGATGAAGCTTGCCGAGTTGCAAAAGGCCCATTCTTCCACTCTATTTTTTACAGATAAAAAAAGCCTCAGAAATTGCATTTAAATTGTATGCAGTTTTTCCTGTAAATTACACTTTTTTGTATGTTTTTCAGTTCATTTTTCCCTAAAACGTGCATTTTTGTTCACATGTTTTTGAACCCAAGCCTCATTACAAAATGTAGAGAAGTGTGTAATCCAATTGTGAACTGTGTTCTAGTCTGCATGTCACTCTGGGACTGGAAATTGGGTTGGTTCCTTTTAAAATGCAGGCTGAGTGCACATGCACATGCACACAGACACAAAACCAGTAAATCAAGAATCTAGCATTACCTAAGTGCATTTCATATTCCATGACTATGAACCACAACACAGGGAATTGAATCCCAACCCAGTGTGACCCTTACAAGTCCATCTCACCTCTATTTTCGCCCCCCCCCATTCTTTGTCCACTGCGTGAGATCTCATCAATTATGGAACAAGCCACAGGGGGTGGCCTAGTGCTCCTAACTTTAGATTTATTCCAAGTTATCCTAGACTCCCTACAGTTACATACTCGGTGACCAGCTGAGCCTGTCCTTTTGAGACAGACAAAGGGAATACTGTAGACATTCTTCACAGAGAAAGAAGCCTTTCTGGTAGGGAAGGTTTGCCACATATTTTGTGTTGGTCCAGAGTGGGCATTGCCATCTGCAAAGTCCACACACAAAAACACAAATACAGTGGTACCTCATGTTACAAACGCCTCAGGTTACAAACGCTTCAGGTTACAAACTCCACTAACCTGGAAGAGTTACCTCAAGTTGAGAACTTTGCCCCAGGATGAGAACGGAAATCATGTGCCAGCAGTGCAGCAGCAGCAAGAGGCCCCATTAGTGAATGCACGCCTCTAGTTAAGAATAGTTTCAGGTTAAGAACAGATCTCCGGAACGAATTAAGTTCATAACTAGAGGTACCACTGTACACAGTTTAAGATGCAACTGAAGGAGGACTATTTTCTCTCATTTGTTTTTAAAGCAATATTTGCAATTCAAGGGTTACATTCTATGTAATTTCAGTATTGCACAAAACACTTGGCCTGTACATTGTAGCCAGTCCTGGCCCATAATCATCTCAGGTACCACAAAACTTCGTAATTTACTAGCAGTGGGCAAACTGACCCTTTTGCAATTCTGGGTGCTGGGCAATGTATTGATACATTGTCCAAAACTGGTTTGAAGCCCACATTGTGGTAAAGCATGGCCTCCGTGGGGTTGTCCCTGAATAAGTTTGGCCAACTACATCTTAGACCTGGTATTCACCTCTATGGATGTGGGTGATCTGACACTAAGCAAAAGTGAAACAAAAGAAGTGCCATGGTTGGATCACTTTCTGGTGAAACTGGACTTCTCTGCGACCCTTCTTCTCTGCAGGGAGGTGGGACAGATTCAGATGGTCTGCCCCTGCCACTTAATGGATCCAAATGGTTTCCAGAGAGTGTTAGGGACAGTGGTGTCGCAACGGGGGGGGGGGGGGCAGAGTGCCCCGGCTGCCATGTCTGGGGGGATGACAAGAAGGCACCCCACGGGGGCTCGCAGTGGTGCAAGCAGCCATCACGCTGCTGCAGCCACATGTGGAGGATCCTCCATTAGCAGCTGCAGCCGCGAGCAGAGGATCCCAGCACCATCCGTATGGCACTGGAGTGGCGGCGCCAGCAAACCACTATGTACAGCACATGTGCGGCATCACTGCATATGGTGCATGCGCTGTGCATAATAATAATAATAATAATAATAATAATAATAATAATAATTTATTATTTATACCCCGCCCATCTGGCTGGGTTTCCCCAGCCACTTTGGGCGGCTTCCAAAAGAATATTAAAATACTATGATACATCAAACATTAAAAGCTTCCCTAAACAGGGCTGCCTTCAGATGTCTTCTAAAAGTCTGGTAGTTGTTGTTCTCTTTGACATCTGGTGGGAGGGCGTTCCACAGGGAGGGCACCACTACCGAGAAGGCCCTCTGCCTGGTTCCCTGTAACTTGGCTTCTCGCAAGTGAGGGAACCGCCAGAAGGCCCTCGGTGCTGGACCTCAGTGTCCGGGTAGAACGATGGAGGTGGAGACGCTCCTTCAGGTATACTGGACCGAGGCCGTTTAGGGCCATCATCATTTAGGATTCCCTGAATCCTTTGACTCCCCTCTGCCCTTTCATGGTTACCATTTTTAATCTTTTTCATGATTTCTGTTCTCATCCTGAAGCAAAGTTTTAAACCCGAGGTACTATTTCTGGGATAGCGGAGTCTGTAACCTGAAGCGTCTGTAACCTGAAGTGTCTGTAACCCTAGGTACCACTGTACATTGTAAATTTTTCCCATTCCTTCTTAAAGTTCTTCTCTTCCTGGTTTCTGATTTTCCTGGTCAGTTTCACCATTTTGGCATAGGCAATCATTTTCATCAGCCATTTGTGTCTGGTCAGATACTTTCCATCTCTGGGCCAGTAGCGTCCACGCATACATAAATATTCATTTCTGCTCCTTTGGTATCTCTGCACCTACAATTCCTGATAAAAAAGCCTCTAGCTTTTTCCACAAACATTATTTTAAACTCCCCCCCCCAACTCATTATATATCATTTCCCAGAATGCTTTTATTATCTTGCATGTCCACCACATGTGGCAGAACGTGCCTTCCTTCTCCTTACATTTCCAACATACATTTGAAGCAGTTCTATACATCTTTGCTAATTTTATAGGTATTAAATACCATCAATACATCATTTTCATATACCTCTGGATGCGAACGGGATCCGTTCCGGAGCCCCATTTGCACCCTGAGCAGAACGCAACCTGCGTCTGCATGTGTTGTGATTCGCTGCTTCTGCGCATGTGCGTGATGTCATTTTGAGCGTCTGCACATGCGCAAGTGGCGAAACCTGGAAGTAACCCATTCCGTTACTTCTGGGTCACCGCGGAACGCAACGTGAAAACGCTCAACCTGAAGCGTCTTTAACCCGATGTATGACTGTAGTGCTCCTTCAGTGCACAGCATGCTATAAATTGTAAGTCCTGCCTCCATAACCTTTCCCAAGATGAAAATTGGATATTTTGCCCAATATCTTGTGCCCAGTGTATGTTTACTGATTTAACTTCTTCATCTTTAGTATGCCACACTA
Organism: Podarcis liolepis; assembly: GCF_965112155.1. Lineage (NCBI taxonomy): Eukaryota > Metazoa > Chordata > Lepidosauria > Squamata > Lacertidae > Podarcis > Podarcis liolepis. Next base: position 78,157,991 of record NC_139564.1, read on the forward strand.
GCAACAACTTAGCATTTTGGAAAGTAATTTCATATTATTTTCCAATAAATATTTTTCAAACCTTGAAAATTCCTTACTACATCCAAAGCAAAACCTACCCCCACTGACTCTCCCACCCACCCTCCTCATAGACTTCCACACATGGTACCTACCACCACTTCATACTGAAGTCATGCAGCCCCATTTAGCCATACTCTGAAAAATACAGCACAAAGATTAGCACACAACTAAGAACTGCTCTCTCCTGACTACCTGCCCTCTTCTTACCATGTGGAAGAAAGGAAAAGTAAGGAATTTGGAAGTACCGTATTTTTTGCTCTATAAGATGCATAGTTATAGTTTTTGGAGAGGAAAACAAGAAAAAAAATATTCTGAATCTCAGAAGCCAGAACAGCAAGAGGGATCACTACACAGTGAAAGCAGCAATCCCTCTTGCTGTTCTGGCTTCTGGGATAGCTGTGCAGCCTGCACTCGCTCCCTAAGTCACACACACATTTCCTCTTACTTTTTAGGAGGGAAAAGGTGAGTCTTAAAGAGCAAAAAATGCGGTATACACCAACTGGAACTCTACTCTCCTATCACCCCTCAGTCTCCTCTTTTCCAAGTGAAAACACACCCAACTCACTCAATTGTTTCTCAGAAGGTTTGATTTCTAGGCCCTTTATCATCTTACTCACCCTCCTCACACACGTTCCAGCTTATCTACGTGGCACATGGTCCAGTAGAATAGGAAGGACAACGTTGTGCCCTCACCACCTATTGTTTACTTTGGGACCATCTATTAAAGTGGAGACCAGAAGACACTGAATTGAAGTAATCAATTATAAACCATGTGCAAACATATATGCTTGACTGTACCATTTACATTTTATATGCATGAAATGTTTCAGGGGGGCTGTGACTGTGTGACAAATGTTTGTTATATATATATTTTAGAAACTGAAAAACAAAGTTAAGTTGGAGGGTAAGAAAAAGAAAGAAGGAAATCCCCCCCCACCTCTATTGCTGCCATGATGGCTGCCAATGTTTCATTGCACCTGCAATTACTGCTGCTAGATAATTAGAATCATAGAATCATAGAATCAGAGTTGGAAGAGACCACAAGGGCCATCGAGTCCAACCCCCTGCCAAGCAGGAAACACCATCAGAGCACTCCTGACATATGGTTGTCAAGCCTCTGCTTAAAGACCTCCAAAAAAGGAGACTCCACCACACTCCTTGGCAGCAAATTCCACTGTCGAACAGCTCTTACTGTCAGGAAGTTCTTCCTAATGTTTAGGTGGAATCTTCTTTCTTGTAGTTTGGATCCATTGCTCTGTGTCCACTTCTCTGGAGCAGCAGAAAACAACCTTTCTCCCTTCTCTATGTGACATCCTTTTATATATTTGAACATGGCTATCATATCACCCCTTAACCTCCTCTTCTCCAGGCTAAACATGCCCAGCTCCCTTAGCCGTTCCTCATAAGGCATCGTTTCCAGGCCTTTGACCATTTTGGTTGCCCTCCTCTGGACACGTTCCAGGTTGTCAGTGTCCTTCTTGAACTGTGGTGCCCAGAACTGGACACAGTACTCCAGGTGAGGTCTGACCAGAGCAGAATACAGTGGCACTATTACTTCCCTTGATCTAGATGCTATACTCCTATTGATGCAGCCCAGAATTGCATTGGCTTTTTTAGCTACCGCGTCACACTGTTGGCTCATGTCAAGTTTGTGGTCAACCAAGACTCCTAGATCCTTTTCACATGTACTGCTCTCAAGCCAGGTGTCACCCATCTTGTATTTGTGCCTCTCATGTTTTTGCCCAAGTGCAATACTTTACATTTCTCCCTGTTAAAGTACATCTTGTTTGTTTTGGCCCAGTTCTCTAATCTGTCAAGGTCGTTTTCAAGTGTGATCCTGTCCTCTGGGGTGTTAGCCACCCCTCCCAGTTTGGTGTCATCTGCAAATTTGATCAGGATGCCCTTGAGTCCATCATCCAAGTCGTTGATAAAGATTGCCAGGTCTCACCTGAAGACCTTGCGTCTAATTGTCCTGATCACTATACAAAGCAGTTCTCTCCTTTCTGAAGAGTTGCAAAGCTCCTCAATGGAAATTAAGGAGATCAGAGAAAGCATTCCTCCCAGAAAGCAAGCTTCAATGGCACAACCTGCCTCCGTTCTTTGGCTTAAAGTGGAGATGTTGTGGAAACATAGCTTGAATTCTTTCAATGCAATCTACTGACATGGTTTGAGGGGGAAAAGGCTGCATGCTTTAAGTGTGCATTTGTAAAAAGTCTCTTGTTCAGGAACAGGTTTTTTCTTCTGTTTCAGAAAATTCTGTTTAGTTCCAGAATTTTTTCATCATCATTATCATGAACCACCACCACTGGGTTTAGGGCTGTATCTTGCTCAGGGAACTAACTGCTAGCTGTACATTTTAATGAGCTGAGCAGAGAGTATCATAAAAAGTGAAATAATGTTTTGCTTACTTTTTAGCTCCTGTTTTGATAGTATGATATGATATGATTTTCATTTTTATTATATACCATCTTAAAAATTGTTTCACAGATTATTATTAATGGCATTATGCCACAACCTGCACTATAACTATTATGTTTTGTTACATTGCTGTTGTTCAGAAGCCACTTCGGAATTCATTTGAATGGAAACGGTATAGAAATGCCACCAGACAGGCAGAAATGACTGGCAGAATACGAGACCTGGGAGAAGAGGTAGTGGAAGAGGACTGGAAAAAGTTTAAGGACTATTTACAAAAACATTGTAAATTGTATGAGTGTTAAGAAGGATGCAGGACTGAAACATCATGGCACCGGTAATTTAGTTGAAAGAAATATGAGTATAAGTGAGATCTGAGAAAAAGATAAACTTTGGAATAACATTATGTCTAAATTAAGTATTTAAGTATTTGATAAAAATATTTAAAGTCGGAGACATAATATTTGAAAATCACATAATAGGACTTGAAACAAGGTGATAAATTGCTGTTTATAATTTTATAATTGGGAACGCAGGAATGGGAGCTGTGAGGAAGTCCAAAAGGTTAAGAAAATATGGTTGTTGAATATTTGATTTTGTTGTATGTTTTCTAGTATATGTTACTCTTTTTGTTTGTTTTTTTCTGTTGTTCTTTGTTTGTTGTATTTGGGTGATGGTTTTATATGTGTTTGGTGAATTTAATGTTTAAAATCCTTAATAAATATCTTTTAAAAAAAGTATAACTTGCTGCTTAAATGGAACACTCAGGATGAGACAGTGAAATCAGCCATGATCAAATGGGCTCAGGACATTGGGTACAACATTATGTTTGAAGACTGGGAAAGGTTATGGATCACTGGAATGAAATTCACGGCATGTAATGCCTTGAAGGAAAATATTATGAAAATGATATATAGGTGGTACATGACCCCAGTCAAGCTTGCAAAAATATACCATTTGTCTGATAATAAATGTTGGAAATGTAAAGAGGCTGAAGGGACATTCTTTCACCTTTGGTGGACTTGTCCAAAAGTGAAGGCCTTCTGGGAAATGATCTATAATGAGCTAAAAAAGGTGTTTAAGTACACCTTTCCTAAGAAACCAGAGGCCTTCCTCCTGGGCATTGTCGACCAGAAGGTGTTAAAGAAGGATAGAACTTTTTTCATGTATGCGACTACAGCAGCAAGAATACTCATCGCCAAACATTGGAAGACACAAGATATTCCCAACACTGGAAGAGTGGCAGACGCAATTGATGGACTATATGGAACTTGCTGAGATGACGGGCAGAATCCGAGATTTGGAAGAAGAATCAATGGAAGAGGACTGGAAAAAATTTAAGGACTATTTACAAAAACATTATAAGTTGTATGAATGTTAAGAAATTGCATGATTTGGAAATTTTAGCTTCAGCAACTAGATTTGATGACCGGAAATTAAGTTATAAGTAAGACAAGGTGGAAAATTAAAGTAATATAAATATGTTTATTTAAAGGTATAAGTAATTGATAAAAAGTACTTTAAATCCAGAAATATAATATCGGAAAGATACAAGTAAGGTATGAAACAAGGTATTAATTTGCTGATAATTTTATTGTAAAGAACGCAGGGTTCGGGAGATGTGGGGAAGTCCAGTTGGAAATGTAAAAATGGATCTGAAAGTTGGAATTTTTTCTTTTCTTTCTCTCTTTGTTTCTTTTCCTCTTTTTATGTCTATATTCATGACTGTGTATCTGAAAATGTAATAAAAAATATTTTTTAAAAAAAGAAATGCCACCAGACAAACCCTTTTTTAATACAATGAAAGTTCACACAGCAGTTTGTTTAGTATTGTTTTTGTTTATTATGTTCATCAATCAAAAATAGAGCAGGATCTAAATCTACTTGTACTCTTATTTCCCCCCCTCATATTCTTAATCTGTAACAAACATACTTTTGCTTCATTGCACAACCTCCAGCTTTGGAAATAAATTCCAACACTTGTCCCACACTTCTGGCATTTATTTTTTCCACTTCTATTTATTCTAAGTAACTCTTCTATCAATGTGCACCATCTGGGCACAGACTGCATAGTAATTTTCACATAATGAAACACACACACACTGTATCAAAACACACATTTCTGAAGTTATGTTGATCTTTGTACATAAACCTATGGTGACATTTCTCAGGCACCTTCACTTTTAGTCCGGCTTCTGGAAGGAAGAAGAAGCTGGCTGGCTGGGGTCGCTTATTTATTATTTGTACTTTTAGCCTGTTCTTCACTGATTGGTTCTGGTATGGGGAGGGGAATGCCAAAATATCTACTATAAAAAAATTAAACAAAAAACAAAAATATATACTATATATTTATAAGTTGTCTGCCCGCCTGTCCATCCATTTCCTTTATCACATGCTATGTGTGGCTCTCTGTGAAGGGACTACTCTATTAACGAAATATCTGGCATGCACTCAAATTTCCACCAAAATAGGGTTTCCCCCCCAAAAAAAACATTTATATTAATAGGCATGAAACAATCAACATGCAGATTTCATTACAGGGCTCATCTACATTCAGAAACAAACCCCAAAGGCAAGGCTGGGACATTAAGCAACACCCTGACAAGCTTTCATCCCAGCCATGTGTGAGATGTGGTCCTTTGTGAAATACACAGTAATGTCTTAATACAAATTCAATTTCTATAAGGCAGATGGGGGGGGGGCGGGGAGAGAGAATCCACAGTATTCTCCATCCTCTGCTTGCTACTGCTAGTGAATACACAGGTTGAAAACCAGTTTTCCAAGTTTCCAGAAGTCTGCTCACCCTCTCAGGTGGGTGCCATTGCAGGTTGGTGCTCCACCTGCCTGCTGCGATCCGATGGTGGAGGCCCCATTGGGCCACTTCCCAGGTGAGAAAGGAGGTCCCTGAGCTGAGTTTGCTGCCCAGGAAGTAGATTCTGCCTACTCATACAACGGGCTAATCGTAAGCAGGTTTTTAGGCAGGCCACTCCCAGGGGGAAGACCCAACTGGGCCTGTGGGCTTCACTTGGGTCTGTGCCCTAGTAATATAAAGAAGGCCTGTGGATTGCATAGGAAGTTGTTGGATCTCTGACCCTCCCTCCCTATTTGGCAGACATGTGTCCCTTTGCTTGGACACCTTGCTATGGACATTGTTGGTCACTGTATTCGGGACCAGGCTGGAATCTTCCCACTTGGCAAATGGGTTCCAGCCATCTGGTTTTCACCATCCTCATAGCAATCATCACAACTTTGGCATTGGGTAGGCATAGTCTTGGATGGAGAGGAAGTTGTAGCCTCTGCCTGCCCCTCCAGAAAAAGGGGCATCCCATTAAAGGGATCCATGGGTACTGCTTCTGTCTGGATGCCCAGGTGAGGGCCAGGGCCACAGCACTTCCCAGGGGCAATCCAGTGGGAGTTACTTCTTGATGTAGGTCAATAACAGTTGGAGTGTTGTGCTTGCTTTACAATGCTGTAAGACTGCAACTGAATAAAGCCTTACTGAAAATCCAGCTTGACTCCTGAATGCTTCCTGCGGGGCTCTCATACATCACAACAAGAACTCCCTCCCTTCCAGTTGATCCCTAAATTTAAGTCCTTCTGGCAGGTGGGCCAGACGTGGTTGGTTCTAACCAATGCCAATGCCAAACCTCTGACATCTGTAGGCAATAAAGTTGTGGCCTGATTGGACCCAAATACAAGTTGTCATATCTCATTATTTAAGGCAGTCTGTGGGGTGGTGGGGATGCCTGGGCACATAAGAACCCTGCCATGGGCCTTGAGGAGACATAGCTAGATTAGTTATTGCCCACCCTTCACCCTAAGGTCCCAGGATGGCTTACAATGATTAAAAGACAGAAAATGATTTAAAACAGTGGTTCCGAACCCTTTTTTGGCCATGGCCCATCTAAGCGTCTCTAAAATCCTGTCTGGTCCCCCCCCCCGCCCGTGACATATAAGTCCTATTATTCAAAAAGTGAATGTGGAGGAAGCCTAAAGGCCATTCACTGTTAATAACTCATTCTTGAATTGCCCCCCTTAAAATTCAAATTGCTCCCCTGTGGGGCGTGTGCCCCACGTTGGCAACCACAGGTTTAAAACAACTTACAATCATGAAAATAAGGTGGTTTCTAAAAATATCCACCTCAAGCATCAAAAGCCAAGGTAAACAGCATTCTCTGGAAGCTGTATAATGAAGCTGCCAGGTGCACAGGGTGGATGAACTACCAAGAGGGTCCCCTTTGCTGATCTCAGTGCCTGGGGGGATCTGTAAGGAAGGAGGCAGCCTTTATATTTGAACTGCGTTTTGCTAGTATTTGTGAAGAGGAGGGTGTGGAAGATTGGGGAGAGTGCTAGACCTAATGAGTGGGAAATTGCAATCTACTGAGGCTAAACATCAGGAGAAACACCTTAACACCAAGAGCTGTTCAGCAGTGTGCTAGGCTGCCTCAGAAGGTTGTGGGCTCTCCTTTGCTGGAGGAACGGCAGAGGCTGCCAAAGATGCTGGATAACATCCAGGGTCCTTCCCAACATGAGGACAAAGGCAGCTGCCCAAGCTGTTTTAAATTTATCTACTCATCAGCCAATTAGTTACATTTAAATATATCATCAGGTGGCGAAAACCTCAATACAGGTATCTTTCAGAAATGCTGGAAGAGAAGGTGAGGCAATTAGAACCAAGAAAAGCCACTATTCATAGTTATAAGGAAAGGTTGTCTCTATGAGAGGATGTCAAGATGGTAGCTTTGGCTACATTCTAGTGAGTGATATTCAACTAAGTTTTATTCAGGGTAAAAGGTCAAGGTAAAGGGACCCCTGACCATTAGGTCCAGTCGTGACCACCTCTGGGGTTGCGGCGCTCATCTCACTTTATTGGCTGAGGGAGCCGGCGTACAGCTTCCGGGTCATGTGACCAGCATGACTAAGCCGCTTCTGGCGAACCAGAGCAGCGCACGGAAACGCCGTTTACCTTCCCGCCGGAGCAGTACCTATTTATCTACTTGCAGTTTGACGTGCTTTCGAACTGCTAGGTTGGCAGGAGCTGGGACGAAGCAATGGGAGCTCACCCCGTCAGGGGGATTCGAACTGCCGACCTTCTGATCGGCAAGTCCTAGGCTCTGTGGTTTAACCCACAGCGCCACCCACGTCCCTTTTATTCAGGGTAGACAGATGGGGCCTTAGATCGGTCCATTAATTTCAGTGTGTTTATTCAGGGTAGACACACTGAAATTAATGGAGCAATCTAAGGCCCCATCTGTACTATGCATTTAAAGCAGAATCATGCCACTTTAAATAGGCATTGCTTCCCAGAGAGTTCTGGGAACTGTGGTTTGTGGTTTGTTAAGAGGGCTAAAAGTTGTTAGGAGACCTCCTATTCTCCACACAGAGCTACAATGATCAGAGTGGGTTAACAATCAACCCCTCTTCCCAGAGACCTGTGGGAAGTGTAGCTTTGTTGGGGAATAGGGGTCTCCTAACAACTCTCAGCATCCTTAACAAATTACAGGATCTAGGATCCTTTGGGGAAGCAATGGCTGTTTGATGTGGCAGGATACTGCTTTGAATGTATACTTTAGGTGGGGTCCAAATCATTTTAACGGGTCTCCTCTGAGACTTATTCAAATGCTGCCCAGTGTCACTGCATGCTTAGAAGGGGGATGCTTTATGAAGAAGTGAATATTTTCATGCTCATGTGGAGGGGGAGAGAGAGGAAATCTCCAAAAGAGGAAGGCATTTCACAAGGCTGGTGAAAGCATTAACTGGAAAACAGCAAGTATGTTTGACTCAGTCCTTCAGCTAATATGTACTTCATTTCCAGATAATCAAAATCAACATATCAATCACATGTATGGTTTGCTGCAAATGAAGTGCTTGTTATGCATATATTTAGAGTGATATATGGAAATTTGAACGAGAGAGAGAGAGAGAGAGAGAGAGAGAGAGAGAGAGAGAGAGAGAGAGAGAGAGGTGTAAATCGACTGCAGGAAAAATGCAAAACAGAACAATGCCCTTAAGTTCAGAATGTGAAGGATACAAATATTGGTAAACTGTCACCAATAATGAAAAATGCAGCTATTGTTTTCTCTTTGCCCCCAGTTCAAATTTGGCAAATCACTTCCGACATTATCATGGGGAAATAACTCAGTGTTGAAGCTATGTACACTTCTCCAGCTCCCATCAATTTCTAGTTTAATGGGATCCCATTAAGTTGCATGGAGAAAGTCTCCTGCCTCAGCCTCTGAAGAGGCACTGCTGCTCAAGGGATGGAATATGCTGAGCCAACCAAAGCAAGTCTTTGGTGCAGTATGAAGTTACAAAACCTTAACAAGAACTTTTCTGACCCTACTCCTCATGTGCAGTTTGCTGTTATAGTGTGCAAGTCCCTGAAAATTGCCTAATTTTTGAATTCAAATGTTTGATGGCCCTCCCCCCCTGAAAGTCACTAACAAGACCTACAAGTAACAAAGCAGCAATGAAACAGACTTACTAGAGAAACAAAATAAAAAAATTCCTTCCGGTAGCACCTTAGAGACCAGCTAAGTTTGTTACTGGTATGAGCTTTCGTTTGCATGCACACTTCTTCAGATGCACACGAAAGCTCATACCAATAACAAGCTTAGTTGGTCTCTAGGGTGCTACTGGAAGGAATTTTTTTATTTTGTTTTTACTACGGCAGACCAACACAGCTACCTACCTGTTACTAGAGAAAATTAGCTGTGGGCCCCAAGCCACAGAACATAGTTCCTCTGTTGTGACAAGGAGCCAACAACTCAAACGAGATGGTTGGAAGCAGGCTCAGAGCTGCCCTAGCTGAGTTCACAATGGAGCAAGGCAGTGGCGTAGCGTGGGTTGTCAGCACCCGGGGCAAGGCAAGTAACTTCCGCCCCCTAACCCGTGGATTTCCGCCCCCTAACCCGTGGATTTGCGCCCCCTAACCCTAACCCCCAGATGTTGCGCCCGGTGCGGCCGGCCCCCCTGCACCCCCCACGCTACGCCACTGGAGCAAGGTCAAGACCCTGGACAGGGCTGGGTCAGAGCTCTGGAGTGAGGGTTTCAGGACAACAGTCCTCTTGCTGAGAGCAGAATGAAGCCTTTTGCCTCAGTATTGAGTCTCAGAGGAACACCACCGAACCTCAGCATAGACCAGTTCCCAGGGGAAGGGGTGCCACATCAGCCATTCCAGGAATTTGTCTGTTGGCACCCAAGGGCTTCCCAGCAACCAAAGGGACCTAAGATCACTTACTCTGTCTTACCTGTATTTTTGCTCCTGAAACCAAGTTGTAATAAGCCTTTATGATTCGTCATTCTTGGCCATTACTATCAGAGCTCAAAAAATAACCCTTGCCCTTTCACAATACAACCTCTCTGCTTGCCCTCCTCATTCATTAGTGGTCCCGGGCCCTCAGGAACTTACGGTAGATTGGCTTCAACCAGAGTCAGGGCCTTTTCAACACTGGCCCCGGCCTGGTGGAACACTCTCTCTCATGAGACCAGGGCCCTGCGGGATCTGATTTCTTTCCGCAGGGCCTGTAAGACAGAGTTGTTCCGCCTGGCCTTTGGCTTGGAGCCAATTTGATTCCCTCCCTCCCTTTCTTTCTTTTTTCCTTTCCTTCTCCTCCTGCAATGAGGCTACATTTTAATATTTTAATGTTTCCATATTTTAATGTTGTATTTTAATTTTGTTTTTAAGTTGTAATCATTCAATTTGTTTTTATTATTGCTTGTATGCCGCTCTGAGCCCGGCCTTGGCTGGGGAGGGCGGGGTATAAATAATAATAATAATAATAATAATAATAATAATAATAATAATAATAATAATTCAGACTTTGTGCTTCAAGGGGTCCCCCTCCATTAACAGTAGAGATATAACACAGGTAAAGAAGCCATCCCAGGTGGTGCATAAGACTTTCTCCCATTTCTTTTTTTTTGGGGGGGGGGGGTGATGAATAGGACACGTTCAGCTGTTTACTGTACTTTTTGAATGACATTCACGATCTGCTCACAACTTTCTTCTTTATTCTATCTATTGCTTCTGTTGAATACCTGCGTTGCTCTGTCCCAGCTCCTGCTAACTTAGCAGTTCAAAAGCACAGCAGTGCAAGTAGATAAATAGGTATCGCTGCTGCAGGAAGTTAAATGGCATTTCCATGCACTCTGGCACTCTGGCACGGTCCTTCATGCGGCAGAAGCGGTTAAGTCATGCTGGCCACAAGACCCGGAAAACTGTCTGTGGACAAACACCAGCTCCCTTGGCCTGAAAGCAAGATGAGCGACGCAACCCCATAGTCGCCTTTGACTGGACTTAACTGTCCAGGAGTGCTGTAGCTTTTTTACCTTTTATATTGGGCTGCTTCCCAAAACAGATCAACCAGTCAATGATCACAAGTGTTCCGATATCACAATCACATGTGACTGACTGATATCACAAAGCCAAAGCCAATTCAGAATGAGGACAGACAGCATTGCTCTTACTCTGAATAGGCTTTTTGTTGACACCACCCAGCCTATCAGATGATTAATGTAATGTACTCCAAGCAAGCCCCTTCATGGATCACTGCCTTGCCATGGCGAAGGGGCTTGAAGAACTCAGAGAAGCTATTTTTTATTGTGATGTGTTGTTTTGTCATTGTTTAATTTGGTGTTTTTTCTTTTGCCTTTTTGTAAACTTAAAACCTTAATAAATACTATTTTAAAAAAAAGAACTCAGAGAAGCTATGAACTATGCCGAGTAGGGCACCCAAGATGAATAGGTCATAGTGGAGAGTTTTGACCAAACGTGATCCACCTGGAGGAGGAACCGGCAAGCCACTCCAGTATCCCTGCCAAGAAAACTCCATGGACAAAGACAACAGGCATATAGAATCATAGAATCATAGAGTTGGAAGAGACCACAAGGGCCATCGAGTCCAACCCCCTGCCAAGCAGGAAACACCATCAGAGCACTCCTGACATATGGTTGTCAAGCCTCTGCTTAAAGACCTCCAAAGTAGGAGACTCCACCACACTCCTTGGCAGCAAATTCCACTGTCGAACAGCTCTTACTGTCAGGAAGTTCTTCCTAATGTTTAGGTGGAATCTTCTTTCTTGTAGTTTGGATCCATTGCTCCGTGTCCGCTTCTCTGGAGCAGCAGAAAACAACCTTTCTCCCTCCTCTATGTGACATCCTTTTATATATTTGAACATGGCTATCATATCACCCCTTAACCTCCTCTTCTCCAGGCTAAACATGCCCAGCTCCCTTAGCCGTTCCTCATAAGGCATCGTTTCCAGGCCTTTGACCATTTTGGTTGCCCTCCTCTGGACACGTTCCAGTTTGTCAGTGTCCTTCTTGAATTGTGGTGCCCAGAACTGGACACAGTACTCCAGGTGTGGTCTGACCAGAGTGGCACTATTACTTCCCTTGATCTAGATGCTATACTCCTATATACAGTGGCACTATTACTTCCCTTGATCTAGATGCTATACTCCTATTGATGCAGCCCAGAATTGCATTGGCTTTTTTAGCTGCCGCGTCACACTGTTGGCTCATGTCAAGTTTGTGGTCAACCAAGACTCCTAGATCCTTTTCACATGTACTGCTCTCAAGCCAGGTGTCACCCATCTTGTATTTGTGCCTCTCATTTTTTTTGCCCAAGTGCAATACTTTACATTTCTCCCTGTTAAAGTTCATCTTGTTTGTTTTGGCCCAGTTCTCTAATCTGTCAAGGTCATTTTGAAGTGTGATCCTGTCCTCTGGGGTGTTAGCCACCCCTCCCAGTTTGGTGTCATCTGCAAATTTGATCAGGATGCCCTTGAGTCCATCATCCAAGTCGTTGATAAAGATGTTGAATAAGACCGGGCCCAAGACAGAACCCTGTGGCACCCCACTAGTCACTCTTCTCTAGGATGAAGAGGAACCATTGATGAGCACCCTTTGGGTTCGGTCAGTCAGCCAGTTACAATTAAGATTGTTGGAAGAAATATCAACAACCTCAGATATGCAGATGACACAACCTTGATGGCAGAAAGTGAGGAGGAATTAAAGAACCTTTTATTGAGGGTGAAAGAGGAGAGCGCAAAATATGGTTTGAAGCTCAACATCAAAAAAACGAAGATCATGGGCACTGGTCCCATCACCTCCTGGCAAATAGAAGGGGAAGAAATGGAGGCAGTGAGAGATTTTACTTTCTTGGGCTCCATGATCACTGCAGATGGTGACAGCAGCCACGAAATTAAGAGACGCCTGCTTCTTGGGAAGAAAGCAATGACAAACCTAGACAGCATCTTAAAAAGTAGAGACATCACCTTGCCAACAAAGGTCCGTATAGTAAAAGCTATGGTTTTCACAGTATTGATGTATGGAAGTGAGAGCTGGACCATAAAGAAGGCTGATCGCAGAAGAATTGATGCTTTTGAATTATGGTGCTGGAGGAGACTCTTGAGAGTCCCATGGAGTGCAAGAAGATCAAACCTATCCATTCTTAAGGAAAACAGCCCTGAGTGCTCACTGGAAGGACAGATCGTGAAGCTGAGGCTCCAATACTGTGGCCACCTCATGAGAAGAGAATACTCCCTGGAAAAGACCCTGATGTTGGGAAAGATGGAGGGCACAAGGAGAAGGGGACGACAGAGGATGAGATGATTGGATAGTGTCTTTGAAGCTACAAACATGAGTCTGACCAAACTGTGGGAGGAAGTGGAAGACAGGAGTGCCTGGCGTGCTCTGGTCCATGGGGTCACAAAGAGTTGGACACGACTAAACAACTCAACAACAAAAACTCCAAGCAAGATCGCACTTTTTGCCCTCACCCTGAACGGGATAACATTTTTATCCTGCTTTCATGCACATATACACAAGCACACACAATTTCAGTGAATAAGTGGAAACTTGAAAAATGTGAAGGGGATCTAGCTACAGTGGTACCTTGGTTTAAGTACTTAATTCGTTCCGGAGGTCCATTCTTAACCTGAAATTGTTCTTAAGCTGAAGCACCACTTTAGCTAATGGGGCCTCCCGCTGCTGCCGCCACGCCGCCGCACGATTTCTGTTCTCATCCTGAAGCAAAGTTCTTAACCCGAGGTACTATTTCTGAGTTAGCAGAGTCTGTAACCTGAAGCGTCTGTAACCCAAGGTACCACTGTACTTAAAATGTCAAAGCTTGTAGTCCAGCCTCTGACCTGAAAAACTTCTGCTCCTGCATTGGGTCCTCAATATGGTTTACTTCATAAAATTTTAGAATCAGGCAGCTGACATGACCCAGTTGTCTGGATAGGGCCCTGGGGATTGGGTTGTGTGTTCAGATTTATTTTATGTAGTGTTTGTTGATGTGTATGGCAAAACTGGGGAACTGGATTTTGCCAATGGACCAGATCATTATCTCTCCCACCTCGCTTTGGCCAAACCTGCCTGTCAATCATCTGACAACACAATGACATCATGTGACCTTTTTTGTGGGTCTTCAGAAGCCCCTTTCAAAGTGTTAACATGCAGAGCTTTGAAAGGGGCTGCTGTAGATCTGAAAATCAGCTGATGGGCATTGCCAGCGAACCTCCCTTTTAGCTCAGCCAGAATTTTACCTGCCCCACATCTGGTCTAGGGCAAGTGGGCCTGGCTTGGCTAAAATGACCTCATTGGCCAAATGGGTGTTCCTCACTTTTGGTGTAGGAAACAATTTTGGTGAGCGCATGAAGGGTTAATAGTTCTGGGATTTTCCACATATGCACTGTAATTATGTTGTATTTTTATGCTGTCGCTTGATACAACTTGATATTTTGCCTTTGTATTGCTTTTGTAGTTTCTACTTATTTTCCTTATGGGCTCATATGCATTGTTTAAAGATATTTATTGGTGCTTAATTATCTTACCTAAAATGTGGGATTCATTCTTCGTAGTAGTAGTAGTAGTAGTAGTAGTAGTAATGTCAGCATAATTGTTTAGTACAGTAAGTGGGATTGTCATCACCTTCCCTTCCATTCTGTATTGTACTATTTTCAATGGCCTTTGGCTAAGACATGGAAGTTTTCTTTTGGAAAGTTAAATAAATGATAACAACTCAAAAAGGGGACTAATTGAGAAGCCATGAAGATCTGAACCTGTTCTGCAAGGAAGCTTCAGCCCTTGCTCAAAGGGGGACATCATCAACATTATCTCATTTACACAGACCTTTTAAAAATGTTTTAGTCCTCCTCCTTCCTGTGGGTGGCTCATCTAAAACAGCTTTTCCTTGGGTCAGACTCCTACCACAAGAGGAAGGCTTCACTGCAGATTATGAAAGATGCAGAGCTGGCTCTCATTTGTATTCTGGAGCAGCTGCAACAGCCTTCAACATGGCTGAGAAGAACAGAGAAAGGAAAGCCCCACAGAGGATGCCTACAGAATATTTCACTCACATTCCTATTCATTACCGGTTTTTAACACTTACAAAAGACAAACACATCCTGAGAGTGGAAAACACGTTTTAATACATTGATCAAGGGGCCACAACTGGCAACTAAAAGGCTTTTAGTTGTGCTTGGCCATAATAAATTAGCCAGACAGCCAAGAAGGCTCCAGATCCACATTTTGAACAAAGTAACATCAGAAAAGCATGCAGGATCAGGCCAATGGCCCACCTTGTCCAGCATCCTATTCTCACAGTGGCCATCCAGTTGCCTATGCAGACCTGTTTGAGATCTGGATCTCACCACTCTGGGACTTAGACAACTGTCCAAGACAGCCAAACAGACAAGCAAACCACTACTTTTTAGTCAACCTGACATAGTGTTAATACATATGCAACATCAATAGAACATGGTTATAGGCCTCTGAGAACACATAGTAACTTGTGGAATGATACTTATGTTTAAAAACTGAAATGACTTAAAAGATAAATGTAATTATTTGGTGCGTCTGTGAGGGGGCATTGTTGATTATCAACTTGCTCCTTGTACAAATAAGCGAAAACAATAAAATAAATGGGGGAGGGTACCTGTTGTTGGCAGCCACAGGAGGGGAGAGGTCTGCTCTTGTGCCTGGGTCCTGCTTGTGGGTTTCCCATTGGGGCATCTCGCTGGCCCCCGTGAGAAGAGGAGGCTGGTCTAGAGGGACCACTGGGCAGATCCAGCAGGCTCTTGTGTAACCCTCTGCTTGATGCAGGAAGTACAGAGATACAGCATCCCCCACAGACAGAAGCTTGAAGACCTCCAGCAAGGCAGCTCACCAGAACTAGTCCTGCCATCTAGGGCAGCAGAAAGACAGTTTTTGTCCTCTCTTAAGAGGCAGCCCTTCAAGTATTTAAAGAGGTCTATCATGTTCCTTATGCAGCTTCTCTTTCTTGGCTAAACATATTCAGTTCCTTCAGCTTCCAGCCAAAATTCACTTTTCAGTGTTGCTTTAGGAAAAATCCAGTGAAACCATAAGGATGTAAAGAATCCTTTGAGAAATTAAACAAATGTTTTAAAAATGCTTGGCTTCTCCTGATATTTTCCCTGAGTAACCGATATTTTACGCATTATTGTTTCCCACAACACAGAGAGAGAGAGACACTCTGCAATCCCAGTGTTATGTACTGAGTTGAATAAGATCCAAAATGCAGCAGTCTGATTGGTCCTAGAACAATAGGATACAGAATGCAGCAATCTGATTGGTCCCAGAACAATAGGATTCAGAATGCAGCAGTCTGATTGGTCCTAGAACAAAAGGATCCAGAATGCAGCAGTCTGATTGGTCCACAGGAGCCACCCAATCCAGCTCCAGATGGAACGACTGAAGGGGCACCTCTCACCACAGCACTCAGTGGTGGCTCGTCAAAATGCCTTCTACGCAAAGCGGCAAGCCCCTGGGGAAACCATAACTGGGTTTGTGACCTCCCTCCGCCAAGCCGCCCGGTTCTGCAACTTCTCAGAGTTGGAGAACATGCTTTGTGACCGCCTTGTCGGTGGCCTGAAGGATGAGAAGCTGCAACAATGCCTCTATGCTAAGAAGGACCTGGCAACTGAAGCTGCCGAGAGGTCGATGCAAGAGGCACAGCCAAGCTTGCGGCCCCAACCAAGGGTCCACCATGAAGACCTCGCCAACGACTCAGGATCCGACAGGGAGGAGGTGCACCGAGTACAGCAGCACACTCAAGCAGCCCACATACCACAGCTGCCTCGATGAGAAGGAGGGAACTGTGCAAGCTGCGGGGAGAGTCACGAGAGGAGCACCTGCCGTTTCCACAATGCAGAGTGCAGGCAGTGCTGAAAATCACGACACAGCGCCCGGGTGCGTCGGGCTCGGCCCACCTGACGCCAGACATCGGGTGACTGATCCAAAAGCCCCAGGTCCCGGGGCCCAACGCACCAAGGCAACTCGATGGAGATCACGGACTGCCAGGTATACCAGTTGTCCCAGCCCAACAGAGAAAATTAATGTAGAGATAGAGGGGGCCCTATGCCATAATCTTGGCAAGGACCTTAAGGAAACTGTGGCCTGGTGCGGGCCCAAACTCAGGCTGCCCCCATTCACCCTTCGGGACTTCCAGAAACATAAGGTCCCGACAATGGGGGTGGGGACCTTCAGGGTGCAATATCAAGGGCAGACGCGGCAACTGGACTTGCTGGTGGTCAAGGGCCCCTACGTTAGCTTACTGGGATTGGCATAGTTTGGACCACTGGGACTAGCCATCACAGGGGTGAACCGCACTAGCTTACAAGTGGACGTGGACGCCTTATGCAAGGAATTTCCAGGGGTTTTCGATGGGAAATTAGGACAGTATACGGGCCTCCCCCCCCATTGCCCTACAGCTGGACCCCGCAGTACGACCTGTCAGGCCCACGCCAGAGGAGTTTGAGGACCGCCTCCGCACCGTTCTGCATCATTTCCAGATGGCAGGTCTCACGGTGAAGCGGGAAAAGTGTCTACCTCAGGTGGACTTTCTGGGATTTATGGTGGACGCAGAAGGCGTCCACCCAACTGGGGACAAGGTACGGGCCATTTGTGATGCCCCAGCACCCAAGGGCAAGACTGAACTTCAGGCCTTCTTGGGACTATTGAACTTTTACCATGCCTTCCTCCCCCATAAGGCAGCGGTAGCGGAGCCCCTACACAGACTCCTGGACAAGCGGGCCCCTTGGGTGTGGGGCCAGCGCCAGGAGGCCACATTCTGGGCAGTCAAGGACTTGCTCGTCTCAAACTCGGTCTTGACACACTTCGACGAGAGGCTGCCGGTGGTGCTAGCATGTGATGCCTCACCTTACGGAATTGGAGCTGTCCTGGGACACCAACTCCTGGATGGAGGAGAGGTGCCGGTAGCATACTTTTCCCAGACACTCTCCGCAGCCGAGCGGAACTACTCGCAAATCGACAAGAAGGGTCTGGCAATTGTGAAGGGAGTTAAAAAAATTCCATGATTTCTTGTATGGGCAGCCCTTTACCATGGTGACTGACCACAAGCCGTTGCTTGGTTTGTTTGCTCCTGAAAAGCAGACCCCCCAAGTGCAGTCTCCTTGCATCCTCAGGTGGTCAATTTTCCTTGCCGGCTACCAGTATGCACTGATTCATCGCCCTGGGAAGGTGATGGGCCACGCGGACAACCTCAGCAGGCTACCACTACCAGAAACAGGCCCCAACCCAGCGCCCGCACAAGAGGTTATGAGCCTGGAGCTGCTTCCTGACCGCCCCATTCAGGCACAAGACATTGTGCACCATTCCAAGAAAGATAAGGTCATCTCCCGGGTCCTGGACTGGGTGTGGAGGGAATGGCCCAGCAGCAGCCCTGCACCAGGATTCGTGGGCTACACAACCCATAAACATGAACTGTCGCCCCACAAGGGGTGCCTGTTATGGGGAAACAGCATCGTCGTTCCCCATCCCCTCCGCAAAAGGGTCCTCACAGCCCTACACGAGACACACCGGGGGTAGTGAGAATGAAGGCCCTCTCCAGGAGTTATGTGTGGTGGCCGGGGATTGACAGAGAGATGGAGGCCTGGGTCAAACACTGCCAGGCCTGCCAAGAATCCCGCCCAATCCCCCAAGGGCCCCAGTCCAGTCCTGGGAGTCCGCCCAAGCACCATCGTCATACCTGCACGTGGACTTTGCTGGCCCCTTTCAGGGGGAAACATTCTCCATAGTGGTGGACTGCTACACCAAATGGCTGGAAGTTGCACTGGTACCATCCACTTCTACGTCCAAAGCCATCCGGGTACTATGCAGGCTGTTTGCAACCCACAGGCTCCCTGACACTCTCGTCTCAGACAATGGAACCGCATTTACATCAGGAGAATTTCTGACTTTCACAGTGCAGAACGCCATCTGCCACATCCGCTCGGCGCCATTCCACCCTGCCACCAATGGCCAAGCACAGCGCATGGTGCGGACCACCAAGGACACCCTCCGCTGCATGATGCAAGGGGATTGGGAGTACCGCCTTGCCACATTCCTTCTAGCACAGCACCACCAGCTCAACGACTCGCCGGAGCCCCGCTGAACTACTAATGGGCCGGAGCCTCGCAATCAGACTGGACCGCCTTCACCCTGACAGAGCTCAGGATGAGGTAGTGGTGGGGGAAGGCAGGAGCTTCATGGCCCAGTACCCAGTGTATGCAAAGAATTTTGTGGTAGGCCCGGCATGGGTACCTGCCACAGTCACCAGGGTCACTGGCCCTGTGTCGTACGAGGTGCTAAAGGATGGGGGGCAATGCTGGCACCGCCACTGCAACCAGCTACAGCGACAATTCCCAGGAGAAAACCAGGAGGAGGACAGGTCAGAAGAGTCCCAAGGGAACAGTGAGGCAGTGAGGCCCTAGAGCAGGAGGGGCCAGCAGGGGGGGCAGAATCAGTAAATACACAGAGGACCCGCAAGGCCGAAAGGACACCGGAACCAGAGCCACGACTGAGTGAGTCAGTTGCGCCAGACGAAATGGCCCCATCGCAGCCAGCATCCTCGGAACATGAGCCAGAACCCAAACCCCTGAACAGGGAACACCCTAGGCTGCAACACACACGTAGGCGGCTGGCGTACCTTGAGGACTATGAATGCAACCTCCCGGGCAGGACTGGAACTTAGAGGAGAGGGGTGTTATGTTCTGAGTTGAATAGGATCCAAAATGCAGCTGTCTGATTGGTCCTAGAACAATAGGATTCAGAATGCAGCAGTCTGCTTGGTCCACAGGAGCCACCCAATCCAGCACCAGGTGGAAGTGAATCTGCAACATGATTGGCCTACAGGAGAATCCTGGAATTAGCCAATCATGTGGGGCCCATTGTGTAAATAATGTATATAAAGCAGACATTCTGGGGAAACTTCCATTCCTCCTCACCACTATGAGCTGAATAAAGAGCATGAAATCCACTCTTGACTCCGAGTATACGTATTTCACTCAGCTTAACTAGGAAAATGTTTTAAATTAAATTTGGCAGTTGGAGGACGTGCTGTGAACTTCAGCTCTCCATTCCTTCAGTTCATCAATATTCTTGTTCACAACTCTAATCTCTGAGCTTCAACTTTCTTGGGATGAAGATCAATGGAGGCCATGGTGTCTTTAGGATATATGCTTTTGTTTATACATATATACAACCTGAGCATCAGATGAAGGGGCTCACAGCATTAACAGATCTTGCTTCCTCATGAGGTTTCCAGTGAAGCTCAAGTCACAGCCTTGGGTCCAAGACAGAGCAGACTCGTCAGAGCAGACTCCGGCATCAGCCCAAACTCTCTCACACAGCTTTAACATATGCAGTTCCTGTTTGCTTATTGTTCTCCATCCAAGGATGACATGTCATCCAGCCAGGTCAATGTGGGGGGAAAGCCCACCCATTTGTCTCTATGGCAATCTGTTTGGACATGCAAATGGAAGTACCTTAACTGGCCAGCTAAGGCCATTACTTGGTTCAGCAGCAGCTTCAACTAGATTCTAAATCTCACTGGACAAAGGAACACAGGTCCAGCAGGGACCCACAAGAACCATCCAGATTGAATCCCTAAACCTTTAACAGTATTATCCCTCTTCCAGGTGATGCTGTCAATTGGCATGTGTGTATTCTTAAAACATGGCAAATGGGTAGGGGCATTTTGATGTTATTGCACATGCAATGTATCAAGATCCATTTTGTTCAGTGTCACTGATGGCCTCTTCCATATGGACAAAGCACCAGTTCCAATTTTGCCGCCTGTGATTGAGCCCAAGGGAGGGGGACCTGCAGCCTTCCAGATGTTGCTGGACTCCAACACTCCACCGCCCTGACTGCTGGCCATGCTGGCTGGGGCAGCTGAGAGTTCAGAGTCCAGCACCTTATGGAGGTCGGCAGGTTTCCCTTCTCTGCTCTATTATTCTGTGCTGTCTTGAAGTTCAGGAGATATCACTGAAGAGCAGGACTCGGGACCCAGGAATCTCCAGATGTTGTTGGAATCCATGTTACATGGTCAGGAAAACAGCCCTTCAGAATGGTCTATAAATAAGGGGATAGCAACATCTTTGCCTGCCCTTGTTTTGGTCATTATAAAAACCTTAGGACAACAAATATAAGCCCAAAATCAGGCAATAAATTGCTCTGAGAATATCCAGGCATCTGTGAAATTGCACAGCAAAATTATTGATGCATTCATATTAGAATTGCTTTTGGGGGCAGTTTTTTAAAACCCTGTGAAATTTGGAGGAGCAGAATTTTGGAACTATTGCCCTCTCCCACCCCACCCCTCTCTCATCCATGTCTCCTCATTTTGAGAAATGCTAAAGTAAAATACAGATATTTTTCTTCCCCCTCCTCTCCTCCCAAAAATATTAAACCCTCCATTTAAATTCAGCATCAATCATCATTGCAGGCTCAATATGCCCTCATAAATAAGCATTCCTATTAAGTTTACAATACAGAAAAAATCTCTCTTTGGAGTTATCAGAGACAGCCCCCCGAATCTTGAGCTCAGCTGAGCGTATTAGAGGCTCTGGTCCAGAGGACACGGGCCAGCCATCTACCTCGCCTTTCTTATACTATCTCATGTTGGATGAACTGAGGAGAAATTGGAGGGACCAGAGAGAGAGGTGGAATCAGAAATGTGCAACCAAACCACGGCTGCTGCCCCCTCCCCTAAATACTAAAAAGGTTACAGCAAATAATGTTATAGATTCATAGATTCCCCCCCCCCCCATAATGTGAGGAAAATTGCTTTTTACCAACTATCTGGCCGCTCTGAAGCAATTGCAATTTGGGGGAAGAGGAGAGAGAGAGAGAGAGAGAGAGAGAGAGAGAGAGAGAATGCCTGAGTGCCATGCATGTTATCCTGTTATTGTTGATGACAATGTTAATGCAGAAACCAAGTAACAGCAGAAAAATGCCCTTAAAAGCAGCAATTTAAAAATACCAGAAGCTGTGGGCACTAAATATTTACATCTTGCAGGAGGGCCAGCTGGGTGGCCTTGCTCCAACAGAAAGAATAAATACAAAACACAATTTTATGGGCAAGGGGAAACCACCAGCATCTGTGCAGCACGCAAAGCGGGGCAAAGCACCATCAAGCAACACGTCAGTCCTCTTCAGGTCCACTTATCCCCCATTCCCTTCCACTTGCTCTCTGAAGTTTCTTCGATGAACACAAAGAAGTTGCCTCATACCAGGTCAGAACATTGGCCTGCGTCTCTAGATGTTTATCTACACACACCTGCACAAGTAAACTGGGGAGGCACAGGAGGCAATGAAGCCCACCAACGTGAATGGCTTTGAAAGTGGATTAAACAAATTCATGGAGAAGGAGAAGGCTATCACAGCCTATTGGTCATGAGGGCTCTCCTCTGCCTCCACAGTAGGAGGCAGCAGAAGGGGAGAGGGCTCTGGTGTTTGAATCCTGCTTGCAGGTTTCCTACAGGCATCTGGTCAGCTACTGTGGGAACAGGAGGCTGGACCAGATGGGCCATGGGCCTGATCCATCAGGCTCTTCTTATGTTCTTGCATACAAGAAGGACAGGTGAGATGGGGCTGAAAACCCCTTTTCAGCTGAGGTCGGTATTTCCCTGCCCCATACCTGATGCCAGGTATGCCTGATCCCAGGCATTGAGCTTGGTTGAAATCACCTTACAGACAAAATGGGGAGACCCTGGGGGCCTAACTAGCCTGTGGACTGGAGGTCCCCCACCCAAATCTAGCCTAACATTGTCTAATTTGGTTCCATATTTCATGGCACCTGTCAGTTGCAGAACATCTTTGCCAGAGAAGGTTTGTCTGGTACCTAAGGGGCCCAAGAGGTGAAGATGCTGCTGGTTTTAAGTGGGGCTGGGAATCAAGGGTTTCACATCTTCTTTTCTTTTATTATTTTAAGATGTAGTAGTCATGTTGCTGGCTTTTACGCTGCTGCTGGTTTTTATTCCAGTTTTATATTTTATTTTTAAGATCTCTTTATTCTGGTTTTTAGATTTTATCTACGCACTTTCTTTTTTACAATTTTAATTTTTTACCTGTAAACTACCTGCTGAGCTTCTGTCATATAGCAGCAAACTCATAAATATTGAAAATGATAAAAGAAAAATATTACACAACCTCATTCAGGCTCACTCTCTGGAACTGTCAGCAGCTCTCTAGGATTTTAGAATCATAGACTCATAGAGTTGTACACTGAGAAGGGATCATGAGGGTCATCTAGTCCAACCCCCTGCAATGCAGGAATCTAGTTGTCCAACGTGGGCCTCGAACCTTACTGACTGAGCTATCCGACAGAGAGCCTTTCCCATCCCCTGTTATCTTCTTAACTAAAGGTGTTGGTGAGTGAATCCTAGACCTTTGGGGCGCAAAGCATGTGCTCTTCCACTGAGTTAGGTGTGGTGCTTGAGTTACAGTCCATAAAAGGGAAGGCCTCGCTTGGGTCACAGGAGCCCCATAGCCATGTTTTAAGACAAGTGTGGGGATCTTTTGGCTTTCCAGATGTTGCTGCACATCCATCAGCCACAGCAAGCATGGCCAATGACAAGGATGAGGTGAACTATAGTTCAGCAACATCTGGAAGGCCAAAGGTTCCCCACATCTGTTTTAAGAATTTTTGCTGCTCAGATCTGGGGCTTATGGTGTGGCCATGAGTGTGTAAATTTTACACACACATGAAATTTGCATGTAAAAGTGCCTCCTTCACCATCTTCAAAAACACCCACAGCACTCTGAGTGCAGCCAGTTTGAAATTGTGGGAAGAGCCCTTTGCCATCTTGCTGCATCCCCAAGCTAAGCACAACACCACCTCAACTCACCAAAAATTATTTAAATACAGTTAGGAACATAAGAAGAGCTCTGCCGGATCCAGACAGTGGCCCATCTAGTCCAGCCTCCTGTTCTCACAATGGCCAGGACCTGAGGGCAAGGTCAGCACTCTCCCCTCCTGCACTTTCCAGCCAAGGACATTCAGAGGTGTACTGCTGCCAGCAGTGGAGGTCATTCCCCACACCTTGTGCTTTTCTGAACTGTCTTCATGTCATCCCCACTGGCCCTTGGGGTCAAAATAAAGACCACTCAAAGGTTTGGAGCGCCCAAAATATAACAGCTGCTGGAAAGAAGGAAGGAAGGAAGGAAGGAAGGAAGGAAGGAAGGAAGGAGAATCCACTTCACATAAGCTTCACTCCACCTCCCTTCCCAGTTGGCTGCTGCAGAAGAAGAGTCTGCCCTTTGCATCTTCCCACCTCACCCCCAACTAAACCTTATAGAATCATAGACTTGTAGAATTGGAAATGACCCTGAGGGTCATCTAGTCCAACCCCTCCAATGCAGGAATCTTTTGCCTTGCGCTCTTCTTTCCATGCACAGGGTCATCATACTCCTCCTGGTGGCAGATGCCCACAGAGACTGGCAGGGTGGAAGTCAGGGGTTCCAGACGTAGGTGGAGTCAAAGACAATGTCAGGTGGAGCAAATGAATTCTAGCTTTCCCCCAATCCCTCCTTCCTGCTGTACAAGGGGCAAGAAGACCAGCAAGTGTGGGCTGACTGGGTTTGGTGGTGTGAACGGACCAGCCTCCAATGCCTCCTCCCACCTCTGGTTCTAAGGAGCACCACTGGGAGAGGGGGGAGAACCAAGACATTTTGGAAATGGTGCTAAAGCTTCCATGCTCACTGTAAGGAGGCAATTCCATGCCTGTTTGCTCCATCCATTCTGTTGGATTTACAGCAAATAAATCCTGGCCTGCCTGCTCCCCTCTTTTAATTAACAGGGGCACATCAGCATATCAGGCTCCCTATTGGCATTTCCAGAGAAGCTGCATTGACTTTGCTCCTAATGCTGCCTCTGTGTCCAATTTATCAACCCTGCAGGCCTCTCCCACTTTCCTGTGCATCTTCTCTCCAGCCATCTAACCTCCTTCTAATGCAATGGGGGAAAGGAGGAGAAGAAACCCGGCCATGAAAGATCCCTCTTTAAAAAGCATCATTGTTCTGCTGTTATTACCGACTGTTACGAAGTTGAATTGAGGCATGAAGTAGATTTGTGCCAAAGATAATAGCCTTTATTAGACAAGCGATTGAGGACAAAACAAAAGGCAACAGCAGAGAATCAGCCGGAGAGACACTAAAAATCTATCACAGACACAAGGAGAAATGACATTAATAGCCAGCATTTCCTCCCAATGGTTAGAAACCATCAGCTTCCCCCTTAACAGTGCCAGGATAAATGGGATTAATTTTATTGATCGGCAAAAGCAAAATTACACAGATGAAGACGTCAGATTGGTTTCACCATTTCCCTTCTTTTGAGTGGAGGGTGGTTGTTTTCAGTTTTGTTTTACATTAAAACCAGAAGAGCCAAAGCAACCCCACAAAATAATCTCCTGAAAGGCTTCAAACTATAAATTAGTCTCAAGTTCTGGGGAGGCTTCTGAAACTCTCCTCATCCTTTTGGGATCTTGTAGTTCCATATGACTTGGATTTATTAACAAATAGTTAACAAATTAACAAAAAAAATCCATGTGTTCTTTCTGTTTTCTTAATTTCTAAAATGTTCATTCTGCATGTGCCACAAATTTCAGTTTTTTTTCCTTCCTTCCCACCACATCACTAATGCCCATATAGCCATAACTAAGACACACAACTACCCCCCAAAAAATAAATCTTGATTTGCACTGTAGTAACAAAATACAAAACCATACACCATAATAATAAAATAACAACAACAAAATGTTGCAAAAATGTCCTCCCTGCATCAGAGAGGACAGGGAAAGGTCATTAGAAAAAGCTGTGGCAGCATCTGCCTCCATGACCATGCCCCTCTAGGGATGGCTTTCAGTCTGAACTGGTTTCCTCCTGCAGGCTGCATTTTGTGGGAAGGCATGCAGAATAAGCTTCCTAGAATGGGGCTGATTCAGCTGGCATGTGCAGTTGCTGCCCACCATAAAATGCATGTCATTTTATGTCAGGCAGCGACTGTGCGTGCAAACCAAAATACTCCTCTTCAAGAAAGCCTACCTTGCATGCCTTCCGGTGAAGCCCAGACGATTCAATCTGGGGGGAGCTCAGGTAAGAGGCAGCATCACAGCAGTATGGGATCTGGGATGTTGGGCCCCTGAGAGCTACTGGCCCCTCAGGCAGATCCTGACCAGACAGCCTGCCAGCATCAGCCCTGAACACCCTACACAAGATGAGGATCCGGGTGCAATTGTAAACATGCCCACATCAAGATTGTGGCCATGAAGGGAAAAACAAGCAGCATTGATGTTTATAGATGCTGAAAAAGCCTTTGACAATGTCTCTTGGGAATTTATGAAAAAAGTGCTTGGTGAAATGAATTTTGGAGATAAGTTTAAAAAAGGAATTCAAGCTATATATTCAAATCAAAAAGCAAAATAAATTGTTAATCAGGTGGTAACAGATGAATGTAAAATGCAAAAAGGCAACCTTTGTCTCATTGTCACCTTTATTATTTATATTAGTCCTGGAAGTTCTGGTGAGAAATATAAGGGCAGATTAAAATATTAAAGGAATTAAAGTAGGGGAAAAGTCATATAAATTGAAAGCCTATGCAGCTGATCTGGTAATTACAGTTGAAGATCCCAAAAACTCTCTTCTGAGGGTGATAGAAAAAATTCAGGAGTTTGGGCAAGTAAGTAAAGGTAAAGGTACCCCTGCCCGTACGGGACAGTCGTGTCCGACTCTAGGGTTGCGCGCTCATCTCGCTTAAGAGGCCAGGAGCCGGCGCCGTCCGAAGACACTTCCAGGTCACGTGGCCAGCGTGATGAAGCTGCAGCTGGCGAGCCAGCACCAGCGCCGCACACGGAAACGCCATTTACCTTCCCACTAGAAAGTGGTACCTATTTATCTACTTGCACTTAGGGGTGCTTTCGAACTGCTAGGTGGGCAGGAGTTGGGACTGAATGGCGGGAGCTCACCCTGCCGCGGGGATTCGAACCGCCGACCTTACGATCAGCAAGTCCTAGGCACTGAGGTTTTACCCACAGCGCCACCCGCGTCCCAAGTAGCAGGATTTAAATTAAATAAAAATAAGACAAAGTTATTAGTAAAAAATTTAATAGAAACAGATAAAAAGGAATTATACCATGCCATAGAAATAGAATCCCATAAAAAAGTGAAATATCTAGGGATTTGGCTCTCAACTAGAAGCAACAATATTTATGATGATACCGTAATTATGAAAAATGTTGGAATGGGTTAAAAAGGAACCTAGAAATATGGGATAGAATGAACCTATCATTATTAGGAAGAATTGCAGCAATTAAAATGAACCCATTGCCAAAAATGTTGTTTTTATTCCAGACAATACCAGTAATAAAGTAAGTAACATGGTCTGCTTCAAGTAATGGCAAAAAGATATATCAAAATTTATTTGGAAAGGGAAGAAACCAAGAATAAAACATAAAATATTAACAGATATTAAAGATAGAGGAGGATTCTCCCTTCCAGATTTTAGATTGTATTATGCAGCGAGCTGTGTTACCTGGATCCGGGATTGAATTAAATTAGATCTGGAAGGACATGATAATAGATTTGGATGGCATGCATATTTATGGTATAGTAAAGGGAAGGTACATAAAGGTTTCCATAATCATATAATTAGGAAATCATTAATAAAAGTATGGGGAAATATAAAGATTTAATAGAACAAAAAAACGCCTTGGTGACTCGCCCCAACAGAGGCAATATCAATCAAAAGGATAAATATGGAAACTAAATGGCCAACATATACAGATCTGTTGATAGAGAAAGAGGGGAAATTAAAATTTAAGGATTATGATGAGATAAGAGACTTTGTTCATGATTGGCTGCAACATCGACAATTAAATGAGGTTTTTAAAGAAGATAATAAGAATTCGGTTACACCATATCTAGATTTCAAAGAGAAATTATAGAGGATAATAATAAACTTTTAAAGAAAATGTATAATTTGGGAGATGAAAGATGAAGAGGTCAAATCGGTAATGATTAATTTAAAATTTACTTATTGTATATTGTTAAAAGAGAATTGTATGAAAATGATGTACCGATGGTATTGTTAGGATATTTCCATTCCACCTTAAAAGGGAGCAGGCTTTGTGAGTCAGAGAGTCTGTGCATGTCCTGTTCACAGGATGTTTATGTTTTCTGTCGCTTTCGTTTTCTCTCTGTCTGGAAACAATGACACAGGCAGTCATGTCTTTCTTTGTTCTGATCAACGCTGAATAAAACTTGTAAATAATGCTCTCCTGAGTGTGACTTTTGCTGTGAATTATCTGCTGATAGAGTGTGCACGAGCTCTGGAATGTGGCAAGATATTTTCTAGAAACTCATGTCGCTAATTGCTGATACTGCGTACTATGGGAGATCGATGGATCGTCCGGCAGACGGTTTGGGGCCATGATGGACTTTATCTCCCTGGCAGTATACCAACAACAGGTTTCGGGCCCAGATTTACAGCACTTACAGGAGAGTAAGACTGCGACAGACTGCGTTGAGAGGTATGTGGAGGAAAAGCGAAAGCAAGGCTTTTCTGTTTGCTTTTGATGTCTGGCAGGCCTAATTGGTCTGGGCGTCGAGCCCAGCAGGCCTCAAGATTTATGGCTGCCGAGATAAGACGTTTCTGAAGTGAATAAGACTCACGGCTCAAATAAAAAGCTGGAATGGAGTTTTTCCAAGCTTCTGAGGCTGCTGAGTGCCCAAAGTTAAATGGGCACAATTATAAAACCTGGGCAAAATGGTGTGAGAGTTTGCTGCGTCAGTTTGGAGTGTGGCATACTGTGTCTGAAGCCCCTCCAGTTCCTCTGACAGATAGATGGAAAGCCCAGAATTCGAGGGCGATTGACATAATAGTCTTGTCCGTCTCTCTGGAGGAAATTAAAACGTTAGCTGGCAACGTGACTGCACGTAAGATGTGGAATGCTTTGAAAGTAGCCCATTTGCTAGTCATCCCAGCCCAGAGTTTGACTGCATCGGAGGTCCTGGCTGTTTCCCAGAATGCGAGTGAATGCAGGGATGCCGAGGGCACCGGTTGCAAGCTGCAGGGGGAGCTGACTGTCACGTCATCCCAGGCAGCATTCCAGCCTCCAGGGGGAGCCAAGGAGTCGGCAGCTGAGAGCTCTGTTTCTCATGGGAGCCAACGTCATCCTCACAGAGGCCGGAAGGCTAGAGGTAAACAGAGGCAGATGCCTGCAGATGGCCAGAAGCAGAGGGAGGGTGAAGAGCCCATGCCAGTGGAAAACAAGGCTTTGTTTGCTGGCACAGCTTCACCAAAGGCTAAAGGCAAGTCTGATGGCCAGGAGCAGGGGGGCGAGCTGCAAAAGCCCACGCCAGTGGAAAACAAGGCTTTGTTTGCTAGCACAGCTTCACCAAAGGCTAAAGGCATGTCTGATGGCCAGGAGCAGAGGGGCAAGCTGCAAAAGCCCACACCGGTGGAAAACAAGGTTCTGCTTGCTGCAAAGGCTGCTCCAAAGGCCAAAGCCAGATTTGTTGTTGATTCAGGGAGTACCCGCCATGTCTCAAAAGACCGCCATCTCTTTATATCCTTCAAACCTCATGAAGATGAGATCCACCTGGCTGACGGAAAGACGTTGCGGATTGCAGGAGAAGGGACTGTGAGACTGGCAAGTCTGCACACAACCATCAAAGGTGTACTATATGTTCCAGGTGCTGCAGACAACTTGCTCAGTGTCCCACAGCTGACTGGGCGTGGCTTTGAGATTTCCTTCAAGAGGAGCGTTTGTGTCATCAGAAAAGGCAAAGAGGACATTTTGCATGCAAAGTTTATGGATGGATTGTTCTGTATAACTTATGATGACACTGGTGCTGTTGTGTCTAATGTTGATTCTTGTTGTGTTGCACAAACTAACAAAGTTCTTCATGCAGGATGCATTCACGATGCACACAGAAGGTTTTGTCACCTCTCTTGGAAGGCGCTGGCCAAGATGCCAGAGATGGTTGAGGGTTTGAACATCAAACCCTGTAAGTTTCACATGAAATGTGTATCTTGTGCAGAGAACAAGGTGAAGGTTGCTCCAAAAGGCAAGGAGTCTAGCAGGCAGGCTTCCAAACCCTACCAGCTAGTGCACGCAGACCTGGTTGGTCCACTTGTGCCCTCTTTGGGTGGAGCAAGGTACTTCATGGTTCTAATTGATTCTTTTTCCAGGTACATTCATGTGTTTATGCTCGAGCAGAAATCACAAGCGTTTCCGAAGTTCAAGGCATTCTGTGCTTGGTTGGAGAATGTTCACGGTAAACGTATTGGCTGTCTGTTTACTGATCGAGGCGGGGAGTTCACTTCTCAGCAGTTTGAAGCTTTCCTGACTGAGAAGGGAATCCAGCATGACTTGTCAACGCCTAGATCGCCATGGATGAATGGGCTTGCGGAGCGAGCAAATCAAACGTTGCTGCAAGGAATGAAAACCTTGTTGCATGATGCCAATCTCCCTGATAAGTTTTGGGGGGAGGCTCTGTCGAATTTTGCTTACACTTTTAATCGCAGATGGTCATCACCTATTGGTTGTACCCCCTATGAGAAGATGTTTGATAAGAAACCCAACATCAAGCACATGAGAATCTTTGGTTCTGACATGTGGGTACACACCCCACAAAGCAACAAGCTTGGGAAGCGTGGGGTACATGGTTTGTTCATGGGGTACGAAAAAGGTGCATACAGGGTATGGATGACTGACTCTAAGTCCATTAAGTTCACAAAGAGTGTTGAGTACAATCCTAAGTGGGGGGAAAATGTGGGAATTTTCCAGAGTTACCCAGAGGAGGATGAAGGTGATGTGAAGAAAGCAGATAATGTTGAGGAAGCTGAAGAAGCTGATGATGATGATGATCAGCGTTTGGATTCCAGCTCAGTGGGCGGCACTGCTGCTGATGTCAGTGACAGTGATGACACAGCAGACTACAAAAGCGCAAAGGCCTCAGTCAGACCATCAGATGCGTCTGACAATGAACTGGAAGAACCACTGTTCACCATTGGTCACTTTTCTCCTAAGAAAGAGGAGATGAGTCCAGAAGACTTGCGCCTAGTATGCAGATCTGAGAGAACGACCAAGGGCAGACCTCCAAAGAGATTTGCTGATGAGTTTGCTAAGACGGCAACTGCTGTTCTTAGTAGCTCAGAGAAGGTATGGGAACCTTCAAGCTTCAAAGAGGTTCAGGAGTTAACCTCTAAAGATGCTGAGTGAAACGGCAATGGCGGTCCTCTTTACACTGTGAAGAGGGGCTCCGCGGAAAAGGGTCGTCCGCTACGGCAGAGCGGAGACCCGCTAAGAAAAACCACAGGTAGAGTGAGCCTGTGGTCGTGGGACTCGGCGGGCACCAAGAGCGACCTCGGAAACGAAGAAGGGACCCCGTAAGGGGCTCCGGAACGTGGAGGGGGTAGCGGTGCTGTGAGTTCATCGCTCTTTCCGCGGAAGTGAAGCCGCGCGGCTGCTGCTGCTGAGCGCTGACCTTTCTTCTTTGAACATCCGATTTGAAACAACATACTCGTGAGTAAGAATCTCAAGATTCCTGAATCTAAATTTGTGAAATTTGGCTGAAAGCGGGAGACGTTAAAAAGGAAGTCCGTCTTCCGGCTCTGCTTAAAGTATCAAGCAAAGACTCATAAAAGCTGTAGCGCTGAGAGGGGTTTTTAAAAGAAGTTGGAATATACCCTGCAAATTCGGATTTGATTGCCTAGAAGTAAAAAATTGCATTTGTGTAAATGGACATAGATCGAGACTCTTTCTCCTCTTTTTGGTGGATTACAAAGTTTTAAGAACCCAGCCCTCGGGCTGCCTGGATACAAAAGAACCATCAGACTGCGGTAACTGGATATAAAGTTAAAATGTTACATTGGGGCTATTTTGTAAGATACAAATAAGGAACTGTTGCATGCACCATTGTTAAGAACTTTCATTTTGACTTGGGTAAATTTCTGCAAGTTTAAAGTGAACTTTGAAGGTTTCTCCTCCTTTTTTCTTTTTCCTTTTTTCTTTTTCCATGTTTACTTGGGAACTTAATGGTGGAAACTTTTCATCCTCTTTTCTAACTTTTGGGGAGCTCCCCCTACTGGATTGTGGAATATCTAGTCTCTGAGAACTGCTGGTTGTTTTGCAAATCTTATGCTTGGATGTTTATATCCTGGACTGCCTTTCCCATGGGATTTACAATTTGACCTTGATACTTGGACAGCTGTGGAATGAGTGGCGCAGCAAAAACAAGGGCTGCCAAAAAAGCAAAACAAACTGAACTGTTGCAATCAACTTTGCCTGTGCAGCCACGCAGATCATCTGTCCCAATTGTTACAGGCCTGCAAGAAGGAGAATCTAAACAGCCAGCTTTTGGGGATATGGCTGCAGGAGGGCTGGACCCAGTCTCTAAAGAAATATTGGACCAGCTGGCAGCTTTAAACAAGAAAGCTGATGAACAGGCGACTAAATTTGACCAAGTGACAGCTACAATTAATAAATTGACTGACCAAGTTGCTCAAAATACACAGGCAATAGGAAATATCCAAATAACAACGGCAGAAAATCGAAAATTAGCTGAAGAAGCAAATTTAAAAGCAGAACAAAATAAAAAGAAGATAGAGGAAGTAAGAGGGGAAGTAAGACCACTGAGTAGACAGATCAATGAACAGCAAGCTTATCTGTCCATGGCAGAATTGAAAAATCGGGAAAGCAATCTCAGGCTGAGAAATATACCAGAACTTGAGAAAGAAGATTTGATTGGATTCTTGACAGCAGATATATCAAAGTTCTGGGGTCTAGCAGAAGAGAAGGACTTTAAAATTGTCACCGCCTTCAGATTGGGAAGAGTGGCGAAGAAGGACAAACCAAGAGATTGCTTGATCATTTTGAGATCTAAGCAAGAAAAAGACAATATACGCGGCCTACACTTTAAAAATTCACTGGTGATCCAGGGAAGGACAGCAGAAATCTTCAGAGACATACCGAAACAGCTCTTGGATCTAAGAACTACATATAAAGATCTTGCAGGACTATTGAGAAACAACACAATCCCTTATAGGTGGGAATTCCCTCAAGGACTATCTTTTAACCTCAAAGGGAAAAAAGTAAGAATTAGAACAGCAGAGGACCAAGAAAAGTTCCTGAACGACCACGGGGAGGACCTTCGGAAAGGAGTAGCAGGAGCTTGGCCACCACCTCCGCCTGGCTCAACACCTGACCCACCTCCAGACGTAGACGACAAGGGAGACATCCCTATTGGTTGACAAATTGATTCAGGATGTCTCTGCAGCTTCTTAGTTGGAACATTCACGGTGCAAATTCCCCCGAGAAAAGAAAAAGGATCTTTCATATATTGAGGAAAGAACAATTGGACATTATTTGTTTGCAAGAAACACACGTGACTAGGCTCCATAGGAGAGTTTTAATTAATAAAAGACTAGGCCAAGAATTTATTTCATCAGATAAGGTTAAGAAAAGAGGAGTAGTGATTTATGCAAAGGAGAACCTATCACCAAAGTTTTTGTTTAAAGACGAACAAGGAAGAATTTTGGCGATTGAAATACAAACACAAGGAGAAAAATTTCTGATTGTAGGAATATATGCACCAAATGAGGGGAAATCGGAATTTTACAAGAAGCTGCATGAGATAATGCTGGACCACATTGACTATACTAACATCATTTTGATGGGAGATATGAATGGGGTGGTCTCCACCTATATGGATAAGTCACAAAACCAAAACTTGACTAAAGATGGCAGACTACCTAAAACTTTTTTTGAACTAACAGACAATATGGACTTGACTGACATATGGAGGACAAAGAACCCATTAGGTAAAGAAGGGACATTCTTTTCTGAGGCCCACCTATCATGGACAAGAATCGACCAAATCTGGATAACTAGAGGACTGGCACCTAAGACTAAAAAAATAGAGATCTGCCCCAAAACTTGCTCCGACCATAATGCCCTGAAAATGGAATTGAGACTTACGTCAGCTGGATCCTTTAGATGGAGAATGAATGACACCTTGTTTAGAGATCAGGAGATTGTTAAGAAGGCCCAAAAAAGTTGAAGGATTACTTTGAGATAAATTTGAACACTTCGGTGGAAAAGAGAACAATCTGGGACGCGAGCAAAGCAGTTATGAGAGGGTTTCTGATCCAACAGAATACTATCAAGAAAAAACTCTGGAATGGGAAAAAAGATAAGATACTAGAGAAGATAAGAGACAGTGAAAAGAGGCTTAGGCTTAATCCAAAGTCAAAAGAAGTGTTAAGAGAAATGAAATTTCACCAAATACAATATGCGAAACTGATAAATCAAGAAGTTGAATGGAAAATTAAACAAATGAGACAAAGATCGTTTGAATCAGCAAATAAATGTGGAAAACTACTAGCATGGCAGTTGAAAAAGAGACAAAAATTGAACTTTGTTACCAATCTGGAGGTTGAAGGAGAAAGTATTCAGAAACCAGAAGAAATTAGAAAGTGTTTCCAGAGATATTTTAAAAAATTATTTACTCAAGGACCTCAGGCAGAGATTGAGACAAGCCAATTTATAAAAAGTAATGGACTGCCAAAACTATCTCAAGATAAACAAACAATCCTGAATTATAAAATAACACAGCAGGAAATTGAAAGTGCCATTCAGAATATGCAATTAGGCAAATCCCCAGGCCCAGATGGACTCACCTCCAAGTATTATAAGATACTAAAGTAAAAAAATTCCTTCCAGTAGCACCTTAAAGACCAACTAAGTTAGTTCTATGACTATGGCAGACCAACACGGCTACCTATCTACTACAAGATACTAAAGGACTATTTGATCCAGCCACTATTGGAGGTATGCAATCAAATTATGGAGGGGAAGGGGGCACCAGAATCGTGGAAAGAAGCTTTCATCACTTTGATACCAAAAGTGGAATCTGAAAAGACTCAACTTAAAAACTACCGTCCCATCTCACTCCTGAACGTGGATTACAAATTTTTTGCTGATATTTTGGCAAGTAGATTTAAAAAAGTTTTGAATGAAGTAATTCATAAAGATCAAGCAGGCTTTCTCCCTGGTAGACATTTGTCTGACAACACTAGGAATATTATCGATGTTTTGGAGTTACTGCAGACAAATATGAATACGAAGGCAGTGTTAATTTTCATAGATGCAGAGAAGGCCTTTGACAACATTTCTTGGAAATTTATGAAGAAAAACTTGGAAGGGATGGGAGTGGGAAGGGCGTTCCAAAATGGTATAGAAGCAATATATTCAGAGCAAAAGGCTAAATTGATAGTGAACAATGTGGTGACAGAAGAGTTCAAAATTGAAAAAGGGACACGACAGGGGTGCCCCTTATCACCTCTGTTATTTATCTCTGCCCTGGAGGTGTTGTTGAATTTGATTAGGAAGGACCAGCTGGTGGAAGGAATACAGGTCGGAGAGAAACAATATAAACTGAAAGCTTTTGCAGATGATTTGGTCTTAACATTACAGGAGCCAGAACCTAGTACAAAAAGAGTTTTAGAATTAATTTATGAGTTTGGTCAGGTGACGGGATTCAAGCTGAATAAACAAAAAACTAAGGTCTTGGCAAAAAACTTGACACCTTCAGAAATAGATGGGTTTCAGAAGGAAACGGAGTTAAATGTGGTTAAAAAAGTGAAATACCTGGGGGTCAATTTGTCTGGTAAAAATTTGAATTTGTTCAAAGATAACTATGAAAAATGTTGGTCAGAAATCAAAAAGGATTTAGAAACTTGGTCAAGACTAAAACTTTCCTTGTTGGGAAGAATCGCAGCCGTAAAGATGAATGTATTGCCAAGGATGTTGTTTTTGTTTCAAACCCTGCAGATCGTGGACAGAGTGGAATGTTTTGGAAAGTGGCAGAAGGATATTTCGAAGTTTGTCTGGCAGGGCAAAAAGCCCAGAATAAAATTTAAAATACTAACAGACGCAAAAGAAAGAGGGGGATTTGCCCTGCCAGACTTAAGGTTATACTATGAGGCTGCATCCTTCTGCTGGATGAAGGATTGGTTCTTATTAGAAAACACCGATGTCCTAGATCTGGAAGGGTTTAACAATGCTTTTGGGTGGCATGCATATTTGTGGTATGACAAGGTAAAGGTTCATAAATTGTTTAAAAACCATATTGTCAGGAGAGCTTTATTTAATGTCTGGACCAAATATAAGGACTTACTTATATATAAGGACTTACTTAAGACCCCGAGGTGGCTTTCACCAATGGAGGCAAAGGCCTCAAAAAGACTTAATATGGAGGTTGGCTGGGCAAAATACTGTGAGATAATAGAAAAAATTGGAGACAATTGGAGGTTGCAGAGTCTTGAAAGACTAAAAAACAAGGTGCGAGACTGGCTACATTACGCCCAAATTCAAGAGACTTTTAAAAAGGATAAAAAAATTGGTTTCCAGGTGGAAAAATCGAAACTAGAGACAGAATTACTTGAACCAAAGACGAAAGTGCTTTCAAGAATGTATAACTTGCTGCTTAAATGGAACACTCAAGATGAGATAGTTAAATCAGCCATGATAAAATGGGCTCAAGACATTGGGTACAACATTATGTTTGAAGACTGGGAAAGGTTATGGACCACCGGTATGAAATTCACGGCATGCAATGCCTTGAAAGAAAACATTATGAAAATGATATATAGGTGGTACATGACCCCAGTCAAACTGGCAAAGATATATCATTTGTCTGATAATAAATGTTGGAAATGTAAGGAGGCTGAAGGAACATTTTTTCACCTCTGGTGGACATGCCCGAGGGTGAAGGCCTTCTGGGAAATGATTTACAATGAGATGAAAAGGGTATTTAAGTATACCTTTCACAAGAAACCAGAGGCCTTCCTCCTGGGTATTGTGGGCCAGAGAGTGTTAAAGAAGGATAGAACTTTCTTTTTATATGCAACTACAGCAGCAAGAATTCTTATAGCTAAACATTGGAAGACACAGGAGCTACCCACGCTGGAAGAGTGGCACACGCAACTGATGGACTACATGGAATTGGCCGAAATGACTGGCAGAATCCGAGATCTGGGAGAAGAAACAATAGAAGAGGACTGGAAAAAATTTAAGGACTATTTACAAAAACATTATAAGTTATATGAATGTTGAGAATTTGCTAAGTTCTGGGAAAATTAGCTTCAGCAATTAAACTTGAAAATGGTGGAAACTAAGTTATAACCATGAAAAGACCAAAATTTAGAGTAATGTTTGTTTTTTAGGATTGATGATGGGGAAAAAAAGACTTAACAACAAGTACCCTAAATCTAAAATATAATTAGATGAAAGTACAAAAAACGCATGAAACAAGGTAACAAGTTGCTGTTATTTTTATTGTAAAGAACGCAGGGTGTGGAGGATGTGGGGAAGTCCAGTAGATTATGAAAAATTGTTTGGATAATATGAATATTTTCTTTCTTAATTTTTTCTTCTTCTTTTCTGTAAAGTCGCTTTTGATGAGTTACTGATTATGTATTTGACCCTGGAAAAAAGCAATAAAAAATATTATTAAAAAAAAAATAAAGATGCTGAGCCTTGGCTTAATGCCATGAAGGCTGAAGTTGATTCCTTGAACAGGAACCAAACTTGGGAACTGGTACCAGTAGTCCCAGGGATGAGACTGGTTGGCAGCAAATGGGTCTTCAAGGCCAAGACAGACCAGAATGGCAAGGTAGTCAGACACAAAGCCAGATTGGTTGCCAGAGGTTTTTCACAGGTACCAGGACAGGATTACCACGAGACCTACTCACCCACCGTCAAATATGAGAGCATTCGGCTGATGCTCAAGATCGCTGCGGAGGAGAAACTGCATGTTTCCCGTTATGACATTAATACAGCTTTTTTGTACGGGATTTTGGGGGAGGAGCTGTTTATCCTTCCACCTGACGGGATGCAGATACAGAAGGGAATGGTCTGTAAACTGCGGAAATCCTTATATGGTCTCAAGCAGAGTGCCAGGTGTTGGAAGACAAAACTCACTGAGACGTTGCTTTCTCTAGGTTTTCACCAGGGCAAAGCTGATCCGTGTGTGTTTGTCAAGGAGGAGGGGCAAAACAAACTGTATTGTTTATGTTTTGTTGATGATCTTCTGATGTTTTGGAAGAATCAGGCTTTGTACCAAAGCACCCTAGCTCAGCTAAAGGAGCACTTTGACATGAAGGATCTTGGTGAGGTATCCAACTATCTTTCTCTGCAGGTGGAGAGGGACCAAGCAGGTAATTTTCTGGTACATCAAACACAGAAAATTGTGATGTATTAACCAGGTTGAATTTGGTTGATGCAAACCCAGCAGACACACCGATGGTGACAGGTTACCAGGTAGATAGTACTGCTGAAGCGTTTTCTGACACAACGCTGTACAGGTGCATTCTAGGCAAGTTGAATTTCATTGCTAGATGCTCAAGACCTGACATAGCTGTAAGCTGTAACCTGCTTAGCAGACACGCCAACAATCCTACTGTTCAGGATTGGAAAGCTCTGAAGTGCATAGCCTATTTGAAAGGGACTATGAACTACAGGCTGAGGTTCACCAGTCAGAAGACTGGAGGTCTTGAAATCTTTGCAGATGAAAGTTTTGGAAGTGACACCACAGATGGTACGAGCACTTCTGGAGTATGCTACATGTACAACCACTGCTTGTTTGACTGGTTGTGCAAGAAGCAGACGACAGTGAGCCTAAGTTCCTGTGAAGCAGAACTCAATGCTCTGTCATTTTCACTCATGGATTGTGAATGGTTGATGCAACTGTTTAAGGACATCCGAGTGTCTGTGAAATGTCCTGTACAAGTGTATCAAGACAATAGATCGTGTTTGGCTTTGCTGAACTCAGAGAGTTGCAAGCAAAGAACCAAGTACTTGCAGATTAAGCTACATTGTGCAAGAGAGTGTATTCAGAAAGGACTCATTCAGGTGTCCTACATGCCAGGAAATGAAATTCCTGCTGATCTGTTGTCTAAGGTTGTTAACAGAGAACAACTTAAGGTTTATGTACAGAAGTTGCAATTGGGTTGAACCACAGGTACTACAGGTTACACGGAAAGGGGGAGGATGTTAGGATATTTCCGTTCCACCTTAAAAGGGAGCAGGCTTTGTGAGTCAGAGAGCCTGCGCATGTCCTGTTCACAGGATGTTTATGTTTTCTGTCGCTTTCGTTTTCTCTCTGTCTGGAAACACTGACACAGGCAGTCATGTCTTTCTTTGTTCTGATCAACGCTGTATAAAACTTGTAAATAATGCTCTCCTGAGTGCGATTTTTGCTGTGAATTATCTGCTGATAGAGTGTGCATGAGCTCCGGAATGTGGCAAGATATTTTCTAGAAACTCATGTCGCTAATTGCTGATTCTGCGTACTACGGGAGATCGATGGATCGTCCAGCAGACGGCTTGGGGCCATGATGGACTTTATCTCCCTGGCAGTATCCCAACAGGTATATCACACCAGCGAAAATGGCCAAAATGTATAGAACAAGCTCCAATAAGTGTTGGAAATTTAAGCTCTTGGTACAGCAAACTAAATACGACATAATAGGCATCACTGAAATCTGGTGGGATAAGTCCCACGATTGGAATGTAATAATGGAGGGATACAATCTATTTCAGAGAAACAGACCAGACAAGAAAGGAGGAGGAGTGGCGTTATATGTCAGGGATGTGTATACCTGTGAAGAGATCCAAGATTTAGAACCTCAAAGCCAAAGTGAGAGCATTTGGGTCAAAATTAAGGGAGAGATATTTGTGGTACGACAAGGTAAAAGTTCACAAATTGTTCAAAAGCCATATTGTCAGAAAAGCTTTATTTAATGTCTGGATTAAATATAAAGACTTACTTGAAAATAAGACCCCGAGGTGGTTATCACCAATGGAGGCTAAGGCCTCAAAAAGACTTAATATGGAGGGTGGCTGGGCAAAATACTGTGAGATATTAGAAAGAGTTGGAGACAATTGGAGGTTGCAGAGCTTAGAAAAATTAAAAGACAAGGTGCGAGACTGGCTACACTATGCCCAAATTCAAGAGATTTTTAAAAAAGACAAAAAAATTGGTTTCCAGGTGGAAAAATCGAAATTAGAGACAGAACTACTTGAACCTAAGACGAAAGTGCTTTCAAGAATGTATAACTTGCTGCTTAAATGGAATACTCAAGATGAGATAGTTAAATCAGCCATGATAAAATGGGCTCAAGACATTGGGTACAACATTATGTTTGAAGACTGGGAAAGTTTATGGACCACCGGCATGAAATTCACGTCATGTAGTGCCTTGAAAGAAAACATTATGAAAATGATATACAGGTGGTACATGACCCCAGTCAAACTTGCAAAGATATACCGTATTTTTCGCCCCATAAGACGCACCGGCCCATAAGACGCACCTAGATTTTTGGGGGGGAAATAAAGGAAAAAAATTTTATTTCCCCCCCAGGTGCGCTGCGCTACACCAGGAGCTTGGGGCGTGCGGAGCTCAGCGCGCCCCAAGCTTCTGCATGCCGGCAAGGTCTCCGCTAGCGTGGGAGAGCCGGGCGCCTCTCCCAGGGCTAGCGGACCCCTGCGCTAATCCAGAAGCTTGGGGCAAGCTGAGGTCAGCGCTCCCCAAGCTTCTGCGTGCCGGCAAGCAGTCCGCTAGCCCTGGGAGAGCCGCGGGGCTCTCCCAGGGCTAGCGGATCGCTGCGCTACACCAGGAGCTTGGGGCGTGCTGAGCTCAGGGCGCCCCAAGCTTCTGCGTGCACGCAAGCAAAGAGTAAACTTGATGATCCCCTATGAAGAATTGACACTTTTGAATTCTGGTGCTGGAGGAGACTCTTGAGAGTCCCATGGACCGCAAGAAGATCAAACCTCTCCATTCTGAAGGAAATCAGCCCTGAGTGCTCCCTGGAAGGACAGATCCTGTAGCTGAGGCTCCAAGACTTTGGCCACCTCATGAGAAGATTCCCTGGAAAAGACCCTGTTATTGGGAAATATGGAGGGCACAAGGAGAAGGGGACGACAGAGGATGAGATGGTTGCACAGTGTTCTCGAAGCTACCAGCATGAGTTTGACCAAACTGCAGGAGGACAGGAAGACAGGAGTGCCTGGAACAGGTGAGGCTGCAGATCCCTTATTTTGGCTGCTGATCCCTTATTTTCGAGGCTGCTGGTCCCTTATTTTCAAATCTGTAAGTTGACAGCTATGGTCTCTTCTTCATTTCTTCCACCGTGTCTTCCTACAAAAATTGGAATGTCAGCAAACACACAGGAAAGCTAGGCACAAATTCTGTCTCCAGGTTTATTCACAGTCCTGAGTGAGTGGATCGGCTTCAAAGCTGCCAAGATTAAACCCAGGGATATTCAGCTGCCATCTTCCTGCTTTCCCATCGTCTCCTCTTTCTGTTCACTCATTTTTTGAGGGCAGCCATTGTTAAGGGGATAATTTATTCAACAAATTTCACCCATTGTCAAACAAAATTCGACGCTGCATTATTCATCATTTACAAGAGGAAAATCTGCCCGGCGATCGTCTACAAGTGTGAATCATGGAGCATGACAGATGAGAGAGGGGTGGAGGGGGGTGCTGTAGAAGATCAAAGTACTATGACAAACCCTGAATGATGTCTCTCACCATATTACACTTCCAGGTGTGCACACAAACCCTCTAAAAATGTGCAGTTACAATCCTAATTTGAGAATGTGGAAAATGCCTGTCGGCTACATCCTGGATGGAGTTTAAACTCACTATGGCAAAACATTGAGAACTAGACTGGCAAATAGATTTTGTAATGGTCCAGGCAGGAATTAAGCCCTGCTAGAACAGACCAAAAGGTCCATCAAGTACAGCATTATGTGTCCATCGCTGGGAATGCATCACAAGTATCCAGCCACCATGATGTATTGCCAGCTCCTAATGTCTGAAACCAGTACAGTGGTACCTTGGTTCTTGAACTTAAACCATTCCAGGAGTCCATCCAACTCCTGAAACCATTTGAAAACCAAGGCACAGCTTCCGATTGGCTGCAGGAGCTTCCTGCACTCAAGTGGAAGCTGCATTGGACATTTGGCTTCCAAAAAAACGTTTGCAAACCGGAACACTTACTTCCAGGTTTGCGGCATTCAGGAGTTGATTTGTTCAGGAGTCAAGCCATTCGAGAACTAAGGTACCACTGTATCACAATCTGAACACCATACCGGTTTCAGACAATTGACTGATCTATCACCCAGTTCTACTGACTGGCAATGGCTCTCCAGGAGGTGGTGAGGGCCACCAACTTGGAAAGAGTATTGGACATATTCATGGGGAGAAGGCTATAATTGGCTATGAGTTACAATGGGTTTCTTCTGCCTCCATGATCATAGTAGTTTAGAGCTGGAAGGGTTCCCAAAGGTCATCTAGTCCAACCCCCTGCAGTACAGGAAACTCAACTAAAGCATCCGTGACAGAGGAGAGTCCACACCTCCCAAGGGAGACCATTCTACTGTCAAACATCTCTTCTTCCTGATGTTTAGTCAGAATCTACTTTCTTGTAACCTGAAGATACTGGTTTGGGTCCTACCACCCAGAGCAGGATAAAACAAGTTTGCTCCATCTTCCACGTGACAGCTCTTTAGATACTTAAAGATGGCTATCATATCTCCTGTCAGTCACCTTTTAACCAGGCTAAACATCCCCAGCTCCCTCAACCTTTCCTCGTCAGACTTGGTTTCCAGACCCTTGATTATCTTGTTGGCCCTCCAATATACACATTCCACTTTGTCAATATCCTTCTTAAGTTGTGGTGCCAGGAACTGAATGTACTATTCCAGATCTGGTCTGACCAAAGCAGAATAAAGTGGTACTATTACTTTCCCTTCATCTGGACACTATACTTCTGCTGATACAGCTTTTCTTGCTGCTGCATCACACTGTTGACTCATGTTCAGCTTGTGGTCCACTAAGACCCTGAGATCCTTTTCACGTGTACTTCTACTAAGCCAGGTGTCCCCCAACCTATATTTGTGCTGTTGGTTCTTTTTGCCTAAGTGTAGAACTTTACATTTGTCCCCATTGAAATTCAAGTGGAATGCTCTCCCCAGGGAAGTTCGCCTGGCACCTACATTATACACCTTTAGGCACCAGGCAAAAACGTTCCTTTTTTTATATAAATTTATTTATTTGGTTTTTCAGATTAAAATTTTAGTCGCATGTCCAACATACAACATAGAAACAAGATTCCAAAGAATATCTTAGACTTCCCTCCTCCCCTTTGTGGGTCCTATTTAAAATGTTCTTTTTTAACCAGGCCTTTGGTTGATTTAATTGACATCCTATGCCCTTTTAAAATGTGACTCTTTGGGGGGGGGGTTATTGGGTTATTGTTTTTATTTTGATTATATATATTGTGGTTTTTATGTTTATCTTGTTCTGTGAACCACCCTGAGACCTCTGGGTATAGGGCAGGATATAAATTCAATAAATGAAATAAAATAAAATGAATTAATAAAACAAATGTTGTTATTTTGTGCCTAGTTCCCCAATGTGTTAAGGTCATATTGAATTCCAAGTCTGTCTTCTGTGGCTCCCCCTCACAGTTTGGTGTCATCTGCAAATTGGATGAGCATTCCCTCAGTGTTTTGAATCCCACTTGCTGGAAACCACGGGAGGGGAGAGTGGTCTTACCAGTGCTTTTTTCTGGGGGGACGCAGGGGTATGCATACCCCTAAACATTTTGTGAATCTAACAGGAGAAGAAACTAAAA
The DNA here is from genome assembly GCF_965112155.1 of Podarcis liolepis. Taxonomy (NCBI): domain Eukaryota; kingdom Metazoa; phylum Chordata; class Lepidosauria; order Squamata; family Lacertidae; genus Podarcis; species Podarcis liolepis. Next base: position 78,201,486 of record NC_139564.1, read on the forward strand.
AAAATAAAAAATTTAGTTTCTTCTCTAGCACGGTGAATCATCCATCCATTGCTACCCCCGATGGCGGCTTCATTTCCTTTCCTAGTGATTTTCTTGAGTCAAAATGAGAGTACCCCTAAACGTTTTTTAAAGAAAAAAGTGCTGGTTCTTACGCTTGGATCCTACTTGGGATCTTCCCCCTGGAGCTTCTGGTTGGCCACTGGGAGAAGAGGATGCTGGACTTGATGGGCTATCGGCCTGATCCAGCTAAAGGCTCTTCTTATGTTCTTACATTTTGTCAGAATTGCTATGGATTCCACATTAGACACTGCTGACCACTGAACATTCTTTACAGGAAATAAGCTTTTACATCATGCCCTAATTAACACATCTCTTAAAGGCACATTGGCATTCTACATTTTACCTACGCTGACAAATTAGATGAGACTTACCTTTCATCATTGGCTCAAACAGGCAATCAGCATTCATCAGGAAAATCATCTACCCGCAGAGTAGGCACAAAATAAATTCACCAAGTCATCTGAACTATGAGTCCACTGGTGCCCTTTTGGTGCCTAGCAGGCTAAATGTTCTGCCATGGTTTTGTTACAGGGGTTAAACCTAATAATGCTATTAGCATTTTTAATATTGCTGCTTAGCACTTAACAGAATATTCTTAGCATCAAGGCCATTCTTCCTGCAGTAATGGATACTGAAACCTAAGACCATACTTATCTTCAGAGCAGCACATACCGTACTTATTGGTCATTAAGTAATAACAGGTATTGTCAACACTTTCTAAAATTACCAAATACCAAGAGTCAATTTTAGTTTCTGTTTCTCATTTTTACTGTCTTTTCCATTTGTTTCCAATTTTTCTATTCTTATTATTTTCTAAATTTTTATACCATCCCTTATCCATAGATCTCAGAGTGGTTCACAATATAAAAGTACAATATAAAAAACACAAAATACATAATAAAAATAAGAACAAAAACAAACCAACAATCCCCCCCCCAACACATTTGGCGGCAGAGGAACATTTTCACTTGTTGCCTAAAGGTGTTTAATGAAGGCACCAGGCGAACCTCACTGGAGAGAGCATTCCACAAACGGAGAGCCACTGCAGAAAAGACCTGTTCTTGAGTTGCCACCCTTCAGACATTTTGTGGAGGAGGCACATGAAGAAGGTCCTCAGATGATCATTGCAGAGTCCGGGTTGCTTCATATGGAGAGAGGTGGTCCTGGGGGTATTGTGGTCCTGGGCCATTAAGGCTTTATAGGTCAAAACCAGCACTTGGAATTGGACCCAGAAATTAGCTGGCAGCCAGTGCAATCAAACCAGGATTGGTGTGATATGTTCAAACCGTCTTGCACTAGCTGAAGTTTCCAAACCATCTTCAGAGGCAGCTGTACATATAACACATTGCAGTAATCTAACCCAGAGGTCACCAGAGCATAGGCAATAGTAGTTAGGCTATCCCTGTCCAGATAAGAAGGGCATAGCTGGGCCACCAGCCAAGCTGGTGGAAGGCACTCTGCATACTGAGGCCACCTGAGCCTCAAGTGACTGCAAAGGGTCCAGAAGGACCCCCAAGCTGCCAATGTGCTCCTTCAGAGAGAATGTAACCCCATCTAGAGTAGGAAACCTCCCAGTCACCTGGTCTAGGGAACTGCCTAGACTGGTTCTCATCCAGTCCATTACTGAGTTCATTTCTCCACATTTCCACATCAGTTAGCATTAGGGGGAAAAGAGTTTTCATGGAAATTCATCAGCAATTTATGACTTCTGGGGAGGAAATGTGGCAGACTAGACATCTCTTGTTGACAATCAAAAAAATTAAAATATCCTTGCTATCGCATTAACTCTGGAGAAACAGAGATAACAGGAATTAGCTTCTAATGCTCTGAAAAGGCTGCTTTCCATGCCAAGAGACTGAGAAAATTTCCAAGAGCTCAGAAAAGGGTGAGTAACCAAGAGCGGAAGAACCGCAACCTTGCCCAAACACCGCATAGTAGTCCTTAGGGTCAGTCCTTAGGGCAGTGCCAGAGGCCACTTGGAGCCCTCTCTGTGGACATGTGTGCTGTTGCCCCAGCACAGAGTTACTATACGAAACAATCCCTGCCCATGACAAAAATGGCGAGTTCACTCTCCCTTCACTAATCCCCCCAGGGACGTGGCGATGCAAGTGGCCTTCTCAAAGATAGATGATGCTTGTGCACAGCCCATTTGCCGAGGTGGCGCCTGAAGAGCTGCAAAAGGGCGTCGCATGGCAGGCCAAGGCAAGGTGGCCGCCTTGGGTGCATCAGGGGCCAGAGGCCGGTTTCTCCGGGGGTAGAGGAGGCCGGCTGCCACAGGGCGGGGTGGGTGCAGCGGGCAGGAAGGAGGGGTGGCTTTCCGCTTTTGAAATGGCCTTGATGTGGGGCATGAGCTCACATTGCGAAGTGTGGAGAAAGAGGAGCTTTTCTTCCTGCCACTGCTGCTACTTGTGTTTTCCACATGAGGAGCTCCAGGTGGCAGGCAAAGTTCCCGCTGTGGTGGGGCTGAGCCTACTCCACAGGTTTCCTCCCAGGCAGCCTGCCTTTGCCCCCAGCCCTGCTCAGCCCCGGGGGTGGGAATTGTGGCCCACGACCACCCGAGGAGCACAGGTCAACCACCCCCTCTCTTTTAACTTCATGCCACACCATGCTGGATCACCACAAGAAATTAAGGGTCATCCCATGAACAGGCTAGGAAGAGATTCCGGAAGGACAAAGTGTTCCAGGCATGGGTTAGCTATGGAACTCACTGCCACAAGATCCAATGGTGCCACCCCCTCAGATTGCAACACCTGACTCTGCCTGCTTAGCAGACACTTTTTTTAAAAAAATTGACAAACTCTGCACCCAAGGCCAATAATAAATTAAAGGCATGACAACTTTTTTAAAAAAACTCCACCAAGGATCAATGTGTTTCTGTGTCTCTCATAGTTTTATGTATGTGGTGCTGCTGTTGTTATATCAGAATGTTTTAGTCCTGGCACTGCCTGAATTGAGTTTGTGAGATCCCCACTGTGCGTCTGCTGCCATGTTCTGGATATAATCTTTGTATCAACTGGTAGCCCTAATTTAAGAAGCTTTGGTCAGAAATGAAAGGCAGTAGCTACACACAACTGGTTTGCCATAGGCTGAAGCAGACTGAAATCAATGCAGGCTATTTTTTTAGGGGTCACTCACATACTGAAAGCAATATGAGCCCTTGATGGACATGAGAAGTAACTTAAGTTCCAGGAGTATGTACTGTAGTATTGCTTATTTCAATTAAGAAGTGGGACATAATCATCAATTGTCTTCACCTTGTAGATGACATAATGTGTAAAAGCACTATGTCATTGAGGGCATAATGACTGGAATACTACTCAAGGGAGGCTTTGAAGGGAACAACTTTGTATTTAGCTCATTTCTACACACACACACACACACACACACACACACACACACACACACACACAGATATGAAGGGTAACACCACTCTGTATCATTGAAAGCTCTGTTATTGTGTTTTTCTTTTAAGACAAAAGATGTTAATGTATGAGTTGTTTTTTCTAAACTAAAACCTCAGTATTCAGGTTAAATTTCCATGTTGGTACTTTGCGATAAATAAGTGGGTTTGGGGTTGCAGTTTTGGCACTCGGTCTCTAAAAGGTTTGCCATCACTTAGGTCAAAGGTCGGCTAAACCTCCCTTTATTCAATTACTTGTGTGACTGTTATAAATTACAACTGAGATTATCTGTCTGCCCATTGAAACATACATCCGAAACATGACCCAACTGCTGGCTTAAGAAGACATGGCAATTAAAAAGCTGAAAGCAAAATAAAAAGCATGTTTTAATTGTTTGTACATAAGAAAACTCTAAACAGCCAAGCAATGTTCCAACTGTTAGAAATTTTCATTTACCGTATTATTTTATTTTTAATCCTCTGTCTCATTGGTAAAAGTGCTGATTGTAAAGTGAAACTGCATAATTACACTACTGTGAGAAAGGAATACAAGGAATGTACTCTGATAAGCAAAGACTGTAGGATCTTGAGGAAAACATCCAGTATGGCAAAAATATTATTGGACACCCCACTGACTGTTAGCATCATGCAGCAACTACTGGATGAGCAACTGAAAGAGCTCAGAGCTGAGATATGTATGAAATGGTGAATGAAAATGGACCAGAGAAAGCTGAGGGTAAAGAAGACACAGAACCTTTGGAGAATAATATTGTTGAGGATTGCCAGAACAGGAGAGTGGAATGGTAATGCTGGAGGCAGTAGGTGATGAAATGGAGAGGACCTCCACATGGGAGATTAAGAAATATCCTGAGCTGGCAGAAATAGAGCTGAGAAAAAATGGCTTCTGTGTACAATTTGGAGTGAATTTAAAGGAAAAAGTTACCAAGCTGTTGGCAACACTACTGGAAAAAGAATTGAAGAAGAGGAAATGGATCCCCCCCCCTAAATTTGGATGGAGAACTATGGTCAATAGGAAATGAGATTAGAAGATATGGAACAGGGTGTGAATCAATGAATATGCAATAAGTAAATAACTATGGATTACTGATTTAATATATGACCACAGCGAAGAGACTCCTGTGGGAATAAAGATCAAGGGTCTATTGTTTCTCAACATTAAAGGTAAAGTTGTCATGTTGGACTGAAGGAAGACTACTACTGACATTTATCAATAATAATAATTGGAGAACCTCTTTTAGAATTTTTGTGTTGAAGGATAAATGAATGAACTTGAGATGTCCAAATCTGAAGACTGGGGAAATATTGTCTAGCAGAAGGAAGAACAGCTGGATACCATCCTAGGGTAAACACTGAATATTTTGAAATAATATATATCTGACAGACAGAGAATTGGAAGCCCTTTTATGTCTTTCTCTTTCCTTTCTTTCCTTTTTTTATTCTTTTATTATTTTACTCTCCCTGTTTTTCTGCTTGCTTGCTTGCTTCCTTTGCTTTGCTCTTGCTTCTGTTTTGTTTTTGTTTTGATGTCCTGTACCGTGGGTCAATGAGAGGACTGTACACACATGAAGGTAATGGATGGTTGGCGAAGGACCCTGTGTGAGAGGCAGGGAAAGGAAGATCTTCCAGGGTGGGAGGCTGGGAGAAGAAAGGGAAGCTCCTAGGCGAGAGTTGGGAGGATCCACCCCCTTCTGTGTGAGACAAGGATTAAGATCTATCATTGAAAGAGGAATCTGCTTCTCTCTCTCTCTTTTCTGTTGTTGTTTCCATTTCGAGTTGTATTTTATTGTATCATGAAAAGCCTTAATAACATATTATTTTAAAAAATAAAAAAGAAATTCACCAGCATTTTAGCATGAATTTCTCCTAAATTTTATATGCAATTTTTACATGCAATTCTCCTAATTTTCATATTCAATTTGCACACTGTACCCAAATATGTGCATGTACTGTATGTACACATTACTTGGCTTGCAAACTGCACAGCACATTTTGAAGGCAGCTGACGTTTCAGTCCATGGCTTGCTTCAAAAGTCTGATTTAGACAGCTTCACATTTAAATGTGAATAAAACCAAATTTCTCCCCAATCCTTAATGTGTGGCCTGTCTGAAATTGATACCTGTAGCCATTTTTCCAATTTAGTTTCTTTCACTGTTGATACATAGAACCTTTTCCCTTTTCCCTTTCTTTTTTGCTTTCTCCTCCCCCAAAGGAGGAAAAACCTTTAAAGCCCTCTGAATATCTTTCTGAAAAAGTCTCTGGCTTAAAGTAATGTCACTTTTGAGAGCTTTCTGTAGAATTCATCCACCTATACCGGCTGATCCATTCGCATATGACCTTCTCTCTTTCCCCTGGGAACTGACTTCTTTGTATAGCTGGCCTGACATGATTCCCTTCCCATTTTACAAGGAGAAGTGTATGTTTTCTCACTGATCTTTTCTGCTCTCCTGAGAGATACATCACCATCAAAAGCCCTACGAGCCAGGATTCTGAGAGACCACATGGAGCAATTTTAGCTCCCATGGATCAAGGGAAGGGAGGCAGCACAGAACTTGAGCCCAGCAATGTAGCAACCTCCGCTAGCACCTGAGGCAGACAAAGGTTGTTGAGCTTTTGGGGGGAAATCTAAGTTGTTGAGCAGAACCCGAAATGGCCAGAAACCCAACCCCTGATACACAGCAGCCACCATGCTGTTCCCTATGACCCCCCCGGGCAAACCACCTCACCACCACCACTGGTCTGGCACAGCAGAAGGCAGCTCCCTGTGTCCTGATATCTGCTCCTTGGGTGCCCACACTAGGTGCTGGGGATGACCAAGTGAGCCAAGCCAGAGAAGTGAAACAGCACACCAAATGGCACACAGTAAGGAGTCAGCATATCATACCCATGATTTATCTGCATTGGTGACTGATTTGCTGCTGCGCCAAGTGCAATGTGCTACTCTTAGTATATAAAGCCCTACATATGCCCACTCAGCCACTTCAATCTGTGGAACTGGCATTGTCACAAGTGCCACGCAGTAACCACTCTGCATTTGTAAGAACTTGAACTTTTTAGTGTGGCAGCACCTACACTTTGGAACTCCCTGCCTATTTGATAATAATAATAATAATAATAATAATAATAATAATAATAATAATAATAATAATTTATTATTTATACCCCGCCCATCTGGCTGAGTTTCCCAGCCACTCTGGGCGGCTCCCAATCAAGTATTAAAAACAATACAGCGTTAAATATTAAAAACTTCCCTGAACAGGGCTGCCTTCAGATGTCTTTTAAAGATAGGATAGCTACTTATTTCCTTCACATCTGAAGGGAGGGTGTTCCACAGGGTGGGCGCCACTACCGAGAAGGCCCTCTGTCTGGTTCCCTGTAACCTTGCTTCTCGCAATGAGGGAACCGCCAGAAGGCCCTTGACGCTCCTTCAGGTATACAGGACCAAGGCCGTTTAGGGCTTTAAAGGTCAGCACCAACACTTTGAATTGTGCTCGGAAACGTCCTGGGAGCCAATGCAGATCTCTCAGAACCGGTGTTATGTGGTCCCGGTGGCCACTCCCAGTCACCAGTCTAGCTGCCACATTCTGGATTAATAGCAGTTTCTGGGTCACCTTCAAAGGTAGCCCCACATAGAGTGCGTTGCAGGAGTCCAAACGGGAGATAACTAGAGCATGCACCACTCTGGCGAGACAGTCCGCGGGCAGGTAGGGTCTTAGCCTGCGTACCAGGTGGAGCTGGTAGACAGCTGCCCTGGACACAGAATTAACCTGTGCCTCCATGGACAGCTGTGAGTCCAAAATGACTCCCAGGCTGCGCACCTGGTCCTTCAGGGGCACAGTTACCCCATTCAGGACCAGGGAATCCCCCACACCCGCCCGCCCCCTGTCCCCCCCTAAACAGTACTTCTGTCTTGTCAGGATTCAACCTCAATCTGTTAGCCACCATCCATCCTTCATTCGCCTCCAGGCACTCACACAGGACCTTCACCGCCTTCACTGGTTCTGATTCAAAGGAGAGGTAGAGCTGGGTGTCATCTGCATACTGATGAACACCCAGCCCAAACCCCCTGATGATCTCTCCCAGCGGCTGCATGTAGATGTTGAAAAGCATGGGGGAGAGGACAGAACCCTGAGGCACCCCACAAGTGAGAGCCCAGGGGTCTGAACACTCATCCCCCCCCCCAGACGGTCCAGAAGGATGTTATGGTCAATCGTGTCAAAGGCTGCTGAGAGATCCAGCAGAACTAGGAAACAGCTCTCACCTTTGTCCCTAGCCCGACGGAGATCATCAACCAGCGCGACCAAGGCAGTTTCAGTCCCATGGTGAGGCCTGAATCCCGACTGGAAGGGATCCAAATGGTCCGCATCCTCCAGGCATGCTTGGAATGTTCGACAACCACCCGCTCAATCACCTTGCCCAAGAATGGTAAATTTGAGACTGGGTGATAGTTGGCCAAATTGGCTGGGTCTAAAGATGGTTTTTTAAGAAGCTGTTTAATAACCGCCTCTTTCAGCGTGTCTGGGAAGGCTCCCTCACAGAGGGAAGCATTCACCACCCCGCAGAGCCCATCGCCCAGCCCTTCCCAGCTCGCTTTTATCAGCCAGGATGGGCAAGGATCAAGGAGACAGGTGGTCGGTTTCACTTGTCCAAGCAGCCTGTCCACATCCTTGGAGGTAACAGATTGGAATTGATCCCATGTAACAGGACCAGACAGAACTCTAGCACTCTCCCACCCCGGACCTGCTCCCACGGTGGAGTCTACCTCCTTCTGAATCTGAGCGACTTTATCTGCAAAAAACTTTGCAAAAGCACTGCAGGAGATCTTGGGGTCCCTACCAGGCCCCGGTGGTACAGGTGGTTCCAATAGATTGCGAACCACCTGAAAAAGTCTCCTGCTGCTGTTTTCTGCAGATGCAATGGAGGCGGCGAAGAAGGCCCTCTTCGCTGTCGCCATTGCCACTTGGTAGGCTCGACGTTCAGCTCTAGCCCGTGTCCGGTCTGATTCAGAGTGAGTTTTCTGCCACCGGCGCTCTAGCTGTCTCAACGATTGTTTCATCGCCCTCAGCTCTGGGGAAAACCATGGGGCTGTCCGGGCTCCATGCAACTGGAGAGGGCGCTTCAGAGCCAGACAGTCAATAGCCCTGGTTAACTCCGCATTCCAGCAGGCCACCAGGGAATCAGCTGAGAGGCCATCAATGTGGGATAAAACATCCCCTACCACTCTCTGGAAACCAGTTGGATCCATTAAGTAGTGGGGGCAGACCATCTGAATCGGCTCCACCTCCCTGCAGAGGGAAAGGGTCGCAGAGAAGTCCAGTTGCACCAGGAAGTGATCTGACCATGGCACTGCTTTTGTTTTGCTTTTAGTTAGTGTCAGATCACCAACATCCGTAGAGGTAAACACCAAGTCTAAGTCATGTCTGCGGCTATGAGCTGGGCCAAACTTATTCAGGGACAGCCCCATGAAGGCCATGCTTTCCACAAAGTCCCAAGCGGCCCCTTGTAAGGTCGTGACAGCATGGATGTTAAAATCCCCTAGGACGACCAAGCTAGGTGTCTCCAGGAGCATATCCGCCACGACCTGAAGCAGCTCAGGCAGGGAATCCTTGGTGCAGCGGGGAGGTCAGTACACCAATTGGAATCCTGTACTGCCCCTATTGCCCAACTTCCAGAACATGCACTCAGAAAACTGGGTCTTCCCAATAGGACACCTGGTGCAGACTAATGACTTCATAAAAATCACTGCAACCCCCCCTCCCCGCCCACATGACCTGGGTTGCTGTGCGTAAGAGAAACCTGGTGGGCAAGCAGCGGCAAGGACAGGCCCATCTGCTTCATCCAACCAGGTCTGTGTCACACATGCTCTGTCACACATATCCTCCATCCACAATCAGGTCGTGGATGGCAGTGGTTTTATTCATCATTGACCTGGCATTGCACAGCAACACTTTCAGGTCATGTGGGTTTCCCTTGCTGATTCCTGTATCCTTCCGGTCAGGACCAGACCTGGAGAGAGGGATAGTCCTCAAACAACGACTAAGCCTGCTTCCTCGGTAATGACATGGTCTGGTCTTAGCGTATCTCCTCCTCCTGCCCGTGATCACTGAGATCGGGTGTCCCAATACATTCCCCCCTGTGGAACCTGCCCCAGCCATTCTATTGGCTGAGGCCCACTCCCAGGCAGCCCTGACCCTTCCCCTTAAAAAGCAAAATACAAACTATATAATAACTTAACAGAATAATAAAAATAGAAGCAAAGCAAGAAACAATAGTGCTAAAATTAAACTACTCCCCACCCTGACTAAATACTTATCCAACCCCAAGCAGAAATAAAACAATAAAATTATAGAATATTATAAAAAACAACAACCACCATTTAAAGTGCAGCAAATTAAAAGCACTTAAAACATTTAAAACCATTTTGTCACTTGCTGCAGGGAGCTCCTCAGGCCTCTAGACTGTGGTGGTGAGTGCAGGCCCCGCCCCCTAGGCCGGATGGAGTTGGCAGGAAAGGGAGCGGTCCACCCAGCACTCACTAGAGCAGCAGCAGCTGCTACATGTCAAGCAGGCAGCTTCACTGTACTCTTTTCAGCACCTGCTAGAAACATTTTTCTTTAGATAAGTCTATCCATACATTTAGAAAGTGGATGAGAATTTTAGTCTGTTTTAGTCTACAGCGGTACCTCGGGTTAAGAACTTAATTCGTTCTGGAGGTCTGTTCTTAACCTGAAACTGTTCTTAACCTGAAGCACCACTTTAGCTAATGGGGCCTCCCACTGCTGCCGTGCCGCCGGAGCACGATTTCTGTTCTCATCCTGAAACAAAGTTCTTAACCCGAGGTACTATTTCTGGGTTAGGGGAGTCGGTAACCTGAATCATATGTACTGTAACCTGAAGCGTCTGTAACCCGAGGTACCACTGTATTGTTATTTAATTGCCTGATCTCTCTTCCTGCACTGCTGGGTGGGCTGGCTAGCTATTCCTTGCAGCCCTGCAGGACTTGAACGAGTGAGTGGGACCACCCTTCTTTCAGTGACCTTACATGATTGACAGATGGGTGGTCCCTCCCTCCTGACAAAGTTGGCCTGCTGAGCAGGCAGTGGGAATATAAAGATCTGACCCACTGGGCCAAAACAGTTTCCCACACACTTTCCCCAGAGGGAGTGCCGCAGAATTCAAAGGAAACTTATGTTTCAGTAGACATGCCTAGGGTTGCATTGCAACAAATTTCCAGCAAACCAGTACTTCTGAAGTCAGGAGATGGAGACTTTAAGATAGAGTTGGGTTGCAGTAGACAGAAGTAGTAGCAAACAGGTGCCCCCCCTGCTTCATTTTGCTCCTTGGGCTGGCTCTGGTCCCACACTGTGTTCTGCTGCTTTCTAATTAAACTTGGAAGAGATCTAAAATTAATTGTAGGGGATCAGTGCCGTCTGCTTCAGTTTCCTGGAGTTCCTCCCTCTTGCAGATTATTTATATGCACATATGTTCATCACTGGGAACATTGTGCAAAGAGGAAGGTTGTTGATGCAATCTTGGAAATGAGGAAAATTTAATAAAGCTTTCCTAGAGAGGAAACTTTGCTCAGCTGACTCCTGGGATTTACAAGAAGCCTAGCCAGAACTGGCCCAGTAATACCCAAGCACCCAAGCAGAGTGGGTAGCGTCAAGCTCCTGGCCCTGCTGCTACTTTGCTTACAGTGCAAGGCGATAGCTCAGGGAAAGAGCACATGCAAGAAGAAGAAGAAGAAGAAGAGGCTGACTGGCTGACTGACCGAACCCAAAGTGCTCATCAATGGTTCCTCTTCATCCTGGAGAAGAGTGACTAGTGGGGTGCCACAGGGTTCTGTCTTGGGCCCGGTCTTATTCAACATCTTTATCAACGACTTGGATGATGGACTCAAGGGCATCCTGATCAAATTTGCAGATGACACCAAACTGGGAGGGGTGGCTAACACCCCAGAGGACAGGATCACACTTCAAAACGACCTTGACAGATTAGAGAACTGGGCCAAAACAAACAAGATGAATTTTAACAGGGAGAAATGTAAAGTATTGCACTTGGGCAAAAAAAATGAGAGGCACAAATACAAGATGGGTGACACCTGGCTTGAGAGCAGTACATGTGAAAAGGATCTAGGAGTCTTGGTTGACCACAAACTTGACATGAGCCAACAGTGTGACGCGGCAGCTAAAAAAGCCAATGCAATTCTGGGCTGCATCAATAGGAGTATAGCGTCTAGATCAAGGGAAGTAATAGTGCCACTGTATTCTGCTCTGGTCAGACCTCACCTGGAGTACTGTGTCCAGTTCTGGGCACCACAGTTCAAGAAGGACACTGACAAACTGGAACGTGTCCAGAGGAGGGCAACCAAAATGGTCAAAGGCCTGGAAACGATGCCTTATGAGGAACGGCTAAGGGAGCTGGGCATGTTTAGCCTGGAGAAGAGGAGGTTAAGGGGTGATATGATAGCCATGTTCAAATATATAAAAGGATGTCACATAGAGGAGGGAGAAAGATTGTTTTCTGCTGCTCCAGAGAAGCGGACACGGAGCAATGGATCCAAACTACAAGAAAGAAGATTCCACCTAAACATTAGGAAGAACTTCCTGACAGTAAGAGCTGTTCGACAGTGGAATTTGCTGCCAAGGAGTGTGGTGGAGTCTCCTACTTTGGAGGTCTTTAAGCAGAGGCTTGACAACCATATGTCAGGAGTGCTCTGATGGTGTTTCCTGCTTGGCAGGGGGTTGGACTTGATGGCCCTTGTGGTCTCTTCCAACTCTATGATTCTATGATTCTATGATTCTAAGAGTTTGGATTTGATATCCCGCTTTATCACTACCCTAGGGAGTCTCAAAGCAGCTAACATTCTCCTTTCCCTTCCTCCCCCACAACAAACACTCTGTGAGGTGAGTGGGGCTGAGAGACTTCAGAGAAGTGTGACTGGCCCAAGCTCACCCAGTAGCTGCATGTGGAGGAGCAGAGACACGAACCCAGTTCCCCAGATTACGAGACTACCACTCTTAACCACTACACCACACTGGCAGAAGTTCAATTCCTAACATCTCCAATCAGGGATGCCCCATCTTCACGTGGGACATTACAGTGGTACCTCTGGATATGAATGGGATCCGTTCCAGAGCCCCTTTCGTATCCTGAAGTAAATGTAAGATCCGACTGTGCGAGTCGCGTTTCGCCGCTTCCGCGCATGCAGGTGATGTCATTTTGAGCATCTGCAAATGTGCGAGCAGCGAAACCCGGAAGTAACGTGCTCTGTTATTTCTGGGTCACCACGGAGCACAACCCGAAAATATTCATCCCGAAGCTACTTCAACCTGAGGTATGACTGTATTGCAGACAAACCAACAATTCACGTTTTGCCAGAAAGGCACATGAAGGGGCTGAGGCTCACTGAGCTTTCCTGTAAAATTTGCTAGAGATCCTTGCGGCCATGATTGCATACAGAAAGACTCTTTTATTTTCCTTTGGGATGAGATTCCGTTGTGAAAATTCCTAATAAAAATAATTCAGGTTTTTTAAAATATGTATGTCTAATCATTTTTTAAATTTCTTCATATATCATATCCCAGAATTCTGGGACACATCCCCCACATGTGGAAAAGACTCCCCTCTTTTTGGTTACGTTTCCAGCATTTGTTACTGATCTTTTTATTCATTTTAGCCAATTTTGCTGGAGTTTTATACCACCGGTACATCATTTTAAGGAAATTTTCTTTAATCATATAACAGGTCGTGAATCTGATATCGTTTTTCCAGAGGTTTTCCCATTTTTCTAGCTCTATATTATATCCCAGGTCTTGCACCCATTTTACCATTACATCTTTGATTTCCTCATCTTTAAGATGTCATTTTAATAATAATTTGTACATTTGAGACAGGGGTTTTTTTGTTATCTGAGAGGAGTTTTTTGTCTAGTTTAGAGATTATTTTGTCAAATCCATTTTTCTTTTGTCTTGTTCAAAAATTCTGTTAAATTGATAATGTTTTAGCCAGCTTATGCCGATTTGTTTTAGAGTGTCATAATTTTTTAATCTTAATTGATTATTGCGTTCTTCTAATAAATTTGTATAGGTCGGCCAGTTGCTATCCATGTCTTTTCTTTTAACTGCTGTTGCCTCCAATGGTGAAATCCACCATGGGGCTTTTGGCTCTAACAATTTTTTTATTTCTCTCCCATACCTCAGATATTGCTTTCCTCACAATATGAATTTTTAATCCCTTATGTATTTTCACTTTTTCATAGCACAAATAACCATGCCACCCCACTACATTGTCCCATCCTTCTATATCAAGTAAGTTAGTATTCTTTAGAAGCATCCAATCCTTTAACCATACAAAACAGGCTGCTTCGAAGTATAACCTAAACTCTGGTAATGCAAATCCATCCCTTTCTTTTAGGTCCAAAAAAAGACTAATAGTGACCTGGCTGGGAGTGGAAGAAGATGAGCTTGCAATGTACATTGACAAAATATTCAGAATACAGTCAAATAAGTTGAAAAATAAGAAGTGGCCAGGAGACTGCTTGATCTTCCTAAATATGAGACTTTTAAGAGATAAGATATTACAACACAACAGGAATGTTAGACTAAGAAATGGTGAGAAAAACGTAGAGATAATGAAAGAAATCCCAGCCCGCCTGCAGAAAAAAGGGGCAATTATAAAACATTGACAACTGCTTTAAAGAAAAATGGAATTCCTTACAGGTGGGAGTTTCTTGAGGGGATTACTTTCACTTACAAAGGTAGAAGGAAAACACTTAGATTGGTAGCAGAAGCTGGTGGTTCTTGGAGGAAATATTGGAAGGATCTAGAAGGAGATAATGTTTTGGAAATAGAAGAAGGGGGCCCAGAATAGTAAAAAACCAGAAAAGATAGAACAACTGAAAGAAGGAATCATTAAGATTTAGAGTGACGAAAGCAACCTGATTTTGGTAATTTTGAACATTTTTTAATAAAGTGTATGGATCTTAAATGCATATCTTGGAATGTGAATGGTTTGAATAGTAAGTCTAAAAGAAACAAAGTAGAGCACAGTCTAAAGAGAAAGAAATGGGATATTATATGTCTTCAAGAAACACATATAAATAGGAAACATAATAGAATTCTAAGCAATAAAAGACTAGGATTTGAATTTAAATCTTCAAATTTGGGGGGGAGGGGAATTGTAATATATGTAAACCCTGTATTAGAATCAAGGCAGTTATTTAAGGATGAGGAAGGCAGAATCATTGGAATTGAGATAAAATATGGAAAAGAAAAATTTAACATAATAGGCATATATGCCCCTAATGGTAAAAAAATCAGAATTTTGTAAAAATTTGGAAGAAAAAGTATGGAAATACTGCACAGAAAATATTATACTTCTAGGTGACTTTAATGGTGTTACATCTGTGGAAATGGACAGAACAGAAAGAGAAAATAATCCAAAAGATGAGAAACTACCTCTTACATTTTTTCAAATGGTAGAGAACCTAGATCTTTATGATGTATGGAGGGTTAAAAACTCCAATGCAAAAGATATCACAGATTTTTCAGATTCCAAAAAATCCGGAGGAAGAATAGATAATATCTGGGTGTCAAAGAGTCTATTTTTACTTACCAAAAAAGCTGAAATTAAAACCAAAACAATTTCGGATCATAATCCAGTAACATTAGAATTGGCATATAACAGGAGAACTTTTGGAAGATGGTGAATGAATGAGAACATACGGTATGACAAAGCAATACTTTAGGACTTCCCGGTTAGCGCCTCCGGCAATGGCAGATTTCCTCTGATCGGGAGGAATCCACTTCGTGGAAATTAGGGTCTGGACCGCCACGGCAAGGCGGAGACCCATCAAAAACCACAGGCGGGAGAAGCCTGTGGACGTGGGATTCGGCAGGCACCTTTTGCGCCTCCCCTACTCACGGGGAAACCCGGTTTCGGGGATCCGGAGCGACGTGGGGTGAGCACTGCGGTGCTTCGAATCGACTGCTCTTTTCACGGAGTGAAGCCGCATTGCTGTTGCCAGAGAGCGCTGACTTTTTCCTGTGGACAATTGGACTTTAAACAACTACCCGTGAGTAGAACAGAAAATTGGACTATGAAACATCTTAATTTGGCACCGAAGCGGGAAGGTTCTAAACAGGAAGTCTGCCTTCCACTTTTGTAAATAGATTGAAGCAAAGACATTGCAAGCTAAAGTCTGGAAAGTCTTTTGTAAAGGATTAAATCTCCATTGGCTAAAACTACTAAACCCCCCTTGGAAGCAGGAGAAGAGGGGGGAAATTTTAGATTGTTCAAGCCTGGAGGAGAAAGAGTAAAGAAAGATAAATTTCCACCGCCTTGAACCTGGGAACGGGTTGCTAGGAAGACAGACGTTTGGGGAAAGTTCATTGACTGTGAATAAAACGTTTGTTGACAGATTGTTAAAAAAGAGAAACATATTGATTCCAATGTTTCCTTTTGCATTTAAAAGGAACAAAATATTTGAAAAACGAAAGTAATTTTGTTGCTGGATCTGCCTTTAAAAGGACGGATACAAATAGAAATTGTTTCCCCTAGAGGGAGCTTTTGAAACTGTTGTTGGAGTCGATCTGGGGAATTCTCCAGCTGTAGAGATTAAAGATCGTGAGAACCAGACATTGACCTTGAACAAGAATGTGCCCAGAAGAAGCCTTAGTGATTGCTTTTTGCAAGACAAGCGCTTTATTGGAACAGCTACATGAGAAGATGGATTTGATGACTGTTGCAGTTAATAATTTTGGACAAACAGTGAATACCTATATAGAAACCACTCAGGAACTGACCCAGGAATCTGCTTTGACAGGGCAAGTTGTGCAGAAGAAAAAGGAAGAGGTTGCTGTTGAACCTCAAGTAATACAAGTGGAGAGAGCCGCGGCCTTGCAGGAGCATAAGCTGTTGTTTTTGATGACCGAACCTGGAGAAAGTCAGATTTGGAGATATGGAGTCTCGTTTGGATTGGAGATGGGAAATTGGATAGATCCTCCTATGCAGGGCTGTTCTGGCTTCTGGGATCTGGTTCTGCGCCAGGGGGAGTCTGGAGTTGTCGGGGCCTTTAACTTTGGAGGGACTTTGAAACATGCTTTGAAATACCTTTTGGATTTTAGTGCTGACTATGGAGAATGGGCTGACCTGTCGAGAAGGGATAAAGACATTGTTAGGTTGGAGTCTCCCCAAGATCTACTCCTCAGCGATAAAGGAAGGAAATTAAGAACAAGATCAGCAGAAGACAAAGTAAAGTGCAGGTATAAATATGAAGAAGATCTGCAGAAGGGACATGGAAAAGAGTTAAGAGCCTCGGATAGAAGATCACCAGGTTGATGGACTAAATGGAATGGATAGAAAGGACTGACAGAACCCGAGACCAGGAAGAAGAGACGGTGGATGAAGATTGGAAGAAAGTTTAAAAATTCATTTAGAGAAATATTGTAAAATTAATGAGTGTTAGAAAAAATGTTGGAATGAAACTATTTGGCTTTAGTAGAAATTATATAAGGAGTTATGTACAAATAAGTTTTAAGTTTTAGGGCTTTTTATGGTAAGATAAGGTTAAAATAAATTAAGACAATTTAATGACAGAACATAGTGAAAGATGGAAAGGATTTGCTGAGATAATTAATAACTAGAATACAAAAAAGGGAGGTGTGAGGAGGTCGATGAAACAAGATAACGAAAGATAAAGATTTGGGAATATTGGATTTGTTTTTATTTTTTGTTTGCTTTTGTTTTTGGTTTTGATGTATTGTGTGTTTTGTTCTCTTCTTTTTTATTGACTTGTATTGTTTAATTTCTTTTTTCCTTTCCTTTCTTTTTCTTTTTTTCTCTGTAATTTTAAATTCTCAATAAATATCATTTTTTTTAAAAAAAGAGAAAGCAATACTTTAACAAGCTATAGAAACATTAGCAGAATTTGTTCAAATAAACACTAAACAAAAAACGGAGATTAGCACAATTTGGGATGCCAGTAAGGCTTATATGAGAGTGTTCTGTATACAACAATCAGCAATTATGAGGGGGGAAGGAACAAAATATGAATAAAATAATAAATGAAATAAGGTCAGATGAAGGAGAATTAATCAAAAACCCTAAAAATGAAAAACTTAAAGAAAAGATTAAGATACTACAAACACAGGTTACAAATTTATTAAATAAAGAGGAAGAAAACAAAATTAAATGGCTCAAACAAAAAACATTTGAATCAGCTAATAAACCATGCAAATTATTAGCCTGGCAACTTTTAAAAAAGACAAAAAGAGAGAGTAATAAGCAGCATATTGGATAAAGGAGAAGTTTTAAATAACCCAGAAAAAATCAAGGAATGCTTTGTTAATGATTATAAAGAACTATGCAAAGTGGAAGAGGAGGAGGAAAATAAAATAAAAGAATTCCTTGACAAAAATAGTTTAACATCATTAACAGAAGAAGAAAATTACTTATATGGACCAATAACCATGACTGAAATAAAAGAGGCAATAGCAAATTCAAAAGCTGGAAAATCCCCAGGGCCAGATGGAATATCCATAATGTATTATATGAAAATGGAAGATATATTAGTGCTAATTCTTGAAAGTATCATGAATAAGATTCTAGAAGAAGGAAAGATCCCCAGATCATGGCAGGAAGCATTATTAACACTAATTCCAAAACAAGGCTCTAGTTTGTTAGAAACTAGAAATTACAGACCAATTTCATTACTGAATTTGGATTATAAAATATTAACCAAAATATTGGCCAATAGAATAAAAAAAATTCTAGGAAGAATAATTAATGAAGATCAATCAGGCTTTTTACCAGGAAAGCAAATTAAAGACAATACTAGGTTGGTAACAGATATAATCAAATATTTGGAAATGAAACCAGATAAAAAGGCAGCCCTGATGCTGGTCTATGGCGAAAAAGCTTTTGACAATGTAACATGGAAATTTATGCAAGAAACATTAGAAAAAATGGGATTAGGAGAGAAAATATGCAAAGGAATGCAAGCAATCTATACAGCACAAAGAGCTGTGCCTCGGGGCAATGAACTGTCAGAATTTTTTGATATTTCAAAAGAGACCAGGCAGGGCTGCTCATTATCGCCACTCCTTTTTATTATAGTATTAGAAACATTTTTAAAAGCAATAAGGGAGGACCAGGTAATAGAAGGTATTCTAAAAACATTGGAGAAAATGAAAGAATTTGGCCACTTATCGGGCTTCAAAATTAATAAAGATAAGACAAAACTTATGGTAAAAAATTTAAATTTGCAAGAAAAAGAGGAGTTGGAAAAAGAGACAGGATTAAAAATTAGTAACAAGGCTATATATTTAGGAATCTGGATTACCATGAAAAATATCAACCTTTACAAAGACAACTACATAAAAACCTGGAATGAAATTTTTAAAAAAGCTAGAAATCTGGAATAGAATAAAATTGTCATTTTGGGGGAGAATATCGACAATAAAAATGGTATTATTTCTTTTTCAAACCATCCCTATCATTAATGGAACAAATTGCTTCAAGGAATGGCATAGGTTTCTGGCAAGGTATATCTGGCAAGGCAAGAAACCTAGAATAAAATTCAAATTATTGAATTTTAATTTGAAGCCTGTCATTTTCAGTTTTTCCTGGTCTTAAAATATGTTTGCCATACTTTTGCATCACTTTGCAATTTAAAAAAAAGAAGTTCTCATGAAAATTCATCATCATTTTAGTAACATTCCACCTAATATACAACAGTTTCTATTCGGTTTTAGCTGATACATGCATTTTAACAAGCAATTTCCCCTATTCTTATGCCCTTTGTATGTCCCATACCTGACTTTGCACCAAATCTGACTCCTTGCCCCTATCATTAGCAGGATGACATGAACCAGGATGCTGGGTTAGACAAACCCATGGTTCAGTCCAAAAGAGCTCTTTTTCTCCATGCAGTGTTTTCATTCAAGCAATGGTTTATTGCAATTACACTGCATGGTGGTATTTGTAGTGTGTGTTTTCCTCATTCATGAAAATAAAGGAAGAGATGTGTTAAAGAGCTTATACAGGAGAAATGCCATGTGCCCCTCCAAAGGTGAAGAAGCTGAGCCAGTGGTGGTGTAATGGTTAGAGTGTCAGATTAGCACCTGGGAGAGATCAGAGTTCAAATCCCCACTCAGATATGGAACTCGCTCACTCTCAGCCTAATCCAGCTCACAGAGTTGTTGTGGGGATTGAGGAGGGAGAGAAGTATGTGGGGCACCTTGAGCTCTTTGGAGAAAAAGGTGGGAGATAAATGAAACAGACAAATAAACCTCTCTCACCCAACTTGGCCTAAGGCACTTCACAGAAAGGGCAACACAACTGTCAGAAATCCAGACAGGATGAACAACTATTGAAGAAGTTTTTACAGAAGAGGGACAGAAAATGAATTTTGTTGGTTTCATCTTTTAAAAAAGTGAAAACCTTACTAATCCAATCATCTTGGACCAATATAGGAAGAGAAATGCAGCCATCCTTCACATCCCACACTTCTCTGATTTTTGCAAAGCAGTTTTCCACTCCACCCGACCCCCCAAAAACCTGCATTAAAGTGTGTGTACTAATCGGTAATGGAAACAGCATGGGCAGGCACATTGCACATGGGGAAATGGCTTGCAATAATTTGTGTTTTAGGAGAAACACACCTAAAAGCGCATACTAATTTTTCATGAGGGCTTTATTCAAACTGATGCAGAAATGGGGCAAATAAAATTTAAGACTGGGAAGATTAAAACCCGGGCAGGCAAATCCATCCTTGCAACCCACAGATTCCCTGGGATTGAACAGGGACTAATTAAAGGGGCCACTGACAGCTTGCAGCACTTCTACCCCTCTCTGTGGGCTGAAACATGCAATGCCGCTGCCTTCCTCTGCCACCCTTTGAAAGCTGCAGCAAGGGACCTGGCAGCTGAAATAGCCACCAGATGGAAACTGAGTTATTCTTATTCCCTTTGCAAAAAACAAAATTAAATGTCTGCTGCATCAAGGTATTTTCTTATTTTTCCCCTCCCTGGGTTCACTCTCCCAAAGGACAAGAGCTTGTCATTTTCTGGTGTGCATCATTTACAAGCTGCTTCAGAAGGTAAGGAGATCTGCTGTATGACACAATGTCCAAATCCCATCACACAGTACCCCCCCCCCCCCCCACAGTACAAAGCAATCATCTTGACAACAGTAAAGAAACCAGTTTTCACTTCTGCTAGCATGTTTATTGGGGGGGGGGGAGGTGGAGACTTAAATTATTATTATTATTGCACATTTTCAATATAAAACTTCACAGCATGTTGAGACTCCAAAGCCATGCAACAGCCGTCAACATTTGTTATGTGTCCCTGATTTCCTTAAATGGAGAGAATCCAGAGACATCCTATGGAGCTGAGTTTACCTTTGGAGAGAATGACCTCACTTTGCAATACTTGTGTATTGTATACTTGATTTATAAATGTTCAAGCAGAACTCACTGAAAAGAGCCAAACTCCCTCCAAAACAGGCAGCTGCTCTATCCAGCCAGGAGACAGTCCTTCCATGAAAAGTCCCTGACCACTCAGTTCCCCAACGACAGGCCTACTCACAACATTCCAAACTCATAATAATAATAATAATAATAATAATAATAATAATAATAATAATAAATTATACCCCACCCATCTGGCTGGGTTTCCCAAGCTAGACTGGGCGGCTTCCAAGAAAATATTAAAATGCAATAGACCTTCAGATATTAAAAGATTCCCTAAACAGGGCTGCTTTCAGATGTCTCCTAAAAGTCTGGTAGTTGTTTTTTCCTTTGACATCTGGTGGGAGGGTGTTCCACAGGGCGGGTGCCACTACCAAAAAGGTCCTCTGCCTGGCTTCTTACAGCGAGGGAACCACCTGAAGGCCCTCAGCGCTGGACCTCAGTGTCCAGGCAGAACGATGGGGGTGGAGACGCTCCTTCAGGTATACTGGACCGAGGCCATTTAGGGCTTTAAAGGTCAGCACCAACACTTTGTGCTTGAAAACGTACTGGGAGTCAATGTAGGTCTTTCAAGACCGGTGTTATGTGGTCTCAGTGGACGCTCCCAGTCACCAGCCTAGCTGCCGCATTCTGGATTAGCTGTAGTTTCCGGGTCACCTTCTGTGATGGCCTGGGATTTGGACTCGGATGCTGAACCTGAGGGATCCCAGCCTGCACAGGATTCCCCACTTCCAGAACCAGCTGAGCCGGGGCTGGGGCATGAGCCTGAAGGGTCCTCACCTGTGCTGGATCCTCAGGTGCAGGCATCAGCTGAGTCTGCTCTGGCTACTGAGGTGATGGAGGATCCATTGCCTGCAGGTGCTCCACTCTCAGCCCCATCAGAGGAAGCTGAGGTTGCCTCTGGGTCCAGTAACCCTCCAGCCTCTCCTGAGCTGCAGAAGCTCAGGGCAGAGAGGCAGAGGGAACTAAGTTTGCGCAGGAGGAGTGCTCACCTCCAGGCCAGGAGAGGCGAGTCACCTGAGGATCGGGGCTGCCCTGTGCCTCGGAGCAAATAAAAGCCAGCCAGCCCCAGTCCCAAGTTGTGAGGGCAACACTGTTGGTTGCTAGTTCCTCCCTGAACCCTATCCTGCTATTCTGCCTGAGCTCCTGACCCGCCCTGGCTCCCTGCTTGCATGCCTGTTCCTGACTTTACCTGACTCCCTGCCCTGCACCCAGCTTCAGCTACTACGGACTGCCTCCATGTTGCACCTTTGACCACAGACCGGACTTGGACCTCGCCTCTCGGGTAACCCACGGGACCAGCACACCTTCAAAGGTAGCCCTACGTAGAGCACTTTGCAATAGTCCAAAGAAGAGATAACTAGAGCAAGCACCACTCTGGCAAGACAGTCTGCGGGCAGGTAGTGTCTCAGCCTGCGTACCAGATGGAGCTGGTAAATAGCTGCCCTGGACACAGAATTGACCTGCGCCTCCATGGACAGCTGTGAGTCCAAAACGACTCCCAGGCTGGGAGCACAGTTACCCTATTCAGGACCAGGGATTCCCCCACACCTGCCCGCTGCTTGTCCCCCAAAAACAGTACTTCTGTCTTGTCAGGATTCAACCTCAATCTGTTAGCCGCCATCCATCCTCCAACCGCCTCAAGACACTCACACAGGACCTTCACCGCCTTCACTGGTTCTGATTTGAAAGAGAGATAGAGCTGGGTATTATCTGCATATTGATGAACACCCAGCCCAAACCCCCTGATGATCTCTCCCAGCGGCTGCATATATTGAAGATGTTGAAAAGCATGGGGGAGAGGATGGAACCCTGAGGCACCCCACAAGTGAGAGCCCAGGAGTCTGAACATTCATCCCCTCCAACCCACACATTCTGGACACGGCCCAGGAGGAAGTAGTGGAACCACTGTATGACAGTACCCCCAGCTCCCAGCCCCTCTAGACGGTCCAGAAGGGTGTTATGGTCGATGGTGTCAAAAGCTGCTGAGAGATCTAGCAGAACTAGGAAACAGCTCTCACCTTTGTCCCTAGCCCGCCGGAGATTATCGACCAGTGCGACCAAGGCAGTTTCAGTCCCATGATGAGGCCTGAATCCCAATTTAGGCACACAAGCCCTGTGATCCACCGCTAAGGCTGCACGCCTTCCCTGAACAATATTCTCCTGACTTACCATGAGGCTGGATCAGAAAATCATTTCCCTCCCGAAGAGCACATGTGGGGGCAGCAAGCAGACCTCCTCTCCACAGAGCCAAGGTGCACTTGCTGCTTCTGCAAGTCATGCAGGAATAAAATATCCAAATATAGGCTACGAACAGAAAATCAAGTGTGCATAGGCTAAAATCACACAATGATCCCAGGGTGGTGGTTGTGTGTTTCACTGTGAATTTGTCTGACACCTTAGATTTTATATGCATAGTCATAAGATACTCTGGACCTACATGATCTAAGGTCCCCCCCCCCCCACTCTCTCCTTCACATCTTCTGTTCTCCTACAGTCACTTAAAAACAAAAATCTAATTATTTGGAAATCTGGTTCTTTGAAGCAAAATAAAGACCATTTGCACAATTTAGAATGATTGCACATATTTGCCTAATTTAGAAAGATTGCAAAATGTGGATCTCCTTGGTGCAGAATTCAGATTAGGGTCAACCTCATGCAAACCATCCATTCTCATTTATAAAACTATAAGGATGGTTCGATGAGTAATCATCTCTCTTATTATATACACTTATACAGACACGGCTGTTTCCATCATTGCCACACTCTAGAGCAGTGTTTCCCAACCTTTTTTGGGCAAAGGCACACTTGTTTCATGAAAAAAATCTCGAGGCACACCACCATTACAGCCCCGTGACGTCAGCGCACAGCGTCACACCGGGAGGGACATGAATTGCTAGCAAATTACATAATCACCTCCTTGAGGGCTGGCTCATCTTCTCCGAAGGCAGAACCCCATTAATTAACAGCACAGACTCACACCATAGCCAAGACGAGGGGGGAAAACCTCAGTCATGCACAGTCATGCACATGTGGGGGCTAAATGAGGACGAAGACCGGGCAGAGAGCAGGGTTCAAATCACCCCACCAGGCCAGGACAATCCCTGGGTGCTCCCTTGGGCCACTCGCCTGACCCACCTCGCAGGGCTGTTGTTGCGAGGATAACACAGGGAGAACCACGCGCGCCCCCGGGAGCTCCTTGGAGGAGAAAGCGGGCGATGAATGCAATGCACGAAATATATGAGAGGCGACCAGGTTTTGCAGGTGAGGGGCCCCCGCCAGCCTCCGCTTCCAACACCCGGCGCAACGACGCCGAAGTTTCCCCCCGGGCTCGGCTCGGGGAGCAGCGCTGCTCCCCCCTGGCTCCCCTTCGCCCTCCCGGCTCTCTCTGCTGCCCACTGGGGACCCCCCTCACCTGCCAAGTCCGGAGCGCCGGTGGAAGTTGCATGCATGCAGGGCACCGCGTTGCCATTGCATTGCACTGCACTCCATGCAATGCCTGCACGCATGCATTGCCTTGCACGCCCGCCAAGGGGTCTCCCCGCGGTCCGATGCGTCCCCTCCGGCGCGGATGTAGCATTGCAAAAATTAAAAAACCCCGACGCAGCCCTACCTGGGGGGCAGCCTCCGCCTCCGCCGCTCCACCTCCGCGGGGTTCCCCGGGCTCCATCCTGCCGCCCGATCTCCGCGGGGGGAGAGGCCGGGTGCAGGGATGGAGGGACGGGTGGGCAAGCGAGTGAGTGAGTGGCAGCTGCCAAGCCTTGGCCGAGAGCCAGGAAGGGCCTCCCCGGAGGAGGAGGAGGGAGGCGCAGAGCGGGAGGGAGGGAGGGAACCCCAGGGGTCATCTAGTGACGGCGCCCCAATCGAAAATTTGACTTTAAAAAAAAAATCTTTTGAATTTTTTAATTTTTCCCGCGGCACACCAGGCAACATCTCGCGGCACACTAGTGTGCCACGGAACAGTGGTTGGGAAACACTGCTCTAGAGTGATTGAAAAACAAGAGAACTGCCCAGAACTGAGGACAGCTTCAAGTCCCAAATCCCTGTGCCCAGAAAAGAGAGCTGGTGCTGGTACTGTGGTTAGACTGCTGGACTAGGACCTGGAAGACCTGAGTTCAAATCCCCCCACTTGGCCATGAAACTCACTGGGTGGTCTTGAGCCAGTCACTGCCTCTCAGCCTGACCTACCTCACAGGGTTGTTGTGGAGATTAACTGAGGGAGAACCATGTATGCCAGCTTGAGCTCCTTGGTGGGAAAGGTGGCATATAAATGCTATGAAATAAAAGAAAGAAATCTACCTTTCCTTGAACATTTGCAGGTCGCTCTGGAGGTGGGGAGAGAGAGATTGCATAGATTTCTCCTAGTCCACTTCCCCACAGTGACTTTAAGAAAGCTTACAAAGGATGTACACAATAAATTCATCACTATTTTAAATCAAGTCTGAAATATATGCATTTTTATATTGTTGAAACCTACCTTGGGACCTTACACTGAAGGGTAGATAAGAAATCTAAATAAATGAATTAATCAGTAATAATAAAGGATCCCCCCCAAATCACAAAGCCATGATGATGAAATGGTAACATTGCAGAGCACATTTCTTGATTCCCAATGTCATAGATATTAAAGGAAAACAGACAGATATGGTGATCCCTATCCCTACCTTACCATGCTTAATGCATCCTTTCACTTAGGTAGTTAAATGAACTTTGTACATCCTTGCATTTCCTTAAGACATGTAAAAAATTTCCTTAAGGCATGTAAAAAAGGTAGAGAAAGGTTGACAATACAGATTCTGTTCACCCTTATATTAAACATGACATACCAAACATAGAAATTCACTGCAACTTTTCATTCCATACTTTCAACTCAGTGATTTGTAATCAGTTATCTGACATCATGGTTAGTCATTGCTTTATCCCTGTCTCTGGAAGAGTAAAGGAGGGCCTTTAAGGGGATTAAGAAGAAGGAAGCTGCTCAAGATGACACTGTTAATACCACTTTCTCACACAGCAAGGTCTCAGGTGTCAATGCAACAAGAGGCAGGCACACTGCGAATATGCTTGGAACTTCAGTGAAGCTGATGGTTGGAAGATTCAGAACAGATTATGATGATGATTGTGATGATAATGATATTTATATTTATATGCCTCCCATCTGACTGGGTTTCCCCAGCCACTCTGGGCGGCTTCCAACAGGATATTAAAAACACAATAAACATCAATCATTAAAAACTTCCCTAAACAGGGCTGCCTTCAGATGTCTTCTAAAAGTCAGATAGTTGTTTATTTCCTTTGACATCTGATGGGAGGGCATTCCACAGGGTGGGCACCACTACCGAGAAGGCCCCTTGCCTGGTTCCCTGTAAACTCACTTCTAGCAGTGAGGGAACCGCCAGAAGGCCCTCAGCGCTGGCTCTCAGTGTTCGGGCAGAACGATGGGGGTAGAGACGCTCCTTCAGGTATACTGGGATGAGGCTGTTTAGGGCTTTAAAGGTCAGCACCAACACTTTGAATTGTGCTTGAAAACATACTGGGAGCCATTGAAGGTCTTTCAGGACCGGTGTTATATGGTCTCAGCAGCCATTCCCAGTCACCAGTACTTCTTCATGCAGTGCATAATTAAACTATAATTAAACAGGAGGAAGTGATGGCCACCAGCTGGATGGCCTTAAAAGAGGATTGGACAAAATATTATGATTTTGTAAATGTATTGATCACTTTTTAAACAAGGCAGCTCAAGGCAATGTGCAATATGTAAAGAAACACACAATACATTAGAACCAGCATAAAAGAAAAACAAAGAAAAATCTAACGGAAAATCAATTTTTTAAAAGGCAGCTTTAAAACATTCCACACAGTCAAAGTGACCAGAGCGTATTAAGAGTCAAAGGTCTGGCAGAAAAAGAGAAATGTTTTTGCCTGGCACCTAAAGAAATATACTGATGGTGCCATGTGAGCCTCATTCTACAGGTGAGGAGCCATTGCAGAGAAGGCCTCTTCTTGTGTTGCCACCCTCGGGACCTCCGGGGGGGGGGAGGGGGGCTCCAGTGATGATCTCAGGGCCCAAGTCAGTCCATGTGGGGAGAGGCAGTCCTTGAGGTATTGAGGTGCTGAGCTGAGAAGGCTTTCTGAATTGTGAAAGAGAAAGAAGTGGCATGGGCTCAATAATTTGCAAAAATAAAATAAAAAATGAACAGACTAAGCGGACTCCATGAAGTATAACCCTAAGGTGACAACGCAGCATTTTGGGGTTTCCCCTGCCTTCCCCACCATTTTGTATCCAGACTGATTGAGAGCTCCAGAGAATCCGAAGTCTTCCTCATTATCTTGTGGCAATTGGGCTGCTCCTATGTAAGCAGTTGTGCAAATGTGGATTGAAACCTGTGGGCCTTCGCTGGTGAAATTTTAGAAAATGGAAGGAAATTTGGAGAAATGGAAGGGATGGAATGAAAGTGGAGGTCACTGTTATTCTATTAATTTGGGAGCAGGCTTGGGGAGGGTGGGTGATAATAACCCCTGAGCTTTATAATTCATGAATACACTTTGGCTTGATGCTTAGCCAGATTTTTTGACTCCATGTCAGACTCTGATTCTGAGAAGTCCCTCCCTGTACTCCATTGCCATGTCTCCCTCACTTTAGCATCAATTCGTATCTTTAAGCAGGAGGCATCCCTCTTAAGGTTAATCATGTTAATAAGGAACTGCAGTGTAAGGAGAATCTGAAACAACTCCTTCTTTATTGTTTAATTTAGGGAAATGCCATGGACGATTGAGTTTTAGCCTCTCCTTTGCTACAGTTGCTAGAACAATTTGTGTTGGGGATTAGTTGAGCTTCACAGCTTCTACCGCAAGCCCTATGCTGACCCTTTGTGGAATGCGCTGAATCAACATAACTTTTTTAAAACATGCCTTTTAATAATAAATAATAATATTATTATCAATAATAATAATAATAATTTATTATTTCTACCCCACCCATCTGGCTGGTTTTTAAAAACACACACACCACCACCACAACCAGATCATTCTTCCACATTGCCAGCACCTCTGAGCAACTCTCACGTGGAAGTAGCTAAACAGAAAACATCCCATTGAAACAAATGGGGCTACATTTTCTTACTTTTTTGGCAATGGGATTTGCAGGAACAGAGCAGCCCTGATCCTGACCAGGACCACAACAAAGTGTCACATCCTCCTATATGCTCAGTTTACAAACTGGATCAGGAACTCTGCATCTGGAATTTGTGAAGGGATCAAAAAAAGAAACCTGCACAGAACTGGCCCTCAGCTGATTATTGGTACCGGGTAGAGTATCCCATTCCTGTCACTGAATGGGCAAAGTGCCCAACATTATGATGGGCTGCTTTGTGTGGAGGGAATTGGAGCTTAGATTTGTCAAGGAACCCTTATCAGGGAAGGTGGATCTGCACCTTGAACTGGTCTGAATGAGTTTGGGATTTGACCAAATTTGGTACACAACTCTACTGCATACTGGTAGCTATATCTATATATCTATATAGATATATTCACACTTTCAAAGACTACAGGCTAACTGGCAATTTATGGAACATAAATGGGTTCACATTATCCTGTGCCTCATTACACCAGTACATTGTAAAAAGTTTCTAAATGAAAACATGGCCTGCCCATTCTGGTTCTCACCATATATGTAAGCTTAACCAGGCATACTCTGTCCCAGATTCTAGATATACATTCTCTCATAGCTGGTGTTCTCATCCCACCCACCACCCACCTCCATGCTGAGGTTTTTAGAAATAATAGTTCCACGAGCAGTTAAGAAGTGTTGCATTAATTCCCTGTCCTCTCTTAGTACAGCTTCTTTAACATATCTGAGTAGTGAAATTAGAAAATCCACGCACAAATTATACTTTGCCTATCTGATTAAATCATAGTTTGTTACAGTTTTGTCTTTTTTGTTTTGTTTTTTAAAAACTTGTTTTTGCCTCCTATCTGACTCAGCACCATGTTTCCCCCGTCCATGCCTTTCATGGCTAAGTGTCCCTGCTCTTTCCATCTCAATCCCTTGGCAAGTGGCTCCCAAGAAAAAGATGGCAGGAGCAGAAGCAAGGATGGAACTGTCAGAGAAAGGCAGTCAGCCAACAGCTGCTGCTCCCCTGTGTGTTTGCTTGGGATCCCCTGCTGCTTTCTCTGCAGGCCTTCTACAATTTCCATCCATCAGAGTTCGGCTTACACATGTGGCTCCCTTTAATGCAATTAGTGCACCTATCCAGAACAGGGCATCACAGTGAGAATAGAAATGTATAGATAAACATTTTCCTCTCTGATAATGCCATGGCTACACGATGCAGAGTTAAAATGGAAGGGCAGCACATCCAGGACAGACAAAGCAAAGCCATTTCCCCACAAACACCAGCTCCCTCGGCCTGAAAGCGAGATGAGCACCGCAACCCCATAGTTGCCTTTGACTGGACTTAACCATCCAGGGGTCCTTTACCGTTTTACCTTTTACCTTGTTTAGTGAGTGGAGTTATAAATGGTGAGTTTCTTTTGCCTGAAGATTTGTAGATACTTAGAGAATTGCTGTTTTATTTTTATTTTTTGTCTGAAGCCTTCCAGGCCCAGTGGAAACATCTGCAAAGGTGACAAATTGCTGCTTTGTTTCCTTATTTGCAGCACAAATGAATAAAAATCCATTCATATCACATGTGCTTGCAAAGTCCTATGGCAAGCAATCATGGTCATCATTCATTCACACTCCATAGGACCTGACCTCACAGTGCTGCATGCACAAATCAAGGTGTGCAGACTTCATGTGATTCTCATGGGGCAGGTACTTTGACTGAACATGGCAGGTACCAGAGTAAGGGGGGCACATATTGCAAGCAACCAAAGTTCTCAATAACACATGTTTAGCTGGTGGTTCCTCTAGGGCAGTGGTTTTCTACCAGTGTCCTTCCCTCCCTCCTCAGATGCCCTCTTGCGTCTCTGCCTCCTAAAGCTGCTTGTTGCAAAAGCCCTAGCTACAAGCTCCCCTGGTGAATGGTGCCTCTGGAGCTGGCCAGGGGGTGCTGGCCAGGGGCCCCTGTGGGGCAGTGTGAGGAGGCACCTCTCTTTGGGGCACTTGGATTTGCTACCTTCTCTTCTTGCCTAGGTCTGTGGGTTGGAACTGTATTAGAGATTCTACCCACACCTTTGTGGCAAGTTAGACAGATGGCAAAGAAGAGTCAAGAGACCCATATTATCCAAGGCCCCGACCCTAACTTTCAGACTTTTGATTAGCCCCTGGATATATAAAGAGGGGCTAAGCAAAAGTCTCTGGAAGGTGAATCTAGATCACTCTTTAAAAAAAATAATTATAATTTTCTCTGGAAATGCAACAAGACAAGAAGACTGAAGCCCAAGTGCATATTATCCTCCAATACCACCCAAAGATGTCTCTCTTTCCTATTAAGCCAACAAAGGTGCTGCTCCTACCCATGTGCTGGGCAGGTTGGGAAAATATTAGTTGCATCCCATTGAAGGGACAGAGGTCAAGATACTGGCACATGTGTGGTGAGCAGGATGCAACATCCAATCAGAGAAGGGATTCAGGCAGTCTTAAGAGACTATCTCCATCATCCCCTGCCTTTGGGGGGAGGCTGTCTGCTGTTTTCCTCAACAAGGATGTTGAGGAAAGATTTATGATCAAGTCCCCATCATTGGTCCATAGGATGGGTTCCAAGACTGAATGGGAGCTGTGAAAGTGTTCATAGAATCATAGAATCATAGAGTTGGAAGAGACCACAAGGGTCATCGAGTCCAACCCCCTGCCAAGCAGGAAACACCATCAGAGCACTCCTGACATATGGTTGTCAAGCCTCTGCTTAAAGACCTCCAAAGAAGGAGACTCCACCACACTCCTTGGCAGCAAATTCCACTGTCAAACAGCTCTTACTGTCAGGAAGTTCTTCCTAATGTTTAGGTGTTTGTTCCAATGAGTTTCCCTGCCACTCTTCAAAGCTGAGGTGGAGAATGCCCAGCTACTTGTAAGAATCCTGGCCTGAAGTGAGGCGCTCCACCTTGGCAGACAAGTGCCATCTTGATATACTGCGTCTCTGCAGGTGACATCACCAAACCCACCTTCTCATGCTCTGTTGGAGAAACAGCCACAACTGTCTCTAATAGTCCCTTCTGCTGATGAGGGAGAGGCAGCTTCCAGGACTCCATCCTCACCAGTAGATTTGGGCACATCTAGCAGCAGCGAGCGTGTGTCCAAAGGGCTCTGTTCTGTAGTCTCATCTTCCCCTTCAGTAATCCTCCTCAAGAGTCCAACTGCCAGGGATCCTTGAGCTGTGATTCCTGCATTGCAGGGGGTTGGATAAGCCTTGTGGTCCCTTCCAACTCTACACTTCTATGATGCAGTGAAGTGGTTCCCACTCCTGATCCGAATCAGAGCAGTTCTAGTGACAACCCCAAGAAGCAGTTAGGGTACGCTCGCCAAGGAAGGTACAAGAATCACTGAGCACATTGTAAAATGCCAAACATTTGCATCACTCCCCACAAACTGCTAAGATCTCCTCAAAATGGCAAGCAGAGCTCTTTTTGCTGTAAGTATATAGCCATCAGGAGACTTTCCAGTCTTGCTCACTTGGGGGCCGTTCCCCAAATCTTGCCTGAACCAGCCCCAGGGGTTCATTGAAGGTGACGTGGCAGGGTGTGAGCAGGGAAACAGATGCTCCATGTGTTTCGACAGCATGCATCAAACCAGGCTGGAAGGCCCTTTATGAGCCCTCCGAATGCCTTTGGCACCCCTTCAGAATAGTGAAACAAAACTTTACCAATTTCTAGCCAGACAGTTGTCAAAGAAACATGTTTCAGAGACTCAATTACAAGACACATTCAGGAACAAGAAAGAAATGGACCTCTAGCATACACCACCAGATGCAATTTCTCCTAAATGCTATCTGTTACCAAAATTGTTAGACATTTGACACACACCAGAGGAAGGACAAGACTTCCATATGTCATTTGGTCACCTACCAACACAACATCAAGCTGCCCTCCCCACCCTGAACATACTAACTCCACTTTCTACCTTTCCACTCTCATATAAAAGCTTTGTGAACCTTATGAATAGGTTTCCCTTGAAGTTTTGCCTGAGACGATTGCTTTCTATTTCCACCTTCAGGTGACATCTCCCACTTCAGCTTGGTGAAAAGGCTTTTAATAAAAAGAGTTTCTGCTTTATTTTAATTTAAAGTCCCCAACTTAGATGGCTTTAAAAGGGGACTGGACAAACACATGAGGGATCAGGCTAGCAATGGCTACGAACCACAATGGCTCGGCTCTGCCTCTCCAGTCAGAGAGAGCAATGTTTCTGAATGCCTCTTGCTGGAAACCACAGGAAGGAAGGCTGTTCTTGTGCCCAGGTGCTGCTGTCTGTCTGGCTTCCCTTAGGTGTCTGCCTGGTCACTGGATGCTGGAGTGCATGGGCCACTGGCCTCATCCAGCAGGCACGTTCTTGTGATATCTGACACCTTTTCATCTATTGTTTTTTAAAAGTAACTCATCGCAACAACCCTCTTTTTTGCTCCACCCTATTCACTTGTGTGCATCGTTAGCTAGATATATATGTTTCTCCAGAGTCAGCATAGCATTTATTTCACAGAGATATTTCAAACTCACCCTTCATCCTAAAGATCTCACAATACCAACTGATGATACTTTGGCAGCCAGGAAGGGGATGATCTGTTAAAGTGAACCATCTACCTGCCTGAACAGTATAATGTTGCAGCCACATTAAAGAACCACTTCTAAGA
Organism: Podarcis liolepis; assembly: GCF_965112155.1. NCBI lineage: Eukaryota > Metazoa > Chordata > Lepidosauria > Squamata > Lacertidae > Podarcis > Podarcis liolepis. Next base: position 78,234,221 of record NC_139564.1, read on the forward strand.
AAAATGACAGCAAAGTGTTTTACTTCAAAAAAGCAAACAAACCCAGCAGAATTGCATTCAAAGCCAGTGTGAACAAGTTAAAGCACAAAAGTGAGCAAAAGCAGAAGCAGGAGAAATCGGTCCACCTCTCCCAAGCACTGCAAAAGATGCCACCTAGTTGAAGCTGGCCCACTAAATCCCATCCAGGAGCCACTGCTGAGAAGGTTCTGCCCCACATCACTACCAAGGGCACTTCAAGTATTGGGGGAACATGACTGGTGATGTCACAAATGAATGGGGGCTAGAAGATGGCTATTGTTAAGATATCCTGGCCCCAAATCCAGAGCCCAAGTGTGGTAAAGCAGTTCAAGTGCCAGACTAGGACCAGGAAGACTAGGGTCCCAATCCCCACTCAGCCATGAAGCTCACCTTGGGCCAGTCACTGCCTCTCAGCCTAACCTACCTCACAGGGCTGTTGTGTGGATTGAATGAGGAAGGGGAGAACCTTGTACAGTACACCAGCTTGAACTCCTTTGAGAATAAGGTGCAATATGAATGCAGTAAATAAAAACAGATGAATATACCCTTAAGAATAAAACATAATTCAGTCTATTGATGTGACACCCAAGAAGAACTCCCAATAATATTTTCACCTTCTGAAGTTTAGAGAAGCAGGAGAGCTTAAAACATCCACTTGAGGTGAGATCAGGTGGCGGTTCACTTAAAGGAAAGACATAGCCAAGGAACAATTGTGCATGCTGAGGCCACTGGATGAATTTTTATCATCAGGGCAGAGCTCACGCTTTGCATCTGGGAGGTCTCAGCATCAGTATCTGGCATTTCCAGTTAAAAAGGATTCGGCAGCAGGTGATGGGAAATTAAAAGTTAGAAAGGATTGGACCACTGCTGTGAGTCAGAGTTGACAATAGTAGCATAGATGCACAAATAACCTGACTTGGTCTGAGGCAGCCTCCTATGTTCCTTCAGCAATCAAGGTTACCAAAATCTCCCCAGCATCCCTCTGCAATGAGACAATAACACAGGGAGTGTTGCCACCTTTTCTGTTTGGTTGTTCCTTTGGCAGCTATGTGACAGGCAGAAATCCACCAGCAAGTGATACTGTGGCAGAGAATAAGCTTTATCACATGGTGGGGTGTTGTTGTTGTTGTTTGCCCACCACCCATTAAAGCTTTAGGAGCTCTGCCAGCCCTAACAAAATTGGAGTCCAAGAGTAGCCAAGCCATTAAAGACAGACAATAGAATTCCTGGAAGGAGCCACTGGCACAAAGCAGTTTTCCAAGAGGCAAGAAACAGAAGAGGAAGCTTGCTCTTCCTCTTCGCCTGCTCTTCAGGCACCACCACAGATTTCCCACCCCCACCTGATCGCTGCGTTTGAGCTATGCTTAATCAATTTTTCAGAAGGAGCTATTCCATCATGTCAGATCCAGCAGTCTAGATCTCTGCCTTATTCCACCCCCACCCCCGTGTCCAGGGCTTCCTTTGTTCAGCATTCAGTTCTCTTCATTCCATCACCCAAAAATACACAATATATACACACCCTGTTTTCAATATAATAATGCACAGTTGTTAAGAATGCTCATACAAGTAGATGTCTGCTCAACAGTCCCATAAGGTGGGTGAGTCACATTATCAGCTGCCAATCAGCTGTGGGGGGGGTGAGGGCTACCATTAATTGCACATGTAAGTGCATTAAGGAGGGAAGGCAGCCTCCCTTATTTTTAGACCTAAGATAATGCTCTCTTAAGAGCTGCTATACTCATGGCCAACTCAGTGTTCTTTTTCAAGTAAAGTCAGCAGATTTTACCCACTAATCATCTATTATGCTGGAATCTTAAATGAACTGGTACACACAACACAGGAAGGCAGGAAGGCAAGAATGCCATCAACTCCTTTGCCATGAAAGTGGCTGCTTGACCCCTGCACAAATAGCATCACCGTCCATTACTCTGGAGCAGGGACAGGGCATATTTTCCAGCTGGAAGGCAGTATTCCCTCCTGGTCAACCCTTGGGGTGGGCAGGCATATGCCAGGGGTGGGCAGGGATTAAACCACAGGCTAATTCACACACGCTGGCACAACCCATCCAGAAGAGCCAGAAGCAGCACCACAGGCAGAAGGACACATCCAGGCGGGCAAATTACACTCCAGGAAGGTGCCAAGCAGGGCAGGATGGGGAGAGTCCTGGGTACCAGACAGAGATGCTTGAGGGGCTGCGTACGCAGCACTAGGACCCTCAATGTGGCTGGATGGGCATCGTATTTTGAAGCAAAGGATGCAAACACACATCTAAGGAGGAGTCCCCAGCAGACCAGAGTCTAAGATTTCCTATCCACACCACTGTTTTCTCCGCGTCAGAGTAGGTTCAGGGTTGTTGTAGCCTTGATATTGAATACAGCCAAGAGCAGGCCTGGAAATCCACCCCCACCCCACAAACATCAATGCCAGGAATCACAGCAAAGCTGTGTGCAGAGACTGAAAAGGCAGAGCTGCATAACGGTTAGTGGGAAGAGCTCTGACAAGGGAGAGCAGAGTTCAAATCCCCACACGCAGCCACCAAAGCACACTGGGTGACCTTGGCCCAGTCACTTTCTCACACTTTGCTCTAGGAAAAGGGCACTGTATCTATATCACTCTGCGCATGATTCTTAAAAATTGAATCATAATAATAAATGAAATCCTGCTCACAATGTTGGACACTCTTGCTTGAATGCAGCATTAAAAACTCCACAGACAGAACAAAACAGAAAGCAGCCCTCAAGGAAAGAGCACCTCCGAGCATACGCAAAGCGCCTGCCCTTTCCTAGTTAGAAACCAGATCCCGCCCCCGCCCCCGCTTTTCAAAAGCAACATCGCCGGATCGCAGCGCGCGCGGCATTCTCCCCCGCCGCCCCTCTGAGGTCCGCAGGCACCCAGCTCTACCTGGGTTTCACCCACCCGTCTAATAAAGAGAGAGAGAGGCACCCCCCCCCTCCGAGCAATCCAGCGCCCACCCCGAGGGGAACGTGCTACTCACCCGGTGCCACCGCCTGCCGCGTCTCTCCGCGGCCCCTCGGAACGTGGGAGGGGGGCAGCGGCCGCGGCGTGGCTCGGATTCCCGCGGGCTCGGGCAGGACGGGGGGCGGCGAGAGGGGCCGCCAACTTCTCCCCTGCCTACGGGCGCTGCCCAGAGAGGAAAGAGCTTCGCTTGGTGGAGCGAGAAAGCGTCCCTCCGCGCCGGCGGGGCTCGCTCTCCTCCAGCTGCGATCACTGGGGCGTCGGCTGCCTGCGCTGGGCCAGAGCCCGGAGCCCGGCAGCGGGGACAAGACAAGGCGCCGCCAGCTGCGACGAAGCGCGCATCCTTGCCAAGCGCGGCGGCGGCTCTCCGGCTTTTCTTTCGCCCCGCACCGTCGGCGGAATCCCTCGCAGCTGGGAAGCCCAAGCGCCCTTCCCGGGATCCGGCAGAAGCTCAGCTAGCAAGAGGAGCCGCGCTCCGGCTGCCTACATCTCCCCGCATCCGTCAGCCCAGGAGCAGCTCCAACCCGCGGCTGCTCGTCGCCGCTGCCGAGGCTGCGTGGCCCGCGCAACTGGCGGCTCGGTTCCCCCTCTCGGCTCGAGCGCGCAGGCACAGCCTCTCGCAAGCGGCCGATGACATCAGCCCGAGAGGCCGCCGCTGCTTTGCCGGGATGCGGGCGCGGAGGCTCCCCGTGGCGGGTGGAGGGAGCTGTCGGTGCGGCTTGCAGCCCCGCTGAACCTCGGCAGAGAAAGGCAGGTGCGCGCCGAGGTCTTCTGCTGGTGCCTCTTGCGAGCAGACGCTCTCGACCGCCCTCGTCCCTCCCCCTCTGTCCCCCTAGGCGCCTTTACTCGGGAGTAAGCCCGGCTGATTGTAGGTAGAGAGGCAACCGTGTTTCGCACGGTCTGCCGTACGTAGGACTGGCTCCCCACCGAGAAGAAGTAGTGGCCATGTCCAAAGGGCAAAGGGCTGCTGGCTTTCAGGGGAAAAGTTTGTTACCTTGAGGTCAAAAGGTAACAGAAGCAGAGAGCGCGGTCGAGGAGGCCGCCAGGGATTTCATAGCAGTGCCACACTCCGGGGAGAAGGATGGTCTTGGGGAAGGAGAGCGTCCCCTTGAGGAAGAAAGAAGCATTACCTTAGAAGGGGCCCTTGCCTTGTGCTCAGGCTGGCCAGTGTGAGTAGAGGATACTGGACTGGATGGGCCATGGGTCTGATCCAGAAGAGCTCTTCTGATGTTCTTGTCTGGTTCTTATGTTCTTGTGGTTGCATCACCCTGCTTTATTATCTGAGGCAGTGGTGGGGCAGGACGTCACCTGGAAAAGGGGGGGGGAGTTGCCTTAGACCAGGTCAGACTGCTTGCCCCTTTCAGCTCAACTAAACTGGGTGCTCCAACCAACAGCATCTGGAGAGCCCATGGGATTTGCAGCCCTGGCCAACTCCCAGTAGGCCACTCTGTCACTGGACAACTACAGAATCACAGAATTGTATAGTTGAAAGAGTCCACAAGGGTCACCTAGCCCAGCCCCCTGCGATGCAGGAATCATTTGCCAGTACGGGACTCAAACCCACAACTCTGAGATTAAGAGTCTTATGCTCTGCTAACTGAGTTATCCCAGCTATCAGCTCCCATCATCATCCACATTGGCCAGTGATTGATGGAAGATGGAGTGTGCAATGTTGGTGACGACAAGCAAAGGTGGAACGGGGGAGCCTGGGGCCTTCAGTTCCCATCATGCTTCCCCTTGGCCAGGCTGGTTGGGGCTAGCAGGTGAAGGAGGCTGATCTCAGATGGAGAGCCAGAAGTTCGCAATCCCCAGCATCATGTCTGGTGACACCTTGAAGACTTAACACACTTATCATGGCACAAACCTGCATGGACTACTGTGCACTTCATCAGAGGAACTCAAGAGCGGTGGCTGCTTCACCCATGATATACCACCAGGTGAAAGAGCCATCGCACTATGGCCCTCATACCGGTCCTGAGAGATGTATTGATACATTGCCCAGGCCTAGTCAGGATGATTAGCTGATGAATGAAGGGTGGCTCATTTGTGGAGACCTGCTTTGCATGCAGACATTTCCAGGCTCAGTGTCCCACATATCCAGTTAAAAATATTGTGAAGCAAGTGACAGGAAAGAGATCCTACAATCCAGGAACAATGGGAGTCAGAGCCCAGCAACATTTGGAGAGCCACACATTCCCTACTCCTGGAGTATTCATAGGAGCACAGGGGACCTTCCGTTCACTAAGTCAGTTCATTGGTCCATGCTGCTCTGTATTGCCCACAGTGACTGGCAGCAAGTCTCCAGGGTTTCCAGCAGGGGCCAGAGATGGAACCTGGGGCCTTCTGCATGCAAACCAGGGGCCCCATCACTGAGCTATGGCTCTTCCCAAGGTAGCAATATCAAAAGCAACATGATGGCCAGAAACAATTGCAATGTGAAAAACTTTATGGAATAATTCAAAACATCAAAACTAACAAACTGAAGTCTCTGAAAGTCTCTGACTCATATTTTGCAACACAGGGGTTTGTTTATTTACTCATTGTCTTCCCAAGGTAGACAGGAGAGTGCTAGTTGAACAAATACGCTCACAGGGTTCAAGACAGCTTCTGGCACAATACTTTAGCTTGGTCAGTGACATGCTACTTTTCCAGCTGTGCAGAACTCAAGGGGCCCATTCAGGCACACAAACCACTCCTCACTTTTAGCTCCCTTTAGCCATGGGGAAATCAATGGGCGCTAGCATGGCCATGCCTCCTTCTGCCCAATTAGGTGCCACTTGAGCAACCCATTCACGGACACTGCATACTCATGCCAACGCGTTTGACCTTCTGAATGCCACAACACTGCCCTCGCTCTCACACAGGCAGATGAAAGGGAATGCTGACATGTGCAAAGTGGTGGGCATTGGGAAAATAACCCTAATTACACTTACACAGTGCTGGACTCTGAACTAGCTATTATCACTCAAGAAAGATGTCTGGGAGTAATTGCAGATGGCTCCCTGCAAACAACGCAATATGTTTCAGCCTCAGGGAAGAAGAGCAGTAAGAACACTCAGAGATATGCGGGGAAGGAGAAAGAAAGCAATCTGGGCCACAGGGAGGGGAAATTGCATCTGTTTCTAGCTTGATAATGCGTTCCCACCCTGAACACTGGATGCATTGGAAGGATCTCTGACTTGCTCCACTCAAAGAAAGGTTAGGGACACTGTGGCTCCCTCCAGATCCAAGGAGGTGCTTCTGCACATAGCGCATAGTAAACGATGGAACTCCCTCCCACAGGGATGGCTTTCAAAAAGGATTGGAGAAATTCGTGGAGGAGAAGGCTATCAAAAGCTACTTCCCATGATGCCTGTGCTCTGCCTCCATGGTCGGAGGCAGTGCTTCTGAATCCCCGTTGCTGGAAACCATGGGCTGGAGGAGTGCTCTTGTGCTTAAATCCTGCTTGTGGGATTCCCAGAGGCATCTATCTGGCCACTGTGAGAACAGGATGCTGAACCAGATGGGCTACTGGCCTGGTCTGGTGGGCTCTTGTTGTGCTATTTCTCATACTTGGGTTTGTGTCTGTGTGAGTCTTGTCGGGGGGGGGGCGGGGCAATTTGGATCAGGATCACGGAAAGGGCAGAGGCTTAACGTCCCACTGCCACGCCATGATCCTGATCCAACTTGCTCCCCACATAACAGCCATTGGTTTAAAAAAGTGAACCACACAAGGCCAAACCATGTGACAGGGTGAATTCGGGGGGGGGGGGGTCAGAGCCCAAACCTGTTTTCACTGTAACTCTTGTATTGAACTTTATATATTTATTTCATAACATTTATATATTGCTTGATTGCAAAAGAAACCCTCAAAGCAGTTTACCAGAATAATAAAATGATAAAATTAATGGTAAAAAGACTTAGGAAGAACAATTTAAAACATTTTTTAAAAAAAATAAGAATAAGCCCACACTAGATGAAAAACATATTTAGATTGTTCTTTTGTTCTTGTAATCACTATGCTTGTAACTCTGCCATACTTTCTAAGTTGCTCACAGTGTGTTTGATTTGGGTGACTAACAAATCAACTAATGAATGAATGAATGAATGAATTGGCCCTGAGTCAATAGAATCCAAGCATCACTTAACAAAACCAGTGCTGGGGTTTCTGGGATTGATTCCTGTGATGAAGGCCGATCACAACATCTATTGTGGCTGGTTGGTGGGAAACCTTTTTTTGCCTGAGGGCCTCATTCCTGCTTAGGCAGCCTTCTAAGAGACCAGAGGGAAGCAGTGGATGGAGCATTGGGCGAGGGGACTCTTCTTTTACACCAATAGCTCTATTGTGGCCCCACAAAAAAAAAAAACAACAGGTTTCTACTAGGCTACTGTTAATTGCTCTGAAATGATCCCTCCACATCTTGTGTTGCTTGAGCTCCAACGCTGATTGGTGCAGTTTTTGGTCCATATGATTTACAGTAATGGTACACATTCTGAAGCCGTTACGCTGCCAGACATATGCAAGGAGGAAGTGACATAGCTCAGGGACTGAGTATATGCCTTGCATGCAGTAGATCCTGACTTCTCTGCATCTCCAGGTAGGGCTGGGAGAGAACCCTGCTTGGAACGCAGGAGAGCTGCTGCCAGCCAGTGTAGACAATACTAGGCTAGATGGACCAATGGTTCCTATGGATCTTCAGCTTTCCATCCTCCAGTCAAGCAGAAGTACTCAAAGAAAAGTGCAGAGCAGGGCTGGTGTAGTCTGGAGAGAGGGGGCTTGGGTTGGGGAGGAGGCATGGTCAAGGGGGGGGTGGTCCTAAGGGACATATTGAGAGGCATGGAAGGCTCCCTGCCTCAGGATTCATGTATGCAATTCTTCACGATTCCCCGTCCCCCAAAGTCAGTCATAGATTGTCTCATGCATCCCGCCTTTGTTTACAGAGTGACCTTTCAGTGAAAAGATGGCACCATGCGTGGCTGGCTACCTGGCCACTGCAGTGCTCTCTCGCCCTCACTCCTCTAGACAACAGGCACAGCAAGGCGCACCAACTTTAACTCCAGATAACATCTGCGTGGCAACAGCAGATGTTTACTCGGTGACAGGCTGAGCATCATCTTGGCCTCACCACTGCTCTTCCCTCAGCACCCTTCAAACTCATCCCTCTGGATCGAGATGTCATCCCCATCTGCCACCTTGGGGACTTGCACTGGAGAGATCTCCCCCCAGGCATCCTAGTTATGGGAGAGAGAGAAAGAGAAAAAGAAAAGAGAGCTGGACAGTGCAGACATTTCTCAAGATGTTCCCAAGCTTCTGGACAGAGGAAACGGGCTCATATTTTGGGACAGCCAGCTCTTTCAGTGTCAGAACACATTTACTGTTTGCTTGTGTGGAAGATTTTATATACTGCTTGTTCTCAAAGTTAGTGGAGATTGGCCCATGAGGGCAAACAAAGCGTCGCCCCACCAACCTTGGCCTCCCCCTATCTGCCTGCCTTCTCACATCTAAATAAATTAAAAAAATGTCCAGTAGCACCTTAGAGACCAACTAAGTTTGTTCTGGGTATAAGCTTTCATGTGCATACCCAGAACAAACTTAGTTGGTCTCTAAGGTGCTACTGGACAATTTTTTTAATGTATTTCAACTCAGTCAGACCAACATGGCTACCTACCTTAATCTTCTCACATCTAGTTCAGGAGCTGGCACTAGTGGTCAGCTTCCTCTTTTGTAGCTGCCTTTGTAGAACACAACTGGGAGGCTTTGTCCAGGGGACAAATTGAGAACTGTTTACCCTGCCTGTCATCCGCCTACCATGGGCATTACCGATCCCATGGCTGCTCCTGGCACATTCTTCTTCCCTCAGATGGCTGGACAAAAATAGGTAAACTACTTTATCCCAAGTCACAATATTTGCCAGTGTAGCCCTTCCTTGTCTCCTCTAGTTGACTCCATTTGGCTTTGACTGGTGGATTGGGACTCACAAAACACAGGTTGCAGCCTGGCATGAGATGGATTGAAGCAGCAGCAGCCCCTCCAGGGACACGTATGGTGTTTGGGTTGGCATATAGCTTTGGAAAGAGACCAGTTAGGGAGCTTGTCATTGAAACCAAGCTGAATGTCTCACCCCATCCCTATACAGTGGTACCTCAGGTTAAATACTTAATTCGTTCCGGAGGTCCGTTCTTAACGTGAAGCACCACTTTAGCTAATGGGGCTTCCTGCTGCCATCACGACGTCAGAGCCATCACGACATCGGTATTATGATAAAAGGGGTGGGGATTTTCTCTAGCTCTTCTTTACTCAGCTCTCCCACTAAGCTAAACCATCTCTCTACACAAATGCGTTTCTGTACACCTTTATAGCTGAGAGAAATCAGGACTCTGCATGCTACATGCAAGGGGATGGGCTCCCTTTTGTCATTCCCTTTGCTTGTGCAGAGTTTCCATGAGCAGGCTTCTTCTGACCTCCCAGTGACTTCAGTATGCCTTGACAAGGACATGAGCCAGTTGTGCCACTAAACGCTAGCGGGAGAGATGGCAGCACCATGCTCGGGTGGTTGCTAATAACCTCTACCTCTCTGGTGCTATTTTCAGCAGAGATAAACCTCCATTGTCTGATGAGCTAGAACAGCAATATCCAATGGCTCTCCTTCCCGCCCCCCCTCTTTTTGCTGCAAGCTGGTTAACCCTGAAATCCAATTACTTCTCATTATTCAATGGAACTTTCCTCTTATCAAATGGACACATTGCAAGGCTACTGGGTGCTCACTCCCAGTGCTAATGGAGCTGCAAATTACTCCTCCAGCAGCCAGGGACTAATAGGTGCAAGCTTTGCTGGGAGCTGGTGTGTGCAAGGCATTCCTGCCTCTTGGTTCCTACAGCGGTTTGTTCAAGGGAGACCTGGAGGTCATTTAGTCTAACCCTTGCTGATGTCCAAACAGGCCTAAATAAACCCATATCACCTGGATTAAGGGGTGCCACACTGACAGGGATGGGTCTTGGGCAGGAGTCTGAGGTGAGCCCAGATCTGGAGCCCAGAAGCTGGGACACGTCAGAAGCTGGGACCAATGCACAAACCAGGAAGCAAGTTCAAGGAGTGAGCCAGAAGCTGGTGCTGAAGAGACAGACTCAAGAAGGAAGTCAAGAGTCAGGAGCAAAGGACAAACCAGACCTTGTTGCTCAAGTAGGGATTAACGGGAACAGGAAGTTGCTTATACTCCTTCCTCTCCAGAAGTATTAAATTGCCAGCCAGGGAGGGCAGAGTCAGTCCTGGACCTGAAGGTGCTTTGATGTGTACTTCAAAGTCCAGCAGCTGTGCGCACACACACAGCAGAGCCAGGGTAAGGAAAGCCCAATTTGTTTTATTTTAGAATGGCTTATCTGGGTGGGTGAGCTGTGCCCTGTTTTGGGCAGCTCCTGCTTCTGGGCACCTTCCAAAGTAAGATGGTGCTCTGTGTTCAGAGATGGGGCATTCCAGATGAAGAGTTCAAGGGAAGGTCTCATTGCCTTTCGCTAATAAAATATGTTTAGGCATACATGAAGATATAATTGACAAAAGCCTTACTTGTACTACCCGTTATTCTGAAATAACAACTCCCTTATGTCTCTTAACCATTTATGCCAGCAGGATGTTAAACTGGAGGCTGAACTGTGTTGCAAATGAGGGATAGGGCCCCTGAATAATATGGAGGTCTTCACTCCCCTGTGGCAATGCTGGAGACAAAATATCCAACATGCAGGGATGAAACTCGGCTTTCTTTCTCCTGGGTCAAAGAATCAGTTCACCACACACATGCATTTGCATACACACACGCACAAACAAACAAACAAACAAACCTCAACACATTTGTTTTTAAAAGGCATAAAACACAGACAGAGATTTAAAAATCATTACAGGAATTCTAATAAGTATTATGACTGTATAACTAAAGGGGAAATGAGCGTCCCTTCCAGTAAAAGTAAATTGTTTGTCAAAAGTAGAGCTTCCATGTGCAGCAATCACCTATCTGAGATTGGGTTTTGACTTGGAAGGAAGTTAAAAGGAAGCATTTCTGTAAGATCATCCAAGGCCCTGAGGCTTCCTTTTAAAATGTGTTTTTTTAAAGTCTCTTTTGCCACCCCTCTTATTGTTTCTGTGCAAACCCGTTCAAGCAGGTTTTCAGGTGTGGTTTTTTTAATTAATTAAAGATTTCTTGGTTTACAAAAGTATGTGCAATGTCCCTTTTTTCAAGTTACGTTTTCTACAGATCAGTTTCACTTGTTGTGAGGCATTAGTGTTACATTAGGAAGAAAAGGGGGAAAGAGGTGGAGGGGGGAATGATGTGTGGGGTCGGGTCAGGTGGTAATGCTTCTATTCTTCTACTTCGTGTATGTGTGGGGGTTTGTGTCAGCATCTCTTTCCTATTCCCTTGTATTTCTTTGGTGGTGAAAGGTTGGGGGTGGTCTAGGGGGTGGTTGGTTGTCTTTGACTGGGCTGAGGGAATATAAGTGCTGGCCATGAGGGCTGGAAGCCAGAGCATTGGTAACCATATACCACTGTGTCTCTCCTTTATTTGTCTGACAAATAAATAATTATTTTAATTTCTCTATTGCTGCGTTGAATATTTCATTCCAGCTAAGCATTAACCACAAGCAGGGTGCTACAATACAAAACAACAACCACAACAAAACAAAAAAGTCACATTATATTAAGAATTAAAGAAACCCCCAAACCCAACTAAACATTAATCCAACCCCCAACACAGCAAAACCAAACCAAAACCCAAAATTTAAAACACCACAAATTAAAACTATTTAAAAACGTTTAAAAGCAGTCACTGGACTGGAGCAGGGTGAGCCTGGACCCCACCCCTTAGGCCAGATAGAAAGGGCCTTCCAGGGAGCAGCCTTCAGCACTCACAGTGGTGTCTCTCCAGTCTTCCAATTAAAAGGGGAACCCCTCCCTCCCTGCTGAGCAGCAAACAGCCACAGTCCTTATAGAGCCCCCCAGGCCCTGCCCCAAGCCAGATGGAAGAAGGTAGGCAAGCAGCAGGTGAGTCCCTCGCTCTTCCCCCACCCAGAGTCTCCTGCAGCTGCTGCTGTGGCTGTTGGGGGGACTGCTGTCTCCCCTGCTTGGAGGTCTGCTGCTGCTGCTGCTGCTACAGAAGCGAAGAGGACTGCAGAGAGTACTGCATGGACCAGGCCCTGGGCAGGCAGGCAAAGTAAGAACTGCCCCAGCTGGGCGTATTCAGAGTTCCCATGAGATCTCACCAGAGCCTCCCAGAGCCCAGGATGCAAGAGTGAGAGCTTAAAAGCTCTTTTCACACTGGGAAACCCCTGCACAAAAGAGAGCGGTGTCCCATGCCTGCCATATGGGGTGTGACCACCCCATAGGAACTGGGCTGCAACTACAACAGCAGCAAGGATGCTATTTGCCCAGAAATGGAAAGAAGAGAAAGTTCCAACGAAGGCGGAATTGATAACTAAGAAGATAGACTATGCTGAAATGGTAAAGATGACCGGGAAGATCTGGGATCAAGATGAAAAAAAGTTTATACAGGACTGGACAAAATTTATAGAGTACCTTAAGGTTCACTGTAAAGATTTAAAAACATTAGCAGGATTGATATAACATCTATGAAGTAATGTGAATGAAGGTTATAAATGGACTTGAAATTGAATGGAAAAGTTAAGATGTGTAAGGAAACAAGGGAGAAATTGGAAACCGGGGGGGGGGGGGGAGGGAAGTCCAGAAGGGATAATTAATTACTGTAGCTCTTAATTTGTGTTATGTTGAAAACTTTCAAAAAAATAATAATCAAAAAAGAGGTGGGGGGAGAAACTGGGCTGCAACTGACTTAGAGTAGACAAACTGAAATTAATGGACCCAAGTTCATTAGCCATGTTCATTCATTTCAGTCAGTAAACCTCAATTAAATACAGTTGGTAAGATCCAGTAAGAAAACTGGAAATGGAATGTAAGTATCCTTCTGTCTATTTGAATATTTTCATCTTCCAGATTGCCTTTCCTAACAAGTATACAGTTGTCATGTTGAAGATGCACACAAAGAAAAGGGCAACCATAATAGTCAAGGGGAGGGTGCAACTCCCCTACGAAAAAAGGTTGCAGCTTATTCTCCTGTTGCATCATACTGTTATGTACTGAAGTTCTCACCCTGGGCCAGCAGGGGGATACTGTAGATAGTTATGCAAATGAAGGATTGAAAAGTGACGTTCAGTGATTGGATAGTTTTAGAAAATGGCAACAGTTGCATTGTTCTGGAGCTCTATATAAGCAGGCTGACTGAGCTCCTCAGCCTAGTTCTGTTCTGGCATCTGAATAAAGAAGAGCTGTTTAAAGAATCGCTGTGTCGTCTGACATGTTCGCCCACAACTTAACACATACTGTTGACTCATGTTCAGCTTGTGGTCCACTAAGAACCCAAGATCCTTTTCACATATACTATTGGCAAGCCAGGTGCCTCCTGGAGAGGCAGTTTTTTCTCACTGAAAGAGGAAACAATAAATTCCCTGAGCCCAAGGAGTAGACGTATGGGAAAGGTATTAGACAGGAAGCAAACATGGAAGTGTAAGGGTCATAGGTTCAGGATATTCTGCAGAACCAGGAAGCACTCCTCAGAAGGGTCAACTGACTTGTAAGGCACAGACGCTCAGTTAGACGTCCAAGGCTACATACGACTTGTGTGCTGTGTTATCAAGATGGCAGCCTGGGCTCCTGACATCTCCCATCTTATATTTGTGCATCTGGTTCTTCCTGCCTAAGTGCAGAACCTAACATTTGTACCAACTGAAATTCATTTTGTTAGTTTGGGCCCAGTTCTCCAATCATCTATGAAGCTGGAGTGGGTGTGAGAATGCTAGCATTGCCATTATCATGGTCAACCACTCTGTTTTGTTCTTCAGGACTGTAAACAATGATTTTCTTGGGAGGGCAATATCTCCATAGCTGAGTTTAAGAGGTTGCCGGAACAGGAGGCCAGAGAGTCTTGGAGTCCTTTTTAAAAATCATAATCCTCCAAATGCCCAGTTTGAACTCAAAGAGAATGCAAAAGAAGGCAAGGGGAGAAAAAGGAGCATGGTGGCCCAGGAGCTGAAATTGCAACTGATGCTGATGCAACCTGTTTACAGAATGTTCCGGCAACAAATAGCACATCATAATTTGAGAAGGAAGTGCGTGCTGGATAATTTGAGAGTCTTCCAGGGGGTTTATGGGACAGGCGAGCGTCGCAGACTGTCATAGTCCAAATAAAAATGAAGTGGAAGACAATCTCATTTGACCATGTTTTCGGGATGTGGTGGAGAGCCAGGAAAGCAGAAAAGCAAAAGGAATGAGGAAAAAGAGGATGACCAGCTGATCCTTCAAAGATATCAATCAGTCCCCAAGCTTTGCAGAAAAAGAATTTCAAGTTGTGCTTTAATTATTGTGTTTTATGTGTGTAAGGGTCGGGATAGGGATGGGAAGAAATCTGCTTGGTTTGCATTTTATTTATTGCTCTTACTCATTAATATATATATATATCTATTTCACCCTTCTTCCTAAAGGAGTCCCAGACAGCAAACATGAAGAAGCTAAAACCATGCCATTTTTAAAAAGAAGTACAAGCAACCCCCCCCCCATTTACATGGAGGTACCGCGTTCTGAGGTACCACGCATATATGTGAACTCACGTGTGATTGAAGTACCCATTGAAAAAGACTGCAAACACCCTGTAAACATCTGAAAACCCAGAAAGACCTTTTTAAAAACCAGCAGCTCTACCAGATGGGCAGGAACAGTGGCAATGGTGGCACTCCATCTTCTTCATCTCTGGAGGACAATTTGCAAACAATGACAAGTGGCGTAGACCAGTACTTTGAAGTGCTTGGTTGTGGGCAGATGCACTTGTTGAGGCTGATGGTGTCTTGCTGAGGAACATGGTGATGGGCAGCTGGTGCTTTTGCCTCTTCAGCTGGTCAGGGCCCACTTGGGAGCCTCCTGGTCTGTGGATGCAGCTTCAACATGGGGCTGATGTTCTTCAGCCAGCTGGCTCAAAACTCCTGTGAAGGTTGCTTGAAGTGCACATACACTTGCACAAGGTGCTGCAGTCAATGGGGATACACTGACAGTTCAGGTTCTCCAGCCACAGGTTGAGTGCCTCCTGCGCCTTCACCAGGGCCTTGTCCCACACATGGTACTTGTTGCCCTGGTGGAGACTGTAGAAAGCCAGCCATTAAAAAATAAAACCATGACATGGGTTTTCTTAGAATTGAAAACCCGTGTCGCGGTTTTTAGAATTGAAAACCCATGTCACTGGAAGGTACCCTATGAGGTAATGAGGCTCTTCCTAATTTGATTCTGCTTAGCAGAGGGCTGAACTAGATGACCCTCAGGGTCCCTTCCAATGCTACACTCCTATGATTCTAACAGTAATACCAGATTTTTCTCATCTAGAGATGTCACTGAATTTACTACACCCCAACATTTGGAAACAATCTTAATCACTGACTTTTATTTTTTGACCTGTAGAAATGGATGGCAAATCTGGTTCTGCCATGCAGCAGGATGAAGTGAAGGTGGAAGATAGCTGGAGGCAGGAACTGATGTCCAAATGCTACCACAAGTCCTTTTAAAGGGCTGCTTGCCTCTAGCCTCCCCCCCACCCCATACCCTACCATCAAGTTGTACTTTGTACTATGTACTCAATCTTTGCAGCCTTCCTTCCTTCCTTCCTTCCTTCCTTCCTTCCTTCCTTCCTTCCTTCCTTCCTCTTATCAATGGGCACAATTAAGGTACAGATTGGGAGAAGATGCTAATCAGATGAAGGAAATGAAATCTGCAGAAACCTGCACACACCCACGCCCACACCCTTGCAATTCATTTTAGGAACTGGCCACACTAAACCAGGACAAGTGGGATGCAGGACAGAGAGAAGACCCACTGAATGATAAGGCCATGAGGCACTTTACAAGACACCAGGCTCATTCAGTGTAATCCAAGCAGTTCACCTTTGCTGTGTGAGCAGCAACTTCTCTGGCCAAGAGGGTGATTTGCAGGAGGGTCAGAGCAAAAAGGGGAGCAAAATGAAATGGGCTGTCCAAGGTTAAGCAAACCAGCTTCTCTCAGTCGACTCCTGTGTCAAATGTTTGGAGGGGAGCTTAGCGGAGGGTGACAGATGATGGCAGATACTTCGAGGGGCAACGTGAAGCATCAGGCTCCGTTTGATGCGAACCAGGAGGCTGCACATGCCACCATGCGCCAGGACAAAGGGCGTCTGTCTAGGCAGCAGGTGGCCCCAGAATAAGTGTCTGGGCAGGGAGGAGCAAAGCTTGTTCCACATCTTTGACAACGCTAGCTGTGAAATTGCACTCCACTGATGTATCTGGGTCAGGCAGTCGGCTGACAGGTCTGTAATTTCATGGCTCACCCTTAGATTTCTCTTTCTCACACACAATGCCTATAAGAGCGTTAGGCCAATTCTCCAGTTAGGATGCTGGTTTTACTTACAACTTCCTCCCCAATTCATATTTATTTATTTATTTAGTCAATTACAAGTCCACCCTTCCTTGTCGCTCACCTCCAAGGCAAGGTGCAGAAGTTTTTTTAAACCCTAAAACATGAAACAATCCAATCAGATTCATATAATGCTTAGAGAGTTGGGCTGGGACCAGGGTTCAAATCTCCAGTCACCTTTTGGCCAGTCACCCTTTCTCAGCCTAACTTACCTTTCAGGGTTGTTGTGAGGATAAAAAGGGGGAGGGGCGAAACATGTAGACCACTGACCTGTCTTCTGTGTCCCGTCCCACCCCCTGGCTCTGAGCTTCCCTCCTCTGAGGCTCCCCTAGGAGGTTCTCTGGCTGGAGCCCCCCCCCCATTTCCTCTTCATCCAGCCAGACCCTGACACCTTTGTACAGGTGTATCAAGGATTCATTCTAGGGAGTCACAGAGGGTGTGATGCAAGGCTGTTGAGGGGTGTGGCCTGGGAGGGGAACTCAAGGGCTGGGGGGGGGGGGTAAAGGCTGAGAGGGACACATTCAAGGCCCGGACCTGAGGTTCCCCACCCCTGATTTACATGGTCTCAAATCACCAGGTCTGCTCAGACACCTTTGGACCTTTGAACCCCATTTCATCTACATACAGTACTGCTTTGATCAC
Source organism: Podarcis liolepis (assembly GCF_965112155.1). Classification (NCBI taxonomy): domain Eukaryota; kingdom Metazoa; phylum Chordata; class Lepidosauria; order Squamata; family Lacertidae; genus Podarcis; species Podarcis liolepis. The sequence continues at coordinate 78,251,322 of NC_139564.1, forward strand.
CAGAGATTTTGGTAGAAACCATACTGCCAGTTTGCGTTCTTCATCCTGTAGTGAGAGCCAGGACAAGGAAAGGGCCGAAGTGCCAGGAGGGTGTTGCAAAGGTGCAAATGGACTAACAGAGCCAATCCTGTGCTCCTGCTCCTGTGTTTGCAGCCCAACAAGCTACTCACCTGCCAAGAAGCGAGAACAGTGATGCTGCTCCACCCAGCGAGCTGCTTCCAATCAGTGGCGTAGCGTGGGGGGGTGCAGGGGGGGCCGGCCGCACCGGGCGCAACATCTGGGGGGGGTGCGCTCACACTCGCAGCTCTCTGCCCCTACCTGGCTCACTCACTCTCTCTCACTGCAGTGCTGGCTGTGCGAATCCGATCAAGCCGCCGGGTCGCCGCCCACTGTGTGTGTGTGTGGGGAGGTGTGCCAGGCGTGCGGTGCGGTGCGGAGAGAGAGAGAGGGACTATCTGGGGGAGGGACAGTGCAGCGGCCACCCAGCACAGCGCTGAGCGCGGGAGAGAACCACACCAGACCAGCCCAGGCAGCAGCAAGAAGAAACTGGCAGCTTCACGGGTTAGTGGGCGCAATCCACGAGTTAGGGGGCGCAAATTACTTGCCTTGCCCCGGGTGCTGACAACCCACGCTACGCCACTGCTTCCAATATTAATCTGGGGTGAGATAAATGCCCTTTGCCCTTTCTATTTTGCACCAGGGTTGTGTGGTGGAGAGGGTGCTGGACTAGGGTCTGGGTGACTGGGGTTCAAATCCCCACTCAGTGTACATGAAGCTCCCTGGGGTGACCTTGGGCCAGTCACTGCCCTCAGTCTAACCAACCTCACAGGGTTGTTGTGGGGATTAAATGAGGAGGAGGGAGAAACATGGGTTCTACCTTGAGCTCCTTGAAGAAGAATGGACACAAATACAGTGAATAACAAATAAATAATACCTCCAAGTGAACCTTGGCTTAAATGAAGTTCTGTTCGGGCATCAGCTGAAATGAGACCAAAACCAGGCTCTCTGTATTGAGAGATCTCCCTCTGCCCCACTCCCCAATATTCTCACCTCTGGGACATCCAGCCTTGCTTTCCCTTATTCATAATTCAGCCTGACGCAGCACAGCAAAAATCAATTCACACTTATAAGAAAGTGCCAAGGCAAATTACTTCCTGACGAATCCAGTGCTGCTTTCTTATCTGCCAATGACTCTCTCCTGTGGAATGTTATGGATACCAGGAGAGGATATATTGATTTAATAGTATCCTTTCTCACTTACGCTTGTGAGTCAGCAGCATTCCCCAATATATAGCAGGAAGCTAGTTGGTAGATTCATTTTAATCTCTTTATTTAAGCAATCCAATCTGGCTTTGTCCAGATTGGGTTTTGTTCCTGGTAAGTCCCCTTTTATACCTCCTAAAAAGGAATAAAGACACAACAATCTTCTTTATAAGTAATAAGAAGTTTACTCACATTCAGTTCACAGCTGGATCCCTGAAGGCAGGCTTTAGCTTAGAGTTACAGAAGAGAATGTGGGTTCATCCCATATGGGGATCTGAGCCCATGTCCTGCTGTCTGAGAGCCAGCAGACAGCAAAACACAACAGTATCACCAGCAGAAGAGAGAGAATGGCATCAAGAGAACAATGACGGCGTGACCAGCCCCTTTTATGGGGTCTCCCAGGGTCACGCCCATCTACCTAGTTACATGCAGGGGGAGGAAGCTCCATGCCAGGTGTGACAGGAAATCCTGGGGTGACACCCCCCTGTGTGTCCACTCTGGGTAAACAGGAAGTGTTGTACTTGACTGCTTATATTACATCCCGCGTATCCTTGGTGCTCAGCCCTCCATTTCAAACTTCCCCCTCTGGCTTCTATGTGTTGTAAAAGTTGCTGGGTTCAAGCCATTGGTGGGGCAGGTGGAAAAAGCTACACCCCTGGCATGTCCACCCCCACCCCACCCCCCTGCTGTGCATGGATGCAAGTCCCCTCCGGAGGCAGCATTTTCATTTTCCAAGGAGTGGACATTTGATTCCTATCCATCACCAGTGACTTAATCGCCATGGCTTTCAATCAGGGCAAGGTACATTTTGACTTCTCAAATCAGAATCATAGAATTGTAGAATTGTAGAGTTGGAAGGGGCCCCAAGGGTCATCTAGTCCAACCTGCTGCAATGCAGGAATCTCAACTAGAAGATACGAGGAAGTTCCTCAAACAGCCTGACACTATTGAGGCTCAGGATATGGACCTCCCTGCAGTCACAAGAGGTGAAGAGGGAGAAATTGGTCTGGTTTGCATCTCATTCTCAACTGATCTAGTTCACATACTCTGAGCCAATATGCAAACCAGAATTTGCACTTCTCTGAATTTCCCAGTGAAGCTCTCCAGCCAAAACTGGCCCAAAAATGAGCACAAATCAGGTGAAAATACACAGCAAAAAAGCTTTGTATTTGCTGTGGGTGGAGCCTCCACAAGTGGAGTGGTCTGAGTCTGTGCTAAGTCTGGCAGACCCTCTGAAGCGGCTTGGTTCAGCTCCACGCTGGCAGTTTGCGAGGGAGGTATAGGTGGAGCCTCGCCATCTGTAAGTGTCTCTTCTGGAGCCACAAGCGCAGTTGGGGGCTCCACGGTAGTGTCGAAGTCCCCAACCCTGCGCCTAAGCTGGTCTATGTGCCGGCGCCACAAGCGTCCGTCTTCGAGTGCCACCTGGTACGAGCGAGGTCCAGTGACTCCCACTACTGTGGCTGGCACCCAAGGAATGTCCCCCACATAGTTCCGGGCAAAGACCTGGTTTCCTGGAACAAATGACCGTGGCGCGTTGGCACAACCTGGGGGTTCGGCTACGGCAAAGTCCGGGTGCAGCCAGTTGAGAGGTGACCTGAGGCGAAGAGAGAATATTATGAAAATGATATACAGGTGGTACATGACACCAGTCAAGCTTGCAAAAATCTATCATTTGCCCGATAATAAATGTTGGAAATGTAAGGAAACTGAAGGTACATTCTTTCACCTTTGGTGGACGTGCCCAAGGATTAAGGCTTTCTGGGAGATGATTTATAATGAACTGAAAAGGGTATTTAAATATACCTTTCTGAAGAAACCAGAGGCCTTTCTCCTGGGCATGGTCGGCCAAATGGTGCCAAAGAAGGACAGAACTTTATGTATGCCACAACAGCAGCAAGAATACTTATTGCAAAGTATTGGAAGACGCAAGATCTACCCACCCTGGAAGAATGGCAGATGAAGGTGATGGACTACATGGAATTGGCAGAAATGACTGGCAGAATCCGAGACCAGGGAGAAGAGTCGGTGGAAGAAGATTGGAAGAAATTCAAAGACTATTTACAGAAATATTGCAAAATTAATGAATGTTAGAATGATGTCAGAACGAAGTTAAGTGGTTTAAGCAGCAATGTTTTAGGTGTACGAAAAATGGATTATTAACAGGTGAGAACTCAAAGTTATATTATATTAAGTTAAAGGATTAAGATAGAAACAAAGAGGGAAAGAAATTGCTGAATTAACTAACTGAACTGGAATACAAAAAAGGGAGGTGTGAGGAGGTCAGGGAAGCAAGGATATGAATATATGACATGGAAAGATTGATGTGTTTTCTTTTTAAATGTTTTTTATCTTTTTTCTCTATTTTTTACTTTTTTCTTTTCTTTTCTTTTTCTTTTTGTTTTTTCTTCTAATTTTTTTATTTATGTATTTTTTTTCCTTTGAAAACTTAATAAATATCATTTTTTTTAAAAAAAGAGAGGTGACCTGAGGAGGCGGCCCATAAGCAGTTCAGCAGGACTCCGCCCTGTGGCCGCATGAGGGGTAATGTGTTGCAGAAACAAGTATTCGGAGACCCGCTTGTGCTAGTCTCCCCAGTCCAGGCGCGCCAGTGCCTCTTTTTCTGAGCGCACCTGTCAGAGCTGCTTGAAGATCCTAGCTCACAGAGGATCACGCTAGCCAGCGATCATTAAGTAAAAGTCTTTATTGAATTACAGTTTCCATTCTCACGCTGCTGCGCGCAACTCTACGTCTAGTAGCTAGGTCGGCGAAGCTCCGTCTGAGTCTCCGCCCCGTGTGCACCAACTTAATATCCTAGCCTTGCTCCACCTTTTCCGCCTGACTGTCCTCCTCTGGGTCCCTCTACCCCCCGGGGCTTCTTCCTTCCGGGATTCTTCTGACGCTGACCCGGACCCTCCTGCCTCCTTGCGCCGGGCTTTAGGACCTGGTTCCCTTTCGGGGCTGCTTACTGCGCCGCCTTCCTCTGCATTTGAACTTGGCGCGCGCGCCCAACCTTCCACTTTCCTCTTAACCGTTTCTTCGCTCCCCGATGGAGGTGTGGCCACTCCTGACTCATGCCCTCCCTCCTGTGGTGAGCTGCCAGCGCTTCCCCCCTGGCTCCCTTCCTCTTCCCTGCTTCCTGGCGGTGACGCTGGTCCCGATTTCCAGCTGCTCCCCCCTGAGTCCCCTCTGGCTCTATCTTCCTGGGGTGCCCCCCTAGACTCCCCCCTTGCCCTGGCCACTGGTGCTCCTTTCTGTGAATCCTCTGATTCACTGGAAAGACTAGGAGATCTCGGGTCGTCGTCATCACTCATCTTTTCTTCTGCCTCCTCCCCTTCGCTCTCTGTTTCCTCCCTTGCCCGTGCCTCTGCTCCTAAACCCCTGACATCCATCCCCCCCTCGAAGCCCCCCATTCCCCCCTCCCCTCCTTCCGGTGCTGGAGCTGGGGGCTGCTGTTGCAAAGGGACGAACGTCGGATATCGGTCGCTTCCCGTGGCGGGCCTCCATCTGAACTCTCCCGGGTCTTCCTCCCTGCTCTCGTCGACGACGGTCACCTCCGCTTCCATCTCTGTGCCGCCGTGCTCAAAACCAGGGTCGTCCCCGAAAATGTCCATGTCCGTCTCTCCCTCACTTCCTTCTGGCGGCGTTGCTCGTCCTGAGCATTCCAGCCACTTTCTGCGGAACTGCTCCTCTGGCCTATCGTCCCACCAATACGAGGGTTCTGAGGCAGATCCCGAGGGTGACCCCTCCGGGGAACGGACGTCTCGTGTCGGTTCCTCGTCCGAGTCGAACCCCCGGAACGTGCTGGCCGAAAGCGTGGGCGTGAAAAGCCAGTCGTCGAAAAAGTCTGCTGGCATAGGTCTATGTGGGAAGAGGGCATGAAACTCGTCTTTGAGCAGAGGTTCGTCTAAGGCGTAGCCCGGCACCCAGCTGTTCGCACTGGCCGGGGTGCCCTCCTTGGCGAGAAAGTATTCTACCCCCTCTTCCCCCCATCTGGAGTCCAAAATCTCCGTGACTTCGTTGATGCGCTCCTTCTGTGCCACTCCCGCGTGCCCTGTTCTGTCTCTGGCCGGACTCGGCGCCGTTCCGGGTTCCTGGAACCTGTGCGGTGCCTTGTAGGGAGTGAGCACCGATCTGTGGAATACCGGATGCATTCTGGAACCCTCCGGAAGTGCCAGTCTGAAAGCTACCGGGTTGACCTGCTCTTCGACTTGGTAGGGCCCCAGTTGTTTATGCCCTAGTTTCTTCTTGGCCAACGACCTGGCCGGCACTGCGTGGGCTGCTAACCAAACCCAGTCTCCCACGTGGAGCTCTTCTCCAACCCTTCTGTGCTTGTCTGCTTGTACCTTGTATGCGTGCTTGGCCAGCTCCAGGTGGCGCCTCAGCTGATCGTGGACTTCCTGCAGCTCCGACGCGAACGCATCTGCTGTCTGCGGCTCCCCCTCCCCCATTCTTTCCAGTCCCGGGAAGGTTCTGGGGTGCCTCCCGTTGTTGGCGAAGAACGGCGTGACCCCCGTGGACACGTGCTTCGTGTTGTTGTAGGCGAACTCGGCAAGCGGCAGGTAATCCACCCACGTCGCAGGCTGTTGATTTGCATAACATCTCAGGTACTGCTGCATGATGGCATTGACCCGTTCCGCTTGCCCGTTGGTCTGCGGGTGTCTCGCCGACGCCAGGTTGATCTTGACGTTCAGGAAGCCCATCAGCTTCTGCCAGAAATTCGAGATGAACTGCCGCCCCCGGTCGGACAGAATAGACCGTGGCAGACCGTGAACCTTGAACACGTGGTCTATGAACAGTTTGGCGGTTTGCTCCGCCGTGGCCACCTTAGCACACGGAATGAAATGCGCCATCTTGGAAAACAGGTCCACCACCACCAGCACTGCCGTCTTGCCCCTTGAGCTGGGCAGATCCGTGACAAAGTCCAGGGCCACCCTTTCCCAAGGTTCGACCGGAGTTTGCAGCGGTTCCAACAGTCCGGCCGGCGGTTTGTGCACTGGTTTGGCCCTCTGGCAGGTGTCACACCTCGCCACGTAGTCTGCGACCTCCCCTCTCATTCCAGGCCACCAGAAATCCCTGGCTACTAATTCCACCGTCTTCTCCTTGCCAAAGTGCCCGGCCGTGGGCGCGTCGTGCAGCTGCTGCAGCACCTTGGCTCGAAGTTCGTCTCCCGGCACGTAGATGGCCCCTTTACGGATGAGCAATCCATCTCTTAGCTGGAAACCGTCGGCCGCTGCCTTGCCCCTTTGCACCTCTGCCATCTTTGCTTGTGCGAAGGAGTCCCCCTGCAACGCTCGTCGCACCGCCTCTAGGTCCACGGTCGCCGCGGCGCACGCCCACACTGTTGGTGCGAAGATGTGCATGGCGGCCGCTGGTGTTGCGTCCTCCAGATACTGTGGCTTACGGGAGAGAGCGTCTGCCATGATGTTTGTGTCCCCCGGGACATACTCTATTCGGAAGTCGAAGTTCGCAAAGAACTCAGCCCAACGTATCTGCCTCTGGTTCAGGAACTGTGCCGTGCGCCAGTGCTCTAGATTCTTGTGGTCCGTGCAAACCTGCACCGTGTGCTTGGCGCCGATCAGAAAGTGCCTCCACGCTTTGAACGCTGCATGAATGGCCAGCAACTCCCTGTCCCATATGGTGTAGTTCTGCTCGGACTTGCTGAGCTTCCTGGAGTAAAACGCTCCCGGTCGCCACACCCCCTGCGGGTCTTTCTGCAGCAGGACCGCCCCCACGGCTCTGTCCGAGGCGTCTGTCTCCACCCTCATCGGCTTGCTGGGGTTGACATGAAGCAGCTGCTCTTCCGACGCGAAGAGACGCTTGAGTGCCTGAAAGGACTGCTCCGCCTGCTCTGTCCAAATGAACTTCTTTTTTTTGGAGCTAAGCGTGTCAGTGATGGCCGCCGTCTGCATCGCGAAGCCCTTGATAAACTTGCGATAGAAGTTCGCAAAGCCGACAAACCGTTGGACCTCCTTCCGGTTGCGCGGGCTCTTCCAATCCAACACCGCTCGAACCTTGGCGCTGTCCATGGCGAGCCCCTTGTCAGACAGCTTGTAGCCCAGAAAATCCACCTCCGGCACGTCAAATTGGCACTTCTCCAGCTTGGCGTAGAGCCTATGTTGCTTTAGCCTGCTCAGCACTTCCTTGACGTGTTTGTCATGCTCCTGCTGCGACTCCGAAAAGATCAGGATGTCATCTAAGAAACAGACGCACGTCTTGTAGAGAAGTCCCGCCAACACGTGATGCATAAACGCTTGAAAAACGTGGGAGCCATTTTGCAATCCAAAAGGCATAACTCTATATTCGTAGGTCCCCAGTGGCGTGAACATGGCTGTCTTCCACTCATCACCCTCCCGCATGCGAATGAGGTTGTACGCCCCCCGCAGGTCCAACTTGGTGAACACTCTGCCCTTCCGTACCTTTGCGAGGAGGTCGTCAATTCGGGGCATGGGGAAGTCCGATGGCCTAGTCACACTGTTCAAAATCCTGTAATCCACTACGAGTCTCTTTTGGGGCGTGTCCCGCTTCTTAACAAAGAATACGGGACTGCCCCCCACTGCCCTGGACTCCCGGATGAAGCCGCGCTGCAAATTATGATCAATGAACTCCTTGAGTTCTTGCAGTTCGTCCTCTGACATGGAATACAGTTTCCCTTTAGGCAGCGCCGCCCCCGGCAGCAGGTCAATTTTGCAGTCATATGGTCTGTGAGGGGGTAGCCTGTCTGCCTCCTTCTCGCAGAAAACTTCCAAAAATTCAGCGTACTTGTGGGGAATCGCTTGCAGCGTGCCTAGCAGCAGCTGTGACTCCTCTTCCTCTCCTTCCTGCCTGGGCACGATGCAGTGTTCAGCACAAAAGGAAGAGCCGAAGGTCAGCTGCCTCTGGTACCAAGCCATCGTTGGGCTGTGCTTGTCCAGCCAACTCATGCCCAATACAATGGGCGTGTCAGATAGTTGAGTGACGTTGAAGCTGATGATTTCTCTGTGATTCCCAAGTCGCATCACCATTGGTGGCGTCTGCTTCACCACTTGCCCCCCGAGCAGCTCCCTGCCATCCACCGTGACAACCTGCAGGGGCAGTGTGGCCGGCAGCAACTGCACAGCGTGCCTGTCGACAAAGTCCTGCCCTATAAAGTCCGCATTGCTGCCTGAGTCAATGGTGATTGGCACGTCCATGGTGATTCCATTGGGCAGCTGGAGAGATGCTGTGAGCCTCACTACTGGTTTGGGCGGGAGGGGGTTCACGGGCTGTAAAATCTCTGGGGACTGCGTCACTAACACGTCTGGCTGGGCCCCAGTGCCTCTTCCTCCAGCCAGACAGCGTCGTTTCCCTGCTGTGGTCCTCCTTGCTGCGTTGCTGCAGTCACCATTGCTGAGGCTGCATTGAGCTTGTGGGGCCTCTGGGGACACTCTTTTGCCATATGCCCTGGCTCCTCACAGACGTAACACTTCCTGTTCCCTCTAGGAGGCTTCGCTTTCACTGCTGCCGGTGCTAGGGCTCTGGTTGCTGACTGAGCCCTTGCACCTCCAACCTCCATAGGTTCGGCTCCTCCTCCTGGCGGAGGCGTGGATTGCGCCCGCGCTGCTTCTCTGGGAAGGAAGGAGGGGCCCCCGGCTGGTTCGCGCCCTCCACGCCCTTCGTCCCTGCTCCACGGACGTCCTTCCAGCCTCACCCCCACTGCCAGTGCCCTCTGAACGACCTCCTGGGTGGTTCGGGGTCTCTCCCCCCTCGCGATCTCATCTTTAATCGAGTTGTGCAGCCCCTCCCAAAAGAGGTCTCTTACAGGAGCCGAATCTCTGTCCCATTCCAGGGCACTGACCAAGGCGAAAAAGCGGGCATGATACTGCCTGACGCTGGCCCTCCCTTGTCTCAGCCCATGCACCTCCTTCCGTGCAAGATCCACATCAATACTTGATAAAAAACACCCATCCATCGCTTTAATAAAGGCATCTGCATTCTGGAGCGCCGGATCCTTATCTCTCCATAAATTGCGTAGCCATGCTTTCGCATCCCCATGCAAATGGGACATGATGAACCCCACTCTCTCTTGTTCATCTCTAAAGTCTTTATGCAGCAGTTGCAGTGCGCACAGTACGTCGGCTCTAAAGTTGGGATACTGTTGCAGGTTCCCATCGAAGTGAGAGACCAGCCCGCCTGTCCGTCTCGCCAACCCAATTCCCTCCTGCCGGGGTGTCTGCTTTGTCAGCACGTCTAACCTGACCTGGAGATCCCTGCAGGCGGCAGCTGCCTCCTCCTCTCTCTTCCTGGATGCGAGAGCCTCGGCGTTCAGTTGTGCCACTGCGTTTCTGAGTTCCTCTATCTGCTGCTCAGCCGTCATGTCGTCTGCCGTTCGTGAGCTCGCTAGTAGGCACCTGTTTCTCTCCCCTCCTCGAGGCTGTAGATGCCCACAAGAGGGAGACGGAGCTTACTGTCAGAGCTGCTTGAAGATCCTAGCTCACAGAGGATCACGCTAGCCAGCGATCATTAAGTAAAAGTCTTTATTGAATTACAGTTTCCATTCTCACGCTGCTGCGCGCAACTCTACGTCTAGTAGCTAGGTCGGCGAAGCTCCGTCTGAGTCTCCGCCCCGTGTGCACCAACTTAATATCCTAGCCTTGCTCCACCTTTTCCGCCTGACTGTCCTCCTCTGGGTCCCTCTACCCCCCGGGGCTTCTTCCTTCCGGGATTCTTCTGACGCTGACCCGGACCCTCCTGCCTCCTTGCGCCGGGCTTTAGGACCTGGTTCCCTTTCGGGGCTGCTTACTGCGCCGCCTTCCTCTGCATTTGAACTTGGCGCGCGCGCCCAACCTTCCACTTTCCTCTTAACCGTTTCTTCGCTCCCCGATGGAGGTGTGGCCACTCCTGACTCATGCCCTCCCTCCTGTGGTGAGCTGCCAGCGCTTCCCCCCTGGCTCCCTTCCTCTTCCCTGCTTCCTGGCGGTGACGCTGGTCCCGATTTCCAGCTGCTCCCCCCTGAGTCCCCTCTGGCTCTATCTTCCTGGGGTGCCCCCCTAGACTCCCCCCTTGCCCTGGCCACTGGTGCTCCTTTCTGTGAATCCTCTGATTCACTGGAAAGACTAGGAGATCTCGGGTCGTCGTCATCACTCATCTTTTCTTCTGCCTCCTCCCCTTCGCTCTCTGTTTCCTCCCTTGCCCGTGCCTCTGCTCCTAAACCCCTGACAGCACCATTCTCTCCTCTTGCCCGTTGCTGGATGGATGAAAGAGTGCCGTTAGGGCATGGTGGATGCCCAGTCCCAAAAGATACCGCTCAACAGTGCCTGACGTGAACTGCGGTCCGTTGTCGGAGACAAGGACATCAGGACACCCATGCGTCGCAAACAGGCCTCGCAGCACCCGGATGACGGCCTCGGTAGTGGTGGAGGGCATCAGGGCCACCTCCAGCCATTTGGAATAGGCGTCCACCACTAACATAAAGGTCCGGCCGTGAAAGGGGCCAGCCAGATTGATGTGCACCCTCGACCAGGGTGTCTTTGGCGTCTCCCAGGTGAGTCCCTTAGCTGCCGGTGGTGCAGGCCTCGATTCTTGGCACGCTTGACAGGCAGACACCCAGGGAGTGATGGAATCGTCCATGTTAGGCCACCAGACGTAACACCGAGCCAACGCCTTCATTTTGACAATTCCCGGGTGGCCAATGTGCAGAGCCTCCAGGACGCATTGACGGAGTATTTGGGGAATCACGACGCGGTCTCCCCACAGCAGACAGCCACGATGAGCCGAGAGTTCATGTTGTCTGGTTGCGAAGGGCTGGAACTCCGATGCAAAAGGCCCTTGTGGCCACCCCCTCCACACCCAGTTGAGCACACGGCTGATGGTGCGATCCTGGGCAGATGTGGAGGCCACAGTGGCAGCCGATACAGGCGCTGCCGGAAGATCCTCAATCAGGAGGAGCGATGAAGCTGGAGCCGGGTCTTCCACAAACGCTGGAAGAGGGCAACGGCTGAGGGCGTCGGCATGGCCCATCGATTTCCCCGGGCGATGGACGAGCCGGTAGTGGTAGGCAGCCAGGAAAACAGTCCATCGCAGCATGCACGGTGAGAGGACCGGTGGGAGTTTGACGATCACTGGCAAGGAGGCCCAGGAGCGGCTTGTGGTCAGTGATGAGGTCAAAAGTCCTGCCATAGAAGTATTCATGGAACCTCTTCACTCCAGCCACAAGTGCCAGTGCCTCCTTGTCAAGCTGGCTGTAATTCCGTTCCGTTGGAGATAGTGTCCTGGAAAAGTAGGCGAGCGGTGCTTCTCTTCCGTCTGGAAAACGGTGACTAAGGACACTGCCGATTCCAAAAGGTGAGGCGTCGCAGGCAAGGACCAGCGGCCTGGCTTCACTGTACTGTACCAGCACACTGTCCGATGAAAGGAGAGCCTTGACCGCGTTGAAGGCCGCCGTCTCCCGATGACCCCAGGACCAAGGTGTCTTTGTGCTGAGGAGTCGGTGAAGAGGCTCAGCCACTGTGGCTTTGTGGGGCAGGAACATGTTATAAAAGTTCAGCAGCCCCAGGAACGCCTGCAACTGCGTCTTGTTCTTTGGGATGGGGGCCTGCTGGATAGCGTGGATCTTGGATGTGGTCGGGTGAAGGCCGGAGGTGTCGATAAGATAGCCCAGGAACTCTACCTGTGGAACGGCGATCTGGCACTTCTCCCTCTTTACCTTGAGCCCAGCCTCTTGGAACCTGGTCAGCATGGCACGGAGGCGCTCGAACAGCTGCTGGTGTGAGTCTGCGGACACCAAGACGTCATCAAAATATGGTACCACACCCAGAAGCCCTTGCAGGAGACGCTCCATAAGGCTTTGGAAGATGCCAGGAGCCATACTCACCGCAAACTGCAACCGGCGGCAACGGAATGCCCCTCGGTGGGTGACGATCATCTGGGCTTCAGCAGTGACATCATTGACGGGCAGTTGTTGATAGGCTTGGGGAAGGTCCAGCTTAGTGAAGACCTTACCCAGGGAATGCAGCAGGTGTTGGACAACAGGAACCGGATAAGCGTGCTGCTGTAGTGCCTTGTTGATCGTGCACTTGTAGTCAGCGCAGATTCTCACCGACCCGTCTGGCTTGACAGGCGTGACGATAGGGGTTTCCTACTTGGTGTGGTCAACCGGCTCCAAAACTCCTTGGGCGATCAGCTTGTCCAGTTGTTCATCCACCTTAGCCTTGAGAGCAAAGGGAACCCGGCGTGGCTTTAGCTTGATGGGGGCGACTTGGGGATCAAGGCTAAAGGAGATGGGCGTACCTGTATATTGCCCCAAAGTGCCGTCAAAAACCTTGGCAAAGTCTTTGACCAGACCCTCAGTCTCTGCGTTAGAGATTCAGTTGATGCCGGTGACTTCCAGGCCGAGGGCATCAAACCAGTCTAGCCCTAGGAGGCTTGGCCGCTGACCTTCGACCACCACCAACCGGAGCAGGCACGAAAAATCCTTGAAGGCGATCCGGAACCGGCCAATGCCTACCACGGGAATGTCGTTTCCCTGGTAGTCTCTCAGGTGTACGCGGTGAGAGTCGAGTTGCCTTTTGGACACTCTGGGTACCAGTCTTTTGATGGTGCTCCAAGACACGATGGACAGGGCAGACCCGGTGTCAATCTCCATGTCACATGGAGCTCCTTCGATGAGCACCATGACGTTCAGCTTGCGTCGCGTAGGCGAGTTGGTTTGGCCAATCGTGGTTCCAGACGGGCAGCGGCAGTTGGCAGCTTTCCTTGGCAGACTGGAGTGAAGACTTGGACTTGTGAGTCGGTGAAGGGGGGGGTGTCAGACGGAGCCGATCGGCAGACCTTAGCGATGTGGCCCCTTCTGGAACACTTCCTACAGATGGCGTCTCTGAATCGACACTTGGCACGGGAATGGTTGCCTCCACAGCCGGCACATTCCGGTTGGCCCTTGGACTTCTGTTGGAACTTCCTGCGCTCCCGCTTTGTCTGGTGCACGTCATCGTCTTCACTGGAGAATGCCTCATCACTGCTGGCCTCTTCATGATGCACTGGAACTGGCTTCCTAGCAAGACGCGGGCTGCTGGACTTGCGGATCTGGACTTGCAGCTGCTGGACTTGCAGCTTCTGAGGCCACAGCCTCCTCAATGGCTTTCTGTAGCGTGAGGTCTGGCTTGGCGAGGAGACGCCGTTGCAGATGGATGTCCCGGACCCCGCAGACGATTCGATCCATCAGGGCATCGTCTAAGTCTCAGAACTCGCAGTGCATTGCAGCCTGTCGTAGGGCGGTGGTGTAATTGTTGATTGACTCCCCCTCTGCCTGGTTCCGGTGGTAGAACGCATGGCGGGCAGCAATCTTGGACGGCTTTGGTGCATAGTGGTCGCGGAGCTTCTCTTGGATCGTGTCCCATGGTGTTGCCTGGACTGCTTCAGGCGCAACCAATGCTCGGGCCGTCTCAAACACCTCAGGCCCACAGAGGCTGAGGAATAGGCCCCGCTTACGCTTCTGTGATACTTGCGTCAGCTCGTTGGCTTGGAGGTAGCAGTCGAACCGAGCGAGGTAGGAATCCGATGATTCAGAGGCTGGCGCAAACGGCGGTAGAGGCACAAGTGAGGCCATGATTCCGATGCCGGCGTGAAGGGCGATGGATGGAACACCGTGCTCTAGCCAGAACAGTCAGCTCTGAATTGGTTCTGTTCAGTGATTTCGCTGAGTGATTCAGCTCAGTGATTCAGCTCTGCTCAGAGGTGGCTGCATCTGGCTGTGCTCTGATGTCCATCGATCCCACCTTTGTCGCCAGTGTTGAATAGTGGGTAGACATGGCAGACTACACAGCGATTTCTCCAAAGCAGCTCTTTATTTTGTAAGCTGGAACAGAAACTGAACAGCAAACAGTTCAGCCGGCCTGCTTTTATAGGCAGCCGGCTGTCAACATTGTAGCAACAACAACCCAGGGTTTCCCGCCTAAAATAACTGACGTGGACCTGAGTGAAAACTATCTACAGTATCCCCCTGCTGGCCCAGGGTGAGAACTTCAGTACATAACAGTATTAGTGAAAATACTAAAGTGCATTATATTAGGAAAAAATACTGGCAAAAATGTGTTTATTAAGCAAATTGGCAAATGAAAATACATGTTATAAGAAATGTCCATTAAAATATGTACATGTTTCCCTGAGGATTCTTTTAAAACAAACAAACAAACAAACAAATAGCAAGGTCATTTATAAATGAGAATTGAACTTCCAAGGGGAAAAATGGAATCCAAAATTAGCAGGTTCATCCAACGCTACCCATGGAGGTGAGCTTGCCTCCTAGGGACTCAGTCTCCAAACCATTCACTTCAGCACAGGCTTAAGAAGCAGAAGAGTCACAACCAGCAGTCAGGTGTGCAGCCCTGGCTCCATAGAAAGCAGACTTGCCTTCACTCTTAGACTTGAAGGCTCCTCTGTAACTACCAAAAGGCCCCTCTCATTCATGCTGTCAAGACCAGTGGCTGTAGAAGACATTCCAACTAAACTACACACCTCCATGATAGGGCAAAGACCCCTTCAGTCCTAGGCAATCTCCCCCTTTATGCTGCTGCTGCTGCTGCTGCTGCTGCTGCTGCTGCAGGAGATCCTGCTCTTTCCCCACCGCACTCAATGGGCAACTGCAGCCGTGACCCTGGCCTCCTTTTATGTCACCCTCTGCCTAATATCAAAACCCCTCTGCTTGGAACTCTAGCCAGCGTGTTTCTCTTGCTCCTCCTGCCGCCAGCCCCTGGATGGGAAAGAATGATAAAATGGTAAAGTTGGGAGGGATCCAAAGAGTCATCTAGTCCAGCCCCCTGCAATGCAGGGATCCAGGAAGACAAGCAGAGGCATGCCCAGGCTTCCTTGCACCCTTGGCAAAGAGCTGTATCAACACGCGCCCCCCCCCCAGCTACCCAGACAGCCAGGCGAATGGACTCCCAGGTTTTTTGCACCCTCTGGGCCTGTGCCCTTGGCAGAGGCCAGCCTGGCCAAGCCCTAGGTACACCCCTGAAGATAAAAGGGGAGAAGAAAGAGAGCAAAAAAGGGAGAGAGTGAAAATGAGGGTGTTAGAAAGAGTTCTGGCTCTCAATGAAGGATAAAGAACTCACACTCAATAGCAAGGTTTCTGCCAAAAACTGCAGTGCTCAGATCAGCACAGTGCATAGGCAAAATGGGGTTCCAGAGCAGCTAAAAGATTGGCTCCAACAAGCGACATGCCCCCCCCCCGGGGTCGCATTCTATGGAATGGGGTGGGCACAGCTTTAGCGCGGAACACAGGCGTGGAACACAGGGCTCCCCCCCCCCCCCCGAGCCTTTGCTGGTGACACACACACACCACTGCCCCAATAATGATTCTGGGTCCACTGTCAAACTAGAATTCCACTGCTGCCACCATTTGACAACACTGGCTCCGCAGACAAACTCAAGAAATAGTCTAGAACTTTATTCTCCCAAGCCTCCAAGACAGCAGCAACTTCTACCCCTCTGGAACTGCCTGCAAGTTGTGACCCTAAGGCATCACCAACTTTGTAATGCTAAAGGAATATATTTAAAAATGAACACTATCATTGCACCTCCTAAAGAAAGTAGCAGACCCTCTTTTTGCATGGCAATTACGTCCCAGAAGGTTGGGTAGTGCTGGGTGGGGGGAGATAATTTGTGCTAGCCTTAATATCCAGAGCATCACTAATGCTGCACTGTTGCTAGCTTTGTCCTCTCACTGGCATAGGAAGGGGGTTGCGGGGGGTGCAGTCCACCCTGGGTGTCATCACTGAGGGGGTGAAAAAATGGCAAAAATATGTGTTTTTACAGTAAAAATTAAAAATTGGGGCTCACAACACTTTTTTTTGAAAAAAATATTATTTAATAACTTTGTCTGACAATTAATTCACCTCAACAAGTCAACATAATACGTATTGAAACTTTTTAGTTCAGGCAACAAGCACAACAAAACGCGGCTGAACTCGACACTGTGTAGTGCAGAGCGTGTGGATAAGGAAGGGAAGGGGGTGTTTCTTTCCGCCAAAGCCTGTCTCTGCAGTTTGTACTCGAGTGAGACAACCGGTGACCCATCATCACTCAACCAGCAACCAATCCTATCTGCTGCCATGCCGGTCAGTCACCTCATGTCATTCTCTTGAGTTAGTTGTGCATGCTCACAATGTTAAGTAAATAAACCAGAAAATAAGACTTGCAACTGTAAGTATCTTATTTTTCCTTCTTTTAATAACTTCAATGTGGGGGGGGGGGGGTGACAAGAAATTTTCTGCACCGGGTACCACCTGACCTTGCTACGCCACTGTGTCGTCTTCCTATGTTCGGCCAGATATCCTCTCTCCTGTTTCCCTTTCCCTTTCTTTCTTCTGGCCCCCTCCAGCGGGTCCTGCCCATTGTCTGCCTTGCTCAAATGGCTACTCCCATTTAGATTATTCATAATTGTCTCCTCTACTCCTGCTGTGAGGCAGCACTTTGGAAGATAATGAACCTGTTCTTTGCTTGCAAGGTCACAGCCTAAAGTGTGGCATGTTTGATTGTTATGGGGCCTTTTATACTAATTAACATCCTCTTGTCTTTTCCTTATTTACAAAGAAAGCAGGGGGAGGGCATCCAGTGCTGTAAAAGGGGATTAGACAAAGTCATGGGGGGGCAGGGGGGAGCAAGGGAGCAAGGGAGCAGGGGGTGGGGAGAGGGGAAGGCTGAGGCGCTTCTGCTGGTTCCCCACCCTTGGCTTACATGAAGGGATCCCAAACGTTTTCAGAGCACTGCCCCACTGGTTCCGTAAACTCCCCGCCCCAGTGCCCCCTACCCTACTAAAAGTATTATTCAGAATGGCATGACCAACTAAAGAAGATAATAACACAAATTCAGAACAGTAACAATTAATTGCACAGGTTGGGGTGCTACTGGACAATTTTTTTATTGTTTTAATTAATTGCGCATTTGTCAGAGCTGCCCGAGGTCCCAGCTCACAAAGGACCAACGCCGGTTCGTTGTTATATACAAAAGTCTTTATTGAAGTTCAGTTTCGCTTTCACAGCCGTAGCGTGCAGCTCTACGTCTGAAACTCTAGACCGCCGAAGCTCCGTCTGAATCTCCTCCCCCCAGACACCAGTTTAAGACTCTAGCCTTGCTCCACCTCTTCCTTTGCTCTTTCCTCCTCTGGCTCCGCCTGTCAGCTGGGGTCTCGCCCTTCCTAGACTCTTCTGATGCTGAGTCCCCTGAGTCTTCCCCCTGCCTCCGGCGGGCTTTAGGACCTGGTTCCCAATCCGGGTTTTCTGCTGTCCCACGCGCCTGTACATTCGAACTTGGCGCGCGCGCCCAGCCGGCAACCTTCCTCCTGACCGTTACACTGCTCCTGTCACTGCTTCCCCCTTCGGGGGGGCTAGCTGGACCTGACCTCCCCTCCGTTCCCCCACTCTCCGATAGAGGCGTGGTCAGCC
Organism: Podarcis liolepis; assembly: GCF_965112155.1. NCBI lineage: Eukaryota > Metazoa > Chordata > Lepidosauria > Squamata > Lacertidae > Podarcis > Podarcis liolepis. Next base: position 78,268,979 of record NC_139564.1, read on the forward strand.
CTGACTCATCTTCTCTCCCTGCTGGAGGAGACGCTGGCCCTGACACATGGGACTCTTCCCCCCCACTACGCTCTGGTGGGGAAGCTGGTCCTGATCTCCCGCTGCTGCTTTGGGAGTCCCCTCTGGCCCCTTCTTTCTGGTGTGTCCCCCCTAGGATGCCCCTTGCCCTGACCATCGGCGCCTCCTTCTGGGAATCTTCTGATTCGCTGGAGAAGCTCATGGAATCTCTCGGGTCACTGTCATACTCCCCTACGCTGCCCTCAGATTCTTCCCCTTCGCTCTCCATTTCCTCTCTCCCCTGTGCCTCTGTCCCTGAGCCCGACAGCATTTAATCAAAATACAATTAAAATTATGCCGTTTAATTATTTCAACAGCATTGATGAACTTGGTCCATTGTGAGCAGCTTCTCAAAGTCTGGCAGTCATTGACACCTCCAGTGCCCCCCTGCCACCCCCCTTGCCTCTTAGCACCCCCTAGGTAATCTTACTGCCCCCTGGGAGGTGATACCACCCGCTTTGGTGACCACTGGGTTAGACCATTGGTCTTTCCAGCCTACTATTGTCTACTCTGACAGACGAGATCTACAATCTTCAGGAAAAGTTATTTTAAAAAGCAGCATAGCACCTCCTAATTGAGTTGCATTGAACTAGAGCTGTCAGGGGATTGACCTGGTGCTCTGCCACTGAACGACAGACTCTCCTTTCTGGAAGCAGCTTCCTGACACATTGAAGGACCCCAAAATATATCTGGAAGGCATTAGGCAGTTAACAGTCTGCAGCAGTAATGATAATTCTGTACCTAAAATGTTTAAAGTCACCAGGTACAAGCCTGAGCAGACTCAGAGGCCAAGGCTATCCTCCTTTTTATGTTCGACAAGATTTCTTATGGAAAAGAAGAAGAGGGGAATCTGTGTAGCACAGCAACACGGATGTCACCAGGGGCTAACATCTCCAGTGCTGCTGGGACTTAAAAAGAATATATATATATATATTTGATTTGAATACACACACATATCTGGCTTGTGTTCCTATGTTATGTTATGTTATGTTATGTTATGTTATGTTATGTTATGTTATGTTATGTTATGTTGTTATGTTATGTTGTTTCTACATACATGTTGTTTCTACATGCAAGGACATTTTTTAATAATAAATGTAAAAAATATCAATGTATGATTCAGAAAGAGTCCCAAGGAAAGAGTTAAAATTTCAAAACTTCTAAAAGCACCTTGCAAACCTTCCTGGAGTTCTGTAAGAAAAAATATTTAAATAGTAGTAGTAGTAGTCGTCGTCATCGTCTAGAGTTGGTCTCTCTCTCACACACACTGTTTGTCTTTCTGAGCTGAATGTTATTCTATCCCAGAGTGAGAGCAGATGCCTGTAGATGCCAGTCCTTCTCTAGATTTCACTGCTCTATTCAGCTTGACTGTGTAATGTCACAACATATTTGTTCATTCTTAAGACGCTGCAAAACTCCATTGGTGTTTTTTTCAGGTAATATGCTATGGCTGCAACAGGAGGGAAGGGGCTGCAGCTCAGTGGCAGAGCTTCTGCTCTGCATGCCGAAGGTCCCAGGTTTAATCCTGGGCATCTCCAGGGAGGATAGATTCCCTGCTTGAAACCCTGGCAAATGGCTGCCAGTCAGTGTAGACAACACTGAGCTAGCAGAGCCTACAAACAGCCCAAATGTTACAAAATAGTGAACAATTTTTGAGTCCACCAAAACTCTTCATCAAGCTGTATATAAAACAAAGCAGGAGCTGGGGTGGGAAGTGAGGAAAACTCTAGCTTGGTACACATTCACCCCAAGTGTTGGGTTTTTGGGTTTTTGGTATAATCCTGGGGGGTGGGGGTGGCTATGAGGAGTCTTCCCAAGAGCACGCCCCACAAATGTACCCAAGAAGCAACAGGCACAGTTCTATATACACTTGCACTGACAACAATCATATTTGTCAGATCTGTGGGGATGATTAGGGAGGCAGGAGAGGATATATTATTTAATTCGCTAGCAAGTTCCATATTCTAGCAGAATTCCAAGCATCCCCCTTTTTAAATTACGCAGCAATCTGCTTGTTGCTGACTCATCTGAGTCTTACTATTAAAGATTCCTTCCTGGTAAAATCCCTTCTAATCCTTCTTAAAAAGAATAAACCCAAGAATCTGATTAACGTTAATATAAAAGTAGTTTACTCACAGATTCATTCAGGTTCACTGACCTATCCCTGAAGGCAGGCTATTCCAGAATTATTCCATAAAGAAGTTAGTCCCAAGTGACTGCAACTAAGCACACAGCAACATACAAAATGGAGAAGACACACCCATCCAAACATGGAGGCTGTGGGCTCCTCCATGCTAGTACAACAGATCACACCCTCTTCAAGTCTGTCCCAGCTCAGGAGGAAACAGGAAGCCTTCTCCTGAGTGGTACAAAACATCCCCATACATGTCCACTGTAGGAATGTTGTACTTGATTGCAGTTTTACATCCCACAAGATCTTGGGAAAATAAGATGAAAACCTTGTTTAACTAGGCTTGCTTAAGGAACAATTAGCAATTAAACTAACAGCATTTTTTAAAGAAAGAAAGAAAGAAAGAAAGAAAGAAAGAAAGAAAGAAAGAAAGATTCAATGAAGCTATAAGCAATTGAAACCTGGTGATTTGTTATATTGAGAAAGAATTAGGAATTTCAAGTGTAGGAACTTTCTTTACAGTCTTGCAGATGCTGTAAGTAATGTTCTCATAAAGGTAAAGGTAAAGGGATCCCTGACCATTAGGTCCAGTCGCGGACGACTCTGGGGTTGTGGCGCTCATCTCGCTTTATTGGCTGAGGGAGCCGGCGTACAGCTTCCGGGTCATGTGGCAAGCATGACTAAGTCGCTTCTGGCGAACCAGAACAGCACACGGAAACACCGTTTACCTTCCCGCCGGAGTGGTACCTATTTATCTACTTGCACTTTGATGTGCTTTCGAACTGCTAGGTTGGCAGGAGCAGGGACCGAGCAACGGGAGCACCCTATTGTACTAGGCTAGGCTAAGTTTTCAACACTAATCCATCCCTTTCATAATATCAAAGCCAAGTCCTAATGCATTTCTCAACTGGCCCTCTGTGTAATGAAAGATCAGAGACGTTAAGAATCTCCTAATGGAAGCCTTTCCAGTGCACTCTCCCAAAGCTAATAAGGGTAAAGGACCCCTGGATGGTTAAGTCCAGGAAAAGGCGACTCTGGGGTTGCAGCGCTCATCTCGCTTTCAGGCCAAGGGAGCTGGCGTTTGTCCGCAGACAGCTTTCCATGTCATATGGCCAGCATGACCAAACCGCTTCTGGCACAATGGAACACCACAATGGAAACCAGAGTGCACAGAAATGCCATTTACCTTCTCGCCGCAACCGTACCTATTTATCTACTTGCACTGGCATGCTTTTGAACTGCTAGGTTGGCAGGAGCTGGGACAGACGGGAGTTCAGCAAGGATTCAAACCACCAACCTTCTGATCGGCAAGCCTGAGAGGCTCAGTGGTTTAATTTTATATATATATATATATATATATATATATATATATATATATATATATATATATATAATATTTATTGAAAGTTTTAAACAGTATAACACCATTCACATACACAACCCAAAAACAATAAAAAACACCATCCCCACAATGAAAAAAGACATACAAAAAAAGAGAGACTACAGACAAAAAATCATAAAAAAGACATAAAAAATAGTTCAATTTCGTCAACCAAATTTCCATAACCCTCTTTTCTGACTCCCTCACATCTCCCTTTTCTGTGTTCCTGTTTACAAAATCTTGTTCAGCAATACTTCACCTTCTCTCAAAACTTATTTTAAATTATACTGTCAGGGGTTTAGGAGCAGAGGCACGGGCAAGGGAGGAAACAGAGAGCGAAGGGGAGGAGGCAGAAGAAAAGATGAGTGATGACGACGACCCGAGATCTCCTAGTCTTTCCAGTGAATCAGAGGATTCACAGAAAGGAGCACCAGTGGCCAGGGCAAGGGGGGAGTCTAGGGGGGCACCCCAGGAAGATAGAGCCAGAGGGGACTCAGGGGGGAGCAGCTGGAAATCGGGACCAGCGTCACCGCCAGGAAGCAGGGAAGAGGAAAGGAGCCAGGGGGGAAGCGCTGGCAGCTCACCACAGGAGGGAGGGCATGAGTCAGGAGTGGCCACACCTCCATCGGGGAGCGAAGAAACGGTTAAGAGGAAAGTGGAAGGTTGGGCGCGCGCGCCAAGTTCAAATGCAGAGGAAGGCGGCGCAGTAAGCAGCCCCGAAAGGGAACCAGGTCCTAAAGCCCGGCGCAAGGAGGCAGGAGGGTCCGGGTCAGCGTCAGAAGAATCCCGGAAGGAAGAAGCCCCGGGGGGTAGAGGGACTCAGAGGAGGACAGTCAGGCGGAAAAGGTGGAGCAAGGCTAGGATATTAAGTTGGTGCACACGGGGCGGAGACTCAGACGGAGCTTCGCCGATCTAGCTACTAGACGTAGAGTTGCGCGCAGCAGCGTGAGAATGGAAACTGTAATTCAATAAAGACTTTTACTTAATGATCGCTGGCTAGCGTGATCCTCTGTGAGCTAGGATCTTCAAGCAGCTCTGACAGTAAGCTCCGTCTCACGATTGTGGGCATCTACAGCCTCGAGGAGGGGAGAGAAACAGGTGCCTACTAGCGAGCTCACGAACGGCAGACGACATGACGGCTGAGCAGCAGATAGAGGAACTCAGAAAAGCAGTGGCACAACTGAATGCCGAGGCTCTCGCATCCAGGAAGAGAGAGGAGGAAGCAGCTGCCGCCTGCAGGGATCTCCAGGTCAGGTTAGACGTGCTGACAAAGCAGACACCCCGGCAGGAGGGAATTGGGTTGGCGAGACGGACAGGCGGGCTGGTCTCTCACTTCGATGGGAACCTGCAACAGTATCCCAACTTTAGAGCCGACGTACTGTGCGCACTGCAACTGCTGCATAAAGACTTTAGAGATGAGCAAGAGAGAGTGGGATTCATCATGTCCCATTTGCATGGGGATGCTAGAGCATGGCTACGCAATTTATGGAGAGATAAGGATCCGGCGCTCCAGAATGCAGATGCCTTTATTAAAGCGATGGATGGGTGTTTTTTATCAAGTATTGATGTGGATCTTGCACGGAAGGAGGTGCATGGGCTGAGACAAGGGAGGGCCAGCGTCAGGCAGTATCATGCCCGCTTTTTCGCCTTGGTCAGTGCCCTGGAATGGGACAGAGATTCGGCTCCTGTAAGAGACCTCTTTTGGGAGGGGCTGCACAACTCGATTAAAGATGAGATCGCCCCAGGAGGTCGTTCAGAGGGCACTGGCAGTGGGGGTGAGGCTGGAAGGACGTCCGTGGAGCAGGGACGAAGGGCGTGGAGGGCGCGAACCAGCCAGGGGCCCCTCCTTCCTTCCCAGAGAAGCAGCGCGGGCGCAATCCACGCCTCCGCCAGGAGGAGGAGCCGAACCTATGGAGGTTGGAGGTGCAAGGGCTCAGTCAGCAACCAGAGCCCTAGCACCGGCAGCAGTGAAAGCGAAGCCTCCTAGAGGGAACAGGAAGTGTTACGTCTGTGAGGAGCCAGGGCATATGGCAAAAGAGTGTCCCCAGAGGCTCCACAAGCTTACTGCAGCCTCGGCAATGGTGACTGCAGCAACGCAGCAAGGGGGACCACAGCAGGGAAACGACGCAGTCTGGCTGGAGGAAGAGGCACTGGGGCCCAGCCAGACGTGTTAGTGACACAGTCCCCAGAGGTTTTACAGCCCGTGAACCCCCTCCCGCCCAAACCAGTGGTGAGGCTCACCGCATCTCTCCAGCTGCCCAATGGAATCACCACTGACGTGCCCATCACAGTTGACTCGGGCAGCAACGCGGACTTTATAGGGCAGGACTTTGTCGACAAGCACGCTATACAGTTGCTGCCGGCCACACTGCCCCTGCAGGTTGTCACGGTGGATGGCAGGGAGTTGCTAGGGGGGCAAGTGGTGAAGCAGACGCCGCCCATGGCGATGCGACTTGGAAATCACAAAGAAATCATCAGCTTCAATGTCACTCAACTATCGGATACGCCCATTGTATTGGGAATGAGTTGGCTGGACAAGCACAGCCCAACGCTGGCTTGGTACCAGAGGCAGCTGATCTTCGGCTCTTCCTTTTGTGCTGAACACTGCATCGTGCCCCGGCAGGAAGGAGAGGAAGAGGAGTCACAGCTGCTGCTAGGCACGCTGCAAGCGATTCCCCACAAGTACGCAGAATTTTTGGAAGTTTTCTGCGAGAAGGAGGCGGACAGGCTGCCCCCTCACAGACCATATGACTGCAAAATTGACCTGCTGCCGGGGGTGGCGCTGCCTAAGGGGAAACTGTATTCCATGTCAGAGGACGAGCTGCAGGAACTCAAACAGTTCATAGATCATAATTTGGAGCGCGGTTTCATCCGAGAGTCCAAGGCAGCGGGGGGCAGTCCAGTATTCTTTGTTAAAAAGCGAGACACGCCCCAAAAAAGACTGGTCGTGGACTATCGCATTTTAAACAATGGGACCAAGCCGTCGGACTTCCCCATGCCCCGAATTGACGACCTCCTGGCGAAGGTGCGGAAGGGGAAAGTGTTCACCAAGTTAGACCTGCGAGGGGCGTACAACCTCATTCGTATGCGGGAGGGAGATGAGTGGAAGACGGCCATGTTCACGCCACTGGGTACCTACGAATACAGAGTTATGCCCTTTGGATTGCAAAATGGCTCCCACGTTTTTCAAGCTTTCATGCATCACGTGTTGGCGGGACTTCTCTACAAGACGTGCGTCTGTTTCTTAGATGACATCCTGATCTTTTCGGAATCGCAGCAGGAGCATGACAGACACGTCAAGGAAGTGCTGACCAGACTAAAGCAACATAGGCTCTACGCCAAGCTGGAGAAGTGCCAATTTGACGTGACGGAGGTGGATTTTCTGGGCTACAAGTTGTCTGACAAGGGGCTCGCCATGGACAGCGCCAAGGTTCGCGCGGTATTGGATTGGAAGAGTCCACGCAACCGGAAGGAGGTCCAGAGGTTTGTCGGCTTTGCGAACTTCTATCGCAAGTTTATCAAGGGCTTCGCTATGCAGACAGCGGCCATCACAGACACGCTTAGCTCCAAGAAAAAGAAGTTCGTTTGGACAGAGGAGGCGGAGCAGTCCTTTCAGGCACTCAAGCGTCTCTTCGCGTCGGAAGAGCAGCTGCTTCACGTCAACCCCAGCAGGCCGATGAGGGTGGAGACAGACGCCTCGGACAGAGCCGTGGGGGCGGTCCTGCTGCAAAAGGACCAGCAGGGGGTGTGGCGACCGGCAGCGTTTTACTCCAGGAAGCTCAGCAAGTCCGAGCAGAACTACACCATCTGGGACAGGGAGTTGCTGGCCATTCATGCAGCGTTCAAAGCGTGGAGGCACTTCCTGATCGGCGCCAAGCACACGGTGCAGGTTTGCACGGACCACAAGAATCTGGAGCACTGGCGCACGGCACAGTTCCTAAACCAGAGGCAGATACGTTGGGCTGAGTTTTTTGCGAACTTCGACTTCCGCATAGAGTATGTCCCGGGGGACACTAACATCATGGCGGACGCCCTCTCCCGTAAGCCACAGTATCTGGAGGACGCAACGCCAGCGGCCGCCATGCACATCTTCGCACCAACAGTATGGGCGTGCGCCGCGGCCACCGTGGACCTGGAGGCGGTGCGACGAGCGTTGCAGGATGACTCCTTCGCGCAAGCAAAGATGGCAGAGGTGCAAAGGGGCACGGCTGCGGTCGACGGTTTCCAGCTACGAGATGGATTGCTCATCCGTAAAGGGGCCATCTACGTGCCGGGAGACGACCTTCGCGCCAAGGTGCTGCAGCAGCTGCACGACGCGCCCACGGCCGGGCACTTTGGCAAGGAGAAGACGGTGGAACTAGTAGCCAGGGATTTCTGGTGGCCTGGAATGAGAGGGGAGGTCGCAGACTACGTGGCGAGGTGTGACACCTGCCAGAGGGCCAAACCAGTGCACAAACCGCCGGCCGGACTGTTGGAACCGCTGCAAACTCCGGTCGAACCTTGGGAAAGGGTGGCCCTGGACTTTGTCACGGATCTGCCCAGCTCGAGGGGCAAGACGGCAGTGCTGGTGGTGGTAGACCTGTTTTCCAAGATGGCGCATTTCATTCCGTGTGCTAAGGTGGCCACGGCGGAGCAAACCGCCAAACTGTTCATAGACCACGTGTTCAAGGTTCACGGTCTGCCACGGTCTATTCTGTCCGACCGGGGGCGGCAGTTCATCTCGAATTTCTGGCAGAAGCTGATGGGCTTCCTGAACGTCAAGATCAACCTGGCGTCGGCGAGACACCCGCAGACCAACGGGCAAGCGGAGCGGGTCAATGCCATCATGCAGCAGTACCTGAGATGTTATGCAAATCAACAGCCTGCGACGTGGGTGGATTACCTGCCGCTTGCCGAGTTCGCCTACAACAACACGAAGCACGTGTCCACGGGGGTCACGCCGTTCTTCGCCAACAACGGGAGGCACCCCAGAACCTTCCCGGGACTGGAAAGAATGGGAGAGGGGGAGCCGCAGACAGCAGATGCGTTCGCGTCGGAGCTGCAGGAAGTCCACGATCAGCTGAGGCGCCACCTGGAGCTGGCCAAGCACGCATACAAGGTACAAGCGGACAAGCACAGAAGGGTTGGCGAAGAGCTCCACGTGGGAGACTGGGTTTGGTTAGCAGCCCACGCAGTGCCGGCCAGGTCGTTGGCCAAGAAGAAACTAGGGCATAAACAACTGGGGCCCTACCAAGTCGAAGAGCAGGTCAACCCGGTAGCGTTCAGACTGGCACTTCCGGAGGGTTCCAGAATGCATCCGGTATTCCACAGATCGGTGCTCACTCCCTACAAGGCACCGCACAGGTTCCAGGAACCCGGAACGGCGCCGAGTCCGGTCAGAGACAGAACAGGGCACGCGGGAGTGGCACAGAAGGAGCGCATCAACGAAGTCACGGAGATTTTGGACTCCAGATGGGGGGAAGAGGGGGTAGAATACTTTCTCGCCAAGGAGGGCACCCCGGCCAGTGCGAACAGCTGGGTGCCGGGCTACGCCTTGGACGAACCTCTCCTCAAAGACGAGTTTCATGCCCTCTTCCCCCATAGACCTATGCCAGCAGACTTTTTCGACGACTGGCTTTTCACGCCCACGCTTTCGGCCAGCACTTTCCGGGGGTTCGACTCGGACGAGGACCCGACACAAGACGTCCGTTCCCCGGAGGGGTCACCCTCGGGATCTGCATCAGAACCCTCGTATTGGTGGGACGATAGACCAGAGGAGCAGTTCCGCAGACGGTGGCTGGAAGGCCCAGGACGAGCAACACCGCCAGGAGGAAGTGAGGGAGAGACGGACATGGACGTTTTCGGGGACGACCCTGGTTTCGAGCACGGCGGCACAGAGATGGAAGCGGAGGTGACCGTTGTCGACGAGAGCAGGGAGGAAGACCCGCGAGACTTCAGATGGAGACCCGCCACGGGAAGCGACCAATATCCGACGTTCGTCCCTTTGCAACAGCAGCCCCCAGCTCCAGCACCGGAAGGAGGGGAGGGGGGAATGGGGGGCTTCGAGGGGGGGATGGATGTCAGGGGTTTAGGAGCAGAGGCACGGGCAAGGGAGGAAACAGAGAGCGAAGGGGAGGAGGCAGAAGAAAAGATGAGTGATGACGACGACCCGAGATCTCCTAGTCTTTCCAGTGAATCAGAGGATTCACAGAAAGGAGCACCAGTGGCCAGGGCAAGGGGGGAGTCTAGGGGGGCACCCCAGGAAGATAGAGCCAGAGGGGACTCAGGGGGGAGCAGCTGGAAATCGGGACCAGCGTCACCGCCAGGAAGCAGGGAAGAGGAAAGGAGCCAGGGGGGAAGCGCTGGCAGCTCACCACAGGAGGGAGGGCATGAGTCAGGAGTGGCCACACCTCCATCGGGGAGCGAAGAAACGGTTAAGAGGAAAGTGGAAGGTTGGGCGCGCGCGCCAAGTTCAAATGCAGAGGAAGGCGGCGCAGTAAGCAGCCCCGAAAGGGAGCCAGGTCCTAAAGCCCGGCGCAAGGAGGCAGGAGGGTCCGGGTCAGCGTCAGAAGAATCCCGGAAGGAAGAAGCCCCGGGGGGTAGAGGGACCCAGAGGAGGACAGTCAGGCGGAAAAGGTGGAGCAAGGCTAGGATATTAAGTTGGTGCACACGGGGCGGAGACTCAGACGGAGCTTCGCCGATCTAGCTACTAGACGTAGAGTTGCGCGCAGCAGCGTGAGAATGGAAACTGTAATTCAATAAAGACTTTTACTTAATGATCGCTGGCTAGCGTGATCCTCTGTGAGCTAGGATCTTCAAGCAGCTCTGACATATACGTTTCAACTATTATGTCTCCAATTTTACCCTTTGTTATCAAATACTTAAATATTTAAGCTTGACATAATATTATTCAAATTTCACCTTTGTTCTTATAGTTCAGTTAATTTCATACTTCTTTCAGCTAAGTCACTAATGCCATATTATCTTTATATCCTGCATCATTCTAGCATTCATACAATTTACAATACTTTTGCAAATAGTCCTTAAATTTCTTCCAGTCCTCTTCCACTGTCTCTTCTCCCAGGTCTCGGATTCTGCCAGTCATTTCTGCCAGTTCCATGTAGTCTATCAGTTGCATCTGCCATTCTTCCAGAGTGGGCAAATCTTGTGTCTTCCAGTACTTTGCGATGAGTATTCTTGCTGCTGTTACTGCATGCATAAAAAAAGTTCTGTCTTTCTTTAGCACCATTTGGTCAACAATGCCCAAAAGAAAGGCCTCTGGTTTCTTAGGGAAGGTATATTTAAATACCTTTTTCAGCTCATTATAGATCATTTCCCAGAAAGCCTTAATCTTGGGGCACGTCCACCAAAGGTGAAAGAACGTTCCCTCAGTTTCTTTACATTTCCAACACTTATTGTCTGGCAAATGGTATATTTTTGCAAGCTTGACTGGGGTCATGTACCACCTGTATATCATTTTCATAATATTTTCTTTCAAGGCATTACATGCCGTAAATTTCACACCAGTGGTCCATAACCATTCCCAGTCAGCAAACATAATATTATAACCAATGTCTTGCGCCCATTTTATCATTGCTGATTTAACCGTTTCATCCTGAGTGTTCCATTTTAACAGCAAGTTATACATTCTTGAAAGTACCTTGGTTTTTGGTTCTAACAGTTCTGTTTCTAGTTTCGATTTTTCCACCTGGAAGCCTATTTTTTTATCAATCTTAAAGGCCTCCCTAATCTGACCATAATGTAACCAGTCTCGCACCTTACCCTTTAATTTCTCAAAACTCTGCGAGGCTCAGTGGTTTAAGACCACAGCGCCACCCAAGTCCCTGGGCTCTCCTAACATGCTGTTGACAGGATGGGTCTTGTTAATGATGCAACTAATGGAATTGATCAATGGCAGTCGATTTCCATACACTTGCAACTCTATAGTCTCTCCTACACACACACCATGTTTCTTTCACACAGCTTTCCCAAGAGATTCAGAAGGTTCCAAGCACACTCCATTTGCTCACAAAAGCCTCTCATTGACTGCTAGAATATTACAGGCTTTGTTAGCAGAGGTTAAACACAGTTCAGAGATAGCTGCATACTGCTGGAGGGAAAGCTGAGTAGGTAACGAAGATTCTGGTTTATCTTTGTGGTGTTAATTCAATTAGTTAAATTATTCAGTTTGATTTTTAATGAACTAGTCAAACTCCAAGCGAATTGAGCAAATTACTGCAGTGTCCAAGTTATCAAAGTGCAAATCCTAACAAGGGCGTCTTCAGCCACTGAAACAAATCAGCATAGTTAATCAGCTGATTTTTCACTCTAGTTTTCAACACCGAGATGAACATAAGAAGAGCCTGCTGGATCCGGCCAATGGCCCATCTAGTCCAGCATCCTGTTTTCACAGTGGCCAAACAGATGTCCCAAAGGGAAACCAGCAAGCAAGACTCAAGCACAAGACGCCTCTCCCCTCCTGTGGCTTCCAGCATTGATGCCTCTAGCTGCGGAGGCAGGGCAGAGCCATCATGGTCATTGAGAGCCATGGATAGTCTGGTGGGGCCACCTCTGAATTTTGCTGTTTGTTTAGTCTTGTCCAACTCCTCATGACCCCATGGACCAGAGCACGCCAGGCACTTCTGTCTTCCCTCTGAATTTAAGAAATGTCAATTTTCAGTTAAGAATTTCCTCATCTTCAGGTCAGTTTCCTAAGCATCTAGACCATGAGCCAAATGTGAATTCTCTTCGCCCCACGCCACATCTTTCACTATCACTGCTCCACACCCTCTTTGAGTGCTTTGGCCTGACTAGAAATGTGACAATACTTTGCTTTGGTGTGGTACGAAAGTAAGAGTTGCATATTGGACTCTGTCCACTTCTGGTTCTGATATGAGTCCCCTGGAAGTTTGCCAATGGGGGAATGTGGCCCTTGGGCTGAAAAAGCTTCTCCATCCCACTCTGGCATTCCAGGATGTTTGGTTGAAGATCTTGGTCTCCAGAATCTGAAACAATTTCTGGCTAAATCTTTTTTTTGGGGGGGTATTTTTATTTTATTTTTATTCAAAATTATAACAAGACATATTATCCAAAAACTTATCATCCTTGTCCCCCCCCATTTTTCCTCCCTCCCCCCTCCCACACAAAACCCACCCACCCCCTCCCCACCCTCTGGCTTCCCTCAGTTCCAGTCTTTGGTTTCTCTAAAAATGCTGTTTTCTGCATGTTACAAAGTTGTATAGATCCTCAAACTATTTAGCTGATTATTATCAATAAAAGGTTTGTGAATGTTCATTCAAAACCTGCCAAGGAGTCCAGTTCGCTTTGTTGCGTCTTCAGATACTTTGTAAAGGGTTCCCATTCATCCTTAAAGTCACAGTTATCCTTGTCCCGTAGCTTATATGTCAGTTTTGCCAGTTCTGCATAGTCTATCAATTTTTCTTGCCATGATTCTTTAGTTGGGGTTTCTTCAGTCTTCCATCCTTGTGCTACCAGAACTCTTGTGGCCGTTGTCGCATACATGAAGATGTTTTTCAACTTTTTTGGCAGGTCTTTCCCTACAATCCCCAACAAAAATGCCTCGGGTTTTAAAACAAATGTTAAATGGAACATTTTCTTCAATTCGTTGTATATCATTTCCCATTTTTTAAAATTACCTTACAATCCCACCACATATGATAAAATGTCCCCTCCTTTTCCTTACACTTCCAACATATATTTGAACTAGTTTTGTACATTTTCCCTAACTGCACTGGTGTTGTGTACCATCTGTACATCATCTTCATGTAATTCTCCTTCAGTAGGGAACAATCTGTAAATTTTAAGTCAGCTTTCCATAATTTAACCCAATCTTCCATCATAATGTTGTGACCTACATCTTGTGCCCATTTAATCATAACTGATTTTATCTCTTCATCTTTCGTCTCTCATTCTAATAGTAATCTGTATGCATTCTAATAGTATGCTGTATGTGGCCTTCAGTAGTTTCACTTTCCCTTCAATCACTTCCGTTTGAAACCTAGATCTAGTATAACTGGGCACCACAATTCAAGAAGGACACTGACAAACTGGAACGTGTCCAGAGGAGGGCAACCAAAATGGTCAAAGGCCTGGAAACGATGCCTTATGAGGAACGGCTAAGGGAGCTGGGCATGTTTAGCCTGGAGAAGAGGAGGTTAAGGGGTGATATGATAGCCATGTTCAAATATATAAAAGGATGTCACATAGAGGAGGGAGAAAGGTTGTTTTCTGCTGCTCCAGAGAAGCGGACACGGAGCAATGGATCCAAACTACAAGAAAGAAGATTCCACCTAAACATTAGGAAGAACTTCCTGACAGTAAGAGCTGTTCGACAGTGGAATTTGCTGCCAAGGAGTGTGGTGGAGTCTCCTTCTTTGGAGGTCTTTAAGCAGAGGCTTGACAACCATATGTCAGGAGTGCTCTGATGGTGTTTCCTGCTTGGCAGGGGGTTGGACTCGATGGCCCTTGTGGTCTCTTCCAACTCTATGATTCTATGATTCTATGATTCTATGATTCTATGATTCTATGATTCTATAACTAAATTCTTTCTTGCTGTCTTCTTTATATGTTTCATATAGTTGTCGATAATGCAACCAACTCTGAAAGTGGTCTTTGATCTCATCATAATCTCTTAATTTCCATTTTCCATCATGTTCCTTTAATAAATCAGCATATTTGAGCCATTTCCCTTTCTTTCCAAGTGGTTTGAGCAGTAATGCTTCATGTGGTGAGAGCCACCACGGGGTCTTTTGTTCCAATAAGTCATTGTATCTCTCCCAAACTCTCATTAGTGATTTCCTGATTATATGGTTGTAAAAACCTCTATGAACCTTCCCTTTCCCGTACCATAAGTATGCGTGCCAGCCAAATCTGTTGTCATGTCCTTCTAGTTCTAATGCCTCTTGCTTGTCCAATCTCATCCAGTCCCTGATCCATACCAAACAAGCAGATTCATAATACAATTTAAGGTCTGGGAGGGCAAACCTTTTCTGGCTAAATCTTGCCCAGGGAGAACTTAGTGCTGTGCCTTATGAAGGCTGGCTAGTCAGTACCACCCCGCTTAGTTCCTTAAAAGGTCATTTTCGGATTCTGCAGCCACTGGCTTCTATTGCATGGGGGTGGCGAGGACTACATTGTGGGGTGGGTATGCTCTGAAACAGATCCTTGAGCCTGGAAGCCTCTGAGGTGCTGTGAGGGAGGGCAATGATTCCTCCCATTTCTGGTTGAGACCAGAAAGCCTGACTTTCCCCTGACACCCAAGGAGAGAGAGGTCTGGCATGGTGCAACCTTGAGATCCTGACACCCACATCTCACCCTGAGTAGCAAATGATGATGATGGAAATGAGGATTTGCATCTGTTCAGTAATGATAGCTCTGGGAAGGAAATGTAGGAGTGATTGTTCACCTTTACACCCCTTCCTTTACATCCAGATGCCAGCCAAGCCAGATTTGGCTTGCATTCCCTTTTGTTACTGCCTGTTGACTGAAAGAGAATACAAAGGGGGATATTTATGCCTTTGACAATAGGCTGCTTTGGCTCGTACCTTGATCTCTGTGTCCCTCAGTCATTTGAAAGCATTAACCATCTTGGAGAAATTTACAAGGTCTGACAGGCAAAGAAAGATGCAGGTTAAAATGCCTGGCTGCTCACATTGTCAACATTGTCCTACAGCAAAATGTGTTCAAACGCGCAGAGGTGGAAGACTGACAATTCTGTCAAGGAGCCACCTCCAAGTGAGATCTGACTCTCATTTCTAAAACCCGGATACAATGAAAATTCACAACCCTCTAAGGGGAAAGAAGAAACACAGCTAAATAATATATGAAGACTGTATGTCGCACCAGACTTTGGCTGCTTAAGGTAGTCTTGGCACCCTCCTATGCTGTATCCATTCATGCTTTATGTCTTCACTTGCTTTTAATGAGCAAGCGATGCATCCGTGCTCTCTAGAGTCCCAGAGAATTGGCTGGCAGTAGGGGAAGAAGAAATGCAAAGTTGGTTTATAAACGAAGTTAACAGTCATTCCTTAGTCAAAATAAAAAAAATTCCTTCCAGTAGCACCTTAAAGACCAACTAAGTTAGTTCTTGGTATGAGCTTTCGTGTGCATGCACACTTCTTCAGGTATCTGAAGAAGTGTGCATGCACACGAAAGCTCATACCAAGAACTAACTTAGTTGGTCTTTAAGGTGCTACTGGAAGGAATTTTTTTATTTTGACTATGGCAGACCAACACGGCTACCTATCTACTACTGGAGTCATTCCTTAATTCACTTCAGTCTCTGATTGCTCTGCATGACCAGGAGGCTAATCCATGACTAACACCCACTGAGAGTGTGAATAAGAGCTCCTATTCACCAGGCTATACACCCTGGGGGCAGTGTTTCAGTTCCAGAGCCAGGGGTAGGATGCTTCTGAATAAGGCCATTTGCTGGAAAGCACAGGAGAGGAGAGTGACGTTGCACCCAGTTACTGCTTGTGGGCTTCCCATTGACATATTGTTGGCCACTGTGACAAGGGATGCTGGACTAGATGAGCCACTGCCTGATCCAGAAGGCTCTTTTTATGTTCTTACTGGGCAAAGTGTCGTGCACACTGATATGACGGCTGTATATTCATCAGCATATTGCAAGATCCTAAGAAGGATCACAGTTGCAAGAAAAGAAAAGAAAAGAAAAGAAAAGAAAAGAAAAGAAAAGAAAAGAAAAGAAAAGAAAAGAAAAGAAAAGAAAAGAAAAGAAAAGAAAAGAAAAGAAAAGAAATTGCCCTCAATAAATATAATGAGGCTACAGCAACTGTGAAAACTAGCTCAGGAGAACATGAACAGATTATACTGTACAAACAGAGAAAGACACAAGGAGAGATCCAACCAGCTCTCCATATCCCCCCTGACCTTTCTTAATGACTACTGTCACCATGCAGCTCTTAAATGTAACCTCTTTGTATTTACTGCTTGCAAACTGCTTTATTTGCTATGGCAGTTCTTCTTAGCATCCCAGAGCATGCTAATGGAAAACTGGATATCACTGCCTTGAACAGCAGTGTAAAGAAGAGCTGCAGATTGCAGCTACAAATCCTAAGTGTAAGCAACCCTTGGGATTTGTGGACTGTGCAAACAAGCTCAGAAGGATGGAGATAGAGAGGGTTGCACCACCTTTTATTGTGGGGGGGGTCAGAGGGGGGAAGCTGATTGGTTTTCTTTCTGGTGAGAGGCTGTTCTCTGAGATGCAGACTGGATTGATTGATTGATTGATTGATTGATTGATTGATTGATTGATTGACTTCAAATAGGACGCCTTTTCCCCATTTTTGAGGTCCCCATCCTCATCCTCAAAACTGTACAGTGGAGAGCGGGTCCAATAGCTCTTGCCCTTCTCGAGGTGGCACTGAGTTGACTGAAAAGCATCAAACCCTCCCCAAATTCTCCAGCTCCGCTTGTCTTGCTCCCATCTTGCAATTACTTCCACCTTCCAAACATTGGGGACGCCTTCCTCACTCCTTTGCAGGGAGCCCTGAGGGAGGTGTGAGAGAGAAATGCAGGGCTCTCTGGACCCTTCCTCTTCCCCCACACATTGCCTGCCATTCCCTCCAAATCTTTTCAGGAGCAATTGGGGCTGCTCCCTTCCTCCCCCCAACCCCCAGTCGACGGACTCGCTGTGGCAGCAGTGGCACCAAGAGGACAGGAAGGGCCTCAGCTGTGGTCTTGGCTAGGAGCAAGGAGAGGGGTGCGCACTCGCTGGCTAGATCTAGTACAGCAAAAGGAGGAGGAGTGCCATTCCCTCCCCTGCTGCCTGAGACTCCCCTCCCCAGGAAGAAGGACAGAGTTCCAGGGGGGAGGGCTGTGAAATGTGGCTGGGGAACTCAAGTTGTGGGGAGCTAGAAGTAGGGGATGAGGGAGCAGCTGGGGACTAAGAATGAGTTGAGCAGGAGGAGAAGAAAAGTTTCCCCAAAAGGGGGAAGGAGGGGCTTTGGTGTCTGGGAAGGATATTGGAGGGAGGGGGCTCCAGGGGGACTTTCCCTCCCAACATCACTGGGTAATCCGCCATCAAGCTGATTCTGATGGCTTCTTAGTACATTCAAACTGCTTGTTGTGTTTTTAAAATAGATAAGTCTGGGCTGGACTCCACCACACTCCTTGGCAGCAAATTCCACTGTCGAACAGCTCTTACTGTCAGGAAGTTCTTCCTAATGTTTAGGTGGAATCGTCTTTCTTGTAGTTTGGATCCATTGCTCCGTGTCCGCTTCTCTGGAGCAGCAGAAAACAACCTTTCTCCCTCCTCTATGTGACATCCTTTTATATATTTGAACATGGCTATCATATCACCCCTTAACCTCCTCTTCTCCAGGCTAAACATGCCCAGCTCCCTTAACCATTCCTCATAAGGCATCGTTTCCAGGCCTTTGACCATTTTGGTTGCCCTCCTCTGGACACGTTCCAGTTTGTCAGTGTCCTTCTTGAATTGTGGTGCCCAGAACTGGACACAGTACTCCAGGTGAGGTCTGACCAGAGCAGAATACAGTGGCACTATTACTTCCCTTGATCTAGATGCTATACTTCTATTGATGCAGCCCAGAATTGCATTGGCTTTTTAAGCTGCCGCGTCACACTGTTGGCTCATGTCAAGTTTGTGGTCAACCAAGACTCCTAGATCCTTTTCACATGTACTGCTCTCAAGCCAGGTGTCCCCCATCTTGTATTTGTGCCTCTCATTTTTTTTTGCCCAAGTGCAATACTTTACATTTCTCCCTGTTAAAGTTCATCTTGTTTGTTTTGGCCCAGTTCTCTAATCTGTCAAGGTCGTTTTGAAGTGTGATCCTGTCCTCTGGGGTGTTAGCCAGCCCTCCCAGTTTGGTGTCATCTGCAAATTTGATCAGGATGCCCTTGAGTCCATCATCCAAGTCGTTGATAAAGATGTTGAATAAGACCGGGCCCAAGACAGAACCCTGTGGCACCCCACTAGTCACTCTTCTCCAGGATGAAGAGGAACCATTGATGAGCGCCCTTTGGGTTTGGTCAGTCAGCCAGTTACAAATCCACTGAGTGGTAGCATAGTCAAGATCGCATTTTACCAGTTTCTTTACAAGAATATCATGGGGCACCTTGTCAAATGCCTTGCTGAAATCAAGGTAGGCTATATCCACTGCGTTCCCTTCATCTACCAGGCATGTAATTCTGTCAAAAAACGAGATCAGGTTAGTCTGACATGACTTATTTTTCAGAAATCCATGCTGACTATTGGTGATCACAGCATTCCTTTCTAGGTGCTCACAGACTGTTTGCTTAATGATCTGCTCCAGAATCTTCCCTGGTATTGATGTCAGACTGACTGGGCGGTAGTTATTTGGGTCCTCTCTTTCCCCCTTTTTGAAAATAAGGACAACATTTGCCCTCCTCCAGTCTGCAGGGACTTCGCCTGTTCTCCAGGAATTCTCAAAGATGACTGCCAGTGGTTCTGAGATCACATCTGCCAGTTCTTTTCATACTCTTGGATGCAGTTCATCTGGCCCTGGAGACTTGAATACATCTAAACTAGCCAAGTATTCTTGTACTATCTCCTTAGTTATTCTGGGCTGTGTTTCCTTTGCTGAATCATTTGCTCCAAATTCTTCAGGTCGGGCATTGTTTTCTTTATCAGAGAAGACTGAGGCAAAGAAAGCATTGAGGAGTTCAGCCCTTTCTGTGTCCCCTGTTTGCATTTCACCATCTTCTCCTCTGAGTGACCCCACTGTTTCTTTGTTCTTCCTTTTGCTACGAACATACCCATAAAAGCCTTTTTTGTTGCTTTTAACCTCTCTAGCAAGCCTGAGTTCATTCTGTGCTTTAGCTTTTCTGACTTTGTGTCTACACGTGCTGGCTATTTGTTTGAATTCCTCTTTGGTGGTTTCCCCCCTTTTCCATTTTTTGTACACATCCTTTTTTAATCTTAACTCAGTTAAAAGTTTTTTAGATAGCCACCCTGGCTTCTTTAGGCACCTTCCATGTTTCCGTCTCATTGGTATTGCCTGACGTTGTGCTTTTACTATCTCCCTCTTAACAAACTCCCAGCCATCATGAACTCCCTTTCCGTTTAGTATTACCGTCCATGGGATCTCACCCAGCACTTCCCTAAGTTTTATGAAGTCGGCTTTCTTAAAGTCAAGAAATTGAGTCCTAGTACGCTTGGCTGCTCCTTTCTGCTGTATAGTAAACTTCAGAAGAGCATGATCACTCGCGCCTAATGATCCTTCCACTTCTACCCCACTAACCAGGTAATCAACATTGGTTAGGACCAGATCTAAATGGCTGTTCCTCTTGTTGCTTCTCCCACTTTCTGGACAATGAAGTTGTCTGCAAGGCCAGTGAGGAATCTGTTTGACCTTATGCTCTTGGCTGAGTTTGACATCCAACAAATATCCGGGTAATTGAAGTCCCCCATTACTACTATCTCCCTTCCTTTTGCATGCTTGGCCATCTGTTCCAGGAAGGCATCATCTATGTCCTCCGTTTGGCTTGGGGATCTATAGTAAACTCCCACAATGAGGTCTCTGTTATTCTTCTCTCCCTTAATTTTGACCCAAATGCTCTCACTTTGGCTTTGAGGTTCTAAATCTTGGATCTCTTCACAGGTATACACATCCCTGACATATAACGCCACTCCTCCTCCTTTCTTGTCTGGTCTGTTTCTCTGAAATAGATTGTATCCCCCCATTATTACATTCCAATCGTGGGACTTATCCCACCAGGTTTCAGTGATGCCTATTATGTCATATTTAGTTTGCTGTACCAAGAGCTCAAGCTCATCTTGTTTATTTCCCATGCTTTGCACATTAGTGTACAGACATTGAAGTCCATTAATCATTCCCCCGTGTCTCTTATTTAAGGATTTTTTCCTCCCACCACTAGGTCCGCGTGCTGTTTGCTCCATTTGGTCTATGACATTTGGATGATCATCTTCATCAATTGATAGACTCCTACCTTCTGGAGCACTGTCTCCCTTAGGTTTCCTTAGTAGGTTTCCTTAGTGCTGATCTCTAAGAGCACCTCTGGCAGTTGTGCTGAGCCGTCTACTATTCAGTCTAATGGTTAATCCAATGGTCAATCAAGCTCAGGACAGTCTACACTGACTGGCAGCAGCTCTCTGGAAATTCAGGCAGGAGCCTTTCCCTCACCTGACCTGGAGACCGAATCTACAGCCTCCTGCCTGCACACCAGGCACTCCACCACAGAGCAGCACCCCTTCTCCAATATTGGCTGTATTTATTAGTTAGTTTTTGTTGCTTAAAAAAAAGATACCCCACTTATTTCTCCCCAAAGACTCAAGGCAGCTAAGAAACAGCAATAAACATAATCCATATATATATAGCTAACCCATTTAACAAATTCCACCAGCCTTAAATGGCACAGACACAAGTCAGCAAAACCACACAACTGACCAGAAGTCTTCTTACAAAATCCAGGATTTCATCATCTGCCTGAAGCAATATAGTGAGGGAGTTTGTGGAGTTTGTGGGGCTTTGCTTGGCAGGTCAAGGGCCATAAGACAGGGGCCATAACAGAAACACCCCATTGTCACCAGCTTCACCTCCTGAGCACGAGAGATTTAGAGCAGGGTCCCTGACAAAGATCAGAGCATATGGGGAGGAACCTATGGGTCCAAGCACAGAAACAAATCAGCAGTCAGTGCAACTCAAGCAGAACCCAAGTAATAGAATAAAATTGCCTAGCCAGGAAAACCGAAAAGAGTACTTATCACCACAAGATAAGAACACAAGCAGAGTTTGCAGGATCAGCCCAGTGGCCCATCTAGTCTTGCAGCCTGTTCTTACAGTGGCCAAGCAGATGCCCCACTAGGAACCTATTGAATATATTAATATTGTGCAGCTTAAAGCAACTGGTTGCATAAAAAATAACTCCATTTGGAATAAACATTGTCCAGACACATAAATATTATTCAAAATTCTAAAATTCTTCCAGAACTTTTCCCAAACAGAACAAAAACAATAGTGATACCTCCAAAAGAGTTGCATACAATATCTTGTGCATGTGCAGCAGAGATTCAGCATCTTAAGGTAAAAGGTAAAGGTTTTTACCTTTACGGGCCAGTCATGTCCGACTCTAGGGTTGCGCGCTCATCTCGCTCAAGAGGCCGCGAGCCGGCGCTGTCCGAAGACACTTCCGGGTCACGTGGCCAGCGCGACGAAGCTGCAGCTGGTGATCCAGCACCAACGCAGCACACGGAAACGCCATTTACCTTCCCGCTATAAAGCGGTCCCTATTTATCTACTTGCACTTAGGGGTGCTTTCGAACTGCTAGGCGGGCAGGAGCTGGGACCGAATGGCGGGAGCTCACCCTGCCGCGGGGATTCGAACCGCCAACCTTACGATCAGCAAGTCCTAGGCACTGAGGTTTTACCCACAGCGCCACCCGCGTCCCACATCAGCATCTTACAAAATACAAAATAATTCCAACAGACTGAAAATCAGAGGTCTCTCTCTCTCTGCACAGACTCCATTAGCCTGCATTTCACCCCGAGGCTGCTTACTCCAGGATAAGCACATTAGTTTACCTTTAGTAATATACATACAGGCATTCTCCATTTCATTGTGCAATTAAGCAATTATACTTAACGAAACCTGAAAGCAGAACCCAAGCACAAGAGCACTCTCCCCTCCTGTGGTTTCCAGCAACTGGTATTCAGAACATTGCTGCCTCTGATTACGTAGTATCATACAGAGTAGTATCACAGGGCAGTAACCCCCAAAGGGGCATTTTCTTCCATTGACCTTGAACCTCTTCCTTACATGAAGCATAAGCTATTAGTTGCCTCAGGCATCCTGCAAAGGCATATCTCTAAACCCACCCAGCCCGGCTTCCCCTGACCCATGAGATTTGACCCTGTTATTTCTCAATTTGTGATTTACTTGTGCTGTTCTAATCATACTGTTTTATGGTTTTTAATCTTCTTTTGTACACCACTTGGAGATTTTATAAAAACTCAGCAGTTTAGAAATGCTTTTAAATAAAATGAAAAGAGCCCAAGGAAGCCAGATCTGGAGGTTGCTGGCTGAGTGGTCTTACTTCAGATTTAAGCTGGGGCAGCTGACATCAGCATCTGTTCCTGCAGGCTGAGGAGGGGCAGGTGTGAGACCAGCATGGCTGGGAAATGGGTGCCAGCTTCCTTCTTTGACTCTTGTAGATATAAATGATCAGTGGAGGCTGGTCCACCAGGGCTATTGGAAAATGTCAAGCAATTTTTATACGAACACACCATCTCAAAGCCACATCCTCCACGGACATTCTGTGAACTTCTAAAGGATTGTGGAGGCATTTCTGTCAGTCTCTTCTTCTATAGCTAATCAGGTCTCTTCACCACTCACTCAGTCCTAATCCAGAGATATAGCTATGTCAAAGTGGTCCATCTCATGTGTCTCTGGGCAGAAAGCCCATAGACTTGACTTGGGAGACTTCCTTGGAGGCTTTTAAGCAGAAGTTGGATGGTCATTTGTCTTGGTTCTTTAGCTGAAATTCCTGCATTACAGGGGGTTGGACTAGATGACCCTTGGGATCTTTTCCAACTATGATTCTATGATATTTGAATTGTAAATAGATCGCTTGCTTTCCAGCCCCTGTTGGGAAGGCTCCCATGCCATCAATTCAGCAGCCTCAGTATAGGATGAGGACTAACTTGAAGTGCAGTCTGAGCATTCTCAGAGCTGTTTCCTTGAAGGCCACACCTACACAGCTTAAACCAGCCCCAGGACTGTGTTTGTTTGTCTTCCCTGATCAGAATTCCCTGATCATATGTTTGATATTTTTATCATTATTTCACCAAACTACTTCTTTGTCTGAGTATCTTTGGGGTTTTCTCCTTATACCATTTTTGTTTATTGGATGTGCTTTCTAATCTTGTAGTAGTTCATCCTTGTAAAAAAACTGATGGAATAATTATAATAATAATGAATAATAATAATGAATTACCCACAGAGAGAAGGGGGAGCGGCTTTATTCAAAGGTATGCCAGTACATGCATTTCTCCCTCTCCCCCACAGCAACCTCCCTAGGTTGTGGCCATTGCCTGTGCATCTAAGGCAATCTGGTTCCACCATTATCTCACTTCCACCCCTCCTTGCCTTCCTGCCTCTTTTTTCCATATATATTTTCATGTGTGTGTGCACGCACAAACTCAATGAGTCGGAGCAGTAAAGCGGAGAGGCAGAGTGATTATGTCTACTCCAAAGAGAGCAACACACCACTGTTAAAGTGAAACCCAAAGTTTAACCAATTGGGAGAGTACCAGAGAAAAGCATGTACATGAAGTTGAAACTCTCCTGAGTGAGGGAGGCAGCTAAGCCAGGGGAAAAGGTTACATGAAAGTGAGGGGACCCCTGTTGTCATGAAGATGAACCACAGAGACCTTGGCATTTCTCAAGTCAAGACCCTGCAGGATCAAGTGCTCCAACTGATTCCACTAACCTAGGACTGTCTTGGTTTTCAGCTCCATATCCTGGGTAAATAACTTAAAAAACTGTAGAGTAGAAAGGGACTCTGAGGGTCATTTAGTCCAACCCCCTACAATGTAGGGCTCATTCTCTTTTTGTCTTTGAGAGATGCTTTGTTTTCTTTTGTTTCTTTTGTTTTTTGTTTTAAGGCCATTGTTGTGCCATTCCTTGGGGCACAATACATTAAAGGACTATTCTGCCTGGTACATCACAGACCAGAGGGGACAAACCATTTTCAGTCCCAAGGGCTGCATTCGATTCTGAGAAACCTTCCAAGGGCCACCTGCCAGTGGTGCATGGGGGCCACAGCCAAAAGTAGGTGGAGTCAGGAATGCAAATGTTGCTGTTGTTGAGACAGTAGGCTAGCTTCTACACATACTCACACACCCCTCTCTAGCCTCTATGCAGGGAAGCAAGAAGCATTGGCTGGGTGCAAGGATAACTTTCAGCCAGGCAAAAGGCCTCAAGAGGCATAAGAAGCAAGGCTGGTGGAAGGTATGACTATGCTACCACTCAGTGGATTTGTAACTGGCTGACTGACTGAACCCAAAGGGTGCTCATCAATGGTTCCTCTTCATCCTGGAGAAGAGTGACTAGTGGGATGCCACAGGGTTCTGTCTTGGGCCCGGTCTTATTCAACATCTTTATCAACGACTTGGATGATGGACTCAAGGGCATCCTGATCAAATTTGCAGATGACACCAAACTGGGAGGGCTGGCTAACACCCCAGAGGACAGGATCACACTTCAAAACGACCTTGACAGATTAGAGAACTGGGCCAAAACAAACAAGATGAACTTTAACAGGGAGAAATGTAAAGTATTGCACTTGGGCAAAAAAAAATGAGAGGCACAAATACAAGATGGGGGACACCTGGCTTGAGAGCAGTACATGTGAAAAGGATCTAGGAGTCTTGGTTGACCACAAACTTGACATGAGCCAACAGTGTGACGCGGCAGCTTAAAAAGCCAATGCAATTCTGGGCTGCATCAATAGGAGTATAGCATCTAGATCAAGGGAAGTAATAGTGCCACTGTATTCTGCTCTGGTCAGACCTCACCTGGAGTACTGTGTCCAGTTCTGGGCACCACAGTTCAAGAAGGACATTGACAAACTGGAACATGTCCAGAGGAGGGCAACCAAAATGGTCAAAGGCCTGGAAACGATGCCTTATGAGGAATGGCTAAGGGAGCTGGGCATGTTTAGCCTGGAGAAGAGGAGGTTAAGGGGTGATATGATAGCCATGTTCAAATATATAAAAGGATGTCACATAGAGGAGGGAGAAAGGTTGTTTTCTGCTGCTCCAGAGAAGCAGACATGGAGCAATGGATCCAAACTACAAGAAAGAAGATTCCACCTAAACATTAGGAAGAACTTCCTGACAGTAAAAGCTGTTCGACAGTGGAATTTGCTGCCAAGGAGTGTGTTGGAGTCTCCTTATTTGGAGGTCTATAAGCAGAGGCTTGACAACCATATGTCAGGAGTGCTCTAATGGTGTTTCCTGCTTGGCAGGGGGTTGGACTCGATGGCCCTTGTGGTCTCTTCTAACTCTATGATTCTATGTATAAAGGGCTGGTTGAAAGTGTGTGGCTGGGGGGGGGGTTGACAGAGAGGAGAGTGGAGGGCTGGGTATAGAGGTCTGGAGGGCCATATTTGGCCCCTAGGCCACTCCTGTCATAAACATATAGCGGTGGACTCCACAAAAATTCATCCAAGACAACCCATCCCACTGCCACCATCCAACTCTCACACCCTACAATTATACCAACGCCATTCAAATGTGAAAATACTACCAGGGAAAAACAGGTGTGCTGTGGATGCAGGATGAAACAGCTGACAGCAACCTGGGGTGTGAATGGGTTGGGGAGAGCTCAGGACAGGAATGAGCGGCATGCAGAGATCCATGTCCCTGCTGTAGCCCCATCCAAAGGGAGGAAAGCCTAAGGCAACAGAATATAACTAGAGTCAGAAGCAGCACCTAAGGAAATCCAGAAAGAGTGCAAACAAGGCTAGCTGAAGATCAGGCCACAATTGCTAGCCTGGCCAGCCAACTGCAAAACATTAAGGTAAAATCTGCAGCATTTATCAGCACTCTCAGCCATCAGTGCCTGAGTCCCCACTTCTCAAGCTTGCTGTAAAAGCAGAACCCTTTGCAGCTGCACAGCCAGTTCCCTCAGTGACTCTCCTAATTAGCAGCATGGAAATTGTGTGAAATGTGCGAGGGAGTCGTACAAGGTTAGCAAAGAAGTCAAGTGGCTAATTGGTTGGTTTATAGCTCCTTTTGTTTGAAACAGAAACATTGGTGGTCCCCCCCCCCTTGTCCCCACTGAACAAAATGCAATTAAATACATGGAGACTTTTTGGCAATAATAGAATTACTTCTGAGGAAGCGTTAATATGTCACCCGGTGCTCTGTGGCCTGCTTGCTCTCAGATTAGCATGAATCAAAAGTAAAACCACCAAAAGGGATGGGCAAGGCACTAGAAGGAATACTCAGGCACATCTGTCTCAGAGGGGAGGACATCAAGGTGTGTATGAGAACAGAGTCTGTAGATCACCCAATGTCCTCTCACAGCTGTTGCTGATTCTGGAAGTGATGGGCAGGGTGGAGAGACCTCAGACTGCATGCTACCAGAGGCAAGAAAAACAAATCAGTATTTATCCAAACATTTATCCAAACATTCAACACAGCCAGAAGAATGTAAGGAGAGCCTGGCTGCTGGATCAGGCCAAAGGTCCATCTAGCCCAGCATTATGTTCTCACCAGATACACATGGGAAGCCTGCAAGCAGGAGCTGAGTGCAACAGCTGTCTCCCCAACTACTGATGTTCAAAGGTGTACTATATCTTACAGTGGAGGAGGAACATAGTCATTGTGGC
This sequence comes from Podarcis liolepis, assembly GCF_965112155.1. Taxonomy (NCBI): domain Eukaryota; kingdom Metazoa; phylum Chordata; class Lepidosauria; order Squamata; family Lacertidae; genus Podarcis; species Podarcis liolepis. The sequence continues at coordinate 78,295,907 of NC_139564.1, forward strand.
CAGCAGCCACTGATAGCCAATCCTCACGAGGAAAGATTGAAGGAGCTGGGTATGTTTGGCCTAGAAAAGAGGAGATTGAGAGGAGATATAAGATCCATCTTTAAATATGTAAAGGGCTGTGACATGAAAGAGGGATCAAGCTGGTTTTCTCCTGCTCTGGAGTGTAGGACTCAAACCAATGACTTCAAGTTAGAAGAAAGGAGATTCTGACTAAACATCAGGAAAAGCTTTCTGACAGTAAGATCTGTTCAACAGTGGAATGGTTTCCCTCGGGAGGTTGTGGACTCTCCTTCTTTGGAGGTTTTTTTAGCAGAGGTTGGATGTCATCTGTCATGGATGCTTTAGTTGATATTCTTGCATTATAGGGGGTTGAAATGACCCTAGGATCCTTTCCAACTCTACAATTCTGTGCTTCTATGCTTCTATGATAGCCTTATTCTCAATGAATTCTCCAATCCTTTTTTTGAAAGAGTCATTCAAGCTGGTGGCCAATTATGAAAGTTTGGATCAATGGACTTTGACATCTAAGTGATATTAAGGCAATACAGGGTTCTGGGAGTTTCCTTTGACAATATAAATTTGGATTAGAATGGTTTCTGCTACATTTTCACAATCAGTTGTCCTGGAATGACCCTCGTAATTTAATTTGTTTTGAGGAACAGCTATTAGGTATGTACTAACATGTCTCAATCCTTTCTGGCATCATTCACATTTTCATCTGGTATTTTCTGTTCTACTGCAATTGATTTATTTCAGACAACTTGTCTTCCATTTTGCCCTCTGCTGATGCAGAAACATACATACTTTTAACATTTTGTAAAATGCAGCACACAAAGAAAGACATATCTCAAGCACCAGAGATTTACAGATATCTCAGCCAAGCAATATTTACAAATCAATCGCCTTCTCTGTGTGTTCCCTTTGAAAGTTAATGAATGTTCAGAGGGATAGCAGCCCTGTTAGTCTTCTGCAGCAAAAACAACAAAAAGTATTGTGGCACCTTAAAGAAAACGAAGGGACTAATAGCCCATAACTGAAAACCTCACCATGTCTACTCAGAAGTAAGTCCGAACAAATTCAGTGGGGCTGATAAGCTGCAATTATAACTCCACTTATCTCACTAGCTTGATTTCATAGTTTATTATACACTTCTCATCCTATCACATTTCCCTCACTGAGGCATCAGGGAGGGACAATTTAAGAGTTTAATTACAAATCGACTAAACTGTTTAGTTTAAAAATTAATCTTACTTTAGAAACTAAGATTTAGAGGATGGATGGATGGTCAAGAATGAGCAGTCAAATCTAGAAGGTTCATCCCAATTTTACAAAGAACCTCAGACTTTAATTAAGAAATACAAATGACGATAACAAAAGAGACCACTTATTTCCATGTGAAAAGAGCAACAATAAGTTATGTATTCTATTGCTTTTAAAAAAAAATCACTAAGAAGAAGATTAAGGCTGAAATTTTAGCCCCACATGCCTGGGTTTAAGCCTTTCTGAATGCAATAGGATTCATTTCTGACTGACCGAACCCAAAGGGTGCTCATCAATGGTTCCTCTTCATCCTGGAGAAGAGTGACTAGTGGGGTGCCACAGGGTTCTGTCTTGGGCCCGGTCTTATTCAACATCTTTATCAACGACTTGGATGATGGACTCAAGGGCATCCTGATCAAATTTGCAGATGACACCAAACTGGGAGGGGTGGCTAACACGCCAGAGGACAGGATCACACTTCAAAACGACCTTGACAGATTAGAGAACTGGGCAAAAACAAACAAGATGAATTTTAACAGGGAGAAATGTAAAGTATTGCACTTGGGCAAAAAAAATGAGAGGCACAAATACAAGATGGGTGACACCTGGCTTGAGAGCAGTACATGTGAAAAGGATCTAGGAGTCTTGGTTGACCACAAACTTGACATGAGCCAACAGTGTGATGCGGCAGCTAAAAAAGCCAATGCAATTCTGGGCTGCATCAATAGGAGTATAGCATCTAGATCAAGGGAAGTAATAGTGCCACTGTATTCTGCTCTGGTCAGACCTCACCTGGAGTACTGTGTCCAGTTCTGGGCACCACAATTCAAGAAGGACATTGACAAACTGGAACGTGTCCAGAGGAGGGCAACCAAAATGGTCAAAGGCCTGGAAACGATGCCTTATGAGGAACGGTTAAGGGAGCTGGGCATGTTTAGCCTGGAGAAGAGAAGGTTAAGGGGTGATATGATAGCCATGTTCAAATATATAAAAGGATGTCACATAGAGGAGGGAGAAAGGTTGTTTTCTGCTGCTCCAGAGAAGCGGACACGGAGCAATGGATCCAAACTACAAGAAAGAAGATTCCACCTAAACATTAGGAAGAACTTCCTGACAGTAAGAGCTGTTCGACAGTGGAATTTGCTGCCAAGGAGTGTGGTGGAGTCTCCTACTTTGGAGGTCTTTAAGCAGAGGCTTGACAACCATATGTCAGGAGTGCTCTGATGGTGTTTCCTGCTTGGCAGGGGGTTGGACTAGATGGCCCTTGTGGTCTCTTCCAACTCTATGATTCTATGATTCTATGATTTCTGAATAGACATGGCTAGGATTGCAGTCTTGGCACACATAGGCTACCTCTGAAAACAAACAACACTCCAGAAATAGGAAATGCAAAACAATTGTACACCAGTGAATATTGAAATAATATACATTGCCCCCCCCAATTGCTTATCTATCTCCATGTAATGTTTACATGGTTGGTTTTTTAAAAACCTTCGTTGTAGAGAGCCAAGATGAAAACCATTCATAGCAAAAGTCTGTGCTGCAATGGGATTCAGACAGGGAGATGGGAGGAAATCTACTTAATAGTCCATTGTGAAAAGATTCATTTGACATCACTAGCACCTATGTAATCCACAAAGATAAAACTTCTTGGTCCCTAGATAATCAGAGGCACCCAATTTAACCATCCAGGGGTTCTTTACCTTTTTTCCTTTTACTTGTTTAATCCTGAGACATGCTACTATGTAGATAACATGATAGCAATTATCTCCTGTGTACAGAGATGTCTGATTTTCACTGTTCCTCAGAAGCAAATATTTATTCATTTTATCATTTCTTTATTTCAGGTTTGTTGTTTTTAGAACTGGGAAGAAGAAGAAGAAGAAGAAGAAGAAGAAGAAGAAGAAGAAGAAGAAGAGGAGGAGGAGGAGGGGGAGGAGGAGGAGGAGTTTGAGTTTGTATTTGATATCCCACTTTATCACTATCCGAAGGAGTCTCAAAGCGGCTAACATTCTCCTTTCCCTTCCTCCCCCACAACAAACACTCTGTGAGGTGAGTGGGGCTGAGAGACTTCAGAGAAGTGTGACTGGCCCAAGGTCACCCAGCAGCTGCATGTGGAGGAGCGGAGACAAGAACCCAGTTCACCAGATTACGAGTCTACCACTCTTAACCTCTACACCACACTGGCTCTCTACATCATACTGGCACTGGGAAATTTTGCCACCCCTCAAAATCAGACCCATATAAAAAAAAAAAAAATCAGTGACACAATTAGGGTTGGAAATTAAGGGATGCATGCCCAACATGTCTTCTATTTTATTTTTGAAACTCATTATTTTTTCCTCAATATATATATAACAAAAAATCCCCATAGGTCCTCACCCCCAACAAACATGCATGTATATGTAAATAATACAGTCAACATTAAATCTGTAAGTAGTTTAGTTTGGAATTAATTATGTCAGGTGTCTTCTGCTTTTCATCCTAACAGCTTGTCTCCAAGCAAGCCATGGGTAGGGTGGTGAGAGGGCAATGTTGTCCTTTGTGATGTACTGAGTATATGCAGGGGTCAGCAAACTTTTTCAGCAGGGAGCTGGTCCACTGTCCCTCCAACCTTGGGGGGGGCGGACTATATTTTTTGGGGGGGAATGAACGAATTCCTATGCCCCACAAATAACCCAGAGATGCATTTTAAATAAAAGCATACATTCTACTCATGTAAAACACACAGATTCCCGGACCATCAGCAGACCAGATTTAGAAGGCGATTGGGCCAGATCCGGGCCCGGGCCTTAGTTTGCCTACCTATGCCATACAGTGACAAAAACATCTGTGGTCTCTGTGTGCCTGAGTGCTTTAAGATGAACACTTCTTTTTTCTTCTTCTGCATGTGGGGAATAAATATATATTTCTTCATGGTTGCACATTATGCTGTAAGTCAGGCATAGGCAAACTCGGCCCTCCAGATGTTTTGGGACTACAACTCCCATCATCCCTAGCTAACAGGACCAGTGGTCAGGGATGATGGGAGTTGTAGTCTGAAAACATCTGGAGGGCCAAGTTTGCCTATGCCAGCTGCAAATGCTGATAAAAAGAACAAGATCTCTTGATGGATTCATTTTTTTAGAATAAAATTCTCTCTCTGGTACTATATTTAATTATATGGCTTTTTAATCTAAGGTCTAAAAAAGATCTCTGCCTTTCAAAAGCTCACTCTCGTGACAGTTTTATTGTATGGCATAAATAGCCATCACAAGGCAAAGCCAGACTAAAAACAGGTAAATTGCATATTACAGCCTAAAATCTTCTATTTAAGGCTGCTCAAAATAAATGGCACCTGGAAATTTCAATGTTTTTTCTACTCTGCTTTCCATGTCAGTTCCATGATTTACATGTCAATAAATTTAATGCTGGTGCTCAGTTTTGGGGTGATGCAAAATTCTGGGAATATGGGAACTAAAGTTTAAACAAATTGTATATAAGCAGCTACACATTCAGCCCTCCTCCATTGTGTGTGTGTTTGTTCTACCCCAACTGAAGGGATGAGGCAGACAGACAGAGGGCTGGCTGGCAAGCCTTGTGCAGCCTAGCAATGCAGCAACCTGCCCACCCAACTTTCATCAGGCTTAGACAGAAGGAAGTCAGAAGAGTTTTTTGTTCCTAGTCCTAAAGTGGTAGAAGGAAGAGAGGGGTTCCTCCCCACCTTCTTCCACTCAGCTGTATTGAATGGGCTCACTTATTGGTTATGTTTTCCCCTATGGTTCTCATTTGGTGAGGGAAAGACCTGGGATACATTGGTAGGCATCTCAAGTATCTGAAGTGGATGGAGGATTGCCAAATCACCTAGGGATGTTGGTTGTTAAAACCCCATGATTGACCCATGAACATTGAATTACAAGAGAATGTAATGGAAAGCAATAGAATACGACTTGGCTGCAGCTGTCATGAATCCCTTTTATGTCAATAACAGTGGTAGCCTGAACTTATTCACCATTATTTCAATAGAACCTCCTTCCAAGCAAATTTTCATAAGATAGCAGTCTCAGTCATGAAAACTAATTTTGCTAGATTGTGTCCAAACCTGAACAAAGGAAACCCCTTCCAAGATCCTTGTTTAAACATCTCTAATACAGAGAGATGATGTGGTTTAAAACTGTCAGACTATGACTATGACAGAAGGATTTTGGGTATAATAATAATAATTTTATTATTATTTATACCTTGCCCATCTGGCTGGGTTGCCCCACAAGCAAACAAAGATGTGCTCTCCCAAGCCCACATCCCCAGCCTCTTTGCACTCCAGTCTCAGTGATGTCTATGCTGGCTTGGTCATGTCCACAGAATGTAAGATGGCAGGATCCCCAAGGACCTGCTCTACGAGAAGCTGGCTTCAGGCACCAGGCCCATTGGCCATCCAACTGTGTGCTACAAAGATGTCCGCAAACATGACCTGAAACCTGGCAACATTAACCCTTCTGTGTGGCAATCCCTTGCAGACAACCTCAGTGCCTGGAGACAGTCAGGTCATGTATCCACAGCAATGACCAGAGGAGGAATAACCACTGGAAGAAGCATGGAAAGAAGAAATGCCCAGGTGCATATGCAACAGCACAACCAGAACAACAACAACAACAACAACAACAACAACAACAACAACAACAACAGCAACTTATTACTTATACCCCCCCCAACCTGGCTGGGTCTCCCCAGCCACTCTGGACGGCTTCCAACAGGAGATTAAAAATACATTAAAACATCAGTCAATAAACAACTTCCTTAAACAGGGCTGCCTTCAGATGTCTTCTATTCTGTAATAAAGAATCTCTTTTTCCAACAGTTTAAACAAACGTGGTAGAAAGAACTGGAAGTCCTGAACATTAGGCTGTTTTGGGGGGCGTGGTGCTTTTGGTTCACTGACACGAAGAGCTTCCCTTAAATAAGCATCAACAGCATAGTTCTAGTTACAGGTAGGTAGCAGTGTTGGTCTGCCGTAGTTGAAACAAAACAAAAAAAACCCTTCCAGTAGCACCTTAGAGACTCTAAGGTGCTACTGGAAGGAATTTTTTAAAATTTTGTTTCATCAACAGCGTACAGTAGTTTGCTTTTCTCTCATGCTTATGTGGTTCAATCCACTCTGTGAATGCCATCTTTTGCTTCTCTCTATAATCTTCTTCAAAGTTATAGACACTTGACTCTGTATCCACTGTAAAATTTCTGAGTGAGCTTTCACCCATATTGGATAGTTTCTCATTCATTTCTGCAGTTTTCTTTGCACCTCTTTCCAAAATACCATCAATATCTTCACCTGTGATTTCACTCTTCCTCTGCCCCAGTTGCAACAAAACATATCTCACCCACATCAATCACTACAGCCACAGCAGATGCTGCAACCTTCCCAAAGTTTAACCTCATCCCCAAAGGTCACCCCTCCATCATCTCCCAAGACAGACAGACAGGTGTCGCCAAGAGCAACAACATGACTGAGGAGGACCCATTGCTAATCCTCCCATCAGCCAGGAAGCTCATTGGGCCATTCCCTATCTGTCAGCCACCCTGTGTGTTACAGGGTTGTTGTGAGGATGACACAGAGGTAAAGAAAATCTTCTATCAGCCTGAGGCAGATGTGGTCTTCTTCTTTTTTTCCAATTTTTTAAAATTGATTTTCCAATTTTATATCCAACCAAAAAAATCAAAAAACAAACAAACAAACATTTATCCTAACTATAATAATTCCTTTTTTAAAACATTGTTAAGTGCCTTCCTCAAATCCCCCTAGCTGACTGTTTTCACATAAAATTTACTTGGTCAAATTACATCTTTCTTTCTTTTCATTTTAACTTTAACATAGTATAGATGTGGTCTTCCAGTTGTTTTGGACTCCAGCTTCCATCAGCCGCACCCTGTGCAGACCAACATCTGGAAGTCTACAGCTCCCCCTACATCTCACGCAGGAAGGAGGGAATGAACATGCAACAAATAATAGTAATCCAGGTCTGCCAAGTTTATAATTCCCCAGCCAAGAAAGGTTACTCATGCATTTGAATAGGCATATTCAATTCACATCTCTCTTTACTGCAGATTGAATAGAATTTTGCACTGTGTGGCTTGGAAGCCGTACTCTGCACAATTCCTCCAGAAAGAGAATGGGGGAGGAAAGGGGGAAAGAAAAGCCTAACGAGGACAAGCACATGGAGAACGTTCGTTTGCATCCAACCTGCCTTACAGCACGAGGAAAAGAAATTGTCCAAAACCATACAGGCAATTCTGTTGGCGTACTTGAAGCAAACATTCCCAGGAACACAGTGGGTATGGCAAAGAGGTTTCAGGAGCTTCCAGCAGTGAGCACTGAGCATAATCAGACCCCAGAGGCTCATGGTGGAAAGGGAAAAGTAATATCTGAGTAAGAAAGTCTGGCTTCAGACTAAGATGCATTTCCTCTTATGGATCTTGGTGCCTGGAGAGCTGTGAATGAAGGCAGAGCCTAGCCACCTGGGGTGACGCCTCCAGAGGGGCAGCACTGAGGCTCCCAGCCTCTGTGTGTGTGTGTGTGTGTGTGTGTGTGTGTGTGTGTGTGTGTGTGAAACTGGGTCTTCGACTTGGGTGAAATAAAACCTAGTTTCGCCTCTGGGTGAAGGTGTGCCAGTTTCTCTTGTCTCCAAGACACCTGTTCCTCACCTGCAAGTGAGAGTGTAGACCAGTGTTTCCCAAACGTTTTTGGGCAACGGCACACCTGTTTACCGGGAAAAAATCTCGCGGCACACCACCATTAAAGCCCCGCCCCGTGACGTCAGCGCGCAGCGTCACGCCGGGAGGGACGCACAAAAGTTAAAGTTTTTTCCCTTCCCCTTGCCGGGGTGGGAGGAGGCAGCAGAGCGAGGGATTGAGGGACGGCGGCAGCGGCTGTTGTGGTGGTGGCGGCGATAGCGGGTGGAGGAGGAGCCGTCGCCGGGAGTTGCTGCTGCTGCTGCTGCTGCCCGGACATGCCGGCCTCCTCCTCCTCCGCTGTCTCGCGCGCCTCCCTTTTGCGCGCGCTGCCCCGCCGCTCGGCACCAGCACCGCGGAGCCGCCCCCGGCTCGACGCGGATCCTCGCCGCCGCCCCGCCTCTCGCCGCCCGACTCACCCGCCTCCCTCCCACGGCACACCAGCCGGTGTCTCACGGCACACTAGTGTGCCGTGGAACACCGGTTGGGAAACACTGGTGTAGACCAAGGGCTGCTGGGGGAGGGGGAAAGCCAGACACCTCTGGAGCCAAGGGAAGGGGCGGCATCTGTCTCTCACAGCTACAACACAAATGTGTGTGTTACCCCCACCTTACAGCTAATTGCCAGCCTGTGCCAAAGTGAACAAAGCAGTCACAGCAGGGAAATATCTCACCTCACCAGCAAACAATAACACCGTCTAGAAAGGTGTTTCCACAAACACACACACACACACACACACACACACACACACCACTTGGTAGCAGAGAATCTTGGCTTTTCCTGAAGAAGCAGCACAAGGAAAAAGTGTGAGATGCTCTGCAGGAACTGGGAAATGGTGGATGAGTGGGATGGACTAGATGATCCATTGGTGTTAAGTCGTGGGTGAACATATCAGATGACACAGCGATTCTTCAAACAGCTCTTGTTTATTCACAGGCCAGAACAGAACTGAACTGAAGGGTTCAGCCAGCCTGCTTATATAGAGCTCCAGTACAATGCAACAGTAACCACTTTCTGTAACTATCCAATCACTGAATGTCACTTTCAATCCCTTATTTGCATATGTGGACCTGAGTGAAAACTATGTACAGTATCCCCCTACTGGCCCACAGTGAGAACTTCAGTACATAACACCCCTCCCCTCTGAGATAAGACATTAGTTACAACCGTAATGGTTTCCTTATATTCAGCACTACACGTTCAGTTAGGCACAAAAGCATATTGGTTACATTTCACATACTTCCATTAGACTGACAGTGTTACATGTCCAACAACATAGTCCTTTAAATAAGTTGGACGCTTGGAAACTCTGCCAGACCGCCGGGGACTGGTATCCAGGTCCGGGGGGGGGGGTGTGCCCGATTCTTGTTGAGGCTGTGGTGCGACCCTAGGTGGTGTTGAAACCTGGATCTGCTGCTGTGGGTGGGACCTCCGTGAGTGGAGTTGGTAGAATGTCAGGCATGGCAGTGGTCTGAGTCTGTGGGAAGTCTGGCAGACCCTCTGAAGCAGCTTGGTTCGGCTCCACACCTGCAGTTTGTGAGAGAGGGGCAGGTGGAGCCTCGCCATCTGTAAGTGTCTGTTTCAGAGCCACGAACACAGTTGGGGGCACCGCGGTAGAGTCCAAGTCCCCAACCCTGTGCCTAAGCTGGTCTATGTGCAGGCACCACAAACGTCCAATTTTGAGTGCCACCTGGTACGAGTGAGGTCCAGTGACTCCCACTACTGTGGCTGGCACCCAAGGAACATCCCCCACAAAGTTCCGGGCAAAGACCTGGTTTCCTGGAACAAATGACCGTGGCGCGTTGGCACAGCCTGGGGGTTCGGCCATGGCAAAGTCTGGGTGCAGCCGGTCGAGCGGGGACCTGAGGTGGCAGCCCATAAGCAGTTTGGCAGGACTCCGCCCTGTGGCAGCATGAGGGGTGATGTGTTGCAGAAACAAGTATTCGGAGACCCGCTCGTGCAAGTCTCCCCGGTCCAGGCATGCCAGTGCCTCTTTTGCCAAGCGCACCATTCTTTCCGCTTGCCCTTTGCTGGATGGATGAAATGGTGCCATTAGGGCATGGCAGATGCCCAGTGCCAAAAGGTACCACTCAAAAGTGCCTGAACTGCGGTCCGTTATCGGAGACGAGGACATCAGGACACCCATGCGTCGCAAAGAGGCCTTGCAGCACCTGGATGTTGGCCTCGGGAGTGGTGGAGGGCATCAGGGCCACCTCCAGCCATTCGGAATAGGCGCCCACCACTACCATAAAGGTCCGGTCATGAAAGGGGCCGGCAAGATCAATGTGCACCCTTGACCAGGGTGTCTTGGGCATCTCCCAGGTGTGTCCCTTAGCTGCCGGTGGCGCAGGCCTCAATTCTTGGCATGCTTGACAGGCGGAAACCCAGGAAGTGATGGCATCATCCATGTTAGGCCACCAGACGTAACACGGAGCCAACACCTTCATTTTGATGATTCCCGGGTGGCCAATGTGCAGAGCCTCCAGGACGCGTTGACAGAGTCTTTGGGGAATCACAACACGGTCTCCCAACAGCAGACAGCTGCGGCGAGCCGAGAGTTTGTGTTGTGTGGTTGCGAACAGCTGGAACCAAGCGATGAAGCAAGAGCCAGGTCTTCCACAAACACTGGAAGAGGGCGTCGGCATGCAGGCCCAGATGGGCTCTCAGCCAAATATTATAAAACACTAAGTAACCAAATATCCCCAGTGTTAGGTGAAGTGATGAATAATATATTAAAGGAAGGAAGGATCCCGAATACCTGGAAGGAAGCATATATTACTTTGATTCCCAAAAAAGAGGCAGATACTTTGGAAGTGAAAAACTATAGGCCAATTTCACTACTAAATAATGATTATAAGCTATTTGCAGATATAATGGCAGAAAGACTAAAAAAGGTTTTGAACAACAGAATACATAAAGATCAAACGGGCTTCCTCCCAGGGAGACAATTAAGGGACAATGTAAGGAACTTGATAGACATTATTGAATATTTGGATATGAGCATAGATAGACAAGCGGCCTTGGTATTAATAGATGCTGAGAAAGCGTTTGATAACATCTCGTGGGATTTCTTGAAGAAAAGTTTGGAAATGATGGGAATGGGAGAGAAATTTAGAAAAGGCATAGAAGCTATATATAAGGAACAGAAGGCAAAATTGGTAATAAACAACACCACAACAGAATATTTTAGTATATATAAAGGAACTAGACAAGGCTGCCCCCTGTCCCCTCTATTGTTTATAACAGTATTAGAAATACTAAATGAGAGACTGAGGGGGGCAACAGAAGTCACAGGAGTCAGGGTAGGAAAGAGGGAATACAAAATCAAGGCCTTTGCAGATGACATTGTACTAACCTTAGAAGACCCAAAAAACAGCGTAAAAGAAGCTTTACAAAAAATTGACGAATTTGGAGCCGTGGCAGGACTTAAGGTAAATAAAAACAAAACCAAAATGTTAGTTAAAAATTTAACAAAGGAAGAAGTGATAGATCTAGAAAGAAAGACCAAAATTGCGGTAGCTAAGAAAGTGAAATATATTGGGATCTGGGTTACAGCTAAGAACATAAATTTATACAAGGATAATTACGATGCCACCTGGAGGAGTATAAAGAAAGACATGGAAATTTGGGGGAGGATGAAACTCTCCTTTTTGGGGAGGATAGCTGTTGTTAAAATGAACATTCTGCCCAGAATGTTATTTTTATTCCAAACCATCCCCATACTTAAAGGCCTAAAACAATGTAAAGAGTGGCAGAGAGCCTTGGCAAAGTATATTTGGCAGGGGAAAAGGCCACGGATAAAAATGAAAATTTTGATAGACAAAAAAGAAAGAGGGGTTTTTTCTCTCCCGGACCTAAGCTTATACTATGAAGCGGCTTGTATATATTGGGTAAAAGATTGGATAAAACTGGAGAATAGAGAGCTACTGGACCTGGAAGGCTTTAATAATTGGTACGGATGGCATTCGTACCTTTGGTATGGGAAAGTGAAAGTTCACAAGAGTTTCTTAGACCATATTTTTAGGGGACCATTATATCAAGCATGGGAAAGGAACAAAAACCTCCTTGAAAGAAAGACCCCATGGTGGATTTCACCAATAGAGGCCTTAACGATCAAGAAAATAAATATGGAGGAGATAAACGCCACCTATGAAGAAATGTTAAGAAAAACTGACCAAGGGCCCAAACTTAGACCTTATGAAGAAATAAAAAATTTATTCACTGGTTGGCTGCAATACCACCAGGTGAATGATTTGTTAAAAGAGGATAAGAGGAAGGCGGGTTTTGATGATAAAAAATCAAAATTTAATATAGAAGTAATAGAAGGCAAAAATAAAACCCTGTCCAGAATTTATGATATATTACTAGAGTGGTACACAAAAGACGAGGAGGTGAAGGAGGCAATGATTAAATGGGCAATTGACTTTGGTTATAATATTGATTTTGAAAGGTGGATAGAAGTTTGGAATTGTAACATAAAGTTCACAGCATGTATGGCACTGAGAGAAAATATCTGGAAGATGCTGTATAGATGGTACCACACCCCTGTGAAATTGGCCAAAATGTATAGATTAAAGGATAAGAGATGCTGGAAATGTGGCGAGGTGGAGGGTGACCTATATCATTTATGGTGGACATGTAAAAAGGTGAAAGGCTTTTGGGAATTAATTTATAATGAACTTAAAAAAATATTTAAGTATACCTTTCCCAAGAGGCCTGAAGCCTTCCTGTTGGGAATGATGGATAAAGAAATTAAAAAGGAAGATAGGACGATATTCCTCTACGCCACCACAGCAGCGAGAATTATGTTGGCACAATATTGGAAAGTGGAAACCATCCCCAACATAAAGGACTGGCAGATTAGAATGGCAAACTATGCTGAGCTTGACAAACTAACAGGTAAAATAAGAGATCAGGATGAACAGAAATTTCTGAAAAATTGGAGTAAATTTTGGAAATATATTGGAATAAATGCTTAAAGTGAACTGACGGGGTTAGAACAATACGACCAGCGAGTGAATTTAAGACTATAGATTGAAAATCAAATACGTAATGGAAGGAGATATTTGATACTTATCAAAAGGACGGAGGGAAGTTCAGATTGTGTGTTTTTCTTTTTTCGGATGTGTGGTTTTTCTTTTTTTTCTTTGTAATTTTTTCTCTGTATTTTCATATATGTCTGTTTTTTGTGTATAACTTCAATAAAAATACATTTTTTTAAAAAAAGGAAGAGGGCGTCGGCATGGCCCATCAATTTCCCCGGGTGATGGACGAGCTGGTAGTGGTAGGCAGCCAGGAAAATAGTCCATCACAGCATGCATGGCGAGTTGATCAGTGGAGTTGGTCGATCACCGGCGAGAAGGCTTGTCGTCGGTGATGAGTTTGAAAGTCCTGCCATAGAGGTATTCATGGAACCTCTTCACTCCAGCCACAAGTGCCAGTGCCTCCTTGTCGAGCTGGCTGTAATTCTGTTCGGTCAGAGATTGCGTCCTGGAAAAGTAGGCGAGCGGTGCTTCTCTTCCATCTGGAAAATGGTGACTAAGGACAGCGCCGATGCCAAAAGGTGAGGTGTCACAGACCAGCGGCCTGGCTTCACTGTACTTTACCAGCACACTGTCCAATGAAAGGAGAGCCCTGACCGCATTGAAGGCCGCCATCTCCCAATGACCCCAGAACCAAGGTGTCTTCATGCTGAGGAGTCGGTGAAGAGGCTCGGCTACCGTCGCTTTGTGGGGCAGGAACATGTTATAAAAGTTCAGCAGTCCTAGAACGCCTGCAACTCTATCTTGTTCTTTGGGATGGGGGCCTGCTGGATAGCGTGGATCTTGGATGTCGTCAGGTGAAGGCCGGAGGTGTCGATAAGATAGTCCAGGAACTCCACCTGTGGAACTGCGATCTGGCACTTCTCCCTCTTTACTTTGAGCCCAGCCTCCTGGAACCTGGTCAGCACGGCGCAGAGGCGCTTGAACAGCTGCTGGTGTGAATCTGTGGACACCAAGATGTCATTGAAATACAGCACCATACCCGGAAGCCCTTGCAGGAGATGCTGTATAAGGCTTTGGAAGATGCCAGGAGCCACACTCACCCCGAACTGCAAACGGTGGCAACGGAATGCCCCTCGGTGGGTGGTGATCGTCTGGGCTTCAGCAGTGGCATCGTCAACGGGCAGTTGTTGATAGGCTTGGGCAACGTCCAGCTTAGCAAAGACCTTACCCTCACCCAGGGAATGCAGCAGGTGTTGGACAACAGGAACCGGGTAAGCGTGCTGCTGAATGCCTTGTTGATCGTGCACTTGTAGTCGGTGCAGATTCTCACCAATCCGTCCGGTTTGACAGGTGTGACAATGGGCGTTTCCCACAGCCTGGTCAACCAGCTCCAAAACTCCTTGGGCGATCAGCTTGTCCAGTTGTTCGTCCACCTTAGCTTTGAGAGCAAACAGAACCCGGCATGGCTTTAGCTTGATGGGGGTGACTTGTGGATCAAGGTTAAAGGAGATGGACGTACCTGTATATTGACCCAAAGTGCAGTGCAGTGGCAATTGGTGAGAGTAAACAGCTTTCTTTGGCAGACTGAAGTCTTGGACTTGCAAGTCGGTGAAGAGGGGGTGTCGGACGGATCCGATCAGCAGACCTTAGCGATGTGGCCCCTTCTGGAACATTTCCGACAGATGGCGTCTCTAAATCAACACTTGGCACAGGAATGGTTGCCTCCACAGCCAGCACATTCCGATAGGCTCTTGGACTTCCTGCGCTCCTGCTTTGTCTGGTGCACGTCATCATCTTCACTGGAGGATGCCTCGTCACTGCTGGCCTCTTCGTGGTGCACTGGAACTGGCTTCCTAGCAAGACGCGGGCTTGCTTCAGCAGCTTCTGAGGCCACGGCCTCCTCAATGGCTTTCCGCAGCGTGAGGTCTGGCTTGGCAAGGAGACGCCGTTGCAGACGGATGTCCCGGACCCCGCAGACGATTTGATCCATCAGGGCATCGTCTAAGTCTCGGAACTTGCAGTGCATTGCAGCCTGTCGGAGGGTGGCGGTGTAGTTGTTAATTGACTCCCCCTCTGCCTGGTTCTGGTGGTAGAACGCATGGCGGGCAGCAATCTTGGATGGCTTTGGTGCGTAGTGGTTGCAGAGCTTCTCTTGAATCGTGTCCCACGGCGCTGCCTGGACTTGCTAGAGGTGCAACCAATGCTTGGGCTGTCTCGAATACCTCAGGCCCACAGAGGCTGAGGAATAGGCCCCGCTTATGCTCCTGTGATACTTCTGTCAGCTCGTTGGCTTGGAGGTAGCAGTCAAACCGAGTGAGGTTAGGAGTCCCATGATTCAGAGGCTGGGGCAAACGGTGTGGGAATGTTCAGGGATGCAGGAGAGGATATATTGTCTGATTCTATCCTTATCCAACTTGTGTTAACAAGTTCCCAATATCAGCAGAATAAAACATTCCCCTTTATTTTAAGTTTGCAACGGCAGCGTTTGCTCAGGCTCGCTAAAGCCTCTATAATAACTATACTGGTAATTTCCCCTTATTCCCTCATAAAATAAAGTAGACAATACAGTCTCTTACAAAAGTATAAAAGGAGTTTACTCACAATCTGTTCTGTTCACAATCAGATCCCAGAATGCAGACTTAGGCTTAGTGAAATAACATACACTTGGAATCTATTTCTCAAGAAGACAGTCCCTTTGTCCTCTCTTGGCTGGGAGCCAAGAGGGCATCTTCACTCAGTAGATGTTGCTTCTTCGATGCATGTGGTGAAAGAGAGATTGAAGGGATGGAAGAGAGAGATGGCTGCCCTGCCCTGTGCTGTTATCATTACCTGCACAGGTGAGGCCACACCCACCTCTAGTCACATGTAGAGGATGTCTGTCCCAGCACAGAGGGAAACAGGAAGTTTACCTGCTGGCTGGACAAACATCCCTCTGCATGTCTAAACATGTTCACTCTAGGAATGTTGTACTTGACTGCTCTTGTGTTTCACATCCCACAAACGGCGGTAGAGGCACAAGTGAAGCCATGGTTCCGATCCCGGCGTGGAGGGCGATGGATGGAACACCGTGCTCTAGCCAGAACGGTCAGCTCTGAATTGGTTCTGTTCAGTGATTTCGCTCGGTGTTTCAGCTGAGTGATTCAGCTCAGTTCAGAGGGTGGCCACATCTGGCTGTGCTCTGGTGTCCATCAGTCCCATCCTCGTCGCCAGTGTTAAGTTGTAGGTGAACATATCAGACAACACAGCAATTCTTCAAACAGCTCTTGTTTATTCACAGGCCAGAACAGAACTGAACTGAAGGGTTCAGGCAGCCTGCTTATATAGAGCTCCACTACAACGCAACAGTAACCACTTTCTGTAACTATCCAATCACTGAACGTCACTTTCAATCCCTTATTTGCATATGTGGACCTGAGTGAAAACTATGTACAGTATCCCTCTGCGGGCCCAGAGTGAGAACCTCAGTACATAACAGTTGGGTCCCTTCCAACTCTACAATTCTATGTTTGGAGTAATTTTAGGTTCCATGTAAGGTGAAGAAATGCTTTTTGAGAGTCTAATTCCTAGTAGAAAGTGTCCTTCCATTGCAATCCTAATATTTTCCTAAGGTTCTGTTACCTATCTAGGGTGATTGGTAAATTAGTAGTTATTTTTTAGACATTGGTTGAAAGGTTTCTGCATGTATATCTAAAGACTTTAACAGTTGTTACATGTTCGTTCTGGGTCCTCCTTACAAGGGGAGGGAATTCTGTTGCAACAGAAAATAAAGACCTTCCTTGCTTTCCAACCCCAGTTCTCTGCATCTAATTTCCTTATTCTCTCTGCCACCCCAACTCCACCCTGGGAGAAGCAGCACACTTACAGATCAGAGCAGCCACATGGGGGGGGGGATAGCTGCCCCAGCCAAGGAACCCTGAAGGGACGGAAAGAGCCAGCCACCTGCAGCCAAGTAGCACAGAGTCACAGGAGGGAGTCAGAAAAGCCCCAAGTGAAAGTGCTTTGGAGTGATTGCCTGGGAGGCTAAGAGCTTCAGTGGCACCCTCTGGAGGCTTCTCCCTGGGGCAAAATTCCCAGCTAACCCCTCTTCATTTTGCCATCGTTTATTCCAGGTCTGTGGCCAGCTTTGACTTCTGAGCTTCACCTTCTCAGCTCTTGGTGTCCAGTTCCTGATCTTCGACAGCTGCCCAAACACTACCAGCTAGAAAGGGCAGCTACTAAGAGACAGGAGAGATCAATGTGTCTCTACAATGCAGAAGTGGATAAAATAACTATTTTGAAATCTCCAATAAGATGGATAGATTAAGCCTGTAGTCTTCAGCCTTTTCAGACCTAGGGCCCACCTTTAACCCCAAAATATAACATGAGACTAACTTTTATTACTTTTTGTTTCTCTCCCCCCCCCTCCATCTCTTACAAAACATCCAACAGGTGTTGCCCACTGTATGATTGTCACTTGATTCAGGACAAAGGAAAGCAGTCATTTACATAGGAAATAGTTAAACTATGGAACTTGTCCTCCACAAGATGCCGAGGGCCATCAACTCAGATGGCTTTAAAAGAAGATTAGACAGTTCCTGGAGGATAAGGCTATCAATACCCACTAGACAAGGTGGCTATGTTCTACTTGCACTGTCTGTCACAGGCAGTCAGTGGCGGAGGAAGGGGATGGGGCCGTGCTGCTCCGGGTGCCATCTTTGAGGGGAATGACAAGGCACCCCGCAGGGCTCGCCCCATTGCCATCACATCACCACGTGCGGAGGATCCTTGCTGCTGCTGCAGCAGCTGTGAGTGGCACAGTCAGCAAACTGACCGGTGGCACATGCGCCGTACGTAGCAGCGTCGTGCATGTGCTGTACGTAGCAGCACTGCGCATGTGCCACCAGGCGGTTTGCCCTGCCCCCAACACCCCACCCCAGGTGCCGGTTAGCCTTCCTTCACCCCTGCAGGCAGTATGCCTCCAAATGCCAGTTTCTGGGAATCTCAGGTGGAAACAGTGTTACTGCACTTGGGTTCTGCTTGTGGGATTCCTACAAGCATCTGGTTGGCCATTTTGAGAACAGGATGCTGAACTAGATGGGATTGATGCAACAATCTCTTCTTACATTCTTACATCACAACCCACTCAATAGATTCATAGAATTGTAGAGTTGGAATGGACCCCAAAGATCATCTTTGTAAAGATCAGGGTTGGCTCGCATTGGACTACAACTCCCATCTGCCCCAGCCAGAATGACCAGCCAGAATGAATGGTAGAAGTTATAGTCTAACAACATCTGGAGGGCCATGAGTTCCTCACCCTTGATGTATGGAAATTTCAGAAAATAAAGAGCCTGAATTTTATTAATGGCTGGAAGGGGGGGAGCATCAGAAAATGGCTGAATGTAATGCAGGGTAGTTTCATCTTATTTCATTATCTTCCTTGCTTTATCAGGAGCTTCTTAATATAGTTCACAATTAAAATGTTATTTTACAAACACAAGTTCCATTTTATTATTTAAAAAAACCACCAGCGGCAACAACAGGATTCTAAACCATTATGGAATACAGGCAATAGATAACGCACGCACGTAGAACCCAGCTTCAATGACCGACTACAGCAAGAAACCATTTACTGCACATTAAAGAAATAAGACCACCTTAGAATAACATTGCATTGTCATAATAGCACATCCCCAAATGCCTTCCTAAAGATGCAATTATCCTCCCTCCCTTCCATGGCAGCTTTTTACTGGTGTGTGAGTAAAGACCACTGGAAACAGCCCAAAAATTGGCACATGGGAGGCTTCAAAAGGTTTCTGCACAAGTTTCTCAACCCACAGATGTTACAACACTCATCATCCTTAAAATCAGCCATAATGCTGCTTTGCCCTGATGGAACTTGGAGTCCAGCAACAGTTGGAACATCACCCCCCCCCCAGCTTAGATCAGTGCCAGTGAGCCTTTTTTCAGCCTGAAGACTGAAATCCTTCATAGACAAGTTTCAGGGGACCACATGACAGCAGTGGGACGGGTCAGAAGCAACAGATCTGGCTACGTTCCCTCTGGTCCTCTCATGGAGAAGGCACACAAAGAAGGGCCTCACATGATGATCCCAGGGTCCAGGTCAGTTCATATGGGCAGAGGTGATTCTTGAGATATTTCAGTCCTGAGCCATTTAAGGCTTTATGGGTCAAAACCAGCGCTTTGAACTGGGCCTAGAAACTAATTGGCAACCAGTACAGTCAGGTCAGGATTGGTGTAATATGCTCAAATTGTCATGCCTTGCATGGCAGCTGAATTCTGCATCAGCTGAAGTTTCTGAACAGTCTTCAGAACATGTTGCAGCAATCTAACCTAGGGGTTACCAGAGCATAGGCAACTGAAGTTAGACTACCCCTGACCAGATAGGGGCACAGCTAGGCCACCAGGCAAAGCTGAAAGAAGGCACCTGAGTCTCAAGTGACAGCAAAGGATCCAGAAGGACCCCTGAGCTATATACAGGCTCCTTCAGAGAAAGTGTAACCCCATCAAGAGCAGGCAACCACCCAGCCATCCAGTCTAGAGAACATCTTCCTAACAGTGCTTCTGTCTTATCGGGAATGAGCTTCACTTTGTTGGCTCTCATCCAGTCCATGACGGAGGCAAGACACTAGTCCAGCATTTCCACTGCCTCACCTGCAGATGTAAAGGAGAAGTAAAGCTGCGTGTCATCAGAATATTGCTGACAACATGTAGATGTTAAACAGCATAGGGGATCCAATTGAACCCCGCGGAACCCCATGCTGAAGGCTCCACAAGGCTGATGAGCAATCCTCAAGCATCACCCTCTTGAAACACCCATCTAAGTAGGACGAGAGCCACTGCAAAGTGGTGTCCCCTACCCCAACTCAGTCATGTGCACTTTTGAACAGATGCAGCTTTCTGATGTAGCTGATAACAAAAATAGTTTGAAGGAGTGTAGTTCAATGATAGAACACCTGCCTGGCATGCAAAAGGTCCTGGGTTCAGTCCCTAGCATCTATGAAGTTGGGGAGTCCCCTGTCTAAATCCCTGAAAAAAACCATTGGTACTCAGTGCAAGCATGACTGAGCTTGATGGCTCAGTATAAGGCAACTTTCTATGTACCTTTCTAGATGAGCCATAGCTCGTAGTACGTAGATCATCCACCTTGCATGCAGAAAGACTCCTATTCAGTCCCTGACATCTCCCCAGCTAGAGCTGGGAATGCCTGGAACTCTGAAGAGTCACTGCCAGTCAGAGTAGATGACAGTGAGCTGGATGTACTAATGGACTGACTTGGTATATAAGGCAGTGTTTTATGTTTCCATTTTTTCAATGTTCTTGCAGCACTTCTCTTACTCTCTCGCTCACTTTCAAGCCCCACAGTAACAGAGAAACAATCCTCAGCTGAAATTATACGCAAATTGAGCCTGCCTTGTTATTTATTTCAACACGCCTCCCACAGCGTCTCTTTGTGCAATGTCAAGCAACACATTGTCAATATGCTGGAATGGCTTTTTCCCCCTTTTGCTTCCTTTAAATTAAAACCTAATTACGAAGAGATGCTAGGATTGGGGGCAGGGGGAGGGAGACGGAAGAGTTCCCGCAGCTCAAATCCTCACTCAACATTATTAGTCCTTTTACTGGCCATCACCAGCTAATTAAAGCTTGTCAGTTCCATTTACCCAGGCAGAGAAGTCCAGGCATAGAAACCTTTTACAGGCTTTTATGGCTGCAAGAAAACAAGTGTTTGCCTACCCAGCAAAGAACAGAGGGGCATATTTCATGGACTTGGCAATGCTTAAGAAAGAGTCAGTCATCAAAGACTGGGGTGAAGTCAAACAGGAAAGGGCCAACCTCCAGATACATTCCCAGAAGTTCGGCCCTTGGTGGGCTATTATAATTGACTTGGCAAGTCTCTTGCCCTGACAGTTTCTACCTCAAAATCAGAAATGCAACTAAGGAAGGGGAAATAAATCAAGTTTGGTTCACATTTTAATGCAAACCTGTGTAATTCACACTTTCTGAAACAATATGCATAATGCAACACAAGTAGCCTTCAAAGTCACAGTTCTCTGAATTTTGCAATGCAGTTCTGCAACAAAACAATATGCACAGAATATGTACACTATCTCCTTTTTCCCCAGTCAGCAAACTCTGGTCATGAAGTCTAACAAAGCTACATACCAGAAAAACACATTCAGTGTAAGTGAAACCTTTAATTATTTACATCCGAGGGAAATTGGGGGGGGGGGGAGAGAGATCAGATATTATGGACTGGCAGACGAGGATGGTTGGATAAATGTTAAACTATTTAGCACTCAATTTCTCTCCCCCCCCCCCCAGTTCACTTGACATAATCATAGACACTAGCAGAGGAAGAGGAGTGCAGGGGGAGTGGACCGCCCCCGGCAGCGTGATCCCGGTGGGGTGCCGTCATGGCTGCCCCCCCCCACGCTTGGCACCACGCCCCCGCAGGCAGCGCGCCGCACCCCCGGCACGCATGCACGCCAGACCCACCCCCGCCTGCTCTCCACCCCCCGGTGCTGGAGCATGAAGCTCCGCCACTGATCATAGACTCATAGAATTCATAGAACGATAGAGTTTGTTCCAAGGGTCATCTAACCCACCCGCTGCAATGCAGGAATCGCAGCTAAAGAATCCCTGACATATTGTCACTCAGCTCCTGTCTGAAAACCTCCAACAAAGGAGAGTCCACCCCCTTCCAAGGAATCTCCCTACAACAAAGTACAGGGCAACTCCTGCTGGCCCCCATCCAAAAATGCTATGGCCGGCCTATATAAGCAAAGCTCAAGCACTAAAACAAGGGGGGCACCTTGTTCTTCTTTTTGAGCCTAAGGGCTGCATTCCCTTCTGAGGGTCACATGCCAGTGGGGACAAGGCAAGAGTCAAAAGTGAGGGGAGCAAAACATGTATTTTTATTTATCTGTGAATAAATTGATTAGTTACTTATCACCCAAAGGATTTCCAAGTAAATTACATTGCAAAAATATATATGCATAAATACCTTAAACCACAGGAGGGTTTAATGTCTTGCTCCATCCCCCTCCTTGTATTTCGTATATGTGAGGACTTCTGCTGGAGCAAGTCATCAGTGCAGAGCTCTCCAAGATCCTGCTGATCCAGGTAGACCCTTCCAGTATAACTGATTTCCCCCACATACCTTGTGATTGCTCCATGAGCTCTCACTTGTAGGGAGAGTGTAATGCCTGACAAAGATGTCTCAGACCCCCCTGAACTGCACTCTTGTTTCAATAGTCACTTCACTCCTTCCTGCCTCTTAAAGTAACAGGCGCCCATCAACCCCAATGCCCCGTGATTCTGTATGCATCTTCATCTGTCAGCAAATTCCCTCCAATAACTTATATTAGCCAGGGAACTGTCCCTAGAGATAAGGCTTGATGGACGCAAATTGGACATTAGATATGAAAGCATATTAAGAGAGAGAGAGAGAGAGATGGAGAACCCAACCCAGCTGCAGGCCATATTAATCTTCTCAGATATTCCACCTTTGGCATTATAAACATTGTACTTAAACAGGAAATAATGGAAAGGACAATTGGAACAGGAGAATACTGCTGTGTCCTTGGCCAGAAGCCCACAGGATATTGAGGCAGATCAGCAGGTTTTGGAGGATAAGGCTGTCAACAACTTCTAGCCATGCTATAATTTTACTATTACAGTGGTACCTCAGGTTAAGTACTTAATTCGTTCCGGAGGTCCGTACTTAACCTGAAACTGTTCTTAACCTGAAACACTACTTTAGCTAATGGGGCCTCCTGCTGCTGCCGCGCTGCTGGAGCACGATTTCTGTTCTCATCCTGAAGCAAAATTCTTAACCTGAAGCACTATTTCTGGGTTAGCAGAGTCTGTAACCTGAAGCGTATGTAACCTGAAGTGTATGTAACCCGAGGTACCACTGTATTATTATTATTATTATTATTATTATTATTATTATTATTATTATTATTACATACCCAGTTATCAAGAATGCAGTTCCCTGGCCACCATTGCCAGAAACACTCCATCCCCACATACCATCACTGCTGTTTCATCGGTTTATATCCTACATAAGGGCTACACATTGCTGAGAAGAGACCTACTGGATCAGAACAAAGGCCCACCTGGCCAATGTTCTTGTTTGCATGGTGGCCAGCCCGATGCCTATGGGAAGGCTGCAAACAGGGTAAACAATGCTTCATCCTCATGCCACGTATGGCTCTCCAGAAGTAGGTGGCCTCAGCTCCCATCATGCCTGGCCATTGGCTTTGTTGGCTGGGGGCTGGGGGAGCTGGAGTCTAACAACATCTGGAAGGCTGCAGATTCCCCATCGCTCCATTTCTGAATCCAGGCCTACAATGGTTCCTCCCAAGCCTCTTTACAACCCTCCTTTACCACTCTGAGCACAGCTTTCCCCCTGGATCACTTCCACAGGCATAAAGGAACTGTATCAAAGCTGAATTGTTCTTCCCACTGTTTACTTGGATTACCCTGCTGTGTGCCTCCCACTCTTCCTTTCACTTTGCAAGCCTGCAATGAGACAAGCAGCCCATGAGTTAATTAAACGACATCTTTGCTTGTAAAAGGAGATCGAAGACATTATGCATGAGAACACAGCAAAGCCCAGGACTTGGAAATAGTATTCTATATCATTAACATTCATCTGAGGCGCATCCTCATTCCATTTTAATGCTCTGCGTGTAGAGATTTGACGAAGGGAGAGCAGCCAAGTAGTCAGCTTTGGCAAAGTCACGTGGGCTTGGCCTGCAGAGACAGACATATGATGTGTGCTAATATTGCTGTATGTATTCTGCTCCATCACTGTTGGGAGGCCTCTATATAGAGAGCAAGTAGGCTAGTGCATATGGCTTCAGAGAAGCAAAATATCTGGCCTGCTTTTCTACATCTGTCTTCCCGATCCTGGTGCTCTCCAGATGTTGCTGGACTACAAGTCTCAACATTCCTGACAATGGGCTGGCTGGGGCTGATAGAAGATGGAGTCTATCAACATCTGGTAGGCATCAGCAGTGGGGGTTTTTCTAGGAACTCACCTCCCTCAGAAGACCCACTCCAGAGCCCAAAGAGGATATTTTGGGGGAGGGGAGGGGGGTCTCCTCAGCTGAGGTGATGGTGGTTTTCTGCACCTTGGCTGAGCAGCTTAATGAGCTCCTCTCCCCCTGCCTCAGCATGGGGACTTGGTCAGCTGAGGTGCGGCTTTCCCACATGTCAGCTGTTAGCTGGGAGGCTGAAGGGACTCAGCAAAGACCTGCTGCATCTCCAGCTCAACTGTGCCTCTCTGGAGCCCATAGAGGATGTCCATTGGGCTCTGGGGAGGGTTGTCCTTGTGAGCTGGCGGCATAGTGGGGCTTTCCTGAGGCTGATCAGGTCCCCCCCCCCCCACTTCCAGGACCCAGCTGAGAGGTGCCAAAACACCATTCCGGTGTTTTCGGGCTGAAGAAAGCCCTGGGCATCAGGCTGGGGAAGGCAACTCTAGATGGAGGCTAGACAGTATGGACCTGAAAGAGCAGAGGAAGCAGGCAGAGCAATCAGAATACCTTTTTCTTTAGGTTGCACTAACATCCCATTAGCAGGTGGGAGCCAGGTGACAGG
Source organism: Podarcis liolepis (assembly GCF_965112155.1). Lineage (NCBI taxonomy): Eukaryota > Metazoa > Chordata > Lepidosauria > Squamata > Lacertidae > Podarcis > Podarcis liolepis. The sequence continues at coordinate 78,320,464 of NC_139564.1, forward strand.
AGGAAGTAACCAGAACCCTCCATTCCACAGTGGCCAACCAGATGCCTCTGGGATGCCCACAAGCAGAAGATGATGGTCATATTGTGCCTTCTCGGTCCAATGTATGCCAATCACAGACAGGGATGACCACCAACTTGAATGACTTTAGAGGCATTTTAGTCAAATGCACAGAGCACGATCCAATAAGCGGCTGCAGGCCATGAGAGCCATGCACTAGACTACCTCCAGCTGCATAGTATGCCTCTGAATACCAGTTGCTGGGAATCAGAGGTGCCCCCAGGTCCTGCTTGCAGGCTTCCCAGAGGCATCTGGTTGGCCACTGTGAGCATAGGATGCCAGGCTAGATGGGCCTTAGACCTGATCAAGCAAAGCTCTTCCTTTGCTTTTATAATGCTGAACGTGTCAATTCCTTATAGGCAACATGACTGACATCCGTTAATAGACCTCTCCTCCTGCTGTTGCTCCATCATCACCATCAATACATCTAATGCCCCTCTTTAAAGACATCCTAAGTCGTCACATTCTCCCCCCCCCCCATTTTTTTAATTGATTTTCAAAAAATTAAAAACACACTAACAAATAAACAGACAAACATAAATCATAACCTTATTGAAACTAATCTTCTTAACATTGTTAAGTGACTTCCTCGTATCCCCCTAGTTGAATTTCAGTGCATATCATTTTAACGGTTTTCCAAATCAAGATTCTTATAATCTTAACTTAAGCACTTAACATCACTCTTTCTTCCCAATTCAGCATTAAACATAATAATTCATCACATTACTTATTTAAATCCTAAGCCTAACTGGTAATTGCAAGCTTTTTCCAATTAATTTAACTTAATATATTTAACTAAATAGTCATTAAATTTCGTCCATTCTGCCTGATACTCCTCTTCATTCTGGTCGTGGACTCTTCCGGTCAGGTCGGCTAGCTCCAAAAAGTCCATCATCTTCATCTGCCATTCTTCCACAGTTGGTAGTTCTTGCGTTTTCCGCTTCTTAGCTAGTAAGATTTGAGCGGCAGTTGTGGCATACAAAAATAATTTAACATCTTTCTTTGGCAATTCCAAACCTGTTATTCCAAGAAGAAAGGCCTCTGGTTTCTTTATAAATGTATATTTCAACATTTTTTTCAATTCATTATAAATCTTTTCCCAGATGTTTTTCACCTTGGGGCAGGTCTACCACATGTGATAAAAGGTTCCTTCTTTTTCTTTACATTTCCAACATAGGTTACCGTATTTTTCGCCCTATAGGACACACTTTTTCCCCTCCAAAAATGAAGGGGTGCGTCCTATGGGTGCGTCCTATGGGGGCGAATGCAGGCTTTCTCTGAAACTTGGAGAGCGAGAGGGGTCGGTGCGCACCGACCCCTCTCGCTCTCCAGGCTTCAGGAAGACATCCGCAGCCTAGGCAGCCCTGTGGGAGTTCCCGCAGGGCTGTCTAGGCTGCGGATAGTAGTCTGCTTCCCAGAGCGCCGGGCGCGCTGAAAGCAGAGCTCCCCGCGCTTTGGGAACACATCCTCAGCCTAGGCAGCCCTGCGGGAGGCTTTCTCTATCCATGACTCGACTGCCTCTTTTTTCAGATCCCGGCATTCCACAAAAAAAGTTTATCAGAGACTCCTTGAGTTTTTCTTCTTCCAAAAAGGGGACCCCCCTCAATCTCAAATGAGATTCTTTTTCTTTCATCTGAAGAAAGGCGATTGAATTGGCATTTTCATATTGCAGCCGTTCCAAATCCGGCACTCTAACTGTTTCCAGCTGTGCCAACCTTGTGTCATGTGTGGTTATCTCATCTTTCACTTCCTTTAAGTCAGTACTTAAAAGTTCAATCCTTTTATCCAATTTATCCATGCTTGCTGTATTGCGATTTAAGCCTTCTCTAATATCACTCAACATTGTCATCACCGACTCCTCAAATTGTTGACTTTTAGAGCCACGTTTTATCTGAACTCATAATGGCTTAGGAATTTCAAGGTCAATACCACAGTCTGGCACAGTGAAGGAGGAAAACAAGTTCCCTTCTCCAGTCCCACTGAAGCCGGCTCAGAGGCAGCATCCCTATTCTTTTAAAAAAAAATTTAAAAAATTCAGGCTACATAGAAAATAAAATGACAAGGAAAGAATTCTCCCAAACTCCCCTTGAACCTGGGGAAAGAGGACACTTTTAAACTAATTTAATATATAGCCAGACAGCGCAGGAAAATTTGTAACAAAGTCAGTGGAAACGGAGATTGAATGTTTCCTCTTCCATTGTGATGTCACAATGGAGACTAGTCTTCCCTCCCGGGTGGTCCACTGCAGAGTGGGGAATTCTCTATTGCTGTAACTTTCTCCCAAAGTTTCTGTCTTTAAAAATAAATACCCCCCCCCTCATTGGAAAAAGTTTAAGGACTATCTACAAAAACAGTACAAACTGTATGAATGTTAAGAAATTGCACGATTTCAGAAAAATATGGTTCCAGTAATTTGACTGTAAGATATAGAAAATTAAGTGATATGTATGAAAAGGTCGAAACTTAAAGTAATACTATGTTTAATCTAAGTTACAATTAAATTGATAAAAATTACTCTAAGTCTAGAAACATAACATTTGAGAAGTACAAAATAAGAAATGAAACAAGGTCATAATTTGCTGGTATTTTTATTATAGAGAATGCAGAGTAGGGAGATGTGAGGAAGTCCAGTTAGTTATGCAAAAAATGTTATGAACAGTTGTGCTTTTTTCCCCTTTTTTTCTTTTCTATATTGTTCGTTGGTATAATTGTATGTTTTTCTGTTTGTTAACTTTTTTGGTGAAGGGATTTTGTGTGTTTGTTTTGTGATTTCCTATTTTATGTTTGAAAACTGAATAAAATATTTTAAAAAAAATAAAAAAATACCCCCTCTTCCCTCAGAGAGGAGGCATAGTATTGCTTGCAAAGTTTCAAATGTTTTTCGCTCCTTTAAGGCTTCGGTCTTTGTACACCGATTTTCACTTTCTCCAACAAAGGGGGACTGACCTCCATTTTTAAATCCCCTTTTCTTCCCAATCTTTTTGTGAATTAGCTTTGTAGTTACTTACAATTCCGAATTTTAAGTCTTTTTTCTTGAAGGAATTGCCCGCTCACGATCGCCAGTCTTGGACCTTCGCGCTTTGAAGGAAGCAGTCGTTTCCGCTGTGCCGCATCTCCAACCCCGCTCACTCCTGGGGCTCTTAAGAGCTTACCGGGGTAGTCACACAAAGGCACCTGCGGGAACACCAGGTCCTCAGAACGCCCAATCTAAGGTTTTTTGTGGGGAACCACGACGCTCTCGCAGTCTCCCTAACTTCAAAGCACAGGGGCTCTTTCAGCCGAAAGAGCTCCTGACTGTCATGACTGGGCGACCAACCGGAAGTCCTAAGTCATCACATTCTCTTGTGGCAGTGCATTCCATAAATTAATTATGCATTGTGATAAAGTGGGGAGGGGGTCTTTATTTGGACATTCTCTGTAAAAGCTGCTATGTAAGATCATGTTGACTTGGCCTCACAAGGAAACACTAGTGTGAAGCTGTGAACTGAGTGGTGTGGCAGCCATTTCCACTGCAAGCTTTTCAGCTGCTGTGCTCATAGGAATCTCTGCCACTCCTCCCTATGTGCTACCTGGTTCTCACACATTTTGCTTTTCAGCTGTGTAGCAACTTCAACAGCTTGCTACAACAGCATGGGCTCCAGAGTCTACCATGCCTTTCATTTTCTGGTTCTACTGGCTTCCCATTAGGTGCTGAAGGAAAGGTCTGGGAGTCTGCATTCATCATTTAAAAGAGTGCACTAGAGAGGTGATCTAAGACATGTTAAGAAGCTTATGAATCTCCTGAACTAAATCAGGGATAGCCCAAGTGTTGGTGTTTGGTTGCATTTATATCCCACCTTTCCTCCAAGGAGCTCAAGGAGGCAAACATAGTTTTTCTCCTCCCTATTTTATCCCCACAAAAAACTTTGAAGTAGGTTAGGCTGACAGGCAGCGACTGGATGGAAATGTGAATGCAAACTGAAGAGAAGAGGATGTTAAAGTGCCAACAGCAGTAGCACTTGTCAGCAGGTGCCTAATTCTTACCTCCTTCCCATCCTTCCAGGCATTGATACCAGGAACTGGAACAGGAACTGCCTTTTCCAGAACTGTCTGGATTGGGGAGAGAGTTCAGGGCCACTTTGACCTCCATTGCCACCTGCTGATTGCAGTCAACACCTCATTCTGTATCCCCTGTGTTCCTTTTCTTTGGGAAATGCCAAATTAACAAACTGGAGCTGCAATCAGTGGGAAAGAAAGATGTGGGAGCGAGCAGAAATGCAGGCAGGTGACCAATGGGGCCTGGGATGAAAGGCAGCCCACCTCCTCCAAAAAGTGCATGGGGATCTAAGGGGCAAAGCATCATCCTTGGTAGCATGGCCAAGCCTGCATGGCCCTTTGCTAATAGCAACTCCTCAGTCTATTTACTTGCAGGTCTGTCTAGCCTCATGGGTTCCAAATTACTTGCCCAGGTGAACATACAAAGCTACTTTAGTCATACCATTGGTCTATCTAGCTTTGAATCATAAAATTGTGGAATTGGAAGGGACCCCAAGGGTCCTCTAGCCCTACAATGCGGGAACCTCAACTAAAGCATCCATGGAAGGCCATTCAGCCTCTGCTCCAAAACCTCCAAGGAAGGAGAGAGAGAGAGAGAGAGAGAGAGAGAGAAGGATTGTGTATTATAAGATCCCAGAAGTGGTGTTGTACAACATATATTACCCACTCCCACACAAAAGAGAGATCCTTTTCAGTAAGGGATGGACCATGCTGCCCCAAGGTATAATTTGAGGCATAGTTTGGCCTCAGTTAAGGATGGAGAGTCTTTCCCCATCTAGGACACTTTCACTGCCTGCTCATTTGTAAGTTCATTCCATCTTATTTCTCCATTAATTGGCATTTTTTAAAAAACAGCAGCACGCAAATACAAAAGCTTTGTTTAAATCTGTATTTGAATATACACTTTTCAATGTATTTTCTCTCAAAATATGCATTTTTTAATAAAAAAAAAACCACCACTACATCAGATTATTTAGAAACTACAAAATGTCACCCCAATGGGTAATGATAATTCTAGTCCACACACTGCTTTGTGTGGTGCAGAACAGGTCGATTCATATAATAATTACCATAAATCAGGAGTGACTAACTCCTGAGCATTTGTGTTCATGATCTAGCAAAGGCTGTTCATGCATTGACATGAGGGAACACGAAAGAGTGTGTCTGAGTCAACACTGCCAATGCAGGGCCAGCTGGACTCCAACCACAAACTGATTCTATACAGCCTTCTAACACCAAAGCATGGGAATGCTTCTCAGATCCCTGGGCCAATTCCAGCTGCATCCACCAGTCTTCCCACCAGCAGCCAGCAGCAAGTACAGCCAGCTGCTTCCAATGGTGTGGATGGTTGCCAGATAACAGCTTTCCTCAACACCAATAGAAAAGCAGCCAGGAAGTGCTTTGAAGACTAGAAGACTGGTCCTAGATGAGATCTTCTCTCCAAGTGGTTTGGCAAAATTCCCCAATGTACCAGCAAGACTGGGCAAGGACCCAGGCAGAGGAAGATATTGCACAAGTGAGCCAGGCACAAACCAAACAGTTTTATAGTTGTTCCACCCCTTTCTAGATCCTCAGTAGGGGCTCTGCTCCATGGGACATGCTGGTTTTTGGCTTTTTCCTGGTGAGGGCTCAGAGATGAAAGCATCTGGCTACTAGATGTGTACAGTGTGCAACTTGGCTTCAGCTCAGGCTCATTGCTGTGTTTGCTCCTGGGGGTGGTGGCATGCTGTCTGGAGCTGTGGTGTGTATTCAGCCACAAAACATCAGGTCCCCTGACTCCACAGGCTCCCAGGGAGGCACCTTCTAAAGTGGCATCAGGATTCAGCCTGACCAGGATTCTATCAATACCTCATCCAAGGAAGCGTCATCAGAGCCTGCAGGAGAACCTGATGCATTGGGGGATTCTGAAGAGCTCACTGAGTTGCCCAGCTGGGCCTGGGAGTTTGGGGAACTAGTAAGGACTTGGCTTCCCTTATAAATAAGGCTTGATTCCCTCAGTTTGAGCAACCAATCACACCAAGTAGGTGAATCAGGACTCCTCCATCGTGGCACCTTTCTTCTAGACTGCAGCGTTTTGGAACTTGACTTGACCTTTTGATCTTCCACGCACCTCCCTGGACCTTGACTTGCCAGCCCCCCCCCCCAATTCTCCTGTCTCTTGCACTCACACTAAGCCCTTGGGCAGGCGACAGCTTCCTGGTGCCCATGAAGCGATGTTGACTCGCTCCCCAAATGGTCACTGGAGAGCTAGATGGGAGCCAAAGTCAAATGTGTACCAAAGCAGCCCAATGGTAATGGCTGCACTGTTCCAAAATGTGAGGAGTGCCATGAATATTCTCCTTCCAGGAGCTCAGAGCAACTGCAAAGAGCCAGGCTAATGTCCTAGAAGCAGTAGATTGTCAGCTGCTTCCTCTATGCAAAATCCAATATATTGATTCAGTGTCTTCAGAAGAGTGTCAGTAACATTTATCAAAGGGAAGGTTGGTTGGTGAGTGCCTGCATGACTGAAGCCAGCTCCCCAACACCATCTTCAGATCCACATGTGGGATGATCCACAAGCGCATTGCTGAGTCCCAGGGGATTTTGTGCTCATTCCACAGTTCTGGGTGATAAACATCTGCTTGGTTACTTGTTGAGTTTCCTTTACCCCAAAGGTCCTTGAGATGTCAAAGGTACTTGCACCTTGGGTCAGGGGAGGAACCTTTTTCTGTTGAGGGCCATATTTTCTTGGGGGTAATCTGTCAGGGGGCGCTTGCTAGCAATGAGCAGGATTGAAGTCAGGGGTGGTCAGCCCAAAGCCAAAAGGGCCACCCCATTATCTTTCCTTGACTCTTTCTGCCTCCCAATTCTCTCTCCCTCCCTCCCTCACTCCCACTCTTCCCTGCCCCCCTGGCCACTGTGGAAGTGACAGATCACTCTTGCCAGAGGTCTCAATGAGAAGGATCTAGGTGTCTTGGTGGACCACAAGCTTAGCATGAGTCAACAGTGTGATGCAGCAGCAAAAAAAGGGAATGCTATTCTAGGCTGCATCAACAGAAGTCTAGTGTCCAGATCAAGGGAAGTAACAGTACCACTCCATTCTGCAATGGTCAGATCACACCTGGAATACTGTGCAACCAAGATGATCAAGGACAGGGGTCAGCAACCTTTTTCAGACATGGGCCGGTTCACCGTCCCTCAGACCTTGGGGGGCGGACTATAATTTTTTTTGGGGGGTGAACAAATTCCTATGCCCCACAAATAACCCAGAGATGCATTTTAAATAAAAGGACACATTCTACTCAGGTAAAAACACGCTGATTCCCAGACCATCCATGGGCCGGATTGAGAAGGCGATTGGGCTGCATCCGGCCCATGGGCCTTAGGTTGCCTACCCCTTATCAAGGATATGGAAACCAAGCCATGTGAGTTGAAGGAGCTGGGTGTGTTTAGCCTGGAAAAGAGGAGACTGAAAGGACAACCATCTTCAAATATCTCAAGGGCTGTCACATGGAAGATGGAACAAACTTGTTTTCTCCTGCTCCAGGGGATAGGACTCGAACCAATTGTTTGAAGTTACAAGAAAGGAGATTCCGACTAAACATCAGGAAAAACTTTCTGACAATAAGAGCTGTTTGACAGTGGAATAGTCTCTCACGGGAGGTTGTGGACTCTCCTTCCTTGGTGGTTTTTAAGCAGAGGTTGGATGGCCATCTGTCCTGGATGCTTTAGTTAAGATTCCTGCATTGCATGGGTTGGGCTAGATGACCGTTGGGTCTCTTCCAACTCTACAATTCTATGATTTTGTCATCTACCATTTGTTGTCATCTTGTGGTGTAATGCTGGTGTGACCAACCCCAAGGCTTTAGAAGAGACTGTGGGTTTCAACTTGACCTTGTGGGGGAGGGTTTGGCCCCCACAGTCTGAAAGCCATTTCCTGCGGTGGGAATCTTGCCATTTCTGTGCTAGTCCTGGTGTAGACAGTGCACCTCTGCAGCTATCAATCTGGTGTCCAGCCGGTCCGCCTTGGCAATCACTTTGCAAATGAAATGTTCCTTAAGTGGAGAGAGAGAGAGAGAGAGAGAGAGAGAGAGAGAGAGCGCAACCTAAAGAGAGCATTTCTGCACAAATACACAACCACAAAGCCCAGTCTTTTTAATCAACCCCCATGTCAACGACAGTGCTTGAGCGGGAGGCCTTCTGCTTCCATCTGTGGCGGCAAAGGAATTGTATCAAACTCCAGGACATGACAAATGAAGGGGGAAAGGCACTTGTTAAATCAATGATAGTGGAAGGCTTTACAAAGGAACTGTACTAGCATTTTCTAGTGCTTCGTTAAAGTTACAGCCCCTGTTCTTTTCTCTTATTGGTTTCATCTGGCACCTTTCACAAACCCCTCAAAGGGAAATGGATGCTGCAAAATTGCAGGAGCTAGTTCACTGGAAAAGAAAATGTAACCTGATGCCTTTTTAAGGAAGGTCATGGTTGTGTGATGGGGAGTCTAAAAAGCATAGGCTTCTTTGCATGTTACACTGAGCACAGGTACAAGCTGTTTGTGTGAAAGAGTTTACCCTTTTCAATTACAGGGCTCAACTGTTATGTGAACAAGTCCACAGATTGTACACATATTGAATGTTTCTTGTGAATCACCATGCAAGTATGTGGCTTGCCTCTCAACAGCCAAAGCAGGTGCTGTAACTCTGCAATGGTTTGACTTCACCCCCCAATAGGGCAGACTTCCATCATCTCCTGAGACAGACGGATGCCAACCAACACTATTGAATATTGCAAACAGTAAATAGCTTTACAAGTGCATGGCTTGGCCTGTACACTTTGCACAGGCTGTACACACATTGAACATTACTTGTTACTAATCATATTAATGTCTAGCTTGACTATTGTGTGCATAGGTACACAGACTCTACACTCATTGTAAATTACAAAGAAATAGCTGTGCCAGTGCATAGCTTGAGTGGTACTCAGTTTGCACAGATTGTATACATGTTGAATGGAACATGTGAACACCTCTCATTGGTTATGATTGATTGAATGACTTGGTATTTCTGGGTTGTTCATCCTACCTTTGCTCTTCAGCAATGAGCACAAAATCAGGATCCTTCCTTGGGCAGATGGGGCTGCAGGAGGCATGAATTTTATATGGCGGAATTGTGCTGAAGTTCATAAATCAGTATGTTTATGGGTAAAAATATGATATTGGATCCTAAACAATGTTTCTTCGCTTTTTTTAAGGTAAGGCAATTATCTCCTGGTAGCTGCTTAAATAGTAATTGTTCAGGGCTGCAATGACACTAGGCTAGTAGTTCAAGAAAGTCATGTTCATTGCTATCTCAGAGAAATTCACATGTAATAATATTCAAGCAGCTATGGGAGGATGCTAACCTTTCTGATTTTCCCTCTATTTGGAGGTTGTTTATTAACTGTATTAATTAATGCAGTCACATGGGTGGCAAATCCTTTCAAAATACATTTTTTTGGATGTATCTGTAAACAGGCAATACATTTTTCTCTTCTTTTCCTTCCTATATTGTTCAACATAAGCTTTGCTTTTACACCCCATTTATAACCTTAGAATTATAGTCATTCTATTTACTCCTAATTGGTGACTGTTTGGCTCTACCATTTAAAGCCCCCCATACTGAATTCATATTATTTTTGGTTGTCAGTGTCTGTTCCCCCCACCCCCTTTTACTGTCTGTTTTATTGTTGTTGTTTTAAAAGTATTGTCCCCACCCAAACCAAAAACAAGTGAGCACTGAAGCCAATTTGAAGTATTTTACAAATAATTTTACAATAAAATGGTGCAGATCAAAGTGCAGCAGAACAGATAATTAGTGCAGCTGGCATTGGGGCATGCAAAAGCTCAGCCAAACGCTTGTCTAAACAGAGCCGTTCTTTAACTGATGGTGCAAAACCATCAATGATGGGAGTGTCATTCTCTCAGGACAGAAAATTCCTTTGTTAGTTATGAATGAAGTTATTTTGGCACTGCTTTTCAGCCCACAAAGGGCCAAAGAAGAAGAAGAAGAAGAGGAGGAGGAGGAGGAGGAGGAGGAGGAGGAAGAGGAGGAGGAGGAGGAGGAGGAGTAAAACTGAGAACAGAATAACAAGCAAGGGAGGGAGGGGAAAAGACTTGCATGACCAATGGCCTAGGATGCTGGGAATTATTGCACAGCAACATTTGGCAGCTTTTATGTATGCCTTGGGCACATCATGTTTAGACTATTGCAATATGCTCTGCGTGGGGCTACCCTTGAAGAGATTCAGTTGGTTCAAACTGCTCTAGCTAAGCTGGCAAGCAGTGTATGGTACTGGCACCATCTGACGGATACCAAAAGATCTGTGCTGGTGGCCATGTGTTTTTCAGGCTCAATTCAAAGCGTTGATTTTTAACTTTGAAAGCCCTAAACAGTTTTAAACTGTGTATTACAGGGGTGACGGCTATAGGGCTATAGGGGGGCAGAAGGCGCCTCAGTCCCCTCAATATTTCAAAGCAGGGGGCTGAACCACCACTACCCAATATTGAGGGGGCTGCCAGCCCCCTCTGCCCCTGGGCAAATGCCAGTGTGCAGGTTGGGGGTGGCAGGCACAGAGGGATTCCCCCCTCCCCAGGAACAAACCTCACTGGAGTCAACTAAAGATAACCAGCCAAGCCCTGGGAGCCCCCAACCTCTCTCACTACCGAGAAAGGTGTGTGTGTGTGTGTGTGTGTGTGTGTGTGTGTGTACAAAAGCATATGAAATAAAGGAACAGAGAACCTACTCAAGTGACTCTGGCATAAAACCCCACAAACACACTAAATATGCCACCCCAACCCCCTCTGCCCCTTCTCTCTCCCACTCTTCTTCTTCCTTCATCTTATTCTGTATAATGTCTCACATCAAATGTAAAAAAGGACTATACAACTTGAAAACAGACAATGCACACTTTTTGTAAACCATGAAAATCTTTAATAATTTTTTAAAAAAGCAAAAAACAACCACTAGTCCTAATGGATCTACGTTGGTTTGCAGTACATTTCTGAGCCTAATTCAAAGTTTGTGTGCTGACTTTTAAAGTCCTAAATGGCCTTGGTCCTGTATACCTGAAGGAGCATTTCCACCATTCAGCCCGGACGCTGAGGTCCAGCTCCGAGGGCCTTCTGGTGGTTCCCTCCCTGCAAGAAGCGAGGTTACAGGAAACCAGGCAGAGAGAAGTTTTTAATGTTTGATGTTTTATTGTGTTTTTAATACTCTGTTGGGAGGCACCCAAAGTTGCTGGGGCAATGCAGTCAGGGGGGCAGCATATAAATATCATTATTGTTATTATTACTCATCATTTTCAGCCATATGATTCCACTGAGCTACTGGTTAAAGATAATCACATGGCACATAATCACATGGCAGATTCCAGTTACTCTTTGGGCAGAGACTCACGGAGCATTTTAAATGGTTCTTGGCCTCAGTCCCCTGTTGCAAAATCCATTTGGAAATGGTAACATGGAACAGGCTGTGTTTGCAAAAGCGATTCCTGACAATGCATTTTTTAAAAGTGTATGTCTGTATAGAGAGAGTAGCAGCAATAATATTTTTAAAAGCCAACCAAGCATTTGTAGCAGGTGTGTGTGTGTGTGTGTGTGTGTGTGTGTGTGTGTGTGTTAGAGAGAAAATAAATCACAAGGATGCACTAGAAGGTGAAGAGACCCATTTCACCAAGACAGCCTGTCATCAATTGCAGGGATGGAGAGAGGGGCTGAAGTGGAGGGAAGCAATCTTTTGTCAAAGCCCACTGAAAGGTTTGCAGTAAAAGAAATTAGCTTCTGTGTGCTAACAGCCTGGGTTCAGCTTGTTGGCCTAAACCTCTGGCACACATCATTGTCAGATATTAATTCCGCAATCCCTCTGCTGGCAAAAAGGGGAGGAAATCTCCTATTTGAACAATCTTAGCTCCCATCTAAGGCTGAATCTCCAGAACAGCCAAATAAGGAGAAGCAGCAGTTGTGCAAATTGTATCTGCTAAAGAGGAGAAAGGGATCATCACCCAAGACATCGCTCAGGGTCTCAGTTCCCCAATTCATGGGCCAATACACATTGGTCCACCAGGAAGCTATAAGTGCCTGCTATGAGGTACAGTAATCCATACCAGAAGACCGTTTGACTTCCAAAACGTTCAACAACCAAGGCGCAATGGGCAGTCGGCAAATTCCATTGAGAAAAATGGAGAAATGCACCTTGGAAGCCGTTCGACTTACGAGGCACATTCAAAAATGGAAACATTCACTTCAGGGTTTTTGGCATTCGGGTTCCAAATCATTCAGCTTCTGAGTCACTTGAAAACCAAGGATCCACTATACTGGGAAGATACATCAGGTGCCAATGAAACCTAGGGATCAGATCAAATCAGAAGAATCTTTATTTGCATCAGCCACTAGCCATAGCAATAAAACAAAATAAAATGTACTGAAGATAGAGGTAAAAACTTAACTATACAAAATACATTTTTGAGGTTTACATCAAAATAGATCTTACTCTAATTGCCCCTGCTAAAAACTTTGCAGTTTTTGCTGTCACTTGATCATCTTGCTCTGGAAAGGATGCAGTAGCAATGGTTGAGTGACCTGGCATGGACAATAGTAGAGGGGTAATAACCTCACTCCTCAAATCTTTATAAAGAGTGCAAGCCATAAGCACATAAGCCACTGACTCAGTACTGCCATCTCCACAGGGACATAACCATTTTTCCAGCGGAATTTTTTGAAATCGACCTTCAAGTACAGCCAAAGGCAGTATATTCAATCTTGTGAAAGTGAAAGCGCACCTGCATTTTGGAATTGTTAAATTTTGCAAATAGGGTTCCAAAGTGTCAAAATGACTAGGTGGAAAATAATGAAACCTAGGGAAGTTTTCACAAAAGAGAAAGTGGTCACCCAAGCTTTGCTGTTCTGGAGCATCACTTGCATAATGATCGGAGAAGGAATACTAGACTTAGGCAATAGAAGCATAGAATCATAGAACTGTAGAGTTGGAAGGGACCCCAAGACTCATCTAGTCCAACACCCTGTAACACAGGAATCTCAGCTCAAGCATCCCTGACAGATGGTCATCCAAGATCTGTTTACAAACCTCCAGCAAATGGGAAACCACTTCCCATGGGAGTCCGTTCCACTGTCAAACAGCTCTTACCATCAGAAAGGTCTTTCTAATGTTTAGTTGGAATCTCTTTTTTTGTCATTTCAATCTGTTGGTTGGGGTCCTGCCCTCTGGAGCAGCAGAAAACAAGTTTGAAAACGGCTCTCATATCACCTGTCAGTCTTCTCTTCTCTAAGACGGTTGGATGGAGTCTTGTCTGCCTCCTTCCAGCAACTCCAACAGCCAAGCTGGTGCCCTTTGTCTTGCTCCGCTTTCATTTGGACCAAACCAGTGAGGCCAAGACAGGGGTCTTGCATTCTGGGGAGCCCAGAATCCCCATACACGATGCCCAGGTTTGCACCCTGGGGAGCTCACTTCAGTGCTTCTAATGCAGCAGTTTGACTTCACCCCAGATGCACACTCCACTATCTCTCAAGACAGACGTATGCCAACAAGAAGGACCATCTTAGTCATTCTCTGTAACTCATCAGCACAGCAGAACCAGGTGGGATCCATAAGAACTCTTGCCAGAGGTTTGTTTATTCAGTCTGAGCAACCACACTTGGTATGTTTTACTTAACCCTGCTCTCCCCCCCCCCCCAGACTGTAGCCTCTTGGAATCTGACTCTGCCTGGACTTGGCTGTGTACCTGCCTCTGGTGCTTCTGTTCTTGGGTTGCTGATCTAGACCTTTACTTCTACTCTGTGCTCATTTCAAGCCCTTCCAACTGATGCCTTCCATGTATCCTGCAAATCCCTAATGTATACATTCTTTCTCTCACTCCATGCTTGAGCATCAATGGCACAACAAAAAAGATCCTGGACCTCATTTCTGGCCCCTCTCAGGTGGCCGCCATTGCCATTCTAAGAGAACAAGGGAGGCATCGATGGTGAGTTCCAACACCTCTTTTTCTAGAAAAATAGCACTGAGGAAACTATGATGATCTAAAACTAAAAATATAATTTAAAAGGCATGAGTTGTGGAACAATATGCCTCTTCTGGTTCTTTGAAAGCCTGAGGAACAGTAGTATGGATTGCAAAGAAATGTTCAGTGCTGTTGGAGCAGTCTGGGGAGTTTTACTCTCATTCTCTGCCACAGTGGTAGTCAATGTGGTGTCTTTTGGATGTCTTAAACTCCAGTTCCCATTGCCCCTAACAATTGGTCATACTGGCTGGAGATGATGGGATGATCAGTGCTTTTTTTCTGGGGGTACTCGGGTGTACGCAGCACTGGCACCTCTTTTCCCCCAAATGTTAACAGCGTGGCACTTACTGTACTGTTGGGCCGCTAATGCTGGGGGCATCCTCTTCCAAGGCCCCTGTGAGGTGGCATGAGAAGGCACCTCTCGTCTGGAAGGAGGTGGCTCAGGGACCAAGGGCAGCTGCAGAGGACCCAGAGGACTCCCAAGGAGAGGAGAGAGGAGAGAGGAGAGAGGAGAGAGGAGAGAGGAGAGAGGAGAGAGGAGAGAGGAGAGAGGAGAGAGGAGAGAGGAGAGAGGAGAGAGGAGAGAGGAGAGAGGAGAGAGCAGAGGAAGCTGAAGAAACACTCCACAAGGGAGGGTGTTCAAAAAGGGATGAGGGGCTGCCAGCTCTGCAGGCAAGGGGGTTTCTGAGGCTCAGGATGTGTTTCCCCACTGGGGAGCCACAGAAAGAATGTAGTTGGTCATGGGAGCCATGGACTCAAAAAGGTTGAAAACCTCTGCCTGTGAGAACTGAGAAACTTGAGGACCATCACAGGATACTGAAATGTTTATTTATTGTTAGGATTTCTTCTAAATGCCCAAAGAACAGCAAGAGACTTTACATAACGTGAAATTAAACCAGGATGTGCTCTCAGGATAACAGTCTAAATAATTAAGGTTGTAAAGCACACAGAAAATGAGAACTAAAGGAAAGTGGTTTGTGTACAGAGAGGCCCTTAAGCAGGCCTGAAAACACAGATAGGTTCTTGCGTACTGAAGTTTTATCTTTTCTCTGTTTCCTTAAGTAGAACCATGCAAGTTATGTAAAGATACATGATGGGTGATTAAATCTCAGTGGAAATGTTAGCAATTATTTTCATGTTTTAGAAGCTGTTATTGTACCCAGCCACATTTCAATGGGTGTTTAGTGTGTCCAGGAAATTTTCTTCCTGGCAGTCTTTTGTGTACAGAAATTGGTCTTTCATAATTTGGTAACTATAACTAGCCGCTGGAAGATCCAAATGCAGGCACTTAAAAGTCAACCCAATCATCATTTTCATTTTGATAATTGCTGCAGAACTAATCTCTACATGAGTTGCTGTACTCAATAGAAATTTAGCAGGGAAAGTTCCCAAGGAGGGGCAAAACCCTTTAGAGACAGAGCAATACAGATCTGACTTCTCGATTTCAAAGTTGATATGAGACTCCATTGTTCACATACTTTATCAATACATTTCATCAGAGAAAGCAATAATCACAAAGAAATCAAGATCAAATAGTGGAGTGGAGTGGAGTCTCAGAAAGTGGAGTTGTCCCTGCAGGTCCTGCAAATCTCCGTGTAGAACTGTATTTGGGGAAACAGCATACAAAAAAATTTGTATGCTGAAAGAAATTCACACTAAGATTACTCCTCATGATGACTTTTTTTTTAAAATGCAAACTGATGTGGATATATCGAGAACTGAACTTCAGACTGGAAAACAGAGAAAGACCAAAATCAACAGCTTCACCCATTCCTACTGGGGCACAGTTTGCGTATTCCAGAAATGCCACTTCTCTGTTGTCCACCTCCACAATCCTCTCTTCTCAGGGCTAAACACAGCCAGTTCTTCCTTCAACCTTTCCTCATCGAACTCATTTCCTGTTCAACTTACCCTCTCTGCTGCCCTCCTCTGAACCCATTTCAGCTTTTCTATATCCTTCTTAGAGTTTGGTGACCAGAACAAGATGCAGCACTGGAAGCAATCCTGTTCTGAGTCAACAGCAGAAGAGTTTATTTTGATGATGGATGAAATGGCTGAGACTGACTTGTCCCCATCCCCCATTGAGCCTTGTTGAACTTTTGCTGTGGGATCAATTACCCTTATGATCCTTTCACGGGCTGGCTGCACGAGTTCCTTGGAGTCAAGTGGAGCAATTCAGGCAAAATCTCCCAGGGTGTCCTTTCTCTATCTGCCAGGTCACTGTACTCAAACAAAAGATGTTTAGAGGGTGGATACAGAGTGAGGTTGCTGAGCTGGAGTTAATTGATAAATATGACACCATTTGTTTTGTTTTGTTTTTTGGATCTCCAAGCTGCTTTTTTAGTTTTTTATTTATACTTTTCAAATTTATACATTTCATTAATTTTACAATCCATTTAACATTTCAAAATTGACTTCTTTCCCCTTCTTTCTGCCTTTCCTTAAATATTTTCATATATTCTTCATGTCCAAATTCATTTAATTTACTCATTTAATTATCTATTGTAAATATATACTCTTATAAAACTGCAGGCAAAGACACTATTTGTTTTGGGCCTGAGTTGAGAAGATCTTGGTTGGTCAACTCTCTACAAACACTAATTATCTCCTGCCTGTTGCTCTCACCCCTCCTGTCACCAGTAGCTGAAATCTCATCAATTTCCATAATTTGACTTGCATAATATCCCCACTTTCTGTACACATTTGTTCATTTTGTAATCTCATCTTGCAGTTTTCCACCTCCTCATTCTTCTGGAGTGTTCCAGGGACATGGCAATAGTACAATCAAATGGAATAAGGCTATTCTGAGTCCCTTCTTAAACTCGGTATGTTTCTTTAAGTGAGGGGTAAGAGAGGAGTACTGTAAAAGTTGGGTTGCATAGATGATACATCAAGATCCAGCACCAGTTTCACAGACTCATAGAACTGTAGGTTTGGAAGGGACTCCAAGTGCCATCTAGCCCAGCTCCCTACCATGCAAGAATCACAACTATTGCAGCCATGAAACATGGTCATGCAAGCTCTGCTAAAAACCTTCAATGAATGAGAATCTACCACCTTCCAAGGTAGTCTGTTCCACTGTCAAACATCTCTTACTGTCAGAAAATTCTTCCTAATGTTATGTCAGAATGTCCTTTCTTGAAGTGTGAATCCATTGGTTTGGGTCCTCTACTCTGAAGAAGGAGAAAACAAGCCTGCTCCATCTTCCATTTGACAGCCCTTCAGATATTCTTGCAACATACAGCCTGCAACATTTTGAATACATTTGCAACATACTCAGGTAACTGTCAGGGCCAGGGGACCCCACCAGGGACCCCTGTGGCTGGGCTGCAGCCACTGCTGCTACCACAAAGGCTGATGCTGCAGTTGGAGCCTGCTGGCCAGCTGTTTGCTTTTACCCACAGTAGCAAATTTTGGGTGAGGGTGACCCAGCAGTGATACACAGCAGAGTTTTGGGCTGCATGTCTAAGTTTGCCGGCATCCCTGCCTTTCCCCTGTGTGTGTCATGTGGTCTACCCTGTGCACCCTACCTAAAGCAGACAGATGCCCTCAGACATGGTGGGGGATGCTGCCCCATCACTAGGTGTTGAAGTAAGAGTCACATTGCTAGGCCACTTTGTTTCTATATGTTGAAGGTGGGGGGAGGATTTACCCTTCAGCTCCAGCAGCACAATGCCTTTCTCCAACCAACCCTGCCAACTGAGCATATGACTGGGGCACATCTCTGGGCCAAAGAAGTGTCCTTGGCTCTCAGTGCATCAAGAAATCAACTTGGAATATGTGTCAGTGTGGTACATAAGCAAAGCACAGATCAAAGGCACAGCAGATTCAAGACTTGAGTAAACAAGCTAAGACATTGATCCAGCAGTTTTAATGGAGCAGGGTGGGCATATATCTTTGGACTGGGCAAGCTAAGACATTGATCCAGCAGTTTTAATGGAGCAGGGTGGGCATATATCTTTGGACTGGGCAAGCAAACGAAAACTCTTTCTAGAGCCCGCTGGAGCCATTCCCAGGATCCGACTCATTACCTGCTGTGTCCCCTCCAGACAATGCTGAAGTCTCATGAGACCCAAATGCATCCTGTCCCAACCCCCTTGCACTATCCCTGGGATCATCAGACAACAATTCCTCCAGCTTCTCCCACCTTTCCAACCATCCCAACAAGATCATGCATTGCATTGTAAATCTGTTGGAATCTGTGGAGTCCCTTCCTTCAGTTCAGCTGAAAAGGAAGAGCCATTTACATAAAAGAGATGCATCATGCATCAATAACTATGTGGATGTTAGAAATGTTCGCAGCAGGGTGAAGCAGATTTGTTGATGTGGGTTTCCCTTGTTTTTTTTCTCCCTACACTGCTGTTTAAATGCTGCAAAAGCTGATCTGGAGGCAGGTGAATAATTAGTTGCATCTATAAAGAATCCATCCTTTAATAACACAGAGCAGACTGGTGGTATATAAATGTCCCTGTCAGGGTGGAACATGGCATGTGAGGAGAAAGCACTAGAAAAAGCCAAAGGGAAATCTTTTCCCATCTCCTGCCTGCTAGAAAAAAGAAAGACTCCAAGTTGCAATTTTTCTATCACCCAGCTGTTTCTGACACCTGGGTGTCAAATCAATATTACAACATCAGAGGCACAAAAAATGGTTGTATTACTGCTTGGGAAAATATTTATATTACCTCCTGCTCTCCGAGGTGTTGGCTGCTAATTGAACACAAAGGGTAGCATTTGCCTGGGGCTGGCACAACCTGTTAAGAAAAGAACTGGTGGTGCTGGGAGATGATTGGGGGAAGCTGGCCTGCAAAGAGTGAAGAAGCAGGACTTGAGCGAAGGGGAGGCCTGGCACACAGTAGGGCCTTGAATCAGTCCTGCTAACAACCAAGCTCTAGTACAGTGATGGGGATGCTGCTGGACTACAGTTCACATCACCTCTTACCATTGGTCATGCTGGCCGGAGCCTGATGGGAGTTGGAGTCCAACCACCTCTGCTCTAACATCTTAAGTCTTTGCATTATACGGTGATCACCACTGCAAGCCTGTCAGATTAAGAGCCTAGCAAAGGCCCTGCTGGTTCCGAGTAACAGCCACCTAGTCTGGCTTCATAACAGCCTAGCCAGATGCCTCTGGGAAGCTCCCAAGCTGGACATGAGTGCAAACAGCCCTCGCTCCATTTGTGCTTCCCAGTAGCCAGTATTTGGAGGCATACTTCCTAGGTTCCTGGGAAGCAATACACAGACATCATGACAAGTAGCCATCAATAGCTTCATCTTTCACAAATTTGTCAAATTGCCTTTTAAAGCTGTCCAAGCTGGTGGCCACTTCAACTTCTTGTGGCAGTGAGTTCCACAGTTTAAATATACACTGTGCACTTGGGCTCTGTTACTCAAGGGAGGGGCCACCTCTAGGACCACCGGAGTGAGGTTCACGGCATGTAATGCCTTGAAAGAAAACATTATGAAAATGATATACATGTGGTACATGACCCCAGTCAAGCTGGCAAAAATATATCACTTGCCTGATAACAAATGTTGGAAATGTAAAGAAACTGAAGGAACATTCTTTCACCTTTGGTGGACGTGCCCAAGGGTTAAGGCTTTCTGGGAAATGATCTATAATGAGTTAAAAAAGGTATTTAAGTATACCTTCCTTAAGAAACCAGAGGTCTTCCTTCTGGGCATTGTCAACCAAGGAGTGTTAAAGAAAGATAAAACTTTTTTTATGTATGCAACAACAGCAGCAAGAATACTCATCGCAAAGTACTGGAAGACCAAAGATCTACCCACACTGGAAGAATGGCAGACGCAACTGATAGATTATATGGAGTTGGCTGAAATGACTGGCAGAATTCGGGACCTGGGAGAAGAGACAGTGGAAGAGGACTGGAAAAAATTTAAAGACTATTTACAAAAACATTACAAACTGTATGAATGTTAGGAGAATGCACAATTGAGAGAAACATGGCAGCAGTAAATTTATTGTAAGACATATGAGAATAAGTGATGTTTAAGGAAATGACGAAATTTGAAGTAATATGTTCAAGTCTAGCAGTTTAATTTATGATAAAAACATTTAAAAGTTGGAACAGAATATTTGAGACTTATAAAATAAGAATGGAAGTAAGGTAACAAATTGCTGCATATAACTATATGATTGAGAACGCAGGGGTGATGTGAGGAAGTCTAAAGATTATGAAAATATGATTTATGAATAACTCTATTTTATTTGTATTTTCTTTTCTTATTCTTACTTTTTCTTATAATCTTACTCTGATCCTTTTTGTTTGTTATGTGTTTGGTGATATGTTTGTTGTTTAAAAATTGTAATAAATATCTTATAAAAAAACAAAAACAAGGGAGGAGCCACCTCTGTTGCAGCTTCCAACATCATCGCACACATGAGCACTCCACCAGCTGATCCCAAAAGTCCATTACTGTCCATCCAGGCCCCATAGAGCCTTAGCCACAGAAGCAGTTCCCAATCTGTCCAAATGGACTCATGAGAAGAAATATTCCTGACTGGCTAAGGTCTTCTTCCCTTTGTCTGTACTGCAGCCTTTCAAAATCTGACATTCCCTCACCTCCTTATCTGGGATGATGTTCTTTGTCTCTGGTCCTCAGTTCTGACCTCTGGAGTATGAGCTCTTGCTTATCCAGAGGTCCATTATCTGCCTCTGTGTGTGTGTGTGTGTGCAGCACCCCTAAGTGGCAAACCTTTGAACTGCACGTGGCAGCTTCTCTCTGAAGAACTTTCCTGCCCCTGGACTGACTCCACCTTTCAAGGCTAGCATCTGGATCCTCTGGGACAGGAAAAGGTATAGCAAGGCTTTCTTTTGCAGCTAAGATTTTCCTGAATGCCAATGTGGTCCTGTATTTTTAGTGACTCTTAAGACCAGAAGACAAACTAGGAGCTGGGATCTGACTTACCCTTCAGTTCTACTGGCTGACCCCAAGGCTCCTAGATTCCAGTCTATGTTTCCCAGAGCCCAATCCTGGTAGATGCAGAATATGAAATTCATTCTGTGCCTTCTCTGGATTACTCTTACTGCCCTGTGGATCCTGAAGCCTACCTGCTTGGGGGCCTGACCTGTGTTAATGTCATGACTAGCAGCAACCAGGACACTGAGGTGGCATCTATAGTTTCACTGTCTAAGGTCCTTGACTGGGTTCCTGGCTCAGAGCTTGTTGCTGGTATTTAGAGGAACAGTGAAGGCTGGCAGATTCACAGACTGTTCACATGTCTTTGATGCTCAAGTGAAGGAGGCAAACTGGAAGCAGAAGCTCAAAAGTCATCTTTCACATCCAGTCCTTGTTGAAGCAGCTTGCTTGCTGGAAGCTGCTCTTGCTTCCTCAATCCACAGACACCCAGGATATCTGGGCCCTGACCCTGTGTCAGCAAATGCTAGTCAGGTTTCCTCTTCAGTCCACAACTTGCTATTGGACTCTACTCCCACAGCTAACTGGGTCAAAAGCAATTTAATTTCAGTCTCCCTTGCTGTGATTTCAGGGTCCAGAATAATTGCCTGTGCTGGATTACAGTAACTTTATCCTCCCCAGGGCTGGCCTCATCAAACTGCATTTCAAACTGCATGCATAATAGGTCTCTGCCTTTCAATCTGTTTTGCTAGGATGAGAGAGAGAAATCTCCTGTGTCGCACTATTTTCTATCCAGCCCAATCTTGCCTACTCTGACTGGCAGCAGCTCCATTCCTCGTCATACATTTTTGCTAGTTTACTAGGAGTCAGATACCATCAGTACATCATTTTCATATAGTTTTCTATCAGCATGCAGCACGCTGAAAAAATTAAATCAGTTTTCCATAACCTTCCCCAAACTGATAATTGGATATTATGCCCCAAATACCTCATCCAGTGTACCATTACAAATTTAACCTGTTCATCCTTTGTATACCATTCCAAAAGCAATGTACACATTTTTTACAGTAATTTTGTATTATTTTCTAACAAATCTTTTTCAAATCTTGAGGTCTCATAACTGAAAATCTTCTTTTTATCTATCTTTAAAATATCATTTAGTTGGTGAAGTTGTAACCAATCAGTTAGGAAATCCCTTATCTCTTCAAAATCCTGCAATTTCACCTGATGTTCTGCTTCGGTTAGCAGCTCTCTATATGTCACCCAATTACTTCTCATATTTAATTTTTTCATAGATATCGCTTCCAGTGGGGAAAGCCACTGCGGTGTTTTCTGTTCTAGTAAATTTGTGTATTTTTCCCAAACTGTAAAAATTGATTTTCTTATTAGATGATTCTGAAAACCCGTATGTACTTTTGCTTTTTCGTACCATAAATATACGTGCCAACCAAATCTGTTATCATGTCCTTCCAAGTCTAAGATGTCTGCACTTTTTAATGTTATCCATTCCTGGAGCCAACAGGACACCTCATAGTATAGGTCTGGCAAGGAGAAGCCACCTGTTAATAATTTCTGTTTTATTCTTGGTTTCTTCCACAGCCAGATAAATCTAGAGATATATTTTTGCCATTCTTTGAAGTGTCCTGTGCCGCTGATCACGGGTATCGACTGAAATAGAAATAATAATCTTGGCAATACATTCATTTTTATCATTGATATCTGTCAGGGGTTTAGGAGCAGAGGCAAGGGCAAGGGAGGAAACAGAGAGCGAAGGGGAGGAGGCAGAAGAAAAGATGAGTGATGACGACGACCCGAGATCTCCGAGTCTTTCCAGTGAATCAGAGGATTCACAGAAAGGAGCACCAGTGGCCAGGGCAAGGGGGGAGTCTAGGGGGGCACCCCAGGAAGATAGAGCCAGAGGGGACTCAGAGGAGAGCAGTTGGAAATCGGGACCAGCGTCACCGCCAGAGAGCAGGGAAGAGGAAAGGAGCCAGGGGGCAAGCGCTGGCAGCTCACCACAGGAGGGAGGGCACGAGTCAGGAGTGGCCACACCTCCATCGGGGAGCGAAGAAACGGTTAAGCGGAAAGTGGAAGGTTGGGCGCGCGCGCCAAGTTCAAATGCAGAGGAAGGTGGCGCAGTAAGCAGCCCGGAAAGGGAGCCAGGTCCTAAAGCCCGGCGCAAGGAGACAGGAGGGTCCGGGGGGTCAGCGTCAGAAGAATCCCGGAAGGAAGAGACCCCGGGGGGTAGAGGGACCCAGAGGAGGACAGTCAGGCGGAAAAGGTGGAGCCGGGCTAGGATATTAAGTTGGTGCACACGGGGCGGAGACTCAGACGGAGCTTCGCCGATCTAGCTACTAGACGTAGAGTTGCGCGCAGCAGCGTGAGAATGGAAACTGTAACTCAATAAAGACTTTTACTTAATGATCGCTGGCTAGCGTGATCCTCTGTGAGCTAGGATCTTCAAGCAGCTCTGACAGTAAGCTCCGTCTCACAATTGTGGGCATCTACAGCCTCGAGGAGGGGAGAGAAGCAGGTGCCTACTAGCGAGCTCACGAATGGCAGACGACATGACGGCTGAGCAGCAGATAGAGGAACTCAGAAAAGCAGTGTCGCAACTGAATGCCGAGGCTCTCGCATCCAGGAAGAGAGAGGAGGAGGCAGCTGCCGCCTGCAGGGATCTCCAGGTCAGGTTAGACGTGCTGACAAAGCAGACACCCAGGCAGGAGGGAATTGGGTTGGCGAGACGAACAGGCGGTCTGGTCTCTCACTTCGATGGGAACCTGCAACAGTATCCCAACTTTAGAGCAGACGTACTGTGCGCACTGCAACTGCTGAATAAAGACTTTAGAGATGAGCAAGAGAAAGTGGGATTCATCATGTCCCATTTGCATGGGGATGCTAAAGCATGGCTGCGCAATTTATGGAGAGATAAGGATCCGGCGCTCCAAAATGCGGATGCCTTTATTAAAGCGATGGATGGGTGTTTTTTATCAAGCATTGACGTGGATCTTGCCCGGAAGGAGGTGCATGGACTAAGGCAAGGGAGGGCCAGCGTGAGGCAGTACCATGCCCGCTTTTTCGCTTTGGTCAGTGCCCTGGAATGGGACAGAGATTCGGCCCCTGTAAGAGACCTCTTTTGGGAGGGGCTGCACAGCTCGATTAAAGATGAGATCGCGAGGGGGGAGAGACCCCGGACCACCCAGGAGGTCGTTCAGAGGGCGCTGGCAGTGGGGGTGCGGCTGGAAGAACGTCCGTGGAGCAGGGACGAAGGGCGTGGAGGGCGCAAACCAGCCAGGGGCTCCTCCTTCCTTCCCAGAGAAGCAGCGCGTGCGCAATCCACGCCTCCGCCAGGAGGAGGAGTGGAACCTATGGAGGTTGGAGGTGCTAGGGCTCAGTCAGCAACCAGAGCCCTAGCACAGGCAGCAGTGAAAGCGAAGCCTCCTAGAGGGAACAGGAAGTGTTACGTCTGTGAGGAGCCAGGGCATATGGCGAAAGAGTGTCCCCAGAGGCTCCACAAGCTCACTGCAGCCTCAGCAATGGTGACTGCAGCAACGCAGCAAGGAGGACCACAGCAGGGAAACGACGCAGTCTGGCTGGAGGAAGAGGCCCTGGGGCCCAGCCAGACGTGTTAGTGACGCAGTCCCCAGAGATTTTACAGCCCGTGAACCCCCTCCCGCCCAAACCAGTAGTGAGGCTCACCGCATCTCTCCAGCTGCCCAATGGAATCACCATGGACGTGCCAATCACAGTTGACTCGGGCAGCAATGCGGACTTTATAGGGCAGGACTTTGTCGACAAACACGCTATACAGTTGCTGCCGGCCACACTGCCCCTGCAGGTTGTCACGGTGGATGGCAGGGAGTTGCTAGGGGGGCAAGTGGTGAAGCAGACGCCACCGATGGCGATGCGACTTGGGAATCACAAAGAAATCATCAGCTTCAATGTCACTCAACTATCGGATACGCCCATTGTATTGGGAATGAGTTGGCTGGACAAGCACAGCCCAACGCTGGCTTGGTACCAGAGGCAGCTGATCTTCGGCTCTTCCTTTTGTGCTGAACACTGCATCGTGCCCCGGCAGGAAGGAGAGGAAGAGGAGTCACAGCTGCTGCTAGGCACGCTGCAAGCGATTCCCCACAAGTACGCAGAATTTTTGGAAGTTTTCTGCGAGAAGGAGGCAGACAGGCTACCCCCTCACAGACCATATGACTGCAAAATTGACCTGCTGCCGGGGGCGGCGCTGCCTAAAGGGAAACTGTATTCCATGTCAGAGGACGAACTGCAGGAACTCAAAGAGTTCATAGATCATAATTTGGAGCGCGGTTTCATCCGAGAGTCCAAGGCAGCGGGGAGCAGTCCGGTATTCTTTGTTAAAAAGCGAGACACGCCCCAAAAAAGACTGGTAGTGGACTATCGCATTTTAAACAATGGGACCAAGCCATCGGACTTCCCCATGCCCCGAATCGACGACCTCCTCGCAAAGGTACGCAAGGGAAAAGTGTTCACCAAGTTAGACCTGCGAGGGGCGTACAACCTCATTCGCATGCGGGAGGGAGATGAGTGGAAGACGGCCATGTTCACGCCACTGGGTACCTACGAATATAGAGTTATGCCTTTTGGATTGCAAAATGGTTCCCACGTTTTTCAAGCTTTCATGCATCACGTGTTGGCGGGACTTCTCTACAAGACGTGCGTCTGTTTCTTAGATGACATCCTGATCTTTTCGGAATCGCAGCAGGAGCATGACGGACACGTCAAGGAAGTGCTGAGCAGGCTAAAGCAACATAGGCTCTACGCCAAGCTGGAGAAGTGCCAATTTGACGTGACGGAGGTGGATTTTCTGGGCTACAAGTTGTCTGACAAGGGGCTCGCCATGGACAGCGCCAAGGTTCGAGCGGTATTGGATTGGAAGAGTCCACGCAACCGGAAAGAGGTCCAACGGTTTGTCGGCTTTGCGAACTTCTATCGCAAGTTTATCAAGGGCTTCGCTATGCAGACAGCGGCCATCACAGACACGCTTAGCTCCAAGAAAAAGAAGTTCGTTTGGACAGAGCAGGCGGAGCAGTCCTTTCAGGCACTCAAGCGTCTCTTCGCGTCGGAAGAGCAGCTGCTTCACGTCAACCCCAGCAGGCCGATGAGGGTGGAGACAGACGCCTCGGACAGAGCCGTGGGGGCGGTCCTGCTGCAAAAGGACCCGCAGGGGGTGTGGCGACCGGGAGCATTTTACTCCAGGAAGCTCAGCAAGTCCGAGCAGAATTACACCATCTGGGACAGGGAGTTGCTGGCCATTCATGCAGCGTTCAAAGCGTGGAGGCACTTCCTGATCGGCGCCAAGCACACGGTGCAGGTTTGCACGGACCACAAGAATCTGGAGCACTGGCGCACGGCACAGTTCCTAAACCAGAGGCAGATACGTTGGGCTGAGTTCTTTGCGAACTTCGACTTCCGCATAGAGTATGTCCCGGGGGACACCAACATCATGGCGGACGCTCTCTCCCGTAAGCCGCAGTATCTGGAGGACGCAACGCCAGCAGCCGCCATGCACATCTTCGCACCAACAGTGTGGGCGTGCGCCGCGGCAACCGTGGACCTGCAGGCGGTGCGACGAGCGTTGCAGGATGACTCCTTCGCGCAAGCAAAGATGGCAGAGGTGCAAAGGGGCAAGGCAGCGGCCGACGGTTTCCAGCTACGAGATGGTTTGCTCATCCGTAAAGGGGCCATCTACGTGCCGGGAGACGACCTTCGCGCCAAGGTGCTGCAGCAGCTGCACGACGCGCCCACTGCCGGGCACTTCGGCAAGGAGAAGACGGTGGAATTAGTAGCCAGGGATTTCTGGTGGCCTGGAATGAGAGGGGAGGTCGCAGACTACGTGGCGAGGTGTGACACCTGCCAGAGGGCCAAGCCAGTGCACAGACCACCGGCCGGACTGTTGGAACCACTGCAAACTCCGGTCGAACCTTGGGAAAGGGTGGCCCTGGACTTTGTCACGGATCTGCCCAGCTCGAGAGGCAAGACGGCAGTGCTGGTGGTGGTGGACCTGTTTTCCAAGATGGCACATTTCATTCCGTGTGCTAAGGTGGCCACGGCGGAGCAAACCGCCAAACTGTTCATAGACCACGTGTTCAAGGTTCACGGTCTGCCACGGTCTATTCTGTCCGACCGGGGGCGGCAGTTCATCTCGAATTTCTGGCAGAAGCTGATGGGCTTCCTGAACGTCAAGATCAACCTGGCGTCGGCGAGACACCCGCAGACCAACGGGCAAGCGGAGCGGGTCAATGCCATCATGCAGCAGTACCTGAGATGTTATGCAAATCAACAGCCTGCGACGTGGGTAGATTACCTGCCGCTTGCCGAGTTCGCCTACAACAACACGAAGCACGTGTCCACGGGGGTCACGCCGTTCTTCGCCAACAACGGGAGGCACCCCAGAACCTTCCCGGGACTGGAAAGGATGGGGGAGGGGGAGCCGCAGACAGCAGATGCGTTCGCGTCGGAGCTGCAGGAAGTCCACGATCAGCTGAGGCGCCACCTGGAGCTGGCCAAGCACGCATACAAGGTACAAGCGGACAAACACAGAAGGGTTGGCGAAGAGCTCCACGTGGGAGACTGGGTCTGGTTAGCAGCCCACGCAGTGCCGGCCAGGTCGTTGGCCAAGAAGAAACTAGGGCATAAACAACTGGGGCCCTACCAAGTCGAAGAGCAGGTCAACCCGGTAGCTTTCAGACTGGCACTTCCGGAGGGTTCCAGAATGCATCCGGTATTCCACAGATCGGTGCTCACTCCCTACAAGGCACCGCACAGGTTCCAGGAACCCGGAACGGCGCCGAGTCCGGTCAGAGACAGAACAGGGCACGCGGGAGTGGCACAGAAGGAGCGCATCAACGAAGTCACGGAGATTTTGGACTCCAGATGGGGGGAAGAGGGGGTAGAATACTTTCTCGCCAAGGAGGGCACCCCGGCCAGTGCGAACAGCTGGGTGCCGGGCTACGCCTTGGACGAACCTCTGCTCAAAGACGAGTTTCATGCCCTCTTCCCACATAGACCTATGCCAGCAGACTTTTTCGACGACTGGCTTTTCACGCCCACGCTTTCGGCCAGCACGTTCCGGGGGTTCGACTCGGACGAGGACCCGACACGAGACGTCCGTTCCCCGGAGGGGTCACCCTCGGGATCTGCATCAGAACCCTCGTATTGGTGGGACGATAGGCCAGAGGAGCAGTTCCGCAGAAAGTGGCTGGAATGCTCAGGACGAGCAACGCCGCCAGGAGGAAGTGAGGGAGAGACGGACATGGACATTTTCGGGGACGACCCTGGTTTCGAGCACGGCGGCACAGAGATGGAAGCGGAGGTGACCGTCATCGACGAGAGCAGGGAGGAAGACCCGGGAGACTTCAGATGGAGACCCGCCACGGGAAGCGAACGATATCCGACGTTCGTCCCTTTGCAACAGCAGCACCCAGCTCCAGCCCCGGAAGGAGGGGAGGGGGGAATGGGGGGCTTCGAGGGGGGGATGGATGTCAGGGGTTTAGGAGCAGAGGCAAGGGCAAGGGAGGAAACAGAGAGCGAAGGGGAGGAGGCAGAAGAAAAGATGAGTGATGACGACGACCCGAGATCTCCGAGTCTTTCCAGTGAATCAGAGGATTCACAGAAAGGAGCACCAGTGGCCAGGGCAAGGGGGGAGTCTAGGGGGGCACCCCAGGAAGATAGAGCCAGAGGGGACTCAGAGGAGAGCAGTTGGAAATCGGGACCAGCGTCACCGCCAGAGAGCAGGGAAGAGGAAAGGAGCCAGGGGGCAAGCGCTGGCAGCTCACCACAGGAGGGAGGGCACGAGTCAGGAGTGGCCACACCTCCATCGGGGAGCGAAGAAACGGTTAAGCGGAAAGTGGAAGGTTGGGCGCGCGCGCCAAGTTCAAATGCAGAGGAAGGTGGCGCAGTAAGCAGCCCGGAAAGGGAGCCAGGTCCTAAAGCCCGGCGCAAGGAGACAGGAGGGTCCGGGGGGTCAGCGTCAGAAGAATCCCGGAAGGAAGAGACCCCGGGGGGTAGAGGGACCCAGAGGAGGACAGTCAGGCGGAAAAGGTGGAGCCGGGCTAGGATATTAAGTTGGTGCACACGGGGCGGAGACTCAGACGGAGCTTCGCCGATCTAGCTACTAGACGTAGAGTTGCGCGCAGCAGCGTGAGAATGGAAACTGTAACTCAATAAAGACTTTTACTTAATGATCGCTGGCTAGCGTGATCCTCTGTGAGCTAGGATCTTCAAGCAGCTCTGACAATATCCTTCCCCAGAGCAATAAGTTCATGCTTCCCCAAATCTCTTCTTCTTTATTTATTTCCAAGTAGTTGGGTAATTATCTTTACAAATATTTATGTTCTTAGCTGTCAACTTTGGTTTTCCCAGTAGTGAGAGCTGGACCATAAAGAAGGCTGATCACAGAAGAATTGATGCTTTTGAATTATGGTGCTGGAGGAGACTCTTTAGAGCAAGAAGATCAAACCTATCCATTCTGAAGGAAATCAGCCCTGAGTGCTCACTGGAAGGACAGATCCTGAAGCTGAGGCTCCAATACTTTGGCCACCTCATGAGAAGAGAAGATTCCCTAGAAAAGACCCTGATGCTGGGAAAGATTGAGGGCACAAGGAGGACGAGATGGGTGAACAATCTTCTCGAAGCTGCCAGCCTGAGTTTGACCAAACTGTGGGAGGCAGTGGAAGACAGGAGTGCCTGGCGTGCTCTGGTCCATGGGGTCACGAAGAGTTGGACACGATTAAACAACTAAACAACAACAAAAATCACATTTTTCACTAAGATCTTCATTTTATTTTTATTTAATTTGAAACCCACTACCTGACCAAACTCCTGGATCCTCTCCAAGACCCTCAGTATACTGCTCCCTGGGTCTTCCACAGTGATCATCTGCAAAGGGTTTCAGTTTATATGCTTTACTTCCTACCATTATTCCTTTTATTCCATCATCCGATCTTATATTTCTCGCCAGTGTCTCTAAAACTAAAATAAACAATAATGGTGACAGGGGACACCCTTGTCTTGTCTCATTCATTATTTTACATTTTTCAGTTATCACACTATTCACAATCAGCATAGCCTGTTGGTCTGAATAAATTGCCTTGACTCCTCTGCCAAATGCCTCCCCAAAGTTCATCATTTCTATCTTTTTTCCATATATCTTTTTTTTTCTTTGCTGATGTACCTACCACCCAGTGCTAAAGGGACCATAGAGACAAGAAGGAGGGGTATAAACATCTCCCCCTCATCCTTTGTAGCTCTCTTCAGAGGCAAACTTGTTCCTTGAAAGAAGCTGGTTAATTAAGCCCCTGTTTATCAACCTTTAAGT
Source organism: Podarcis liolepis (assembly GCF_965112155.1). Classification (NCBI taxonomy): domain Eukaryota; kingdom Metazoa; phylum Chordata; class Lepidosauria; order Squamata; family Lacertidae; genus Podarcis; species Podarcis liolepis. The sequence continues at coordinate 78,350,812 of NC_139564.1, forward strand.
ATGTGCAGGGATTTATTTATTTTTAATCCTGACATTATTTCCAACCTCCTTTAGGTCTGGCCTGGAAGAAATTAGCTAGAAGGGACTTAAACTGTGCTGTAATACTTAAATGGCTCACAGCAGGCAGAATTGCAATCTTGGCAGGAGATCCTTTATGTTCTATGTGTAGGATGAATATTCCTTAAAAAAAACTTCTTGCTCGTACGCTTGCTGCACTCTTGAAGCTGGATGCTAAGCAGTCAATACTTCCTGGACCTGAGCGCCCGTCCTGCATTCTGAAATTGTTGCAGGTGGAACTGGAACAATGTAGAGTTCACTAGCATTTCAGAATGCAGGGCAGGCCCTCAGGTTAGCCCTATTCCTAACCTTGTCAAGTCACTCTTGGCTCCTGAATCATCCAGCACTGAACTGGCTTTGGCTGACTCAGCTCTGAACTGGCTTCAGTGAAGTCTTGGAGGACAGAGCTATGCATTCTGTGGGGCCTGTTTTGTATCTCCTAAGCTAGCCTCCATCTCACAGGTCTAATAGAGGACATACCATAGCCAGTGCTGAACTCAGATTAATTTGCCATGGAGCAGAGTATCTTGACTGTCCACTGCCTTGGGCAGTACTGGGGCTGCTCCACACAGGACCAACTTGAGCTTCCCAGAGCCATCTGCTTGGTCATTGAAGGATGTAGGATGCCCAGCTAGGCAGACTATAGGTCAGATCCAACAAAGCTCTTTCTGGACAGCCTTTCTCAAACTCACTGCTATACTGAAATCACCTTTTAAAAGGAAAGAGGGGGAGGGAATCTGAGAAGGAGCCTTGTTCAGCAGCTCCATCTGCCATGCTCCAAGGAAATGGAGTGTTTTATTTGGTATGACAATTTTTACAGCTTGAAAAGTGGAGAGGCAACAGCGCAGGAAGCCTTGCATCATGTCAGATTAATGAGAGCTGCCGCAGGTAGGTGCTTCTTGGGGTGCAGAGCTGGGTTCAGAAAGGCTGGAGATCTGAAAGTACATTAATTAGCACCCACCCTGAGGACCATAATGCTTCTGCAGTGGCTGCCACCCCATTCAATGCTTCTTTGTCAGCGATCAATTTGGTGCCAAATTTGGTGCCAGGCAGAGCATAAGAGGAGAGCTATTAACAAGGAATCCTCCAGAGCCTTCCTCCTTATCCTGGTGCAGGCTGCTGCAGAAGAGATCTTTACCATAACAAATGGTGTCGAGTTGCCTTCTCCTTTACAAGCCAACCTCCCTGAAGGTTTCCAGAGCCCCACGTCTTTGCAGATGGACCCAGGAATCTGAACATGCGAAATAGATTGAACTAGGGTCACATTCATTACAAAAAACATCTGCAAAGGAAACCAAAGCAACGTGGGAAGCTGTTCTCAGTTTGGCCAAGGCCTGTCCTTATCCAGGGGCATGATAAGGCATAGGTCTAAGCAGTGATTTTCTTCTAGGGAAAAAAAGTGCCAGTACTGCATACCCCAGAAAAAAAGCACTGGGCCCAAGTAAGAATGGACAAATCAGCCAGTTTCAGTTTCCCTCATTATCGTCCGCCCCCCCTCCATTTTAAGTTCAGTTCACCAGATCAGTTTGCAACTTAAACACAAACAAGTTCTCATGAAAATTCATCCTCATTTTAGAGAAAAAATTCTCCCAACATTTCCCCATGCAATTTCAACAAACGCAAAAACATTTTTGCAAACTGGTTTTACCTAATATAATGTGTTTTTGTACAGTGGTACCTTGGTTCTCAAATGCCTTGGTACTCAAACAACTTGGAACCCAAACACTGCAAACCCGGAAGTAAGTGCTTCGGTTTGCGAACTTTTTTTTGGCAGCCAAACATGCTCCATTTTGAGTGTTACACTTCCGATTTGAGTGCCACACTTCCGTTTTGAGTGTTATGCTGAGTGGTCTGTCTGTTTTTGCTACTTATTTTGCATTTTTGTTTTTGCGGCTCTTTTTTGTTTTGTTTTTGTGACTGTGTGGAACCCAGTTCAGCTACTGATTGATTGATTGTGTGACTGCAGTACATTGTTTATTGCTTTCATTTTATGGATCAGTGGTCTCATTACATAGTAAAATTCATGTTAAACTGCTGTTTTAGGGGTTGTTTTTAAAAGTCTGGAATCAATTAATCCATTTTGCATTACTTTCTATGGGAAAGCGCACCTTGGTTTGGGAACAGACTTCCAGAACGGATTAAGTTTGAGAACCAAGTTTGAGAACCATTGTATGCTATTTTAACCTCCTTCTATATTTTTATGCACATGTATTTATTTTATTTCATAAAATTTATACACCGCTTGATTTTAAAACAAACCCTCAAAGCAGTTTCTGCATTCAGATGGAGAACTGCAGACCTTTCCAAGTGTTCCTGTTTTCCAGGGACAGTCCTAGATTTACAGAAGCTGCCCCAGTTTCTGATTTGATCCCAGAATGTCCTGCTTTTCCTTAGGACGTCCCTATTTTCATCTGAGAAATGTTGCGGGGCTACCCTCAAGCCATCTGAAGGGAAGTTTTTAATGTTTAATTTTTTAGACATACAGTATATATATGTTGGAAGCTGCCCACTGTGGCTGGGGCAACCCAGTCAGATAGGTGGGGTATAATTAGTAAAGTTGTTGTTGTTGAATAGGATGTCCTTATTTTCATGGAAATGTTGGAGGGTGCGGAAGTGCATTGCAAAATTCAGAAAAGTGCCAATTCCCAAGGATGGCTGTGTTTCAGAAAGTGCAAATTGGGTAGGTTGGCGTTTAAGGATGAATTGGATGACTTGTCTCCCACCTTCTGGTGAGCGGGGAGGCTTTCCTGCTCACACCTCCTCCCAGAGTCCTACAACTCCAGGTCACCAAGGCAAGGTAGTGCTGAGAATGTTAGGGCTCCACAACCCAGAAGCAGCTGCCCCTGAAACACCCCTCACTTTCAAAGCCTGTGATCTTCTCTTCCACCAACTTTTCTTGCACCTCCCTGCCCAAAGAATAACCTATTCATCTATTTAAATGTCACTCACCATTATTACCTGCATCCTCTAGTACAGAGAGAAGACAGGAAAAATTTGTCCAATTCAGCTAATCCATGAAGATGCCTTCTTATACTGATGGTGCATATGTCCAAAGCTTGTGAACTCTCCTTCCTTGGTGGTTTATAAGCAGAGGTTTGCTTTAGCTGAGTTTCCTGCATTGCAGGGGGTTGGACTAGATGACCCTCGGGGCCCTTCCAACTCTGTGATTCTATGATTCTGTGATCATACCTACTCCTGGCCACTTGTGCGCCCAGGCCACAGCAATGCACAGCCAGGGAGAGCAGTATTGGGGAGTTGGAGCCAATGTGCTGCATGCATTTTGATCAAGCTACCATTGCTCTGGAGCAGGAGGCAGGGAACCTCCAGCCCAGGAGCCAGTCTTGGCCTTCCAGGGGGTCCAGCTTGGGGTTCCCCAGACCATGCCCCCTTCCCTATCAACTGACAACATTGGTGCTAGATCCAGGTGTGCAAACAAGCAGGTGCAATAATGCATATGTTATTGAACATAACATACAAAAAAATGCATGGCCTTAGAGGAAATTGTGTTGCAAAATTATGTATATTAGGCAAACGTGCATACAAAAATGTCTATATTGGAAGAGATTCACATTAAAATGCTGATGAGTTTTCAAGCGGTCTTCTTTTTTAAAAAAGAAATCACAAAGTGATGAGGAAATGTGGAGAACTGAATTTAATATGGGGAAAAGGAGAAATGGAAATTCACAGATTTGTCCATCCCTAGCTCTGAGCCTATCTCAAGTGAGCCAGTATGGTATAGTGGTTAGAGTGTTGGGCTAGGGCCTGAGACACCAGGGTTTGAATCCCCACTTGGCCATGGAGCTCACTGGGTGACCTGGGCCAATCACTGCCTCTCAGCCTAACCTACCTCACAGGGTGTTGTGGGGATTAAATGAGGGGGGAGAAGAACCTTGTATGCCACCTAGAGCTCCTTAGAGAAACAAGTCAGATATAAATGCAATGAATATATAAATCTCTTTTTGAGGTTCAAATTATCAGGGCTGGCTTCTTTGCAAACCTTGTAAACCTCCCACGAAGACACCTTAACATCACAAGCCTATGCATCTTTGCTTGGATGTAAACTCCACTGTGAGGCTCATGCCCAAGTCAGTGTGTTTAGGATTTCAGTCTTCAGTCTTCAGGGCTCTCTCCTTTTGGTTCTGGAAAGGCTGCTTTGAATTTTCTCAGCTGTGGGGAAGTAATTAAGAGCAAGATGAAGATATGTGTGGGAGCGGGAGGAATCTTCTACCTACCTATTCAGCAGGGTTGCCTGCATTATTCCTAGGCTGGGGAAAGAACAGTAATAAAAGTTATCATCAGTGCAAAAAATTCTCATTATTGCAAAGAGCCTGACATGAGCATGAGCAAATGCACATCCCCTCTTGGAGCCTTGGCAACAGCAGGAAGCATCAATGCAGCACTGCTGAGAGATGTGTCTTCAGCCGCAGCTCCCCTGAGCAAAATCACTCAGCAGTATGGTAATAAAGTGGGCAGGGTGAAAATGAAAAAAAAAAAAGCAAAAGCAAACGCTACAAGGCTCTAGAGAGCTTTGCCTGAGCTCTCTATGTTATAATCCCCGTTATCTGCACCCTAGGGCCTTGTTAGATCTGCTGCAGCCCAGATTGAGCTGAAGGAGGGGCAGCTGGGAGCCTCGGGGTCCCTGTGTCACAAGAACAGCTGAAGGGCTCAGGTGACAACATCCCAGTTTCTGCCACTTTCCAAACAAACATACCTCCTCAGGTGTGCCTTGCATAGCAGCTGCTGAAGAGGATGGAAAGCTGTGGAGCGCAAGGACAGAGGACTCTGGCTTGTTTTCCAAAGGCCCTTTGCTAGAGAATTCCCTCAGCACCAGCGTTGCCAGACTGCCGTCAGCGACAACCCCTGGCAGATGACAAACTTGTCTTGGGGATTACTGAGCACTTGTGGGAAATAGGATCAGTGGCGTCGCAATAGGGGGCCGGGGGGGGGAGCGCACCACCCCAGGAGGCATCCTGTAGGTGGGTACCATCCTGAGGGGCCCCCGCCCACGCCTCCCAAGCCTACAGCGATTGGCAAAGCACTGGCAAAGCACCGCTTGGGAGGCGCAGGGGGGCACCAAATGTCACCCCCCGTTTGGCGCCGGGGACCTTGGGAGAAGATGCGCACGCGTGGGAAATGGCGCCACAAAGGCTCCTCTCGGCATGGCTGGGTGAATGAGCGCGAAGGAACGGGGCGCGGGCTGGCTCGCGATTGGATAAGGAGGGGGAGAGATGGCGGGATGAAGTGGGGCGAAGGCGAGCCGCAGGCGGAGGGAAGGAGAACCGGGGCGCGGAGTCTTTCCCCGGTGAGGAGGACCGAGCACTGTTCGTCCCCCTCCTTTATTTTCTAAAGCAGGCATGTTCAACATGTCAATCGCAATCGACTCATGGATCGCTGACTGGTTTGGCTTTGATGGCAGACTGAGAAAGAAAAGCCTTTCTCTGCAGCTTGGGACGCGGCAGCCTTCCTTCCCCGACGCCGGTGGGTGAGGGGGCGCGGCGCCCCGAGGGAGAACTGGAATGTAGGGGGGGTGTTGCTACGGGGTAATAGCTTAGGGCGATAACATACTTGGACTCGGAACAAAAAGCCCCAGATGGAGAAAGACTGAGCTTGAGGGAGAATGCCGTGAGAGAGAGCGAGGCAGAGGCAGGAAGGAGAATCACGGAGCAATGAAGGAAGCTACTCGGAAGGGAAAGAAGAGAGAGAGAGAATGAGAGAGAGAGAGAGAGAGAGAGAAGCTGCCTCCTCAGATGTGTGTAAATAGTTACTTGTCCATCTTTCCTGGATCTTTCATGGTGATATCCAAAAATAACTACTGTATCTGTGAAATAAAGATCCATCTATCTATCTATCTATCTATCTATCTATCTATCTATCATCTATCTATCTCACTAACTTAAATGACTTCGGAGGGTGGTAGATCACTGAGTTTTCGATAGGTTGGAGGTGCTTGTTCTAAAGTAAATGGAGCCACTATAATGCTCCCATCTCCTCTCCAGCCTTTACACGCGCGGGGGGGGGGGCGGGGCGGTGAATCTGGTCCGATGAGACTGAGGAGCTGACGCTGAAATTTGGGGAAATTTGGACATTTCTCTCCAACCCTGCCATTTCTGGCATCCATTTATGAAGTGTGTCAGATAACTTTTCCTCTCTGGTCTGCTGTCCCTTAAGGCAAGAGTGTGCAGAAGGGTAGATCAGTGTCTACTGGCAGATCTCTGCGTGATTTGCAGCACATCAGGGAATAATAGCAAGAATAGCAAGAAAACGATGGCAACTCTCTTGTTCCTAAATTATACTGAACAGTAACCAGGCATGGATTTTTAATATGACCGTTGCTCACTTCTGGTACTCAAAAGCAAATTCCTGGGTTCAGTGTTCTTTAATTCTGTCCTTTACACCAGGATTTGGTTGGTGGAGATTGGGGCTCTAGTAACCCCCCCCCATAAGCCTGCAATCTGCTCACCTTGACCCTAAATTGTTCTGTAGCATCTGGATTCTGCACCAGGAAAATTGTGTGTTTAGTGACTTTTGGTTAGTTTGCTCGTCTGCAAGCTGTGGGAAAGTGCTTTGCAGAGCATGGAATTCTCTCTGCAAACCCTGACCATGATGATTTTATTGTGCAGGTTGCGGTGTGGTCTAAACCACAGAGCCTAGGGTTTGCCAATCAGAAGGTCTGTGGTTCAAATCTCCGCGATGGGGTGAGCTCCTGTTGCTCGATCTTGGTCTAGATTGCAGGGTAGCCCAGTGATTGAAAAATGGCATGTGCCATAATAATAAAAAATATAAAAATAAAAATTCAGAGCCAACGGCGCTGGGCCTGTGTGCATTTTGCCATTGGAACCCTGAAACATTCCATATGCAAGCTTGAAAAAGAAACTCAGGTCCCCAAATGAGTCTGGAACTGGGACTTTAACCACCCATTTAAAAAGCTTCACAACTCTGGGTAACCATCCCCCAAAATTTCAATGGGGGGGGGGTTTGACAAAATAATTACCACACCACAGATGCTGGAAACAACAGTGTTCAAATCCTGCATGCAGATTTCCCAAAGGTATCTGGTTGGCCACTGCGAGAAGAGAATACTGGACTAGATGGGCCACTGGCCTGATTCAGCAGGTTCTGCTTATGTTCTTGGATGTGGGTGGCACTGTGATCTAAACCACAGAGCCTAGGACTTGCCAATCAGAAGGTCGGAGGTAAAGATTCCCTGCAACGGGGTGAGCTCCCATTGCTCGGTCCGTGCTCCTGCCAACCTAGGAGTTCGAAAGCACATCAAAGTGCAAGTAGATAAATAGGTACCACTCCGGTGGGAAGGTAAACGGCGTTTCCTGTGCACTGCTCTGGTTCGCCAGAAGCAGCTTAGTCATGCTGGCCACATGACCCGGAAGTTGTACGCCAGCTCCCTCGGCCAATAAAGCGAGATGAGCGTCACAACCCCAGAGTCGGTCATGACTGGACCTAATAGTCAGGGGTCCCGTTACTTTTTACCTTTACTTATGGTCTTATGGAAGCCCTCCAGTTTCTGTTGACTCTAACTCCCATCAGCCCCCAGCCAGCATGGCCAATGGTCAGGGAGGATGATTGGAGTCAGAGTTCAACAACATCTGGTGTGTGCTGTGATGATACCCCTGACTAGGAGCAATAAATGTTCCCAGGATCTTGAAGTCTTCCAGAAATGGCACTGGAACCTGCTCTGTTGCCAAAATGCACACTGTGTGATTTAACTGTGGTGAAGGGGGGTCAGCAAGTTCAGAGACCCCTGCATGTCCAGAGCATCCAGGGCTGTAACTGAGAGCCCTGGACTCAGTTGACTCTACCTCTCACTGGCTCTAGCACCATCTGCTGTTGGACTCCTGGCACCATTTCTCACCCTAACACAGATTTAACTAAGAAACTATTTTTAATCAAAACTGCACAGTGGTTTTCTTTATTGTGGAGTTTGGAGTTTACAGGGTTAAAACTCCTTGGTGTCCTGTATCTGGGGAGGGGCCTGACGCAGGGCCCTACGTCAGACGCTTAGTCCGTCTTTGTCTGTGAGAGCTGGTTTCACTTTAGACTGAGAGATGCTGCAAGGAAGCTGCGTGTGCTTTTTAGCACCGGAGAAATGCCAGAGGTTTCCAATGGATTTATGGCTTGTAAATAAAACGCTTTAGAGATAGCAACGAACTGTCTCTGGATTGATTTATCCCTCTATCTCACACGGACTGCAGGACCGCTGTGACTCTGTATTTTCTGCCCAGGTCAGCCCCAGCAAGGAGCGCAGGGAAGCGCTGACTGGACGGCAGGATTTAATCAGCAGTTCAGCTATTATATTCCAGCAATTGTGCCTCTACTCTCCCCCCAATAATGTTTAGATGTCATTTCCTCCCAACATCCAATTAATTTAACAAACACAGCTGAAGTGCCCTGCTTTCTGTACTGTGGCTTTCATCCATGTTCCTTTAATGACACTTATTGTTACAGAGTCACTGTCAGCCTGTTATTTTACAAGGCTGATATAAAACATTCACTGAGTCTATTATGTTGGGGAGTGGGGGAGAAATGCCATTATATTCTTTAGAAATCATGTCTTGAGTAAGTAAAAGTGAAGAGATTTCTTACACATGTTCTAGCCACCCTATGCAGAAATGCAAAAGAGAAATAGACTTCTCTCTGCTTGGAAGAGATACTTCCGGCCATGTAATAGACCTCTATGGTTCTCCCCACAACCTCAGAAGCTAAAAGAAGTTATGAAATATGTAAAGGGGAGATTGGGCTCATTGAAACTCTGCTATTAGCATGATTGAAATGAATTCTCACAGCCATCCCTCTCAACCACAGTTGGCCCAAAAGATGGATACAGGGACAGAGGAGAATTTAGCTTCATTCACATTTTTAAGTGAACTGATGAAACTAGTAGCTCCAGGATGAAAACACAGATTGGAACAAAACTGTTCAGATTTCTCTGAATTTTGTGATACTGTTTGTTTGTTGTTTATTACCAAGGTGCATTTTTAAAAGAGTAGGAATTTTAGTATGATATATTTTTAAATGCATGCTTTGAGATGTGCATTTAAATACTATTAATTTTTTTATGGCAATGAAAATTAATGCAGAATGGAGACTGAATGGACTAAGGAATAAACAAATGTGAAATTGACACAAACCAGGAACAAATTGATTTATCCATCCCTTGTTGAATATTCTTTAGAATCTGAGTTGGAATCAGTCCAGGAATAGAGCATATTATGTCTAATGGGGGAAAGCATCTTTCAACACCTCTTCGGATTCAGGTAGATGGTCCTTTGGTGTCATTTAGCAGCACTTTTGGAACCCAGCACTAAGCTGGATTGCTTCCCCTTCACATTAGCCAATGCTAACAAAGAGTGATCCTGCTTGACCCAGGTGTGCAAGTAAGTGGAGATAATAATGCATAGGTTGTTGAATATAACATATAAAAATGCACTACATTAGAGGAAACTGTGGTGCAAAATTATGTATATTAGGCAAGGACAACAGCACACCAGCTGGACCTTATCCTACCCTTCCAAGTAAATACTTGCTAGTGCATGGCACCCCTTCATGGATCACTGCCTTGCCGTGGCGAAGGGGCTTGAAGAACTCAGAGAAGCTATGAACTACGCCGAGCAGGGCACCCAAGATGAACAGGTCATAGTGGAGAGTTTTGACCAAACGTGATCCACCTGGAGTAGGAACCGGCAAGCCACTCCAGTATCCCTGCCAAGAAAACTCCATGGACAAAGACAACAGGCATATAAAAGTTATGACGCTGGAAGATGAGCCCCTCAGGTCGGAAGGTGTCCAACATACTACTGGGGAAGAGCGGAGGACAAGTACAAGTAGATCCAGAGCTGATGAAGCGGCTGGGCCAAAGCCGAAAGGACGCTCAGTTGTGGATATGCATGGAAGCGAAAGGAAAGTCCAATGCTGTAAAGAAAAATATTGCATAGGAACCTGGAATGTAAGAACCATGAACCTGGGTAAGTTGGATGTGGTCAAAAATGAGATGGCAAGAATAAATATTGACATCCTGGGCATCAGTGAGCTAAAATGGACGGGAATGGGCGAATTCAGTTCGGATGACTATCATGTCTACTACTGTGGGCAAGAAACCCGTAAGAGAAATGGAGTGGCCCTCATAGTCAACAAAAGAGTGGCGAAAGCTGTACTGGGATGCAGTCTCAAAAATGATAGAATGATCTCGATACGAATCCAAGGCAGACCATTTAACATCACAGTAATCCAAGTTTATGCACCAACTACTGGTGCTGAAGAAACTGAAATTGACCAATTCTATGAAGACTTACAAGACCTTATAGAAGTGACACCAAAGAAGGATGTTCTGCTCATTATAGGGGATTGGAATGCTAAAGTAGGGAATCAAGAGATAAAAGGAACAACTGGCAAGTTTGGCCTTGGAGATCAAAATGAAGCAGGGCAAAGGCTAATAGAGTTCTGTCAAGAGAACAAGCTGGTCATCACAAACACGCTTTTCCAACAACACAAGAGACGACTCTACACATGGACATCACCAGATGGGCAACATCGAAATCAGATTGATTATATTCTCTGCAGCCAAAGATGGAGAAGCTCTATACAGTCAGCAAAAACAAGACCTGGAGCTGACTGTGGCTCAGATCATCAGCTCCTTATAGCAAAATTCAAGCTTAAACTGAAGAAAGTAGGAAAAACCACTGGACAGGTAAGATACAATCTAAACCAAATCCCTTATGAATACACAGTGGAAGTGAGGAACAGGTTTAAGGATTTAGATTTGCGGACAGAGTGCCTGAAGAACTATGGGTGGAGGCTCGCAACATTATACAGGAGGCAGCAACTAAAACCATCCCAATGAAAAAGAAATGCAAGAAAGCAAAGTGGCTGTCCAACGAGGCCTTGCAAATAGCGGGGGAGAGAAGGCAAGCAAAATGCGAGGGAGATAGTGAAAGATACAGGAAATTGAATGCAGATTTCCAAAGAATAGCAAGGAGAGACAAGAAGGCCTTCTTAAACGAGCAATGCAAAGAAATAGAGGAAAGCAACAGAATGGGAAGAACCAGAGATCTGTTCAAGAAAATCGGAAATATGAAAGGAACATTTCGTACAAAGATTACCATAATAAAGGACAAAAGTGGTAAAGATCTAACTGAAGCAGAAGACATCAAGAAGAGGTGGCAAGAATACACAGAGGAATTATACCAGAAAGATATGGATGTCTCGTACACCCCAGGTAGTGTGGTTGCTGACCTTGAGCCAGACATCCTGGAGAGTGAAGTCAAATGGGCCTTAGAAAGCACTGCAAATAACAAGGCCAGTGGAAGTGATGGTATTCCAGCTGAACTGTTTAAAATTTTAAAAGATGATGCTGTTAAGGTGCTACACTCAATATGCCAGCAAGTTTGGAAAACTCAGCAGTGGCCAGAGGATTGGAGAAGATCAGTCTACATCCCAATCCCAAAGAAAGGCAGTGCCAAAGAATGCTCCAACTACCGCACAATTTCACTCATTTCACATGCTAGCAAGGTTATGCTTAAAATTCTACAAGGAAGGCTCAAGCAGTATGTGGACCGAGAACTCCCAGAAGTGCAAGCTGGATTTAGAAGAGGCAGAGGAACCAGAGACCAAATTGCAAACATGCGCTGGATTATGGAGAAAGCTAGAGAGTTCCAGAAAGACATCTACTTCTGCTTCATTGACTATGCAAAAGCCTTTGACTGTGTTGACCACAGCAAACTATGGCAAGTTCTTAAAGAAATGGGAGTGCCTGATCACCTCATCTGTCTCCTGCGAAATCTCTATGTGGGACAAGAAGCTACAGTTAGAACTGGATATGGAACAACTGATTGGTTCCAAATTGGGAAAGGAGTACGGCAAGGCTGTATATTGTCTCCCTGCTTATTTAACTTATATGCAGAATTCATCATGCAAAAGGCTGGGCTGGATGAATCCCAAGCCGGAATTAAGATTGCCGGAAGAAATATCAACAACCTCAGATATGCAGATGACACAACCTTGATGGCAGAAAGTGAAGAGGAATTAAAGAACCTTTTAATGAGGGTGAAAGAGGAGAGCGCAAAATATGGTCTGAAGCTCAACATCAAAAAAACGAAGATCATGGCCACTGGGCCCATCACCTCCTGGCAAATAGATGGGGAAGAAATGGAGGCAGTGAGAGATTTTACTTTCTTGGGCTCCATGATCAGTGCAGATGGTGACAGCAGTCACGAAATTAAAAGACGCCTGCTCCTTGGGAGAAAGGCGATGGCAAACCTAGACAACATCTTAAAAAGCAGAGACATCACCTTGCCAACAAAGGTCCGTATAGTAAAAGCCATGGTTTTCCCAGTAGTGATGTATGGAAGTGAGAGCTGGACCATAAAGAAGGCTGATCGCCGAAGAATTGATGCTTTTGAATTATGGTGCTGGAGGAGACTCTTGAGAGTCCCATGGACTGCAAGAAGATCAAACCTCTCCATTCTGAAGGAAATCAGCCCTGAGCGCTCACTGGAAGGACAGATTGTGAAGCTGAGGCTCCAATACTTTGGCCACCTCATGAGAAGAGAAGACTCCCTGGAAAAGACCCTGATGTTGGGAAAGATGGAGGGCACAAGGAGAAGGGGACGACAGAGAATGAGATGGTTGGATGGTGTTCTTGAAGCTACTAGCATGAGTTTGATCAAACTGCGGGAGGCAGTGGAGGACAGAAGTGCCTGGCGTGCTCTGGTCCATGGGGTCACGAAGAGTCGGACACGACTAAACGACTAAACAACAGTGCATGGCAAGTCTGCTGGCTGCTCTGGGAGATGGTTTTCGCTGCATTTCCAGTAGAAACCCATTAGCCTCTTGACGTTGCAGCAGAACTCCCCTTGGCCCATATTAACAAGACACCTCAGTACCAGTTAGAATCATTGGGCACAACAGCCAGGGGCATTGAGGGGGGTGCGGGGGGTGAGGTCCACCCAGGGTGTCATCCTTGAGGGGGGTGACAAAATGGCACACCGTGAGGGGCGGCACTTACTGCGGGGCCTGGCATGCAGCACATCCGAGCCACGCAACTCTCCTGGGAGTGATGCTGTGGCTTGGTCCCCCGGCAGCGTGGGGCTTGCATCCGCCAGGCAGACTCCATGGGCAGCTCACTGCACCAGCCCCCTGGACAGATAGCCACAGTGCCCCCATGCGCTGATTGCTGTGGTGCCCTGTGGGCAGCTCGCCCCACCCCTCGGGGTGCCAGAGCAGCTAGATACACCCCTGGCAACAGCAGCAACAGAGCCTACTTATTGCATAAAAGAAACACTCACATATTTGTAGTAAGGAAGTGACTTCTAAAATAATCAGAAGCCACAGCTAGTAACCAATCTGGCCACGGGTTTGGCAGTCAGAGATGTCTCCCATGTTTTAACCAGAGTGTGAAGCCAATGGGAGAGATGAAGCCAGGAAATATTAATTTCTACAATGTTACTGTCCATAATATTACCAGCTGCTATGATTGGTTGGCTCAGGCCTGGTGAAAAGACCAGGACAGCCTTTTCGTTAACCTTGGTGTCCTACCTGTTATTTGACTACAACTCCCATCAGCCCCAAGCAGCATAGTCATACTGGGTAGGGCTGATGGAATTTGAAATCCCATAATATCTAGAGATCACCAGGTTGGTGAAGGCTAGACTACGATGTGTCTCTCTTGCATGCTATACTCCAGGCCTTGGCTTAGTTCATCTGCTCTTACTTCTTATGCACCTCCAAACTCCATATCATGACTGTGGAGACCTTTGGTGTTGAATTTCTAGGATGTAACTCAAATGCTCCCTAAATATGGTCATTCAGAACATAGTGTTGGCCTTTGGTGGAATCATGAAACTGATCTTCACCTTGACCTTTGACACTGGAGATACAAAGTAAAAAAGAAATGGGGGAGACTGTGACTAATTCTAGCAATACTCATTTTAACAGATGTGCATTCTTTTTCCTTATGCCCATTAGCAGTAAGCACTGTGTAGACAGAGCTGTGTTTAAGGAAAATAATAAATGGACATAAATCCAATGCTTGGAACAGAGAGTCTGAGTGAACATTTTGACTCTTCTGGACACTCCATCAGAGACCCCAAAATAGCCAACCTATAAAAGATCAATTGTAGGGAAGGATGGAGGAAAAGATGGCTAAACAGGGATTTCTTTTAAAATGTAAATAGGAATTATGGTATCTTCTCACATTCTAAAAGCTAAGAGAAAGGTTTCTGGTGTTCTGTGCTGAATCTTTCCAAGGTATGTTTCATCATTTAAGAAACTGTCTCTTGCAAGATTGAGCATAAACATTCCTTCAACTAATTTTTCTGAGTTGCCATCCACAGTTCCATGCTAACATCTGATGAAGTAGGTGATCATCATCCTCAAAAGCCTCCTGTTCTTGCCGTAAATTCATTTTAGTTAGTCTTAAAAGCAAAATGGATTCTTTTTATACATCCTTTTTCTGATCCTAGTCTATCAAAGTGTTATGAGGAAAATGACTCCTCACTTGAGTGGTGTCTTGATTAAAGGAACATAGATGGATGTTCTTCATGCTTCACTTGTGAAAATGAGAAGGGCTAAGTCACTTGGGAATAGCATTCACACACAAAATGCAAAACCTGAGTTATTGGAGCAGCTTTCTCCCTGGTTACAGGGCCAACTACTATCCTATGCTGTATATCCTGCCACCCCATTTGCAACCACAGAACTACCTGACTCACCCAAGAGACTTGAAGGCACTGATGCATACATTAACTCTTTGCAAACGACTTTTAAAAGCAAACATGACACTTTCTTCAACCTTTTCAACTCTCATAATGCTACTTTATTTGTATTTATTTATTTATTGCATATATTTGAATCCTGCTGTTTTGCTGGAAAAAAACCACCCAATGAAAAGTAAATGATAAAGAAATTATTGCCATCAGGCAAGACACAGCACAAAAGGGAAAGTGTTTGGGAAGGAGGAAAACCAACACAGACACAATTTATTACTTTCCTTGCTACCTGACATGTGTTGCATAAAGTGTCTCTTCCTCGCTTCTACTGTGCATGCAGCTCCCACTATGTGAACACAATGTGTTCACAGGAAGTAGTTGGTTAGGCAAGCGTTCACATAATGATTCGACAATTTCCATTGATTCCTAGGTGGAAATTTCTAATGCATTCCCAACCATGGAATTTTGATGCCAAAGTGACAGGAAAACCCTCTGAAACTTTCCAAAAAAGCAAACAAAGGAAAATGTTCTCTTATTTATCCACTCTCTCATCCTTCTTCTCCTTCCCACCACACTTTCTGGCAAAACAGCTGCTTGTACCAGAAAAACAGGAAACTGCAAGCCTTATATAAGGTTGCTTGTTTCCAGTAAGGTAAAAAAAAAAGGTAAAGGACCCTTGGATGGTTAAATCCAGTCAAAGGCAACTATGGGGTGTGACGCTCATCTAGCTTCAGGTGGAGGAAGACGGCATTTGTCCCCAAACAGCTTTTCCGGGTCATGTGGCCAGCAGGACTAAACTGCTTCTGGCACAACGGAACACCATGACGGAAGACAGAGTGCACAGAAACACCATTTACCTTCCTGCCACAGCAGTACCTATTTATCTACTTGCACAGGCATGCTTTCAAACTGCTAGGCTCACAGGAGCTGGGACAGAGCAATGGGAGCTCACTCCGTTGCAAGGATTTGAACTGCCAACCTTCTGATCAGCAAGCCAAAGAGGCTCAGTACTATATGCAGGTCTAGCTGTTTGGATATCTGAACATGTGAAGCATATAGTGACATTTCCTCATTATTCAATAAATGAATTTTTATATAACAATCGTTTGGAAAGTGGGACTGGTGGGTACGTTGTTACTCTTTAGAATGCCTCAGAAAAACACTGCATTGCAACACAGTGTCCACTCCTTGCATTCTAGGGGATTAAAATGGTGGATAGCAGCATCAAATATCTGGAAGGAGGCAAGTCAAAAGTACAGCCCATCACAGGAAAGGAACACTTCCACTCCGCAGCAACTGCAGACAGAATATCAAGGCAGTCACCCAAGTAGTTTCCATCAGACTGGATAGCCCTACTTGACCAGAGGCCACGGTCATCACTTACAACAACAACAACAACAACAACAACAACATATTATTTATACCGCGCCCATCTGGCTGGGCTTCCCCAGCCACTCTGGGCAGCTTCCAACAAAATATTAAAATACAGTAATGCATCAAACATTAAAAGCTTCCCTAAACAGGGCTGCCTTCAGATGTCTTCTAAAAGTCTGGTAATTGTTTTTCCCTTTGACATCTGGTGGGAGGGCATTCCACAGGGCAGGTGCCACTACCGAGAAGGCCTGGTTCCCTGTAACTTGGCTTCTCACAGTGAGGGAACCACCAGAAGATCCTCGGTAGAACGATGAGGGTGGAGACTATGGGTCATGCCAGCTGGGGCTGATATGAGCTGAAGTACAACATCGTCTGAGGGTCACAGGTTCTCTATCTCTGGTCTAGACTGACTGGCAGCCATTGTCCAGGGTCACCAGGAACTAGAGCCAGGATGGTTAGCCTGTGGCCTGCTGGATGTTGCTGGACTACAACTCCCATCATCCCTGACTATTGGCAATGCCAGCCAGAGCTAATGCAAGTTGGAGCCCGGGGTCCACACCCCTGCCTTAGGAAGAGTGACCTGGCCATTTCAGGCAGTGGATACTGAAGGCAGGGAGTAGTTTGGAGGCATGGGGGGGGACATGTCTGCGCCACAGCTCTTAAGCAAGCTAGCTACCATCACAGTTCCCTGGAAAGAGGCTTTGATTGTTGAACCACTCTGGGAATCAAAGTGCTGGGAGAGAAATAGAGGGGCTCCTAACTCTCAGCACCCTTAACGAACTACAGCTCCCAAGATTCTTTGGGCAAAGCCATGACTGCTGAAGGCTGTGTTTCAAATGTATGGTGGGAGCTGGGAGTCAAGACCAGGATCCGAGATCAAAATGGAGTTGGGCCCAAAGAGCAACCCTAGAAACACAAAAGGCAGCTGAGCTCAAAGCAAGAAGCCTTCCTACACTCCTTCCCATGCAGAAAACACGGATGGCCAGCCTGGTGGGCAGAGCCACTCCAGAGTCTGAAAGGTTCTTCAGTTTAGTGCAGAGGGACGCTTTTTGTTTGTTACTATGACAGGTGTTTTTATATTGTAAACCACCCTGTGGTCCTTGGATGAAGGGTGGTATAGAAGTTTAATAAATAATAATCTGGAGAGCACCAGGATGGCAAAGGTTACTGTAGAAGTATAAAATAGTGAAAACTGTATAGTGGATACCTGAAAACCTTGGTTTTCAAACCAAAAATACATTTCAAAATGTGGGGAATTACTTGCTGAACTCTAAGAGCAGCAAGACAAGGGTTTGTGCCTTGAATAGCTCATCCCCTTTGACCAGCAAAACCAAAATAAATTATACAAAAGGGGTGTCAAGTTTTTATTTAAAAAACAGAAACAGAACAGAATAAATCTGTGCAAATTATGAGAAATTATGCAAACCTGTTCTATTTCCATAGTTTATGCAGGCCACAAACTCCTGCTTTTCTTGGCACAGAAATTGGCTTGCTCAGGCAGAGAATTAGCACAGAATAAACACAACCCTAGTAAGTGTGGATTCACACTGAGCTTTGCCTTTAGCTCAGCAGCCTCCTCTGTTTATCCTCTTGCCTACAAATTATGTGCATGGCTAAAGCACCACTTAGTTAGCTCTGCAGCTCCCCCTGGAGGTCCTACGATGGGCTGCCAAACAGATGGGAACTTTCCAAGATGCAAGTTACCGTAATTCATAAGAAAAAGGGAAGGAATGGTTTTTAAAATACTCCCCCAAAAGGCAGATCGTTCATAAATGAACTCCCTTGCAGTCTGATCTGGAAACACAATGTTAGAGTGTGAGTCATCAGGAAAACAGCAGACCTATTGGGAAGAAGATTTTTGCAGCAGAGAACCTGCTCTGTCTGATACATTTTTGTAGAACCCTGAATATCAGAAAATAGTAGAGTCGTAGCATGGCTTTAAAAGTCTCTTTGAGGCAGAAATTGCATTCAGAGCAGGAACAGGAGGAGATGCAAGGTCGTTTGTTTCTTCCAGTTTTATAACCGGCTAGGCAGAAGTCCTTTCTTGCTCTCATTTATTCTCATAATTAATGCAACATTTTCTCACATGCCAGTTAACAGACTATAGTAAAGGAACATAGGAAGCTGCCAGATTCAGATCACTGGGCTTTCTAGCTCAGTATTATCTACACAGACGCATAGGCGCTGACTTCTAGCGGCCATGGTGCTTTCAGGGCCCCCCCAAAAGTGTTTGAGGAGGCTGGACACCCCAAAGTTGATGGTCATGGTCCCTGTGTGCACTGCTGCTGCCCTGTGTGGCCCTCACGAGCCTCCCCTGCACAGCTCAGAGCTCCAGTAGGGCAGCAACTGTGAAGGAGCCATTCACCAAGGGAAGGGGCTGCACGCCGGCCAGCTCTTGCCACTCCCTGGTGCCCCCCTCTCACCTTGGCTTCTCACATTCACACACAGGCAAGCAGCTCTCTTGTCCACAAAGCCCTGTTGCTCACAAATGCTCCTTCCCCAGCAGCTCCTTGGCGCTGGCACCTGCTTCTCCCCGAAACAGCATGTCTACCAGGTGCTCGCCTGGTCCTGGCCCTGTTCCCTCCCTCTCTTCTTCATGCTCACATGGTCCCCAGCAGCAGATGCCCTCCTTCTGCTTTAAGGGATCACTGCAGGGCAGGAGGCGCTTGAGGTCCTCTCAGTTTGAGTTGTCAGGCTCATTACTCAGGCTGCCTGTCTTCTTCCATGATTGTAGTAAAAAAGATGAAATTTCCCTTCCCCAAGCACTTTAGTCCTACTGTAAATTGCCTCCCCATATCAACCTTTTAAAAAAAACACCATTAAAAAAACTGCCAGAGACTCGTTAATTCTTACCTGGGCTTGAAAGCCTGCCTGGAAATCATTACACCACCCTTTTAAATTTAATGTAAACAACTACTATCTTGCTTTCAGAGCTGCTAAGACCCTTGAAAAATGCAGGGACGGTGTGACATCAGTTGCCCACAAAGTTAATTTGTCCAGACACCTGAATTTGCATTTATATTTTTCAGTCCCAGAACCACATTCTCTTCTGGCAAATGTGTGTGGAACTATTACATTTCAGCTTTTGCTACTTTATTAATATGTATACACACTCACCCCTCCCTCCACCCAAGCAAGTATTATCAGAATTAAAGGGCACATTTCAGCTAGGCAAAAACTCTTAAGGAGGTGCAAAGTGGGACTGGTGTGGGTTGTGGTCTGGGAAAAGCACTGAGGGCCAGATAGAGAGAACTTGGATGAATCTACACATGGGGGGAAACATTATAAGAAGAAGAAGAAGAGTTTGGATTTGATATCCCGCCTTTCACTCCCTTTAAGGAGTCTCAAAGCGGCTAACATTCTCCTTTCCCTTCCTCCCCCACAACGAACACTCTGTGAGGTGAGTGGGACTGAGAGACTTCAGAGAAGTGTGACTGGCCCAAGGTCACCCAGCAGCTGCATGCAGAGGAGCGGAGACGCGAACCTGGTTCCCCAGATTACGAGACTACCGCTCTTAACCACTACACCACACTGGCTCTCTTACTAATTAATAAATAAGACAGAAATTAAATTGTTATAATAAAAGAAAAGAATGCTATGTAAAATTGCACAGAAAAGTTTGTGCTGTACAGCACCATCTGGTGCTGCACGCTTATAATGCATTTCAAACACTGGTTTGTTTGTTTTCCAATGTAGCTGAGTCCCTGCATTGTCCAGGCCTGAGGTTGCCCATCCCCTGGGCAATATATAAAAATTAGAATGTGTAAAATTTATGCAGATTTGTGCTGATCACCTGGCTCTACAGCTTTGCCAATCACCCAGAGGCCTGCCTGTGAATCCTGGTCTACTGTTTCCACCGGGTGTGGGAAACCTGACCATTGGACCACTTTGCTGGAGCCGATGCAAGTTTTGTTCAGTAACATCTTTAGGTTCATTGTAACCTGGATTTCTTTGACAGGAGCAGGAGGCCAAAGTTAAAATGATATGTTTAATTTAAAAAGAAAACACTCCCTGTCTCCCCACCCCCACCCCCGTTCTCATCTGCCTGTTCAGGGAAGAGAGGCAATCTATATAGCTGGTCACCTTGTTGTAAATAAAAATAATGCCCTTTTCCCTTATGGGGTATCCAAGAGCCCATATAGAGTCCTTACATAGGTTCCCTATTGGTAGGAGAAAAGAACAGAGGCCAACCAGAGAATATTGAGAAGCAAAGCAGCTAGTAAGCTTGATCTTTATTGATCTGTTGCAACAGGGTACCCCCCTCACACGCAGGAGAGGAAGAGGACCCAGAACAATGGCCTGCAAGGCCTTATAAAGACTTTTGAAATTCCCATTCTCTAGATCAAGACCACCCCCAGAAACATTATGCATACATCACAGAAGGGGTGTAACCTAAGACCACCCCTCAGATACATCCCACCTACATCACAGAAATTTAAATGTTGTTTTTCTCTTCTCCTTGTTTATCTCCTGTCTAGCAGGTTACTTGATTGGATTTTCTGGGGAGCCTGGCCATTCTTTTGTAATGCTAAAATACTTATTTCCTGGGCCAGGTCACAGGCTCACACCTTATTCAAACACAGATTAAAGGAAGAGACAATGGGGAGGCTTTTCCATTTTTAACCTTGCAGAGAAAGGATTTGGTCAGTTTAGGAATCAAAATGGTTCCAGGTTGGCTTTCCTGTGCTGATCTATGTACGTGCAGTTATGAACATTACTATATATTTAAGACCATAAAATTCCTATCACATTATTCCCCCCTTTGGGGCTAGAATTTTTCTTAAAAATTTTTGCCCCACAAATAATAACATCGTATGTTGTAAATGGATGTGTTTGTATAAATACATCATATAAAAATAACACATGTTGCGTCTTGCTACTAAATTACTTGTGGCATTCTAACACTTTGGGAGAGACAATTTACTCAATAGTGGTCTATGCTTTACACTTAGCAGGAAGGTAAGGTCCACTAATGACTGAAAAGTGCAGTTTGCTTCCCCCCCGCCATTTTTGTGTTCTCAGGTGTCAAGGTAGCTCTTCTGTGGTCTCACACTGACATAGTGCTACAGCAACACATCCTGTCTGTTGAATCCCCTCAGGGCTTTCATTTAACCATGTTGCCTGGCATTCACCATAGCTGGCACAGGTTTGGGCATCTCGTGAGGGAGAGGTCTTCGCCTTGGCCTTTAGCTATGGGATTTTATTATAGGCTGTGGTCATGGGAAGCTGCTCACTTGCACTTAAAGGACCAAAAAGCTAATTGCAGCCTGGATACACTTGCCCAATTCAAACTGAGTCCAATTTGAATTTATCTTCTTGCCCCATGGTTTTCAACTTTTCTGTTAAAAGAAAACCATTCTTAACAAGGGCAGTTGTCCAAATAAGTCAATTTAAGTCTATAAGGGATCATTCCTGCTAAACCAAAGCATATTCACCTTCATGTTTCTTAGAAGCTTCTCCTTGGTAAAGCAAGTTTAGGGAAAGTTGGCAGAGTGCCAGGTGGAACAATGAAATGTGGTTATAAATGAGCTAAACATTGGACTACACAATAGTGTGAGCTATTAGAAAGTATAAAATGCATGAGAATTCTCCATTGGTGTGTAAGCAATAAGACATTAAACATAAAAACAGTTACACACAATAAATTGCCCCCCTTTGTGGAAATCACACTGTCAGACACATTTCAACATTCTTACATAATAACATATAATACAAAACAAAATAATTAAATATCTGTTGCATATCTTGACACAATTGTGATCTTTTACGTATGTATCTTTTGAATCCTGGAGCAGAGGCTTGAGGTTCAAGTGAAAAAATGTCCTTGCAATTCAACTCCTCCCCCCTTTGTCAGCCCCCCCCCCCGTCAGTCTATAGCCTTTGAAAGAGATAACTGTGGGCACTTTGAAAACTCTGGTGTTGCAGGTCTTGTGAGTTGAGGGGTTGTTGCTGCTTTTCATCATTGCACATCTGTAGAAGTGATATCCTGTAAGGGGGCAGGGTTTTGGGGAGACTTAAACACACAGTTAGACAAGGAAGGGGGAAAAGGCAAAAAGGATGTCCTTGAGTTTTCCGTGGGAAGCTGCAAATAATAACAATCGTAGTGGATTAAACATTTTATTCATTATCACATTTCCATATAATTACTGTTATTATCTGCTAAGTTTGTTTGCTTTCCTTCACTTAATTTTTGTTGTTGTTGTTCTTTTCATATTATAAAATAGAAAATTACTCCACATGTATAGAAAGAGAACTGTAAAAAATACAAAGGTTAAAAAATAAAAAGAAAGCAAAAAATTAGATTACCAGTTAGATGAAAATGGACTTGACACAAAGACATCAGATTCAGAAAATAACTATTATTAAATAGTACAAAGATATTATCAAAACCACACATATTACTACTGGACTGAAAAAAAAAAGGGAAAACAATGGGGAAAACTTAAAATTCACCATGTGCTATCCAATAAAAGAACTTCATGAGACTGACTTTCAACATGTGATGAACATGTCCCCAAAGTAAAACACAAACACACAAAATGAGCTATGAGGAACCAAAAATAAATAAATGCTAAGACACACAATTAATAAGCATCCTGAAGTAACCTGAAGTAATCTGTTTTGGCATTCTAACATCCCAAATGAAAATAAAAGAGTGTTTCTTGATGTGACAACATTGGCTGTAATGTTAATAGCGGAATACTGGGAAATGAGTTAATACCAATAAAAATGAATGGCAATTTAAAGTTGTGCAGGTACCTTGCACTAGCCAAAATGACAGAATTAATAAGAAATGCTCAGGCAAAAAGGTAAACAAATACCATTCCACAAACAATGTTTAGTTGTGCTACAAATACCATTCCACAAACAATGTTTAGTTGTGCTTCGAGGAAGAACTGATAAAACGAACTTAATAAACGAAAACAGATTATTTGTAACCTTAAAAAAATGTCAAAGCCACAAAGAGATAGAAGGAAATCAACTAATATAGCAGGGATTCAGACTTGTTTTGCTGAACAGAAAAAAAGTGACTGTTTGGCTTTAAGGGAAGAAAGACAAAAGGAAAACAAATGCAATTACTTTTTATAGAGTATTTAAATCACTGTTTGCATCCCTTCATTATCATTTGTGCTGTGGGAGAAAAGAAAGGACACTCTGTTAAAAGGGAAAATTATTTCATGTGAGAGGTCTGTCAGGAAATGCTGTTCCTAAAATGCATAGGCATATACACACCTGTTGAAAGGGAAAATTATTTCATGTGAGAGGTTTGTCAGGAAATGCTGTTCCTAAAATGCATAGGCATATACACATACACACACAAAAAAAAAAAACTGTTATAAAATTTAAATCCCAGGGGGGGGGGGAGAAACTACTCAAGAGAGGAACTCACAGTGGGAGTGCTTTGATATTTACCTGTGAAAAGAATTTGGCATGTCCAGTACTTAACTCTATTGTCTTAAGTAGCCCCTGGAGCAAAACACATTAAGGGTGATTTCCCTGATGGTTCCAAGTTTTCTTTTACATTTGGAAGAAACCTCCTCTCCCCCCCTTACAGTTCCCCCCTTCCTCTCTCTCTCTTCTTTAGCTGATCTAGCCTCTGTGCATGTGCAGAGTTCATGTCTCAGCAAACCTTTTATACCATTGAAAATGTTGCATCTTTTGGCTCAATTAGAATAAGGAAGGGAAAGGTAAGGGGTAGATTTTAAAAATAGGGTTAGATTTTAAAACAAAAAAGAGAAACTCGGCAATTTAAGTATTCACCAAAGCTAGCAATTTCAGCCCCAGCAAAAGGAGTGCTTCCTTTATGTACAGGAAAGGGCTATCATTATTGGTCATTTTATCTGGTCATTCGCGGAACAATCAACCGCTCTCTTATTTATGAGTAAAAATGGCCAGAGAGTTAGAATTCATAGGATTTTTATTTTTTTAAAAACATTCTCAGCCTTACCATTTGCAGACAAAATTTTCTGCCCTTTATTTACAGGATGGATGGTCAAGGCTAATTCTACTTGATTATTCATTTGTATGTGCTTAAACTTTGAGTAGACTTTTAAGTCTGATTTTTGTAAATAATAGACAAAATGATAAACACTGTAATCACTTAAATGCCTGATATCACCAGTTCTGCTTCAAACATCATGGCTTCACCTCACAGCTTTTAAAAAACAAAGAGCAAATCTGGGCTGAATTTCAACACATCAGCTACAAATTGGGAAAGTTGAAAGGGACCTGGGGTCATCTAGTCCAACCCTAAAATACAGGGTTCATAGCAAGATTTGTACTACCAGAAACACACACATTCACCTCTCACCTTTAAAAACAAAGAGCAAATCTGGGCTGGATTTCAACTCATCAGCCACAAATTGGGAAAGTTGAAAGGGACCTGGGGTCATCTAGTCCAACCCTAAAATACAGGGTTCATAGCAAGATTTGTACTACCAGAAACACACATACTTATGTACACAGACACAACTGGGGAAGAGACCACAAGCCATGCGCCTATCACAAGCCATGCGCCTATCATGTACTAAGGAAGAGGAAAATAAAAGTACCCAACCCTTTTAGCAGATCTTGAAGCTAGTTTGAGTGAGTGTTTACTTCCTTAGACTAAAGAGTGAAAGTTCCTAGATAAATTATCTTTAAAGACTGAAGTGAACATTTTTCCTAAGATAGGGAGAGGATCTCTTATAAAGCATAGTTAAAACAGCCATAGATTTGATTTAAAAGGAATACAAAAGTGACAATTTTTCCTGAACTTGCAGAGGAATAGTAAGCCTAATCTATGCCCTTTGCAGTTTCCTTTAAAGGAAGCTTACTCGGGAGTAAATTTACTTGGCACAGAAGTAAGGAGGAGAAGGGGGGAAAAACCTGAAAGAGACAGAATGAAACAAGGGGGGGCATTTTCTAAGAAAAGAGGAAGTCTTATAGAGACTGATACCAGGAGCCTTACAATAACTCTTCTGTCCAACCAGATCAAAGTTAAAACTGGACTCAGATATTTTTCTTAGAAGGAACACCATACTTTCATAGGCATATGCTTAATGAAATACATACACTGCATTTTAGCTTGAGAGAGCAGTTGGCTCAACTAGGCTTTTGCAGCAGAAACATTAGGTTAACTTAGACTGGAACACAGGTGTACTCACAAACTCAAAAGTTACAACACAACATCATTTACCATTAGACTTAAAATCACCCTCCCCACTGAAACTAGAGAAAGGAGGTGGGGTAATCCTCCTTTCAGAACACAAGTAGCACGTATACAGGATTTTACCACTTGGGAGAAAAACTCTCTTTTAGAGCCTTTCTCAAATAACAAACATTTGCACACTTCATTCTCCATTTTGTCTTGTTTTTAAGACTGATAAGGTTCAACATGGCTTCCTTAGATTTAGAATTTGGAGCAAGCTTGCATTTTTATTTTAGATGGCACATTTAAGATAAGCAGCTGCTGGATGTTGCCTAAGTACAATTTAAACACAGGAAAAACGTTTCTTAAACACAAATTGAAGGGGACTGTCAGAGTCCAGGTGGGAAGTAAGCACCAACTGGGCTTCTTTCCCATCAGGAGTCTGTGGGTTCATTTCTTTTGATTGAGGTGCACCCATTTTAAGAATTTTTAATAGCGCTAGCTTTTACTTTTATACTGCAGTCGGGGTTTTATCCCCACTTTTCAGGAAACACAATAAATAATCCACAGTACACTCAATTTGGACAACTCCGAGAATTTGTACTGTGACACACCGCCGTTCGTCTGGCCTGACTTACTAGGCTGGTACAGCTGTTGGCCTTTCCTGGCTACTAAGCTAACAGTGCGGTCAGCGATCTCAAACCCCCCCCCTTTGGTCATTACTCAGCCAGGGAGCCCACAGCAACCTCCTGCCTCTTACAATCTAACCTGAGAGTTCCCTACTGGACGCTTGCATGGCGCAGTGCCAGATTGGGACTCAGAAATGACAAAGAAGGAAAGGAATCAGGTGCCCTTGCTTTCTCTGCTCACAGGTCATCTCTAACAAAGATCGCCATGGCAGAGGTGCGGCTGCACCTGGGAATTATAGTTTTCAGTACAGAAGAAAAAGCACGACCTTTTTCTGGGCAAAACTCCGAAGGAATAGGTCGGCATATAGACTGTAGAAGGGAAATGAAAGAAGTCACACACAACTTTTGCCTGGGCATACTCCGAAGGGCTAGGGCTGGTGTTGAGATTGAGGGGACAGAAAGGAGGAGAAGGCAATTTTTTAAAAAGTAGAAATTTTAGATTTGAAGGGAAAAGGAAGAATTAAAGAATTTTGGTTGCTGTGGTTTAGAGACCCCAACCCACTACCCGTGTTTCCTACTTAATACTCACTTCCGCATGCGCTGTTCCTGGTGATCCCACGATGTCTTGACTGGTTGTTTAAGGCCGGCCTGATCAAGCTTTGCTTTCTCTGGTTAGCCCCGCTGAAACTCCAGTTATTGCCAGACCCTGGGACCGATGGAAGACTGGTTATTCCTCCTGGCAAACTGCCTGGTGCGCGCTGGATAACCAGTCCTTCCTCGCTTCCAGAATCCGGGTAACCAAAAGTCCCTTCGTGCGTGGTCGCCATGTGTTGTAAATAAAAATAATGCCCTTTTCCCTTATGGGGTATCCAAGAGCCCATATAGAGTCCTTACATAGGTTCCCTATTGGTAGGAGAAAAGAACAGAGGCCAACCAGAGAATATTGAGAAGCAAAGCAGCTAGTAAGCTTGATCTTTATTGATCTGTTGCAACAGGGTACCCCCCTCACACGCAGGAGAGGAAGAGGACCCAGAACAATGGCCTGCAAGGCCTTATAAAGACTTTTGAAATTCCCATTCTCTAGATCAAGACCACCCCCAGAAACATTATGCATACATCACAGAAGGGGTGTAACCTAAGACCACCCCTCAGATACATCCCACCTACATCACAGAAATTTAAATGTTGTTTTTCTCTTCTCCTTGTTTATCTCCTGTCTAGCAGGTTACTTGATTGGATTTTCTGGGGAGCCTGGTCATTCTTTTGTAATGCTAAAATACTTATTTCCTGGGCCAGGTCACAGGCTCACACCTTATTCAAACACAGATTAAAGGAAGAGACAATGGGGAGGCTTTTCCATTTTTAACCTTGCAGAGAAAGGATTTGGTCAGTTTAGGAATCAAAATGGTTCCAGGTTGGCTTTCCTGTGCTGATCTATGTACGTGCAGTTATGAACATTACTATATATTTAAGACCATAAAATTCCTATCACAACCTCTTCTCATTGAGTCAATATTTTACTGAGATTCAACTGATTGGTGCAACTGGACTTCTCCGTGACCCTTCCCCTCTGCAGGGAGGTGGGACTGATTGGGATGGTCCACCCCTGCCACTTAATGGATCCAAATGGTTTCCAGAGAATGGTAGGGGATGTTTTATCCCACATTGATGGTCTTTCAGCTGATTCACTGGTGGAGAGTGCTAGAGTCCTGTCTAGTCTAGTTGCATGAGATCAATTCCAATCTGTTACCTTCGAGGATGTAGACAGGCTGCTTGGATGAGTGAAACAGACCACCTATCTCCTTGATCCTTCTCTATCCTGGCTAATAAAAGCAAGCCAAGAAGAGCTGGGTGACGGTCTCTGTGGGGTACCTCTGTGAGGGAGCCTTCCCAGACCCACTGAAAGAGGTGGTCATTAAACCGCTTCTTAAAAAAACATTTTTAGACCCATCCAATATGGCCAACTATCACCCAGTCTCAAATCTTCCATTCTTGGGCAAGGTGTTTGAGCGGGACCTTTGGAATTCCTTGCAACTGGGATTCAGGCTTCATCATGGGACTGAAACTGCCTTGGTCGCACTGATCAATGATCTCAGGCGGGCTAGGGACAAAGGTGAAAGTGGTTTCCTGGTTCTGCTGGAAACAGCATTTGATGCCATCGACCATGACATCCTTCTGGTCCATCTAGAGGAGCTGGGGGTACTGTTATACAGTGGTTCCGCTCCTTCCTCCTGGGCTGTGTCCAAAAAGTGGTGTTGAGGAATGTGTTCAGACCCCAGGGCTCTCATTTGTGGGGTGCCTCAGGGTTCCATCCTCTCCCCCATGCTTATTAACATCTATATGAAGCCACTGGGAGAGATCATCAGGGGGTTTGAGCTGAGTGTTCACCAATATGCGGATTGTTAAGTTGTGGGTGAACATACCAGACGACACAGCGATTTTTCAAACAGCTCTTGTTTATTCACAGGCCAGAACAGAACTGAACTGAAGGGTTCAGCCAGCCTACTTATATAGAGCTCCACTGGGACACAACAGTAACCATTTTCTGTAACTATCCAATCACTGAACGTCACTTTTGATCCCTTATTTGCATATGTGGACCTGAACTATCTACAGTACCCCCCTGCTGGCCATAACACAGATGATGTAACATAACACGGATGATACCCATCTCCATCTCTCTTTTAAATCAGAACTAGTGAAGGCAGTAGGGACGCGGGTGGCGCTGTGGGTTAAACCACAGAGCCTAGGACTTGCCTATCAGAAGGTCTGCGGTTTGAATCCCTACGACGGGGTGAGCTCCCGTTGCTCGGTCCCTGCTCCTGCCAACCTAGCAGTTTGAAAGCACGTCAAAGTGCAAGTAGATAAATAGGTATCGCTCCAGCGGGAAGGTAAATGGCATTTCCGTGTGCTGCTCTGGTTCACCAGAAGCAGCTTAGTCATGCTGGCCACATGATCCGGAAGCTGTCTGTGAACAAATGCTGGCTCTCTCGGCCAATAAAGCGAGATGAGCACCGCAACCCCAGAGTCAGTCATGACTGGACCTAATGGTCAGGGGTCCCTTTACCTTTACCTTAGTGAAGGCAGTGAAGGTCCTGTGTGAGTGTCTGGAAGCAGTTGGATGGCGGCTAACAGATTGAGGTTGAATCCTGACAAGACAGAAGTACTGTTTCTGGGGGACAGGGGGCTGGCGGGTGTGGGGGACTCCCTGGTCCTGAATGGGGTAACTGTGCCCCTGGAGGTGCACAGCCTGGGAGTCATTTTGGACTCACAGCTGTCCATGGAGGTGCAAGTCAATTCTGTGTCCAGGGCAGCTGTCTACCAGCTCCATCTGGTATGCAGGCTGAAACCCTCCCTGCCTGCGGACTGTCTCGCCAGAGTGGTGCATGCTCTGGTTATCTCTCGCTTGGACTTCTGCAATGTGCTCTATGTGAAGCACATCTATCTTTGAAGGTGAAGCACATCTATCTTTGAAGGTGACCCGGAAACTACAGCTAATCCAGCTAGACTGGTGACTGGGAGCGGCTGCCGAGACCACATAACACTGGTCTTGAAACACCTACATTGGCTCCCAGTACGTTTCTGAGCACAATTCAAAGTGTTGGTGCTGCCCTTTAAAGCCCTAAATGGCCTCGGCCCAGTATACCTGAAGGAGCGTCTCCACCCCCATCGTTCTGCCCGGATGCTGAGGTCCAGCGCCGAGGGCCTTCTGGCGGTTCCCTCATTGTGAGAAGCAAAGCTACAGGGAACCGGGCAGAGGGCCTTCTCGGTAGTGGCGCCCGCCCTGTGGAATGCCCTCCCATCAGATGTCAAGGAAATAAACAACTATCCAACTTTTAGAAGACATCTGAAGGCAGCCCTGTTTAGGGAAGTTTTTAATATTTGAAGTTTTATTCTGTTTTTAATGCTCTGTTGAAAGCTGCCCAGAGTGGCTGGGGAAACCCTGCCAGATGGGCAGGGTAGAAATAATATAGTAGTAGTAGTAGTAGTAGTAGTAGTAGTAGTAGTAGTACAGAAGAATTCTACCTCCTTTTTCAGCCTGCAAGTTGTCTGCAAGCTGCTTTTCCATACCCCAACCCCCCTCTCTCTGGTATTTTCTTTCTCTGCTGAGCTCATTTCTGCAGATCAAAATTTGGCCTGTAAAGACTTGTGGCTGGCAACTTGAAAAGCAGTCAAGAGCCATGCTGGGGCATATCTGAAACTGTCTCCCAAGGTTTGTCTGTGGTCTCTGACTGGAAAAGTCTATTGATGAAACAGAAATAAGCTTTTGCAGATATGATTCCTGCTAATAACAAATTTGGTGTCCCAGCGCTGGCCAGCAGAACAGTGAAATGCAGCTACATAGGAATGGCTTTCTGTAATATGACTTTGTGGTGGTGGCGATGATATCAAAACTCTACACTGAATGTTGTGCATGCATAAAAACGTAAGGTAGGAACAAAACATTAATAGAAACAATTAGGGTCGGAAGCAAGGCCATTTCTTCCAAAGTTGGTTTATCAAGCGAACCAAATCAGATTCAGATTTTCCACACATTTGGTCAATTTGGATTTTCTCAAGAAACCTATGGAGGAGCTGTGGAACAACATGAAAAGCTCTCAGACATAGGGAAATTGAACGGTGCGCAAGCTCCCGTCTTTCGGTCCCAGCTCCTGCCCACCTAGCAGTTCGAAAGCACCCCTAAGTGCAAGTAGATAAATAGGTACCACTTTATAGCGGGAAGGTAAACGGCGTTTCTGTGTGCTGCGCTGGTGCTTGCTCGCCAGAGCAGCTTCGTCACGCTGGCCACGTGACCCGGAAGTGTCTTCGGACAGCGCTGGCTCCCGGCCTCTTAATTGAGATGAGCGCACAACCCTAGAGTCGGACACGACTGGCCCATACGGGCAGGGATACCTTTACCTTTTTAATTCAGTGAATATAAATATGTGAAAACAATTTGCAGCAAAATGTCTGTAATTTTCTATTGTCTCTGTTTTCTTTCTAGCAAAAGGCTTGGCTAAAGTAGTGGAGGAGGCAGAGGAAAGATAAAAATATGAGTGCACTCACTATTTTTTGCTTTGGTGTTGTTTTGCCTTCTATGAAAAGGACAAACCAGTCAGATGCTAAACTGACAATTCCAGGCAACCAACTCCTTCTGACACGAGCAATTATCCAGAGGCTGTGGGTCTCCTTGATAATTTTGTTACCACTTTGGTACACCAGACTTGCTTTGAGCCCAACATCGGCCTATGAGTACATGAGCACAATTTAATTACAGTAATCACATGGGTTAACGCTCTTCTAATGGGTGAGCACAGGAGGTTTGATGCTGAGTGGACAGGAGGCTGGATATTGGAGTTATGAAAGTCAACCATGAATAATAAAGGGGAAGGGTCATGACACAGGCTGTAGCGAAAGGGAAGGGAGACAAGCAAACCAGCCAAAGGAACCCAACATTAACTTCGTCTCTGCCACCAGGTCAATATCTTCACCTTTCTCTGACTACCTCCACTAAACCTCTTTAGCTTTCTGATCTTGAACTGTACTAAGCAGCTGGCATGACACTTAGGTGGAGGGTGAATAGCAATGTTTGGGGCCATTCCTCCCACCCTAACCCAGGTATCTTTATACTTAAGATAAGGCAAGAAGTTCAGCGGGTTTTATATATACCTATATAAATAGAGAAAAACACATCAGGACAAACCTCTTCACAATCTATCTTAATGACCCTGAACAATTTATTACCATCAGCAGCCGCCTCATGGCTCACTGCTAACTCTAGATCCCTTATGAACAAGTGAAGAAGCACAAATCCAAATGCAGGTCCTTGGCGGACTTCACTTTCTACATCTTTCCATTCAGAGAAATGTCCATTTAGTCCTTCTCTTGGCTTCCTGCTCCTTATTCAATGCCTGATCCACAAGAGGGTCTCTTCTCTTATGACTACTAAGCGTACCAGGGAGTTATGGGGGGGGTTCCCCATATTAATTTCTTTGTTTATTATTACATTTGTATCCCTTTCTCCCCCCCCCCAAGAAGCTCAAGGGGTCCCCCTCCCCATTTTATCCTCACAACATTTCTAATGAGGTAGTTTAGGCAGGTAGAAGGCAGCTGGCCCAAAGTCACCCAGTAAGCTTCATGGCTGAGAAGGAATTTGAACCTGGGTCACCCAAGCTGTAACCACTGTGCCATACTGGCTCTCACATACTGGCTCTAAGGGTGACCAACTGAAGGACCTGCGTGACCATCCAGTCATGTTTTTGGAGGGGGTGCTGCTCCCTGCAGCAGCTTTGCTTTTGAAGCTGATCTTCCTATTATGCAAACTGATGCCTGTCAGATGTGATAGCTCAGTTTCCGTCATGGAGACAAGGACTCCATCTCTAGCACTCACATTAATTTGCTTGCTCTAAGGCTTGCAGTTTCCCCTCCTAACTGGTTAGGGTTGTTGCTGCTTTTTTGGTTTTCATAGTTGTTGCTTAGGGGCAGATGGGGGGGTGGCTATGGAAAAAAATGTAAGACTATGTTTAGCAATAAAATGTTTTTGAAGGTGGAGCACGGCATGTGTGTGATTGAGAAAATGTGAGATGAGGAGAGATCTGTGTGCAGAGTGCATCCTACCTACAGGGAATGCTGATTACCAAGAAACATGCTGAAATGAAAAGGCAACTAGAGTACCAATGGTGACCAGTTAATTATAAAAGAGGAAATTGCTATTTTGCACCAGAAATGGACGCTCTTACCAATGTAACCTTAAGGGGCAATGAAGGACCAGCGTATTGAGTGCCAGTGGTTTTTAAAGCAGGGTTTTAAAGCAACGATTGGACGGCCATCTGCCAGAGTTTCTTTAGCTATGATCAGTGGCGTAGCATGGAAGGATGCCTTATGAGGAACGGCTAAGGGAGCTGGGCATGTTTAGCCTGGAGAAGAGGAGGTTAAGGGGTGATATGATAGCCATGTTCAAATATATAAAATGATGTCACATAGAGGAGGGAGAAAGGTTGTTTTCTGCTGCTCCAGAGAAGTGGCCAGGAGCAATGGATCCAAACTACAAGAAAGAAGATTCCACCTAAACATTAGGAAGAACTTCCTGACAGTAAGAGCTGTTCGGCAGTGGAATTTGCTGCCAAGGAGTGTGGTGGAGTCTCCTTTTTTGGAGGTCTTTAAGCAGAGGCTTGACAACCATATGTCAGGAGTGCTCTGATGGTGTTTCCTGCTTGGCAGGGGGTTGGACTCGATGGCCCTTGTGGTCTCTTCCAACTCTATGATTCTATGATTCTATGACTGGTGGGGGCATGGCCCTGGGCACATTTTTTGAGAGAGTGTGACCAGACACTCCATGACAGGCTCCCTCATCAGAGGCTGAATCAGCCCAATGCTGCCAGTCGCAGCTGCATTCCCAGGCCAAGGGTGGGGAGAGAGGAGAGTCAGCAGCACTGCCCCCCCCCCACTCTCTTCAGCTGCAGAGCACTGGTTGCAGCAAGTCCACCCCCCAGGTCAGGCTTAACCCAGGGGACAGCAGACTCCCTCAGCACTCTGACCTCCTCAGGAATGCACCCTGTGCGTCTTCCCTGGGAGGTGCTAGCTAACACTCCTCTGGCTATGATTCTTGCATTGCAGGAGGTTGGACTAGATGACTCTTGCAAATCTACATTTCTACAATTCTAGGCCACAAATTTCCATCCCACCTATTTCCTATGAAGCCTTTCAATACTTTTTGACAAAATGCATAATTAATTCAATTGGATGATACATTTGCTTTCCCACAAGACACTCATTTGGCACCAACATCAGGCCAAGACAATTTTATTCTCCTGAACTTTTAATTGAAAGTTCCACCAATTCCACCCCTCCTCTTTTGTTTCCTGCTTCAGCTTGTTGCATGCAGCGGGATTTTAAGATATGACTGGAACTGTTCACTTTTCAGTTTTCATTGTCAACTAATGGAGGCAAGTTGAGGCAGCACGTGGTCAGAACAGCTGATGGGGGGGCAAATGATTTCAGATTAGGCTAGACAGTGGAGAAGGCTAGACATGTTGCTTCAGCACTGGCCAAGAACCAACTGAGGGTATAAATCAGGAGCAGGAATCTTAGAATTGTAGAAGTGTAGAGCCTTGTGGCCCTTCAGATGCCGGTGGACTCCATTTCCCATCAAGCCCAGCCAGCATGGCAAACGATCAGGCATGATTTGAGTTGTAGTCCAACAATACTTGGAAAGTGCAAAGATGGGGAAATGTTGCTGAGAGGAGGGGGGCATTTTTCAAATGGGATCTGTGTCTTGTTGAATAATCTAAGCCAACTCAAGTGTCTCTCTTGAGACAGAAAGTGTGCAATGCAACTTATTTGTTTGTGTTTCAGGGTTTATAAACCACTCTGCATTCAGAGAGCACCTGAGCAGTGTACAGCAATAGTAAGCAAAACAGAAAGAACATAAGAATAGTCTGCTGGATCAGGTCAATTTCTCATCTAGTCCAGTATCCTGTTCTCAAAGTGTCCACTATATGTCTGTGGGAGACCAGCAAGCAGGATTTGAGCACAAAAGTGCTCTCCCCCTGCGTGGTTTCCAGCAACTGGTATTCAGAAACATTGCTTCCTCCAACTGGGGAGGCCACAGCCATCATGGCTAGTAGCCATCAATAGTCTATGAATTTGTCTAATCCTCTTTTAAAGTCATCCAAGTTGGTAGCCATCACTGATTCTTTGGGGGTGAGTTCCATAACTTAACTATGCACTGCAGATCATAAAACATTATTAAAACATAAAAACCAGGAATAATGGGGGGGGGCTCAAAGACATAAAACAGACCAATTTGGAAAGGCTTAGAAGAAAGGAAAAGGTTTACAACCTTTAGAAGACATCTGAAGGCAACCCTGTATAGTGAAATTT
Organism: Podarcis liolepis; assembly: GCF_965112155.1. Lineage (NCBI taxonomy): Eukaryota > Metazoa > Chordata > Lepidosauria > Squamata > Lacertidae > Podarcis > Podarcis liolepis. Next base: position 78,385,581 of record NC_139564.1, read on the forward strand.
TCAATGTTTAATGTTTGATTATGTTTTTGTATACGCTGGAAGGTGCCCTGAGTGGCTGGGGCAACCCAGTCAGATGGGTGGAGTATAATAATAATAATAATAATAATAATAATAATAATAATAGTTATTTGTCAACCAACTTCAAAAGCATGACAATATTGGGGCTTGTACTGCATACCTTCTAAAGGAAGGGAATTCCAGTGAGCTGGTACCACAATGCTAAAAAGCCTGGGATTGAGTCACAGCAGGGACACATGGCACCATCAACAGATCTATGGGACCAAGGTGGGATTTAGGGAGAGAGGCAATTTCTCAGCTAGCTTAAAGAAATAAAATAAATTCAGTGTGGTCTCCACCAGCAGCAGTCTGTGCTTATGTGGAATTTCAAACACAGAGAGCAGGGGGCATGAAAGAGAAAGTGTGTCATGGCTACATCCCTAAAGAAGATGCTGGCGGAATCAGGGAAAGTGTCCCCCTTTAGGAGGAGATGGGGAAGGTTGTGTTCCATCTGCCTCCTCACTCAGGAAGGCTCTCCTGTAACCAGTCAGCATCCCCTCCTCTTCCCATTGATCAGAAGCCTGTGAACTCTGCCATGCCCTCAGCCTCACCTAGGCAGTCACTTCCACCATCGTGGCCTGGCTTCTTTCTGCAGACTGTGTGATTAGCAATGCAGACTTTGAGGCTCCCTTAATAGTGGCACCAATAAGACTTCTCCTCCCAGCTCAGCCCAGGGTCGCCATGGATGCCGTGAGCAGCAAAAGCAGCTGCTGCCAGCAGGTGCCCTTGAGGAGATGCAGCGACTGTGGGGGTGTTTCTTGCATTTCAACGAGAGTGATCAGGGCATCGACATTCACCCCACACCTGGGAGAACTGAACAGCCAAGCCCAGTTCAATGAATGATTGGTAGAAACATTTCTTGCCTTTCCTTGGAATAGTCTGGTCTTTTGCCTGCCTCTGTATGCAAGGTCAGCTGTTTCTAGGGCTGAGCAAAGAGATGCCCCCCACAAACCACTTTCACAGACCCTTTCAGAGGCTGTGAAAGGAGGCAGCAAGGATAAATGTGGGAGGCTGGCCACGTCTGGGGACTCTTGTCCACTCCATGCTGTGCCCAGGCTGACTTGATGGAGGCACAGTGTGATCAGAAGTAGCTGTGAGGGGTCAGCTGCTTCCTCTCCACACTTCTCAGTGCTGTACAAAGAGCGGAGGCAGCCACGGAGAAGGAAGACAAGAAAGGAATCAGGAGAGAAACTGGGACCCAACATGGAAGCGTTCCAAGAAGGAAGCACATTCAGGAAACTCTCCTAGGGAGATGTGGTGCATCAGTAGAAGGGGGGCAGAGCCTGGGGGAAGCCTCCAGAGGGGAGCCATTGAGTCTGCACGTGGGGCGTGTCAAACTGGGTATTTGACCCAGGTGAAATAAAGTTTCACCCCTGGAGAGGGGATGTGCCCCTGAAAGAATCACCTGCCTCCAGGCCAGGAATGCTCACAGGGACAAGGAGTCTCGCAAGTAGCCGAGCCTTTTCTGCCTCTGCTTAAAAACTTGGTGGGGGGGGGGTTAAACTTGTTGCAGCTCCCATGCAGTCTTGGAACTCTTGCCCTTGTTCTTGGGCTGCAATTCTTGTTTGCTATTCCTCTGACTTGCAAGAACACCCTCACTAGATTCTGTTGTGTTCTTGCTCCCAGGTTTGTACTTTTACATTGCTTTGGAAGTTTGCTTCTTTAGACTACAATACAGCGCCTAGCCAGCTGCTTGGGTGACCACGGTGGCACACACACCCTGCGCTCGGGGGTGAGCTGCTCACAGGGCAGGGCGAGCCTTGGGCAGGGCGCACTGCACGGAGCCTCCATGGAGTCCATCCACTGCCTCCCCCTCAGCTGTAGGGCAGCTGAGGGGGAGGCAGCGGGCAGACTCAAGCTCCACAATGCTGTTTCGGGTAGTGTGGAGTCTGCAGGTGCCTGAGTCATCTCTCCCAGGAGAGATGCGTGGCTTGGGCGCACTGCAGGCCTCATGTCCCCCCCTCGCGGTGTGGCACCCAGTGTGCCTTGCCTCCCCCCCCCCAGCTGTACCTCTGCTACAATACACATCATCCCTGAGCACTGGCCATACTGATTGAGGCTGATGGGAGCTGGAGCCCTACAAAACTGGAGGGCCACAGGTTCCTTATCCCCAGTGTGGACAACACTGTGCCAGATGGACCAATGGTTTAACTTCGTATAAGGCAGCTTCCTACCCATTGCAAAATGTTCTACTCCACCTTCCTTTTGTTGTGCCCATTTTGACTGATTGCTAATATTTGGCCAATTTATCTCCTATCTCTATATATCTCCAACAATACATGGAACTCTTATGGAACGGCGGGGGGGGGGGGTGCACTAGAGGCAACAGCAATCTACTTCCCACTTTCAAAACATAGTTTCCAGAGACTCCAGGAAAGGAACTGAAGGCTGAAGAAAATGAACTGTATTGACTCACGCTACAAAACTGTTGTATGGCAACTCCAAAGTTTTTTTTTTAGAGGTGGTGCCAAGAAGTCTTCGATACCCACAATGAAATATTTGAGCCCCATCCTGAAGTTGATGGGCATTGCCATTCAAATGGTGTGTGTGACCATGTCATGTGATCGATTATATGGGGTGGGGCTTAGCTCCCTCCCCCCCAATATTTTGTTCAAGTTGGCACTCCTAGGTGGGGGACAAAATAGGGACAATGATAGATCAGAGACAGGGACATGAAAATTGGGAGTATTCTGAGAAAGTGTCATGGAGCATATGCATGGTGATGCAAATATAAGCTAGAACAGACTTTCCATTTTGGAAAATGGTTTGTTTTGGGACCATTTTTGATGCCCATTGTGTACTGATGTTTTAAAAGCAGAGGATATCATTAGATGTCAGGTCTAACTCTTTTGACATTCTCTGTGCTTGCTTAATGTAGAGAGAGAAATAATACTTTCCATCAAATACTAGAAGACCAAGCATTCGCTCTCCTGCTTACTGTGGCAGATGTAGGGGAAATCCCAGAAGGGAATGGATCTAAGGCCCTGCTGAAGATCCAAAACATATCTAGGCTCAGTCCTCCTAAGGTGGCTTGCCATTGCCCAACATACAGCAGGAATATGGAGGCCAGGTCCCTCACACCTTTTCTTTCTCTTCGGCTGTGTGCTTCTGATCTCTCAGCTAAGTAGAAGGATTTGAAAGCTGCAGGAAAATAACAGTCTCTCATCCTGGGCTACTCAGTCCTTTCTATTTCATTGTTCTTGTCCCCATCCCCCATGTGTTGTGCGTCATTTCCCAGACCGAGAAGAAGGGAATAAAAGGAAGGAGGAGGGGAGATGGGGTAGGTCAGTCCTGGCAACAAAAAGGTTGCCTTGCAGAGATTAGAAGCTAAACTCTTTCAATATCAAACAGCTCAGATAACCGATTATAGGGAGGAAGGCCTCCTAGATACATAGCAATGAAAGCAATCTGTCACAAAGGCTCTGTTCCTCCCCTTTCCCATTTTCTTAGAGGTGGAAAAGCTGCTGTGCATCTTCGGAAAGGAGTATGTTAGATCTTCCGCCTTCCATACCTGTAGGGCTCATGCTATTTCTAGCTCTTTAGAAGATGCATCCAGAGTCCAACCTTGTGATCTTGGATTAAGGAGATACCAAAGCAGTAAGTGGCCTCAATAAAATTCTTTCCAAAACTTGGAGGAGCAACTTGACAATCCAAAATTCAGATCATAAGTATGGCTATTTGGTAAAGTCATACCAATGGCTACTAGTCATGATGGCTATATTACATTCACTTTGAAAGGCACCCTATATCTCTGAATGCAACCTGCCGGGTATCACAAGCAGGACAGTGCTACTGCTCTTGTGGGCATCCCAGAGGAATCTGGTTGGCCACTTTGAGAAGAGAATGCTAGTCTTTGGAACTCTGAGCTAGCCAGGGTGGTTCTTACATGATCCAATCACAGGAGAGTACACCAGTTTCACAATGTCACATTCATGGGTCTAGAATGATGGGATTAGCACATTAGCACCTTATTTAGGACTAGTGCATATGTTGCAATTCCAAGGAAGCAAAATTTTGAAACCCACAAAGATTTACGCAACCCTTATCCCCACAACATTCACAACTCCACATACAGGAGCTAGTGCAGGGGTGGCTAACCTGTGACCTTTCAGATACTCCTGGAATTAAGAAGGGAACCGCTGCAAAGGGCATTGGGATGAAAGGCCAAGTTATATTGCATGATGGGGAGCCTGTGGCCCTCCAGATGTGCTGGACTGCAACTCACATTCTTCCTGACCCTTGGCTAAGCTGACTGGGACTCCAACAACATCTGTAGGGCCACAAGTTGGCCACTCCAAAGCAAATGCCTTGGGTCATCCTGGCTATCTGCTTAAATTCTGCACATACATTTACTTTTTGCTCATGCTTTGCTCCATCCTAGCACTTATAATTTCATTTTGATTGATTTTCTCCTTTTCTCCAAGGAGTTCAAGGTGGTACACACACTTCCCCACCCCCTTCCATTTTATGCTCACAACATTCCTGTGAGGTAGTGTAGGATAAAAAACAGTGACTGACCCAAGGTCACCCTGTGGGCTTCATGGTTAAGTGGGAATTTGAACCCTGTTCTTCCAGGTCCCAGTCCAGCACTCCAACCACTACACCACACTGCCTCAACCTATAATCTCAGAAGCCATACTTTTCTTGATTTTGATATATTTCTCAGGCTGCAACCCAACCCAGTTACACTTTCCAGATCATCATGTCATGTGAATTTTAGCTGATTAATCTATCAAATTAATATACATACAATTTAACATGGGTAACCACAATATTTCTATAGCCAGATGTCTATTTTCTTCGTTTTTTTAAATGTTGTACACATGTGTTAAATCAGACATGGTCTTAGGAGAAGCATTCCCTCCAGTCTGAAAAATAGAGGATGCAACTTTGAAGATGGCACTTTCCATCTTCAGTTGTTATAAGTACTTCTATACAAAAGTAAGTATTTCTTTCCCCAAAAAATCTCTTCCCTGCTTAACTGGGAGCAATTCTTTATCAAAGAAAATATTTTGAATTGATGCATCTGGCCAATTAATCTACCAAACATTGCAACCTGGGGAGTTTGTTTATTTTGTGTGTGTGTTTGTATGTATGTATGTGTATAATATTGTGCTGTGACTTCAAATATTGGTTTGTAGAATAAAGGGAACATCCCCAAGCACCTAAATAAATAAATAAATAAAGCAGCCAAGTTCACCAGGAAAGGAGAGCTAGCAGGAACCAGCTTGCTTGCCTCAGTCTAAATCTTTGCAGCAGCCTGCTCCATTTAGCAAAACACTTATCTGCCATTTTCCCAGCCCATCCATCTTTGCAGCAACCACCAACTAATTCTGTGCTGAAAAAATCCTCATTTTATTTTATACTTTTTGAGTGGGTTTGTGCATGTTGAGAAGTGGGCTGAGGGAGAGGGAGAATTACACTGCACACACACCCATCTCCCAGGCCAGAGGGAGTTTGTCTTTTTAATACTCACCCACTGCTTAGAAAGCAAAGTGACAGCTGTAGCCTGTTCCCTGAAGGCATCAGTTACCCGTCAGAGCCTTCACTCACTCAAATGCAAGCTGTCAGGTGGCAGCAGGCAATGAAAGAGGGGAAGGAGGAAGGAGGCATATTACTTTATTTCCTGTCAGCCCATCAAATGAACGAACGAACAGACGGACAACCTGCCAATTTATTATGCTTCATGTAGATGGAGCCGAGGTAAGAATGAAGTATCTCTCAGACACCATCTCCAATGACTTTCACTAGTCATCACTTTAAAGGACTCTGGCATCATCACAAAGCCCTTCCTCCCACCCTTAATGAGCACTTCAGAACTGTCTCACCCTTTTGATTAGGACATCCCAGGCAACAGCAGCAACTGACTACGCACAGGACATGGGGTGGGAGGAGAAGAGGAGCAGGAGGAGGAATTTGGTGGTGCTATTTTAAAGAATAAAATAAAGGAAATCCTTTGTGGTGATCTGACAGCCCAACAGCCTGAATTAAGCATGGCATTTGCAAGGGATGAAACAACAAGACCTTTGGGGAAGGGTTGTAGTTTAGTGTTAGAGCATCTGCACTGCATGGCAAAGGTTCCAAGTTCAAACTTGTGTCTCTTCAGGTAGTGCTGGGAAAGGCACCCCAGTCTGTGTGGACAATTCGAATTAGATGGAGCAATAGTTTGATTTGGATCTGTGTTCAGATCAAGATTGGAACTATCAGAAGCCCACCCACAGAAGCAGCCTTGATGGACCATGGGACCACAAGGAAGAAACATGCCAACACCAGAGGAGATTTGGGATGCTCACTGCAGAAATTTCCTTGATCCTAGAACCTACCAGACTTCAGGAATGCATTGTCTACATTTCACACCTCACTCAAAGCAACCTCCATCTCCAGGATACTCCATTCACCATTGCCCACAGCAATAAACACACAGAATGATTGCCACCAGAAAAAAGGTAAACTCATCTGGCTAGCCAAGGCATGAGTGTAGCAGGGGAGGGGGCAGGGGGCAGCTGCCCCCCCAATCAATCAAAATACAAATCACTACAAATCTGAGAGTCTGTCCCCGCAACAAAATCCTGGCTATGCCTATGAGCCAAGGCATTCCTGTTTCTCACACTGCTCTAAAAGAGTAAGGTGGTGACAGAGAATTTGTGGTCCTCCAGATGCTGCACAATTTGACCACAGCTGACAACATTTCCCTTTTTTAATGGGAAATTCCCTTATTCCAAATAGGATTCCTCACAAGAAAAGGGAAAAGTTGACAGCTATGAATTTGACTGATGGCCAGGGATTGATGGGAGTTACTGTCCAGCATCATCTGCAGGAGCTTGGGGTCCCCACCATGGGCGTAGTCAAGGTAGGGGCAAGGCGGGGCAGCTGCACCCCCTCAATCAATAAAAATCAATAAAAATACATAGCAAACTGAGGTTCTGCCTTTCCTAACAGGAGGCCTGCCCCCCACAACAAAAATCCTGGCTACACAGATAATCCCCACTCCTGGTCTAAGGAGTCAAGTGTTGTCAGAATCAGGCTCCATTAAACATAACTTTTCAAAAATGCAGAGTGAATGATACTATGAATAATAAATCATGATTCCAGGGAAGCACAATGGAGCATACAGTAATAGATCCTGGAATACAATCAAATCCAGTTAAAATAATATTTTGCAGGTCTTAAGTTTTGTCTTTTGACATAAATCTTAAATGACTATCATTTAGCTGCATAAACCATAGTTTTGACTAGTTTGGCTGGTTTTGACCTCTATCATGTGTGCTACCTCCCACTCAGTGAGGTCAAAACCAGGATGTTGAACCAGGAGGCAAGATTTGGGAGGTGCTTTATTTAATTCTGTGTAACGTGTGTTTCGGGATGGGAGCCACTCTTGGTTCCCCACCCCTATGTATTTTTGTTTCAGCAGCCTAATTTGGAAAGAAAGGGGAGGTTTATAGGTAGAGGTTGATGGCCATCTGCCAGGGATTACTTAGTTGTGATTCCTGCATTGCAGGGGTTGGGCTAGATAACCTTTGGGTTCTCTTCCAGCTCTGCAACTCTGTGATTCTCTGTATCTGCAAGAGATATTCCATTGAAACAGGGAAGGGGAATCTTGAGCCCTCCAGATGTTTTGGGGCTTTAACTTGCATCAGCCCTGACATTAGCTGGGCTAGCCGGGGTGGACAGAAAGAGTCTAAGGACCTCTAAGGCCACAAGTTCCCTATTCCTGCTTTTAAAAAAATACTAAATGGGAAATTGGGAGGGGGGGTCTCTCTCTTGGCCTCCTTTTTGCTATATCTTCATGCCTGGAACAACTCAGTCAACATTTTGTAAAAAATATATATTAGTTTTTCACATTTTTACACATATAATCTCTGAGATAGCTTTCATATCCAATTACAAGGTTCTTTGAACCTTCCGACTTCCTCCCCTCCCTCCCACTGGTTCTTAATTAAAAAAAAAATTGCATCTTATACTTTTCCCAACTATTATGTAAAGTTAAAGGACCCCTGGACAGTTAAGTCCAGTCAAAGGCGACTATGGGATTGTGGCACTCATCTCGCTTTCAGGCCAAGGGAGCCAGTGTTTGTCCACAGACAGCTTTCCAGGTCATGTGGCCAGCACGACTAAACTGCTACTGGTGCATGGAGGACCATGACGAGTGCCAGAGCGCATGGAAACACCATTTACCTTCCAGCCACAGCAGTACCTATTTATCTACTTGCATTGGCATGCTTTCGAACTGCTAGGTTGGCAGGAGCTGGGACAGAGCAAAGGGAGCTCACCCCATCACGGGGATTTGAACTGCTGACCTTCCGGTCAGCAAGCCCAAGAGGCATTACAAATGTCATTACAACACTACCAATGGTTTTAACTGTTTACAGTGGTTTTTAAAATAAACTACAAATTTACTCCAATATCTAACAAATACTTGGTCTTCTTGGTTTCTTATCTACTCCGTCAGTTTCTCATTTCTGCATGGTCCATCAGTTTCATCTGCCATTAACTCAGTCAACATTTTGTTGAGGAGAGATTTTTTCAGTTCTTCCAAAAGCTTTTGTGGTCATTATATTACACCCGCTGTAATTTTTCACTTAGAAAAATTAGTATGTGGTAAGCATTCAAGCTCAACCCCTCATTTCACATTTCATCTGATGTGCATATTAGGAGCCCCATGGCATGCAAAAACTGAGGATCAAACCTGCTTACCTACTGCCTGCAGTAGCAATTTTGCGGAAGATGCATTGAGTTGATGCACTATTTTTCCTCAATGCAAGAAAAAAGAGGAGACTGGGAGGAGATATGATAACCAAATATCACTAGGGCTGTCACATGGAAAAGGGAACAAGCTTGTTTTCTCCTGCTCTGGAGGGCAGGACTCGAACCAATGGCTTCAAGTTACAAAGCAGATTCCAACTAAACATCAGGAACAACTTTCTGACAATGAAAGCAGTTTGTGGTGGAATGGTCTCCTTCAGTAGGTTGTCGACTCTCCTTCCTTGGAGGTTTATAAGCAGAGGTTGGATGGCCATCTGTCACGAATGCCTTAGCTGAGATTCCTGCATTGCAGGGGGTTGGACCCCTGGGGTCCCTTCCAACACTACAACTCTATGTTTCTATTATTCCAGACTAAACATACCCATCTCCTTCAACCGTTCCTCATAAGGCTTGGTTTCCATACCCTGGATCATATTGGTTCCCCTCCTTTGCACATGTTCCAGCTTGCCAATATCCTTCTGGAAATATTACTTCCCTGAAAGATAATATAAGAAACATAATTAATATAATTGAATATCTAACTGCCAGAAATGAAAAACAAACGATGTTGATTTTTGTAGATGCGGAAAACGCCTTTGATAATATAGCTTGGGAATTTTTGTTGAAAAATTTAGAATTAATGAATATCGGACAACCCTTCCTGAAAGGAATTGAAGCAATATATTCAGAACAAAGAGCAAAATTGATTGTGAATAATATAGTAACAGAAAATATAGAGATTAGGAAAGGTACAAGACAAGGGTGTCCATTATCGCCTCTGTTATTCATATCGGTACTGGAGGTTTTTCTAAGGACAATAAGGAAAAATGAGATAATAAAAGGAATCTCAATTGGTCAGAATGAATATAAAGTAAAAGCCTTTTCCGATGACTTGGTACTGACAATAGAAAATCCAGTTATAAGTGCTAGAGAAGTATTAGAAGAAATAGAACAGTTTGGGCAGGTAGCTGGTTTTAAATTAAACAAAAAGAAAACTAATATGATTGTGAAAAATATGAAACAAGATCTGGTGGAAGTGTTACAGCAACAAATTGGTATAGAAGCAGTTAAAAAAGTTAAATATTAAATATTTAGGAATTTGGTTAACTTCTAAAAATATAGATCTTTTTCAAAACAACTATATTCCAGTTTGGAATGGAATTAAAAGAGATCTGGATATATGGGGAAGAATGAAATTGTCATTTTGGGGAAGGATTGCTACTATTAAAATGAACGTGCTACCAAAGATGTTATTTTTGTTTTAGTCAATTCCAATAACCAAGGGGGCATCAATTTTTAAAGACTGGCAGAAAACAATTTCAAGATATATCTGGCAGGGGAAGAAGCCGAGAATACAGTATAAATTATTAACAAATGAGAAAGAAAGAGGAGGCTTCGCCCTGCCAGATTTGAAATTGTACTATGAAGCATCGTGTCTCTGTTGGTTAAAGGAATGGATGGTATTAGAAGATACAGAATTGTTAGACTTAGAAGATTATAATAATAGATTTGGTTGGCACGCATATCTATGGTATAACAAAGCAAAAATTCATAAAGGATTTGGAAACCATATATTTCGAAGATCTCTAATAGAAGTATGGGATAGGTATAAAAACCTATTGGAAAGAAAAATATCACACTGGTTATGCCCATTAGAAGTGATGAGTGTGAAAAAGATCAATATGCAGAAGAACTGGGTGACTTATGAAAGGTTACTACAGAAAGAAGGAAGTAAATGGAAGTTGAAACCATATGAGGAAGTCAAACAATATGTTAGAGATTGGTTACACTATCACCAGGTAAATGAAATGTTTAAAAAGGATTATAAAGAAAAAGGATTTTATGAAAATAAGTCTAAGTTTGAAGTTGAGATATTCAGTAATAAATGTAAAATTTTGTCGAAAATGTATAAATTACTGCTGGAATGGCTTTTAAAGGATGAAGAGGTAAAGTCAGTTATGATTAATTGGGCTAAAGATTTTGGGTACAATATACAACTGAATGATTGGAGGAAATTATGGAAAGAAGGTTTAAAATTTACGGCATGCAATGCCTTAAAAGAAAATGTGATGAAAATGTTTTATAGATGGTATATTACACCCGTTAAACTTGCAAAAATGTATAAGGTAAGCAGTAAATGTTGGAAATGTAAAGAAAAAGAAGGAACATATGTGGTGGGAATGTAAAAAGGTTAAAAACTTCTGGGAAATGATATATAATGAAATGAAGAAAATGTTGAAATATACATTTATTAAAAAACCAGAAGCATTTTTATTAGGCATTGTAGGAACTGATATAAATAGAAGTGATTGTAAGTTGTTTTTGTATGCAATGACAGCAGCACGAACTTTATTGGCACAAAAATGGAAGCAAGAAGAATTACCGACGAAAGAAGAGTGGAGGATGAAACTGATGGACTATGCAGAACTGGACAAATTAACGGGAAGAATCCAAAACCGGCGGGACCAGAGATTCACAGAAGATTGGCGTAAATTTATGGACTATATGAAAAGTAATTGTGATGCTTTGATTACATTTGTAGGTTTGCAGGAAGGTTTGTAAGGGGAATAATTCGAATTATTGCCTTATTGAATGAAAGGGATGATATTGGTTATGAGGTTAAAGGTAATATAAATTTAAGAAATGCAGGAGAAATCTTAAAGATGGGAGATCATCAGAGGAGCTGACGGAAGTCCAAAAGATTATATAAGAGCTGGAAATTTGTAAAATGTATGATAATATAAATGTTTTTAAAACGAATAAAAAATTATATATATGAGAACTGAAAACAGCCATCCCTTGCATGCCTCTGAATTTTTAAATGTGGTTTTCCAGCCAATTAATGGATATTTAGGTGAAGTGTGCATTAAAAATTACTATATTAATGAAAATAACAAAAAAGGGGAAGATGCTTTCCAAAAATGTGTATATTGAGAGAAAAAGCACTAAAATAATGATCAATTTTCATGAGGACTTCCTATTTTTTTTAAAAAAAACCACCCCACAAATGATCCAGGGGTCTTAGCAGACCTCCAATTAACATGAGTCAACAGAGTGATGCAGCAGCAAAAAATGCTATCATCCTGATCAAGGGAAGGAATAGTCCCACTCTATTCTGCCTTGGTCTGACCACACCTGGTATACTGTGTCCTGTTCTGTGCACCGCCATTTAAGCAGGATGTTGACAAGTTGGAACATCTGCAGAGGAGAGTGACCAAGATAATGAAGGGTCTGAAAAGCAAGTCTTATGAGGAACAGTTGAGGTTTGTTTAGCCTGGATAATGGCAATCTTCAAATATCTAAAGGAAAGATGAAAGATGGAGCAAGCTTGTTTTCTCCTGCTCTGGAGGACTGAACCAATGGATTCAAGTTGCAAGAAAGGAGATTCCAACTAAACATCAGGAAGAACTTTATGGTGGTAATAGGCATTTTATAGTGGAATGGACTCCCTTGGAAGGCGGTGGACTCTCTCTCACTGGAGGTTGTTAAGCCGAGTTTGGATGGGCATCTCTCATGGATACTATAGTTGAGATTTTCTGCAATGCAGGGGTTGGACTAGACAACCATTCTAGTAACAGTTTCTGATTTTATTTAATATGATTAGTGTTACCATATTATGATTAACTAGTGTTGTTGTCCTTTTACAGGCTTAAGAATAAAAGGGTTGCTGTTTTTCTTGTTTGTTCTTTTAAAGATTTGAGTTTAGGAGCTCCAGAATGGTGGGGCCATCACAAAGAAGACTGACTTAATTTTCTTTGATGCTTTTTAAAGTAAATGGTAATTGTTTAATTGTTAACTGATCTTACTTAGGCTGTTGGAACTTTTTGTAAACAGTTTTGAGCGAAGATATTTGGAAAATGTGGTATAGAAAAAATGGACTATATCTATGATGCCAAACATGGATTAGCCATCAGTGCTGGAATGGCTCAATGGCCACTCTAGTTATGTGTGTGTGTGTGTGTGTGTGTGTGTGTGTGTGCGCGCACACACACACACACACACACACCAGTATAAATGCCTAGCAACATTTACAAGTGTTCTTTTTGTTTTCCAGCCTAATGTTCAGATCAAATAAAGAACGCTTGCTCGATTTTATCTGTATCATTTAGCTGACAGTGAAACTCAATATTTCCCCTTCTCCTGAAATGCTTCAGGAAAGAAATCTTAGAAGCATTGCAGTTGGGTGACTATTACCACTGTTCAGCAAGCTACTCTCTGTATAGAACCGTAACTTCCAGTCAAATTGGATTACCTGCCGCTGCTGCTCTGGACAAGAACCACTTTCAGATAAGGACATAAGACAGATAGCTTCAGAGGACCTTGATCTCCCTTCATAGACAACCCTGACTCAAATTCTCTATCATCAAAATACTTTAAAGTGTGCTTACTTGAGAATGAAATGATTCCTCTCTGAAGACAACATTCAGCCAGGGCTGCTGACAGCTACAAGTTTAAAAAGGTATTTGTGTGTCTGTCTGTCTAGAATTAATTTGGATTTTGCTCTTTGGGTGCACTGTAGGATGGTCCTCACAAAGATAGTTGCTTTGCTACTGAAGGACGACTTAATCGGTGACTTGAACTCATAAAGATCTGTTGCTTCTGGGCTTCTCTGATATATATAGACATGTGTGTGTGCATTGGTGGTGTTACAAGTGTGTACCTGCAGCCAGCACTCATGCATGTACATATACACACTGCTTTAAAAAAAAAAAAAACTTTATTTAGAGTTTGACAATAACAAAAAAAGAACGGCAATAACTACTACATCAGTTCATTACAACTGACTATCTTTAACAATAATTGAAAAATTACAGAACATCACTTTAACTTACTCGAATTTTCATATTTAACTTTTATCTCTTTATCTCTTTCTTAGCAGGTCAAAGAGAAAAAGACCAAAGAAAGAGGTACAAAGACAGAAAGAAAGAAAAGAGAGAGAAGGGAGGGGGGAATCAAAGAAAATCAAAGAGAGAGAAAAAAGAAAACAAAGAAAAAGAAAACAAAGCAAACAAAATAAACACATTTGACTTCCGATTAGACTCATTGTGTTGTTATTTCTACTATTTTTTCACACACAGTTCAAAATTGTTGTATTACTATCTTTGTTTTCCTCAGATACCAAAAAACCCCTTATATTTCTTGTTTTTCAAGGATCATTCTATTTCTGCCAAGGGATGTTTTTTATTATAATACTTTTCCAGATACTCTTTAAAGATTTCCCATTCTTTCTGTACTTTCTGTTTTGGATAACCTCTAATTCTCCCTGTCAACATGGCCATTTGCAGATATTCTATCATTTGGACCTGCCACTCATTTATCGTAGGTGTTTTGTCACTTTTCCAGTTTCTTGCAATTAAGATCCTGGCTGCTACTGTTGTATACATAAAAAGTGGTCTAATTTCATTTTTGATTTCTGGTGACATTATACCTATGAGGAAGGTTTCAGGTTTTTTCTTAAATGAGAACTTAAATAATTTTTAAAATTCATTATAGATGCTATTCCAAAATTCCTTAATGGTTGTGCATTCCCACCACATGTGCATATATGACCCTATACCATCTTTACACCTCCAGCAAGTTGGTGATCTATTTTTATACATCTTCGTGAGTTTTGCTGATGTGTGGTGCCATCTGTATTGCATTTTCATAATACTTTATCTCAGATTATAGCACGCCATAAATTTAATGTTCTCCCTCCACAATTTCTCCCATTGATCCCTATAGATATTATACCCTAGGTCTTCCGCCCATTTCACCATTGATCCTTTCACCAATTCTTCTTTCACCTCCCATTCTAGGAGGAGGTTATAAATTCTTGAAATACATTTTCCTTTATATTGGATTAATTCTTTTTCAAATCTAGATGTTTCCTTTGCAAGATCTTCCTTTTTATCTAAATTCAATCTTTCATTTATCTGAAAATATTTTCGCCAGTCTGTCAGGTATCTTCTGATTTCTTCAAATTCTTTTAATTTAAAGTTATCATTAATTTCTTCTATTAACACTCTGTATGTGGCTCCTTGCATATTTTTCTTTTTAACAACCAGGGCTTCTGTCGGTGAGGTCCATAGGGGAATTTTTGGTTCTAATATTCCTTTATATTTTATCCAGATCTTATATAACGATTTCCTTATAATATGATTTAAAAATCCCTTATGTACCCTCACTTTTTCCTAAATTAAATATACACATATTACATATACACACTGCTGAGAGGTTAGGACCTTTAGCTGGAGTTATGGCCTGTGCTTGTTATGAATGTGTGTTTACCCTTAAGCTTATGCCCACAAAGAAAGCTTGGTTTATCATACAAAATATTAGTGACAGAATATGTAGCAATGCTGTTTTGGACAGCTAAGTTACAGACCAAGCAGGTAGCAAATTACACTGCATACACACATTGATTAAAGGTTCCCTAACTACTAAAAGGCCTACAGAAATGTGAGCATGACAATTTTGCCATAAACTCTCACTAGAAGTGGAGAGCCTGGGAAAAAGCATACCTGTCCTTGAAGTGAAGTCAAAGTATGCAGAGTCTTGGGGAGTGCTGGCTGAGTTCTGTTCTGTTCTGTTCTGCTGGAATTAGAAAAGCTAGCTAACTCAAGGGCAAAACTAGAATTTATTTCACCCAAGTTAAAGACCCAGTTTGGCAAACCCCATGTGCTTTTGCATTCACACACACAAGCTGGGAGCCTCAATAAAGCCCCTCTAGAGACTTCAACCAAGGAATGCCAGTATAGAGTGGAGGGGTGTGTGAACTGAGTGGTTTCCATAGTTCCTTCTGGAATTTCCTGCCTAATCCTCACCTCTCTGGTCTTAGTGAAAAATGGCTAAAGGAACCCAGAAACGGGCTCCGAAGTGAAGAGGGGGAAGTGGCGCTGTGCTGTGAGTCGACTGCTTTTTCTGTGGAGCGAAGCCGCACAGCCGTTGCCGGAGAGCGCTGCCTTTTTCCTGGGACAATTTGGCATTGAAATAACTAACCATGAGTACTGGAATGCTAAATAACTGGATTTTAACAAGTATTGGTGAAATAAAAAGGAACTTGGACTCTAAAATTTACCCTAATTTGGTACTGAAACGGAAAGGGGTAAACAGGAAGTCACCCTTCCGTTTTCTTGTAGTTATAACAAAGCAAAGACAAAGTAAACTAGAGCCTTAAAAATTGTTGGTATTAAAGGGTTAAGAAGCTCTAATCAAGACGCTCTAGTCACTGAGCAGCTGGAGGTCGTTAGGCTTCCAGGAATGTGAGTTTGTATAAATAGTCAACTCACTCGTGTGTTTGCCTTTTTTCCCCCTTCCCTTTTCTTTTGGGGCGTGTTTGCTGAAATGTGTGATTCTTCACCAGGGTTTTTGTTTTTGTGTAAATAAACCTTTTATTTGAGTTCCAAACCGCTTGCTCCAAGATTCCTTTATTGAAAAGATGCTGACTCTCCAGCCCTTCTTGAGCCGCTGTGCGAAATGCTCTGCTGTAATGGGACATCGTGGCATCGGAAGCGCACTGGACATATGATTAGCATTAAACTAATTAAAGTTTAATGGGACAGGTTATGGTTGTTTGTACGTCAAGAAGGAGATAAGGAGTGCAGTTCAGAGTGATTTATGAAAGGACTGGAGCGAAGACAGAAGCGGTTGCCGACAACGAAAGCCTTCAAAGCAGCTTGAGTCCTGCAACGTGCCTAGGAAAAGTTTTAAAGAGGCACTGCGCAGTTTGTACTCGCTGGAAGACGTCTTATTCCTCGAGGAGGCACCTCAGCAGCTGGGAGACGGTCTACAGGTCTGTGAGTATCGTTCCTAAGCCCCAGGGAGGATGGCAGAGTCCCAGGAAAGTTTTACTGTCCCATTTACGCGACTCAATGGGAAAAATTGGCAAGATTGGAAGGCTAGAGTAAGGGTTTGGTTGCAAGCAAAAGAGTTGTGGAGTTGTACTGAAGCACCGCCTTTACAGGCAGCTGCAGACGCGTCTGCAGAAGACAAAGCAGCAGCAGCAGTTTCTCAGAAACGCGACAAGAAAGCCCAAGGTCTACTAGTTTTGGCAGTGGGACCAGAGCAAATGCCTTATGTTTCTGAGTTAAAGAACACGCATGAGGTCTGGACGGTTCTGCAGCGGCTAAATTCCAGAAACACTGCGGGGGCCAAGATCCATGCTACAAGATGTTTGTTTGATTTACGTCTCCAACCGGGAGCGTGTGTGAAAGAACATATTGCCAAAATGGTGTCTGCCTTTAATCAACTAAGACAGCTGGGCATTCCTTTCTCTATGGAGCAGCAGTCATACATATTGTTGTCTTCTCTTGATAAAAGCTATGAGACTCTAGCTTTAACTTTGGAAGCTATGCCTTCAACTGAATTAACCCTTGAATACATTTCTTCTCGACTTGTAGATGAACAGGATAAAAGGCAAAGAGAAAGAGGTTTGTCTTCAAAGGGGAGTTATGCTGTGCCTAAGAGTGGGGATGCTGAGTTTGAGAACACAGTAAATGCTTTTGCAGCTAGACACTGTTTTCTCTGTGGTTCCTCTTCCCATTTAATCAGGAATTGTACACGTGAACCTGGTCAAGACAGCACCAAGGCCGTTACCCCTAGTTACCAGACAAGGAGTTCCAGGGGACGTCGAAGAAGAGGAGGAGGTCGTGGCTACTCCCACAGCACACAGCACATGGCTTCAGCAATGGCGTTGATGCAAGGGCGTGGCCAAGGCAGCAATCTACGCTGGTTGATCGACAGTGGTGCATCTCACCACCTGGTGGCGCCATCTAGTGTCCGTTTGCAGAATTGCAGACATTTGCAAACACTTAAAGTTGTGACAATGGCAGATTCAACTAAACGTTCCTTAGAGACCGTAGGCACAGTGTTTTTGAAGTGTTTGCAAACAGAAATTGATGCCTACGTGCTAAAGGGAATGAAGGGGTGTATTTTGTCTGTGTCAGAACTTGATAGAAATGGGTTTAAAACTGTGTTTGAAAATGGGGTTTGCACTATTTCAAAGAATAACGTATCTCTTTTGCAGGTGGAATGCAGAGATGGGTTATATTATTTTGAGACAAGTCCAGATGAAGTTGAACAGGTTCATGCTGGTTGTGTGAACTCGCCTACCCATAATTCTTGTGTTCATTTATGGCACCGCCGTTTGGGACATATTAATTTTCAGTATGTTAAAAGGCAACCTGAATTATCAGAAGGGTGCAAATTGAACAAATGTACTAAGTATTTGGATTGTACTGCATGCAAAAGGGCGAAGGTTCATAGATGCAGCTATCCCAGTTCAAATAGGAAATCTGACAAAGTATTCCAACTTGTGCATATGGACCTATGTGGCCCAATGCCTGTTGCTAGCATGGGAGGTTCGAGGTATGCACTGTGTCTCTCAGATGACAAAACAAAGGTTACATGGTTTTTTCCTCTCAAAACAAAAGCAGATACTGCAGAAACAGTTAAAAATTGGGTTCATGCAGTAGAACTTGAATTCGGCACTAGAGTACTTGCTTTTCAGACAGACAGAGGGTCAGAATTTACCGGGTCTGTGTTGCAGAATTTCTTTAAGAAAAAGGGAATTAAGCATCGTCTGTCTACACCTTATTCCCCCCAAGAAGGAGGCGTGGCCGAACGTAAAAACAGGGTTCTGCAAGAGTTGGCAAACTCTATGTTGTTTGATGCTAAACTTCCTCAAAGTTACTGGGCGGAAGCCTGGAAGACGGCTACTCATGTTCTGAACCAAGTATATAATTCGGTAATTGATACTACGCCATATTTTGCTTTATATGGGAAGAAGCCCAAAGTTAATTACTTTCGGGTGTTTGGATCTCAAGCCTATGTACTTATCCCAAAAGCGTTAAGGAAAAAGGGAAGTCCAAGGGCTAGGAAACTCATCTTTTGTGGGTACGAACCACATGCCAAATCTTGGAGGTTCGTGAACCCAGATGGGGATACTACAAGAGTGGTCCTCAGTAGGAGCGCTGAATTTTGTGAGCAATCCGGATGGACTCACTTACATGCTAACCCTGACATTTTGAGAGATGATTTAGGCATTTATGCTGAGAATGAAAGTCCAGAGGGTGATGAGCCAGAAGGGGATGGTGCACATGGTTCAGATGCAGGTTCTGACCAGGCACAAGGTTCTTCTCCTAAGGTAGAAAAGCCAGAATCTAAAAGTGTTCCAACATCGCCAGTCATTAGGCCTAGCAGACAGCAAAAGCGAAGCAGGTCGCCTGCAACACCAAGCCCAAGGGAGGTATCTAAACGGAGGTCCTTATCCCTAGAGGCACGTCCAGACATAAAGTCTGAGACAGATTCTGACAGCCAACGGTCAGAGGGGGCACAAGAGGAGCAATTGCGCAGGTCAAAACGTGCCACAAAGGGCAAACCGCCAGAGCGGTTTAAGGTGACAAGTGTATACATAAATATGGCACAGTGTGAGCCAGATAGCTATGTAGAGGTACAACAGCTTCCAAGCTCAGAAGCCGCAAAGTGGCAGGAAGCAATGGAAAAAGAGATGGCTTCAATGAAGTCTCTCGGTGTGTTTACAAGTACAGAGCTTCCAAAAGGGCAACAAGCTGTAGGTTGTCGATGGGTATATCGTTTAAAGCCCACAACTACTGAGGAGTTGCAATATAAAGCCCGACTAGTTGCAAAAGGGTTTTCGCAGCGCAAAGGAGTTCACTATTCTCAAATTTATGCCCCTACTTCAAGATCGGAGTCATTAAGAATGCTTTTAGCCTCTTCAGCTAAGAAGGGAAATAAGCTGTTTCATTTTGATGTCAATGTGGCTTATTTAAATGCAGACTTACAGGAGGAAGTCTATATGACGCCACCACCAGGTTTTGAAGGAGACAAGCCAAACCAGGTCTGGCGCTTACACAAATCCATTTATGGGTTGAAACAGTCCGCCCGTAATTGGAATTCCTGCTTAAACAATGCTCTAGAGAGCATGGGGTTCAGAAAGAGCGCAGCAGATGCGTGTCTTTATCTAAAAGGCTCGGGATGTGAACAAGAAGCAGTCTTGATATTTGTTGACGATTTATTATACAGTGGAAAGGACGATAAACTTGCACAACAATTTGCCACAAAGCTTGGAGAAAGGTTTCAGATAAAATCACTAGGCAATGTATCTGTTTATCTAGGAGTTAAAATTCAACAAGATGAAGATGGGAACTATTGGCTCAGCCAAGAAGCTAAGATCCAGCAGTTGCTGGAAAGGTTTAAAATGGACAACTGTGCTGGTGTTAAAACCCCAATGGAGTTAAGTTACACAAAGGATACTCAAACTGAGCAACAGGCAGAGTTCAGTAATCCCGGGGTTTACCAGTCAGCGATAGGCAGTCTACTCCACATTGCACAGTGGACTCGGCCCGATATAACATATGCTGTCAACATGCTGTGTAGACAAGCTGAAAAACCATCAATGCATGCTTGGCAAGGAGTAAAAAGAGTTTTAAGGTATCTCCAAACTACCAAAGGGTTTCGCTTAAAACTATCAGCAGAGGGCAGCACACAAATTGAATGTTGGACCGACAGCAGTTGGGCTGATGCTGGACCAGATAGAAAATCAGTGTCAGGAATGGCGATAAAATTTGGAAATGCACTAATTGGTTGGAGATCAAGAAAACAATCACTTATAGCTTTAAGTTCAACTGAATCTGAGTTCAATGCATTATCAGATGTATGTAGAGAACTGGAATTTTATAAGCAACTGGTACAAGAATTGTTTGGAGAATGTTCCCTACCTATCAGAGTGTGGGAAGACAATCAACCTTGCATTAAACTAGCTAAATCAGGTCAGTTCAAGGCACACACAAAACATTTGGATATCCGTTATCAAAATGTATGCCAAAGTGTAAAACAAGGTTTAATTGAACTAAAGTATTGTCCAAGCCAAGAAAATCTCGCAGACGGTTTTACAAAAGCTTTGAGTCCGCAATCTCATAAATGTTTCTGTTCAGGTTTAAATTTGAATTAAGGTTGGTACAGCTCAGTGTTACGAGCGAGAGGGGGTGTTGGTATTAAAGGGTTAAGAAGCTCTAATCAAGACGCTCTAGTCACTGAGCAGCTGGAGGTCGTTAGGCTTCCAGGAATGTGAGTTTGTATAAATAGTCAACTCACTCGTGTGTTTGCCTTTTTTCCCCCTTCCCTTTTCTTTTGGGGCGTGTTTGCTGAAATGTGTGATTCTTCACCAGGGTTTTTGTTTTTGTGTAAATAAACCTTTTATTTGAGTTCCAAACCGCTTGCTCCAAGATTCCTTTATTGAAAAGATGCTGACTCTCCAGCCCTTCTTGAGCCGCTGTGCGAAATGCTCTGCTGTAATGGGACATCGTGGCATCGGAAGCGCACTGGACATATGATTAGCATTAAACTAATTAAAGTTTAATGGGACAAAAATCACTTTTAAAGGATCATCTTTCACCATTCAAAACTGCGGAACCCCCCTTCGGAAGCAGGAAAAGAAGGGGGATTGTTACTGAGTTGTTTAAACCTGCGGAAACAAAGTTAAAGCAAAGTATCTTTCCACTGTCCTGACCCTGGAGCGGGGTGTCAGATTTGGCGTTTGAAGCTCATTGACCAGAAATAAATGCTTTGACAGATAGTCAAAAGGAAGGAAACATTGTGATTCCATTGTTTCCTTTCGCTTTTTTTAAAAAAGGACAAATATAGACAGAATATCTTAAAGAAGAAACTCTTTTGCTATTGTGCTCAAGGAAAAGAACAATCAGAAGTTTCTCCCCCTAGAGGGGAACTATGAAATTGTAACTAAATCCTGGGAACTTGCGGCTGTTTACTGATTACAACTGTGGGAAAGAGTTTGGTGACCTTGCAGGACAATGCCTTCAGAAGCACTGTTGGGTGCTTTCTGTAATATAAGTGCCCTATTGGACCAGTTAAGCCAGAAGATGGATTTCATGATAAAAGCTGCCAGTGCCTTTGATCAGGCAGTGGAAAATTATATGGAGCCCACTCAGGAACCAAAACAGGAGTTTGCTATGACAGAACAACAGAAAGAGGAGGATCCTGCTGAATCTGGGACGCCAGGGACGGAGGGACTCTCGGCCCAGCAGGAAAGTGAGCTTTTGGATTTGGCTAATGAACTCGGAAAAAACCAGACTTGGAAAGATAAAGTTTGGACTGAACTGGAAATGGGGGGTTGGATTGACCACCCTATGCAGGGATGTTTGGACTTTCTGAGTCTGGAAATGGGTCGTCAGAGGTTTGGAGCTGTTGGGACTTCCAATTTTGGAGGGAATCTGAAATATGCTCTAAAACATCATATGGAACTCAGTTTGGACTATGAGAAAGGGGCTGATTTGTTGAAAAGGGTCAAAAACACCACAAAGCCGGAGTTCCCACGAGTGAAAGAAAAATATGAAGAAGAGCTGCGAAAGGGACATGGAAGAGATTTGAAGGCCTCGGATATTAGGGCACCAGGTTAATGTGCCAGACTAAAGGGAAACAGAAAGGACTGACAACCCCGGGACCGGGGGGAGGGGACGCTGGAAGAAGATTGGATTGCTTTTATTCTATTGTATTTTCTTTTTTGTATTATTATTACTAGAAATGTCTGATGAATGTTGGGAAAATGCTGAAATGAAAGTACTCGGCTCTTGTTAAAATGTTTAAAGAATATGGTAAAAAGGTAATGGTTATGAGGAGTTGGTAAAAAAGATTTAAGTTTTAAGCTCTAAGATTATTTTTATAAGATAAAACGGGAATAGAGTAAGGTAATGTAATGATTAAATATTATGAATCATGGATTTAAGTTTTAAGCATTAAGGATTGTTATAAGATAGGATGATAATAGAGTAAGGTAAAGTAATGACAGAATATTATGAACTTTGAAAAAGATTTGCTGTGACAATTATTAATCAAGATACAAGAGATGGGAGGAGGAGGAGGTCATGGAAAGAAGGTAATGGAAATTGGAGAATTTGAAAAGGATGGTTTTATTTTTTCATGTTTTTGTCTTTCTTCTTTGTAATTTTGTCTTCTTTTTTGTGTATTTTTTTTAAAAAAATTCTTCTGTCTCAATAAATATCATTTAAAAAGAAAAAAGAAAAATGGCTAAAGCTGACCATCCTGTTTGCTCAATAAAAGAGTGAAAGATATTGATAGTGATCCATTATCTGAATTTAAGCATCCCTATCTGATATCTGCCTTCAAATCACCTTACCCTTGTATGGGTGGATCCCACTGAGGAGTTGAGTGGAGTCTTCTTCTTTAGTGATCACTCGTAGCTAAGTAAGATTGTCTTCCATAAATTCAGTTTTAGCAGTGAGTCCGTAACTGATTGTGGAAGCCAATTCTGGATCCACACGTCCTTCCACAATGGGAAGATAGGTTTCTGGGTGGGAGTTGATCATAATGAGGGTTTGCCAAGCATGTCTTCCTCTTAGCACGTTTCTCCCTTTCATTCTGAGTTTGAGTGTCTTCAAAGTCTATGACACCTTTGGTAAAGGCTGTTCTTCAATTGGAACGCTCGCAGGTCAATGTTTCCCAGTTGTTGGTGTTTATACTACATTTTTTAAAGATTTCCCTTGAGAGAGTCTTTGAACCTCTTTTATTGACCACCAGCATTACGCTTTCCATTTTTAAGTTCGGAATAGAGTAGTTGCTTTGGAAGACGATAATCAGGCATCCACGCAACATGACCAGTCCAACGAAGTTGATGTTGAAGAATCATTGCTTCGACACTGGTGATCTTTGCTTCTTCAAGTACACTGGCATCAGTTTGCCTGTCTTCCCAAGTGATGTGTAAAGTTTTCTGGAGACACCGTTGATGGAATCTTTCAAAGCACTGGAGATGGCGTTTAGAAGTGGTCCATGTTACACAAGCATACTGTTATGTACTGAAGTTCTCACCCTGGGCCAGCAGGGGGATACTGTAGATAGTTTTCACTCAGGTCCACGTCAGTTATTTTAGGCGGGAAACCCTGGGTTGTTGTTGCTACAATGTTGACAGCCGGCTGCCTATAAAAGCAGGCTGGCTGAGCTGTTTGCTGTTCAGTTCTGTCCAGCTTAAAAATAAAGAGCTGCTCTGGAGAAATCACTGTGTCGTCTGCTATGTTCGCCCACAACTTAACACATACAGTAAGCTTGGTAGTACAATAGCTTTGTCATCCACTTAAAGGACAGCATGGTTCTGGCGGCTAGAGCTTGGGGGCGAGTTCCAGAGCTAGGTGCCCCCACAACAAACTCCCCATGGAGGAGTGGGGATCCTACAGGTCCAGTGGAGTGTGTGCACTCACCCTCCTGAGCCCCTCGGCTGACATTTCTGCACGGGGGAAAGGAAGAGGCTTGAGTCCACTCACAGCTCCACTGCACTCTACTGCCGAAGCCACACACCACCACCACAAGCAGCGGATCTTCCAATTAAGAGAGAGAGAGTAAAAGCCAATTTTACTCCAATTAGAGGTAAAAGCCAAATAAAGCTTTAAAAAAAGGAATTAAGTGTAAATTGACTGATTTGGTGAAACGGAAGCAAAAAAGGAAGTCAGCTTCTGATTTCTGCAGACAAGCTCTGCAAGATGGTTTTTTTTGTGAATGGGGAGCAGAGTGGCATTTGCAGCTATGGAGTAACAGTTTAGTAACAGTTTAACTCTGGACTTTTGAGAGACTCTCTTTTGGATACATATTGATTACAGATGTCAAGTCGTCCTTTGGATACAAATTGACAGTTGGACAGAATTTGACAGGTTGATACTTTGGCAGAGTAGAAAGTAAAAAGACTTGGCTAAAAGTGTTGTGGAAATATAAGTCCCAATCTTAAATCCTGGAACTTAATGGCACAAAGCCGAAGCTAAGCAGGGGAACTCTCCATCATACTGGGGGATAAATTTCCCAAGAAGGAAGGATAATCTGGAATAGTTTTTGAATTAATATTTAGTGCTTACTGAAGACCAGGGGATTTATACAATACTACCTGAAAGATTGGAGACTGTTCATTGACAGCAGCAAGTGATCACTGAAATGTGTTCTGCTACACAACGGCAACCAGTTTGCCTCTATACCCCTGGCTCACTCGACTACACTGAAGGAGAACTCTGAAGCGGTGAAGTATGTGCTGGAGAAAATTGGTTATGATCAGCATAAGTGGTTTATTTGTGTTGACCTGAAGATGGTGAACTTTTTGTTGGGACAACAGTCTGGCTTCACCAAGTACCCATGTTTTCTGTGCATGTGGGATAGTAGGGATCGTGCTCAGCATTACACGAAGAAGGACTGGCCTGTGCGGGAGGAATTGGTGCCTTGCAAAGAAAGGAACATCATCAACGACCCTCTGGTGGACAGAGACAGAATACTCTTCCCACCGCTGCACATCAAGCTTGGCTTAATCAAGCAGTTCACCAAGGCTCTGGACAAGGATGGTGACTGCTTCACTTACTTGTGCCAGGCTTTTCCAGGATTGACCATGGAGAAGTTGAAAGCTGGCATCTTTGACGGTCCTCAGATCCGTCAGCTCATCAGAGATCCAGAGTTCAGAAACTCAATGATCGAAGTGGAACTGGAAGCGTGGAAGGCATTTGTTCTGGTAGTGAAGAACTTTCTTGGCAACAATAAGGCCAGAAACTACACAGAACTTGTCAACAACATGCTGACTGCTTTCAGAAACCTGGGCTGCAACATGAGCGTCAAGATGCACTACCTATTTTCACATATGGACCGGTTTCCTGAGAACCTGGATTCAATGAGTGACGAGCAGGGGGAGAGATTCCATCACAACATGAAAGAGATGGAGACCAGGTATCAGGGTCACTGGGACGCAGTCATGATGGCTGACTACTGTTGGACTCTGAAGAAAGACCTCACTGCTGCTGAGCAGGAGTTCCAAGAAATGGAAGTTCAAGCCCTGAAGTTTGAAAAATGGTGAAGCAACATGCAATTTACATGTACTTACCTTTATCAATGCCCACCATTCATTTTACAGTAATCAATGTCTCTATCAGGTAATCAATATATGTTGTTGGAAAAACATTTTTTCTCTTAAAAACATATTTAGGATGATATGTGTTGACAAAAATCAGCTGATATTTCTTTTAAAATGATATTTATTAAGCATTTTAAAATTACAGAAAAAACAAAGAGACAAAGATGGAAAAAAAAACAAGGGAAAAGCAGACAACAATCAAACAATACAAATTGATAAAAATCAAAAACAAAAAACAAAAACAAAACACATCAAAATCAAAAAACAAAAGTAATCCACAAAAATTTAAAAACAGATCCAATATTCCCAAATCCTTAACTGTCATTGCCTTATTTCATCGACCTCCTCACACCTCCCTTTTTTGTATTCTAGTTATTAATTATCACAGCAAATCCTTCCTGTTTTTCATAATATTCTGTCATTAAATTACCTTAATCTATTTTAACCTTATCTTGCTATAAAAGACCCTAAAACATAAAACTTAAATCTTATTTGTACCCATTTCTCATAACCATAACATATTCTTGCATAGTTCTTTTTAACATTTCTGCTAAAGCCAAATAATTTCGTTCCAACATTTTTCTAATACTCATTAATTTTACAAAACAATCCTAAATAAAAATTTTTTAAAAAACATTCTTCCAGTCTTCGTCCAGCGTCTCTTCCTCCTGGTCCCGGGTTTTGTCAGTCCTTTCTATCCCATCCATCTAGTTCATTAACCTGGTAATCTTATGTCCGAGGCCCTTAAGTCTCTTCCATGTCCCTTCCGCAGATCTTCTTCATATTTATTCCTGTACTTTACTTTGTCTCCTGGTCCTTTCACTCGTGGAAACTCCAACTTGACGGTATTTTTGTCCCTTCTCGACAGATCAGCCCCTTTTCCATAGTCCACACTGAACTCCATGTGGTGTTTAAAAGCATGTTTCAAGGTCCCTCCAGAGTTGTGGACCCCCACAACCCCAAACTCCTCACAGCCCATTGCCAGACTTGAAAAGTCAAGACATCCCTGCATAGGGGGGTCTATCCAGCCCCCCATCTCCAAGCTCAACAAAACTCTATCTCTCCAAATCTGGCTTTTTCCAAGTTCATTTGTCAAATCCAACAACTCATGTTCCTGCTGGGCCACAGCTCCCTCCATCTCTGCCACCCGAGGTCCAACAACAACCTCCTCCCTCATCTGAACTGTCTGAGCACACTCCTGGGTTGATTCCTGGGTGGGTTCTATATAGATACCCACTACCTGTCCAAAATTTCTAATCGCAACAGTCATCAAATCCGTCTTCTCATGTAACTGTTCCAATAAAGCACTTGTCTTGCAGAAAGCTCGCACCAGAGCCTCTGAATACATTGTTATACAAGGTCAGAAGTCTGTTCCCACGATCTTAATCTGTTGCAGCTGCAGAGCTCCCCAGTTCAAATTTAATAACAGTTTCACAAGCTCCCTCTAGGGGAAGAGCTTCTATTTGTATCAATCTCTTTTCTTTTCTTTTCTTTTCTTTTCTTTTCTTTTCTTTTCTTTTCTTTTCTTTTTTTAACAGCAGATCTAACAACAAAGTTTCTTTTTTCAGATATTTTGTCAATATTTGTTCCTTTAAAATGCGAAAGAGAACAATGGAATCACTGTTTCTCTTCTTTTTAACTGTCTGTCAAAAACATTTGTCTATAGTCAATGAACTTCCCAAAAACGTCTGTCCTGACACCCCGCTCCCAGGTTCAAGACGGTGGAAAATTACTTTTCTTTACACTCTCTTCTGCAGGTTTAAACAGTCCGGAAAAAATCCCCCTTCTTCTCCTGCTTCCGAAGGGGGTTCAGTAGTTTTAGATGATGAAAGTTGATCCTTTACAAACGATTTTCTAAACTCTAGTTTGCCATGTCTTTGCTTTAATCTATCTACAAGAAATGGAAGGCTGACTTCCTGTTTAGACCTTCCCGCTTCAGTGCCAAATTAAGAGGAATTTCTTAATCCAATTTTCTGTTCTACTCACAGATCGTTGTTTAAAGTCCAATTGTCCAAATTTGATCTGCTCATGGGTAGTTGTTTTTGTAACCAAATTGTCCCAGGAAAAAGGTAGCGCTCTCCGGCAACGGCTGTGCGGCTTCGCTTCACGGAAGAAGCAATTGACTCTCAGCACCGCGCCACTTCCCCTCTTCGCTCCGGAGCTCGCAATTGGGTTCCTTTACGTATTGGCGCTAATGGTGCCTGCCGAGTCCCATGGTCACAGGCTTCATCCGCCTGTGATTTTTTAAAGGGTCCCCGCTTCGTCGTAGTGGAACAGACCCATTTTCCGTGGAGCCAGTCCCTCCGGATCAGAGGGAATCCGCCATTACCAATGGCGCCACCCCGGAAGTCAAAAAAATCAGCTGATAATGCCACAAAAATGTAATCGATTTTGTCACAAGACCTGATTTTTTTCAAATCAACATAGTACAAAAAACCTGACCTGATGGAGAGAAACGGATGCCATTTCCTGATTCAGCAGTGCAAAAATACCCTAAATCAATTGTAGAAATCTAGACAACATTCAAAAAGTAAAAAATTGTTGCCCAGTGTAATGATTTGCAGCTGAGGATATTTCTATTCTCAAAATGTGTTTTTGTTTTATTTATTTATTGCATTAATATCCCACCTTTCCCTCCCAAGGAGCTCAAGGTGGTGTACATTGTTCTCCCCGCTCTTTATTGAATCTCCATAACAACCCTGTTCGGTAGGTAAAGCTGAGAGACTGTGTCTGGCCCAGGGTCACCTGGTGAGCTTCATGGCTGAGTGGGGATTTGAGCCCTGTTCTCTCAGGTCCTAGTCCAACACAGTTCTACCACACTAGCTCACACTAGCTCACTTAAGGACCAAAAGCCCATCTAGTCCAGAATCCTGTTTGTGTTCCAGCCCACTGCATAACTGGAAGGAAGAGCCATTGCTTCATTTAATATATCCGTAATAAGAAAATAAAATGCATTTAAACCAGTGAGGGAAGACAAGGCTTTAAAGAGGCCTTTGCCCATTTATTTATCAACAGATTATAGTCACTCACTGACTGGAACTACCCCAAGTCACAATGCAGCTTTAGAGCTCAGACGCCAACAGTCAACATGATCCTCCAGATAAAAACCTGGCAAACCAAAGGCTTATATTGCCTAACAGACTTCTATAAAAACAACAAACCCTTGTCAACACAAGAAATACAAGACAAACTAGAAGACACCCAAATGCCCTGGTTAACACACCACCAATTACATGTCCTCATAAACAATCCAGCAGTAAAATCAGCAGCAACTAGGCCTCTGACAACCTTCGAAAACCTCCTCCTAACAACAAAGGGACACTATGAAATTAACCCCACTCAATGGAGCAGAATGTGGTCTAACTCCCCCCCTTTAACTCACTCTGAAACTCACCTACAGGTGGTACCTAACACCAAGAAATTAGTGCTAAGGAACCTCACCAAAATGCCCAGGAACCTCACCAAAATGCTGGAGAGGGTGCACCTCCACAGGCACATGCCTCCACATGTGGTGGGAATGCCCCCAACTCCAACTACTCTGGACAACAGCCATACGAGAAATATGTAAAATAACTAAGGAAGTATTAGAAATCACCCCAGAAATGGCCCTTCCAAGACAATAATGCCCACTCACATCACAAAGAATTCATAAGCCACCTACTCTCAGCAGCCAGAAACATCATAACCAGATACTGGAGAGACCTATCAGGAGTAAGCATGGACCAATGGTACCAAATAGTATGGGAAACAGCCTTAATAGAAAATTTAACCAATAAACTGAAACTGACACAGGGACAAATAGAAGAAGATGCCTTCACCCTGGTATGGCTCCCCTTTATCACATACACAGCCAACAAGAAAACGACAAGAATCCACCAACAGCATACGAATCAATATGGCTAACCTGATTCAAAAACACCAACCCACCCCACTCACACACAAAAACAAAGTTCACCACAGCCAATCACAAACAAGCAACCTCACCCTAGGCCAACCCCAATTTCTCTCACCACCAAAGGAACACTAGTGAATAGCAAAGAGAACTCGCAAAAGTGATTCTGACACAAAACCCCACACATACTTTAAGTAAAATAGAAACATTGCTACCCCAGCCCACCCCCACCCACCATGGCCCCCTCCACCTCTTCCCCCCTTTTCTTCCTAATGTAACACTAATGTCTCAACAAATGAAACTGACCTGTAGAAAATGTAACTTGAAAAAAGAGACATTGCACATACTTTTGTAAAAAAAGAAATCTTTAATAAAAAATACAGTGATACCTCGGGTTACATACTTTTCAGGTTACATATGCTTCAGGTTACATACTCCACTAACCCAGAAATAGTACCTCGGGTTAAGAACTTTGCTTCAGGATGAGAACAGAAGTGGTGCAGCGGCGGCGCGGCAGCAGCGGGAGGCCCCATTAGCTAAAGTGGTGCTTCAGGTTAAGAACGGACCTCTGGAATGAATTAAGTTCTTAACCCAAGGTACCACTGTATATTTAAAAAACAACAACCACTCATAATGATTTTCTCACTGCACCAGGTGCCGGAGAAATGCTGAGAGCAGAGATGCCCCTTCATAGACCTGACAAAGGCCTTTGACCTCATCAGTCGAAAAGGACTCTTCATGCTGCTGAACAAGATAGGATGCCCACCTAAGCTTCACAAAATGATTATGTCCTTCCATGAGAACATGTGCAGCACCATCCAATATATTGACTCATCCTCAGACGCCTTCCCTATAAAGAGCAGCATGAAACAGGGCATGTTGGCATATGCTTCTCCCTGTTGCTCTTATATGCCTTCAGCCCCACCGAGGATAGTGAATACATCCCTACAAGGAGCAACAGGGCACGTCTCCATGGCAAAACAAAAGTGTGGTGGACCCTTATCCAAGAGAAATTGTTTGCAGACAGCACAGAGACTCATTTACCACTTTTTCCAAGCCAGCAGAGAATTCAGCATTTCCATCAGCCTGACGAAGACTAACATATTGGGTCAGGACATCATCAGCATTGGTGACCACACACTTCAGGTGGTAGACATAAGCAGCAATCTCTCCACTGACACCGAGTTGGACAAGCATATTGGCAACGCAGCTATTGGCAATGGCTCGTGTCTCTAAAAGGGTCTGGGAGAATGGGATACTAATGGTCAATGCGAAGATGAAGATTTCCCAGGCTTGCATGTTGAGCACACTCCTTCATGGAAGTGAGTAGTGGGCGACTTACAACCATCAGGAGTGACACCTCAATGACTTCCACATGTGCTGCATCAGGATTTTAGGTATCACATGGTAGCACAGAATTCCAAACAAAGATTGTGCTCTCCCAAGTCCACACTCCTGTCCCAGTGACATCTACACTGGCTTGGTCATGGTCACAGAATGGGAGATAGCAGGATCCCCAATGATGTGCTCCGTTGGGTGCTGGCTTCTGGCACCAGGCCAATTGGCAGACCAACTCTGTGCTACAAAGATGTCTGCTAATGTGACATGAAGGCTGGTAACATCAACCCTGTCATGTGGGAATCCCTTGCAGACAACCACAGTGCCTGGAGACAGGCAGTCAAATCATGTATCCATAGCAGTGACCAGAGAAGGAATGACTGCTGGGAGGAGTGCAGTAAGAAGAAGCATCATGGTGCATCTGCAGCAGCACAACTGGATCTCTTCATCTGCCCCAGCTGCAACAAGACATGTCTCTCCATTGTCGGTCTCTATGGCCACAACAGGCACTGCGACTTTACAACAGCTTGACCTCATCCCCAAATGCACACTTCTCCATTGTCTCCAGAGACAGGTGGATGCTAACAAAAACAATCTCAGCTGGCAGTGGAGTCATTAATTTTAGTCATTATAACACAAGAATAGCCTTCTGGATCAGGCCAATGGCCCATAAAGGCCAGCATCCCGTTCTCATAGTGGCCAACCAGATTGCTGTGGGACACCCTTAAGCAGGACCTGAGCGCAAGAGTGAATCTCCCCTCCTGTGGTTTCCAGTAATTTGTTTTCAGAAGCACTGCTGTCTCCAACTGTGGAGGCAGAGCAGAGCCACCATGACTAGTAAAGGTAAAGGGACCCCTGACCATTAGGTCCAGTCGTGACCGACTCTGGGGTTGCGGTGCTCATCTCGCTTTATTGGCCGAGGGAGCCGGCGTACAGCTTCCGGGTCATGTGGCCAACATGACTAAGCCGCTTCTGGTGAACCAGAGCAGCACACGGAAACGCCGTTTACCTTCCCACCGGAGCGGTACCTATTTATCTACTTACACTGCCATGCTTTCAAACTGCTAGGTTGGCAGGAGCTAGGACTGAGCAACAGGAGCTCACCCTGTCGTGGGGATTCGAACCGCCAACCTTCTGATCAGCAAGTCCTAGGCTCTGTGGTTTAACCCACAGCGCCACCAGTAGCCTTTGATAACTCTTATCCTCCATGAATTTGTCCAAATCCTCTTATGAAGACGTCCAAATTGGTGGCAATCACTGCTTCCTGGGGGCAGGGGGAGTTCCATAGTCAA
Organism: Podarcis liolepis; assembly: GCF_965112155.1. Lineage (NCBI taxonomy): Eukaryota > Metazoa > Chordata > Lepidosauria > Squamata > Lacertidae > Podarcis > Podarcis liolepis. Next base: position 78,417,811 of record NC_139564.1, read on the forward strand.
TGCACTATGTGAAGAAGTACCGGTACTTTATTTTATCAGTCCCAAATCTTCGAAGTATATTCTTATTATTACTGTTCTTTTTCTGTTACAATTGCAAATAAAAATGAGGGGGGGAATAAAACACAAATCAATATAATTTCTGTGGAAAGTTTGAGAACTAAAACTTTTCACAAAAATTGGAATCATAGAATCATAGCGTTTGAAGGGACCCAATGCAGGAATCTCAGCTAAAGCATCCATGACAGAAGACCATCCAACCTCTGCTTAAAATCTTCCAAGGAAGGAGAATCCACAACTTCTTGAGGGAGACCATTCCAATTATATTTAGTTTCTTGAAAGCTTTTCTTAGAGGGGAAATTTAATTTTTACTTGTTCTGGAATTTCAAACATTAAGATTCTTGTTGTCTTGTAAAAATGCTAAGATATGGTGGGGGAAGGACATCCTGAGTGCGGAACTTAAGGTGTTGTTGTTTTTTAACAAAATGATGGAAAGCCATCTCATTTAACACTGAGAGAGAGCCTCTTCTCCTAAAAAAAATAAAGCACTTTTTAGTGCCTACTTAGAAAGATATAAAATGTGTCTATTAGAAACTCCAAGGTTATGCTCAGAAAAGTAGCCAAGCTTTTTATTTCACAATCCCAGCATGTCTTAATTCCATTTTATTTCATTGTTCTCTCAAATCATTTCCATGACCCTGCCTGAATGAAACTCAGCCACACACCTCAGGAGCATGTTGTGGCTGCTGAGGATTCCAATACAAAAGAATGGATGGAATAGCAGGTTGTTAATTCATTTTGTTGCCTCCCCCCACCCTTTCTCTTTTCATAATGCTTTATTCAGGTCTTTAAAAGGTGAAAAAATGGGAAGGAATGCTGTGGCCCAACTAGGCTTGTGTAAAGGCCCAAATTGAGTCCGTATGCCATTCTCCAAGGGAAAGGGCTAGTGTCACTCTTAATTACAGTAGGACAAGGGATGGCTGTGGAGGGGTTTCTATGGCAACAGCAGGGAAGGCAACACAATGCTATGCATGAGGGGATGGTGGCTCAAGAAGAATCAGGTCAGAAAATAACTTCATGCACAAACATATCCAAGAATGCCCTGCAGAAGAGGCTCTGGAGGCCACAGAATTCCCCTCTCCATCATATTTCTATGGAAACTACCTGCATACACAGAATTGATCCCAGCTTCCAAAACTGAATGTGATGCATTCAGCTGGGATGGACCAGCCCTGTTCCTAAGATGCAAGCAAGGAGCTTCAGAAGACCAGGCCTGCAGGGGGTGGGGGCAATAATTCAGACTATGACTGTGGGTAAGGATTCACTGTGATCTCTTGACCTTAAAGAATGTGTTTGTGTTATGGCTGGACATTCCACCTGCAGGGCTGGATGTTCTTCCCCGCAAAGGTCTATCTACATCAGTGTGGGGACCTCAGGCCCAGAGGTGAAATGCATTCTTCTGGGTCTCTTCATCTGGTTCTTCACACCCTCCCATGGGCACAGCCAAAGGTGGAAGGGGGGCAGCTGCTCCCCCCAATCAATAAAAATTAATAAAAATATTTAACTGAGGTTCTGCCCCCCGCCATAAATCCTAGCTACGCCCATGATATCTTGTAAGGTAGCTGGCATTCATTTTTCCAGGTTCATACCTGGTGAAGGAGTTGAAGCAACTGTTGAACCATTTTCTCCACTTCCAACATGTCCTGTGCCCCTTCCTCAGTCTCTGACTGCTCAGCCCCTTCCCTTTCCTCCTGGCTCCTCGTGGATGGCACCAAACCAGGGGCGCAGGAAGGGGGGCAGTGGGGGCGGACCACCCCGGGTGTCACCCCCTTCTGGAATGACACCCGGGGCGGCTGATGCACCAATTGCCCCCCCAGGTGCATCACTGCTGTGCTGATCACCCCCCCAAGTGGATCACCTGGCTCCCATGGGCAGATCGCCCCACCCCTGGGTGCACGGCATGTACGCCACTCCGGGTGCCCGAGCAGCTAGCTCTGCCACTGCACCCAACCCCACAAACTGCTGGTCCCTCTCCTGGCTCAACCTCCAGTTCTCCTGCCTCCATCACACACTTGTCAAAGCCCTACCAATCTTTTACCCCACTTCCACCTGCCCAGGGCGTGGCACTGTCCGTGAATGCCTTTATGCTAAGGTCTCCTCCTCATAGAACTCAGCATGGAGCAGGAAGATGGGGATAAAACTAGAATTAGCTGCCTCTGGGTGTCATTGGCCCTGACTCTACCCACTTCTCCCCATCGCCAGCCCCACAAGCTCGGGGGACAGTGGGGAGGTGGAGCGCCACTACCCCGCTATTCCCGGACCTGGTCTGGAGGCTGGCGGTGGGGAGAAGCAAGCTTGCTTCTCCCCATCGCCAGCCCCACAAGCTCGGGGTACAGCGGGGCAAGCCGCTGCCCCACGGAGGCAAGAGAGGCTGTCCCTGAAGGCAGAAGAGGGAGACGGAGCGCTGCGTCTCCCTCTTCTAGCTTGGGGATGGCTGCGCAAACCTGGGGAGGAAATAATTTTTTTTCCCTTGATTTCCCCCCCCCCCAAAAAAAACTAGGTGCTCCCTATGGGCCGGTGCGTCCTAATGGGCAAAAAATACGGCAGGTTGTTGTTTTTAAAAGCCAGCCAGCGTTTGTTTGTTTTTCCAGAGAATAATGCTGGGTTCTGCTCAGAATCTATCCATCAAAATTAATGAAGTTGGTCATTTCCATTCATTTGGATGGGGCTACTCTATGGCTAAGGGATGCGGGTGGCGCTGTGGTTTAAACCACAGAGCCTAGGGCTTGCCGATCAGAAGGTTGGCGGTTCGAATCCCCGTAACGGGGTGAGCTCCCATTGCTCGGTCCCTGCTCCTGCCAACCTAGCAGTATGAAAGCATGTCAAAGTGCAAGTAGATAAATAAGTACCGCTCCGACGGGAAGGTAAACGGTGTTTCCGTGCGCTGCTCTGGTTTGCCAGAAGTGGCTTAGTCATACTGGCCATGTGACCTGGAAGCTGTACGCCGGCTCCCTTGGCCAATAAAGCAAGATGAGCGCTGCAACCCCAGAGTCGTCTGCAACTGGACCTAATGGTCAGGGGTCCCTTTACCTTTTACTCTATGGCTAAGGGATGCAGGAAGCGCTGTGGGTTAAACCAGAGAGCCTAGGACTTGCCGATCAGAAGGTCGGCGGTTCGAATCCCCACAACAAGGTGAGCTCTCATTGCTCGGTCCCTGCTCCTGCCAACCTAGCAGTTCAAAAGCACGGCAAAGTGCAAGTAGATAAATAGGTACCATTCCAGCAGGAAGGTAAACGGCATTTCCGTGCACTGCTCTGGTTCGCCAAGAAGCGGCTTAGTCATGCTGGCCACATGCTGTACGCCGGCTCCCTCGGCCAATAAAACATGATGAGCACCGCAACCCCGGAGTCGGTCATGACTGGACCTAATGGTCAGGGGTCCCTTTACCTTTACTCTATGGCTAATGCTGGATACAACTTACTCAGTTTTTAGATCTTGACTTCAGCCAGAAGCATGTCCCCACCAGCACTGCCTCACAATTCAACTTGAAGACAGGGGCGGGGAGCAGGATGAGGAAGGGATCTACTTGGCCACCCATGGGTGCCTGGCAGCCCTGCTTCCGTTATTTATAGAGAAATAACTGGTACTTTCCACTGATGGCCACTGATATACACAACACTAAAAATGCCACCTGAGCCACAGAACTGATTAATGGCAGCACGTTAAAAAAAGAATCCAATGGCGACCAAGGGGACCCAAAATGGATTGATGGGGGAAGGGAGGGAGGGAGGGAAGGAAAGGAGGAAAACACATTTGGCCCTCACCTGCTGCCTTCTGGGTCAATGCACTGGATCAATGTGACAACTGATCCATGCCTGTCAGAGCCTGCATCACTGCAATGGGGACCCTTCCTGGCTCTGCCATTGAGTGAAACACGTCAACTAGCCAACTCAAATTAACCACTACTACCCCCAATCCTGCAGTGTGGAGTACGTGAAAAAGGAAGCAGCCCAAATGCTGAAATAAATAAATAAACCACTACTTTATCCCCATAAATGGTGACCAGCTGTTCCCACATTGCTAGTGAGAGATGGGGGGTGGGACAGAAATTCATGCAAACTGCTGAAGAGCTCAGGAGACGAGCAGCCCTGGACTTAATTTTCCAGGGATCCTTTACAGCCAAACCTCGTTTCTCAAACAGCTCCATTTTCGAAGTTTTTGGCTCCCTAACACCAAAAGCCCTGAAATAAATGAAATAAATAGCTTTCGAACATTTTTTGGAACTCGAATGTCTGACATGGCTTCTGCTTGAGTGCAAGAAGCTCTTGCAACCAATTGAAAGCAATGCCTCAGTTGTCGAACATTTTGGAAGTTGAACAGTCTTCCAGAACAGATTATGTTCAACAACCAAGGTTTGACTGTACCTTTTAACTTTACCACAGTAAAATAACTCCAGGAGTGGAAACAGCCAGTGCTAAATTATTTGTCCCAAATCCAGAATGGAAATCAGACTTCAAACCATATGTTGTCAATTACACTTCCTCGCTTGTATTGCCTTTTAAAAAAAAGAAGTAATGGAACAGAGTAACATAATGACAGTGCAATAATGTCACTTCCACAATCAGCATAACTGTCAAGTGTCCCTTATTTGAAGGGACAGTCCCTTATTCCAGCGCCATGTCCCGCTGCTGTCCCTTATTGATGGATGTCCCTTAAATATCCCTTAAATGATGCCCCTTAAATTTCAAAGGAAGCAGCTCCTCTCCTTCCCTCCCTGCCGGCCAGGGAGGAGGGAGGCTCCAACTGTGTTGCTTGGCTGTGTTGCTCACCCAATAAGAAGTCTAAGAATGACTGGGGAGGTGGAGCTTGCATGCCTTGTGTGTGGCTAGTTAATGTAAGCTGAGGGGGTTTTCAAATTCTGGACGCCATTTTGTTGCACGTGCTGCTGCAAACTTTGCAGTGCAAAGCCAGGCCGGGGAGCCATCTTAAGTTGAGGCTGCATAGGCCTTGTGGTGCATGTGATTCAGATTCTATTCAGTTGAACCTCTGGTTACAAAGTTATTTGGACAGTGTTCTCGGAGCTACTCAGCATGAGTTTGACTAGACTGCAGGAGGACAGGAAGACTGGAGTGCCTGGAACAGGTGAGGCTGCAGGTCCCTTATTTTGGCTGCTGGTCCCTTATTTTGAAATCTGTAAGTTGACAGCTATGACAATCAGTTGCCTAAGTTCCGTAATTTCACCAGCAGCAGGCAGCGGGACAAATAACATACTTATTGGTGGAATATGAACTGTAGCAGAACAGAAATGGTGCTGCATGCAACAAATAAGTGGGTGGGATAGAATATGATGCCTTCTTACAATGCCCAAGCAGCACAGTCTCACTCTCTCTGGGTGTGGAGGGGGAAGGGATGCACAGAGCTCATGAACATAATCGATGTGGCCTACATAATAAATCAAACGCCTAATGAAGGTGGCTGATGAAGGCTCAGTAGGTGCATTAGTCATCTCAAGTTGACAAAATCCAAAATTGCAGTCTAAATTGGATTTATTTATTTACTTACAGTATTTGCATTGACTGTCCTATACATTCACTCTCTGGAAGGCTCTCCAAGATACACTGGTAAAACACTATATTAAAAACAGGTCCCTCATTATGCAGACATTTGATTCTCAGTGTAAATAGAGCAGTAGCAAGAAATATAAATATGTATACAGCTTTGTAAAGAAAGGGGGTATTACTTATAAAATTATAAAACTATTTATTATATGAGCAAAAACAGCATCTTAGTCTTCTTCCCAAGAATCTACTCTAACAGAAAATGAATGAAGAGGTGGGGGTAGAAACTCTTTGCCCTGTGCTAGCCAGTTCCTGGGGGGGGGGGACAGTTAATGCACACTGGAAGGAGGCAGAACAACAGAGAAAGGATTTTGCTAGCAACCAAGTCAGCCTCCCTGTCTTGAAAAGGAGGGCTTTCCTAAGCCAAGAGCTGCCTAGCCCCACCCCCAATTACCTGACCCTGGCATAGCCCAAACGTGTTCAAAGTTCACTGGAATATCGCCAGCTGTTTACACCTGCTTGCTGACACTGTGTCACAATGAGATATTCTGGAGGTGCATCTCCCCAAAGGAGTAAGTCACCTCTGTGGCCTGTGAGTTCATCCTCACTCTTTGAGTAAACAAACTGAAGGCATGCCATGAGAATACTCGGAGTAACAAATCCCAAGACTGAACCGTGGGGCTCTGGGTTTGTTGGTGGTGACCAGCTCCACATTGTAGTCAGGGGGTCCTGGTGTATAGCACTTGCTGGAGGAAGCAAACCTTTGGGAGGTGCTGTTGGTGGTGCAGGTAAACATCTGGATTGGGTATGGTATACATTGCTGGGCCAGACCCTCTCACCAGGTCTTTAGCCTATGCACAAAGGCACTGGATGCCCTTGAGAGGCAGGGAGCCACTGGTTTGTCAGGTAACTGAGAAATGTAGATCAGTTTTTACTCCTTCCTTCTTTGGTTCACAAGAACAAATGAAGCCCCTGTGGATTAGGCCAGTGACCCAGGAAGTCCAGCATCCTGTTCTCAAAGGGGCTAACCAGATGCCTGTGAAATAAAACAAATGACTGAATACAAGCCTAGCCTTCAATACAATATTGTACCATGGAGCATTTCAGCTCAAGGTTCCAGCCACTCTGTTCCACCACCACCCCAAATAGTTAATTCAGTATGCAATTTTCACTAAGTATGCTAATTTCTCATTGGGCTATTGGGGGTGAGGGGAGTGTTCTCCTCTGAGAGATTTTTTATTTTATTTTATTTCATTATTTTCAAACCTTGCAGTTTTTCCCAGGCTTGCTGAGCCCCCACTTCTTGCACACGGATGGTGCTGTTTATGTGATTTAAGGGCATGCCCCCAGGCCAGGGTAGTCAACATCATGACCTTAAGATGTTGTTGGACTCCAACTCCCAACAGCCCCAGTCACCATGGTTAGTGGCTAGGGATGATGGGAGTTTTAGTCCAACAACACACAGAAAGCAGCCCCTTTATGGCCCCTGCCCTATGGACTGTAAGGCCTGAGGGAATGAGGGTAAATCCAGGGGTCTGGATGCCTTTGTTTATTTAAAACAGGAATGGGAGAATCAGCCCAGGGGACACATGTGACCCACCACACCTCTCTGTCTCTGACCATTAGGACTCTCCCCAAGCCACAAGCCTCACTGCCATGGGCATAGCCGGGGGGGGGGGCAGATGCCCTTCCTAAATCAAGTAAATCAATGAAAAACAATTAAATCAATGACAATACAAATGAAAAACTAATGGAGGTTCTGCCCCCCCCAACTTGAAGCCTGCCCCCTAACATAAATCCTGGCTACACTATTTTAAGCAACGAGAATGGTATGAAACTCTCCAAATAATAGATTAATAAATAAAAGCTGAGCAAAATTGGCCATGGAAGATTGGGACCATGGTACGAGGAGAGGATGCTGAGCAGAAGCCAAATGGAAACCTGCTTCAACTTAGCGCACTCCAGGTGTTGTGAACTACAGTTCTTATCAGCCCCAGTCGGTGTAGCCAAGGATCAGCAATGATAGCTGACATCCAACATTTGCAGGGCCCCATCACAGGAAAGGCTGAGCCAGAGGAATGCCTACTCAGGAGCAAGAGGCCTACTCATGAGCAAGGCAGTTTTGCTAGTCATGACTTGCTAGTCTGACATGACTTGTTTTTGATAAACCCATGCTGGGTTTTCTAAGTGCTGACAGACCACCTGTGGAATTATCTGTTCTAGAACCTTTTCAGGTATTAACATCAAGCTCACTGGTTGATAGTTACCTGGGTCTTCTCTCCCCTCTTTTGAAGATTGGAGCAACATTTGGCCACCTCCAGTCTGCAGGGACCTCACCTGTTCTCCAATAATTTTCAAAGATTATAGACAGAGGCTCTGAGATTATATCCGCAAGCTTCTTTAGTTCCCTGTTCTACATCTTCTCCAGTCTATGTCATGTTCCAGGGAATTAGGCCCCCTTCAATCAGGATGAGGGTCCAAGAATGCCAAGGAGGATGAGTGCTGCATGCAAGAAAGCACCTGCCCCAAGGGAAAACTCTGGAAGACATCATCCAAGTGGACACCTCAGTGTAAGAGGAACCCCCGGAGCTTGCCTAGCCATCATGCCTGCAGCCTAAGGACACTCTGCCCTTCTTCTTGGATTCCACAGACACTTCCTCCAACCCTTAGCAGAGCTGGAGGCCTCCCATACTGCTGGATTGAGCAGGAGCAGCAGAATTGATCAGTGTTTCATGGGTAACATGGAACATGCATGTACACACACGGGCACATATCCCTTGAAAGATGTTTCCTACAGAGATGATTCCTTTGTGTGTGTATCTTCAAAGATGTGCATAACAATGCCTTTCCACCCAAGAACAAAGTATCTCAAAAGATCAGTTTATTACAAGAAATAAAACTGTGCAAACCCAAATACACAGCAACTGTTGTGAATTCATCTTTACTGAGATGCGTTGGTCAGCACTATCATTTAAGAATAAGAACACAGTCTAACCTAACAGAGCAAAGCAGTTGAATTATGACACTCCTACAATATGAAGGAAGATTGCACCTCTCCTTTGCCGGAAGGGGCTCCTGCAGCATTAATGTGCAGCAGTCAAAAGAACGAGTGGCTGAGGCTAAGACCACTGTGCCGAGAGTTTCCTTGAGCCTTGCAATAGGGTTAGGCTCTGGATTAGGATCACAAGGAGGGAAAAAAGGCTGCAGATTCCTCCAGGCTTCCTGGTTTCTTGTTTTGCTGAGAAGTCCTTACAGGCTTACGTACAGGGTAGAGTGAAGGGTGAGTGTATACCTGCTGATTCTGCCTGACAATAATTTTCTTCCAGTATTTGTTCTCCTTGTCAATGATCATGACAGCCAGGCTTGCCTTTTATGTGGGTCTAGGCACTGCATTTATGTAACCTCATCTCTTCTATTAGTTTCTACTAGGTGATATTATTTTAATAGACTAGCATAACAGAACTGTAGAGTTGGAAGGAAACCTAGGGGTCATCTGGTTCAGCCTCCTGCAATGCAGAAAATCTCAACTAAAGCATCCATGAGGGATGCCCATCCAACCTCTGCTTAACAGCCTCCAGTGAAAGAGAGTCCACCACTTTCCACAGTAGTCTGTTCCATTGTCAAACAACCCTTATCACCAGAAAGTTCTTCCTGATGGGATCTCCTTTCTTGTTATTTGGATCCATTGGTTCAGGTCTCCTGGAGGAGCAAGAATCCCACCCCCTATGTTCCATGTGACAGCTCTTCAGATATTTGAAGGTGGCTTTATCAGTCCAGAAGAACTGCCCCCTGCCCTGATCCAACACACTCTGCCTCTGTTCATGTCATTCAGCAATAGAAAGGTGGATCTTTCAGATTTCCCCCCATTTCTAGCTGCAAAAAACATCCACAAGTTTCAGTGTTTAAAAATGCAAAGAGACTCATGCCCAGCCCACAGTTACCAGGACCTAGCTGTAGAGCAGAAAGAAATAGCCTGCTGTCTGCTTCCTGCTAAAACACTTTTTGATCAATCACAATCCAGATGGCTAATCTGGTTTCAAGATGGAAAATGTGTACATATCTATCCTTAGGAATACTGAGTCAGTATAAATCAAATAAACTGGGCTCTTGTTGCCTACTGCAAGGCTATAAAAGCCTGTCATCTATTAGAAACGGTTGGTCTCTGCTACCCAAGGCTTTGGAGAAATATTATTGAGTTTATTCTGTAGCATTTATCTCTGTGTCTGTTCCAAGTGGTTTGGCATCAGGAAATACATTCTTCTTCAGAGTTCAATGCTGGTGTGGAAGCAGCTTACCAAGAGACTGTTTTCTGGGACACTGCTGACACCCACCAATAGCATCCCCAGTGAAAACATGGCACTGGTGAAATTTACAATGCTGAGTGTATCTTAAGGAAAGCCTAATGTGATGGGCCCCACCAGCAGAGAGGGGTTATTTCATGCTGTCAGGAACTGCTGGAATCTCTATGTGGCTGCCCTGTGAGATGAGTTGGGATGGACAAATCTGTCAAATTCCATTTCTCTCAGTTCATTGTTCTGAATCCTATATTTAGTTCTCTACATTTCTGCAGCAATCTGCTTTTTAAAAAAATCCTAATGGAAATTCAGCAGCAATATAATGCAAATGTCTCCTTACAAACACATTTTTGTACAAAGTATTGACTATTATATATGTATTTGTAAGCAATTTCCCCATGTCAAGTACTTTATTACGGTCATAGACCAGCATAAGCAAAACATCTAAATAAATAGCGTAACAGTATGAATCTTCCGGTTGATCGCCCGGTAATGGCAGTCAGGAGCTCTTTCGGCTGAAAGAGCCCCAGCGCTTTGAAGTTGGGGGAGACCACGAGAGCGTCGTGGTTCCCCACAAAAAACCCTCAGATTGGGTGTTCTGAGGACCTGGTGTTCCGGCGGGTGCCTTTGCATGACTCCCCCGCTCCCCGGTAAGCTTGTAAGAGCCCCAAGAGTGAGCGGGGTTGGAGATGCGGCACAGTGGAAATGACTGCTTCCTTCAAAGCGCGAAGCTCCGAGACTGGTGATCGTGAGCGGCCAATTCCTCCTTGAAAAAAGACTTAAAATTCGGAACTGTAAGTAATAAGAAAATTCAATTTGAAAAAAGATCAGCGAACAAAAAAGGGATTTAAAAACTAACTTTGGCCCCTTTCGTTGGAGAAAGTTAAAATCGGTGAGCAAAGACCGAAGCCTTAAAAGGAAAAAAAAGTTTGGAAATTTTGCAGGCAAAGTTCTACCCCCCTTCTCTAGAGGGAAGAAGGGGAAATTGTTTTAAACAAAATTAACTTTGGGAGACAGCAGTATAGTGTAAAGAGACTCCTTCATTCTGCAGCGGACCACCCAGGAGGGAAGACTAGTCTCCATTGTGACGTCACAATGGAAGAGGAAACATTTAATCTCTGTTCCCACTGCCTTTGTTACAATCTATCCTGCGGCTGTCTAGTTAAAATTTAAAGTGGTTAAAAGTGTCTTTTCCCTTCAGGACTTTCTATAAATATTAAGGGGAGATTTGGAGAACTTTATTTTTCTCTTCTAGCCTGCCTTTAAAGAACAGGGGGGCTGCTTCTGAGCCGGCTTTTGTGGGTCTGGTGGAGGACACTTGTTTTTCTCCTTCACTGTGCCAGACTGTGGGACTGACCTTGAAATTCATAAGCCACTATGTGTGCAAAAAAACCAAGACTTGGCTCCAAAAATCAACCTTTTGAGGAATTGGTAATGTCAATGCTGAATGACATTAGTGATGGCTTAAATCGTAATATGGCAAGCTGTCGAGTTGCAGCTCGGCATCCAGGGAAAAATCAGTCTCACACCAAGATAGGTTCCGAATTATGGCTGCTCCTAGGGAAATATGGCAGCTCCTAGGGCTAATGCAGCACAGCTTTTATTGTGTGAAAATCAGAAAGATACAAGCCAAGTAAGGATACAAAAAATACAAGTCAAGCAATTTGTTCTAGCCAGCAGATAAAGACCTTGGTACTAAACCATGCGAGCGATCAGACCATACTACGTTAGCCAATCATATGGGACAGCACGAGCTGTTCACGCGCTATTCATGCTCCAAGGATGCTTCTAGCTATGAGATCACCCTGTAACAATAAGAACTTTGCTCATGCTCTCATGTACAAGCAATCATTTTCCCACATGTCCCCTTTTCTTATTTATATTATTAGAGGAAAAGAGGGACCATTAGTCCAAATCGTACACTTCATTGCCTAAGCGTCTACACTTTGCAACATAAATTCCTCTTGTAACCCCTGTGGTGGGCCGTGGTCGGTACCACCATGCAGTGCATTGGGAAATCAAAGAGGGTATGCATTGAATGCAACAACACACCACGACGAATCCAGCAACACATGCAATTACAATCAATAATATTTTTCTTAACCATAATCCATTAGGTAACCAAGAAGACAACCACTCCCATGGATCAAAACCTTCAGGTGGATTCAAAGGATTATGGGCTATCATTTGTTCCATATGATCAATAGTAGCAGAGATATTGGTCGATTGATCAGTTATATACATGCAGCAATGAGAATGAATTAAGGCACAAATTCCACCTTTAGAAGCAAGGATCACATCTAAAGCATAATGATGTTGAAGAACTACATTTCTTATTTCTGATATTTCTTTGTTAATCATTTTTAAAGCCAAAATGGTGGAATTAAACAAATTTTCTGTCCAGTTTGCCAATTTATGCAAATCACGGTAATTCATGGCTGCACCTAAAGAAGGCAGAAGGGACCTAGAGATAGCTGTCCCTGTATATTGAGAAATAGGTGATTGTACTTCCCTTCTGTTACGCAAACGAACCTCTGGGAGCTTATCTATTTTATATATCAGGGGTATCACTATTCCTAGAGTGTAGGTTCCAGAAAAGGCAAAGGGGATTACTGCAAGCAACAAAACACAGGTGATAAACTTATACGATTGTCCTTCATATTATTGCTAATCTTAAATGAAGCATTTACTGGAATACTAGAATACCACCACCCAAAAAAAGCTCAAAGCTTCAAGAAGCTTTTAAAAATCATTTTTCTCAGCAGCTAAAAAAAGGCACTAGCCAAGCATAGTCCGCTTCAAGCATATTCCGCTTGCTGTAACTAAAAAATTGCAACAAGGTCGAGAACAGAGCCCATTGTATTCACGGGCCTTGCTAAAGAACCATATTGCAACCTTCTTTCTGTCCGGGAACCATGCCAAAGCACAAAAATGAAACAACTGGAACACACTAAAATCCCTTCACCCCTCCCCTGCCAAGAGTCCACAATAGTTCCAAGACAGCCCTCTGTACATGCTCAGGGGAACACATCATAGGGCAGGACTCCTGAGGGAGGAGAAAAAAAGATCTGATCTGGGGGGTAAAATCCAAGTGATGTCGGTCTGACGAGGGCATCCTTCAAAGCCAGGTTCATTTCCCAGACAAGAGGCGGCAAAACTGTAACGATAAGTGGTAGAAACGGTGGCTTCCCAGGGGGAAGGGCGGCCAATGCAGTAGGGATGAAGATGGCCTTTCAACGTGCCAGGAAACACTGGAACAGCTGTGGAAGGTGACTTTATCCAGGGCAGAGGTGGTTGTGATCTTGTCCGCTGGATTCTTGTGTCCTTTAAGGGCAGAAAATAGTGGAGACAAAGTGGAGGTGGGCAGGTCCAAATAACTCTTTATCCAATTCAGCTGTCCAAGGATTTGTTGTAAATCCACCAGTTTAAAATCAGGAAACTGTAGTTGAGGCGTGACTGGAATGGCTGCAGATGCTGTCAGCTTGTGTCCCAGGCACGTAATAGGTAAGGTCCGCTGGATTTTCTCCTTAGCCACTGTCAATCCAACAGGTTGTAGCCTTTGCAGGATTTTGGGACACGGCGGAGGACAGGGCCGTGGCTAGCAGGCCGTGGCTAGCAGTGCCCACTGACTGGCAGGCTTTAAGCATATCAGCAATGGCTATATTTGATGTTGCCATTAGAGGGTGCAGCGCTTGCTTACGGTCCTCATTTGCAAGCTGGCGTACAGTCAGTTCTTGTGCTGCCAGGTCCTGAACTTGCCGCTTGAAGGTATTATACAAGCGATCAACAAATTGTCCATAGGGCTTTGCAGGACCCTGTCTGATGCTTCTCCATCGGCCATCTCGCTCATTCTTGTCATCAGGGACAGAGGCCAGAGCCTCTTGGGCTGAGGCTGTGGTGGCTGCCCAATACCGAGGGTTGAGAGTTGGCTGTTGGGCAATGGTAAGAAAATTGCCTCCTCCCGTCAGCCCATCAAGAACATCGGTTTGGGTCAGCATGACGGGGGCTGGGGGTGGGGCGGCACCAGCAGCCAAAGCAGCCAAAGCAGCCTGATGATTAGCCAATGCAACATTATTAAGATTATTCCGAATCCCATCAACACGACGTTGGCAGGCCCAGTGCCAAGCTTGTATAAACAAAATCATTTGATGAGGCTGCATTACAGTGCGGGCCAACAGCTTAACATCCTCTGGTATCAAATTTTGTTGAAAAATAGTGCCAAACAAGCCCAGGGTGTAAGGAGATTGTAAACCATTGTCCTTGACAGAGGAATGTAGTTCCTTTATGAATCTCAAATCAAACTGTTCGTGCCGGGCTGGGCCTCCCCCTGGCGCGGCAGGAGCAATCACAGGGAAGAGATTAGGAGTTGTACAATCAAAACCCAACAATGGGGCAGCGGCACGGAGAGATTCTTGGAGAGGAGTAGTACTAGCGGTGCCAAATGCTTTGGGCGGAGGAGGTGGAAGAACGGGGGGTGCTGCAGAATTTGAAGAATGCAGGGGAGTGACAGGATGAGCCGGAGAGAGAATGTCCGGCGGTTTAGGAGGAAGGTTTGAGGCAGGCAAAGCGGGAACCGGGGGGGCGTTTGAAGAAGCTGTTCCAGCAGCCAGAAGAATGTTTGAGGGAGTTAAGCACGACATAGCTTTGTAGACGTTACTCCAGGCATGCAAAACCTTGACATCAATTTGGGGATGATTTTGAAAGAAGTGTCCAATTTTTTTCCAATCATCTAACTGCCAATTTCCGTCCTGGGGGAACCACGGGCAGTGAGTGTCCAGGGCTATTATAAGGGACTTAAGGTCAGCTTTCCGAACCGCAAGGTTGTTACTGGCCAAAAGGAATTTAAGGTCTTTATAAAATTTTTTCTGTGGTGCAGAGAGAGACTTTCCCATGATTGCAAGAGTTGCAAAAAGAGCAGGGAGCACTTACCGAGGGATCCGTAGGAGGATGAGAGAGAGGCGCCTTTTTGCCCTGTCCGGGCGGAGATAAGTGCTGATAAGTCCGTAACGTAGTCCAGAATCACATTCACACGGGAGCTCTCACCGGGGATCCACTTCGTGGATGAACGACGCGTCTGCAGCCCTTGCGGGGCGAGGTGAGAGCTGAACGTTGTACACACGGGAGCACTCACCAGGGATCCACTACGTGGATGAACGACGTGTTGGTGAGTGCTGAATAATGAAAAACAGGCAGTCACACGGGAGCACTCACCAGGGAACCACTACGTGGATGAACGACGTGTTGGTGAGTGCTGAAAAACAACGTGAAGTTCGAAGGCAGTCACACGGGGCACCAATTGTCGAGTTGCAGCTCGGCATCCAGGGAAAAATCAGTCTCACACCAAGATAGGTTCCGAATTATGGCTGCTCCTAGGGAAATATGGCAGCTCCTAGGGCTAATGCAGCACAGCTTTTATTGTGTGAAAATCAGAAAGATACAAGCCAAGTAAGGATACAAAAAATACAAGTCAAGCAATTTGTTCTAGCCAGCAGATAAAGACCTTGGTACTAAACCATGCGAGCGATCAGACCATACTACGTTAGCCAATCATATGGGACAGCACGAGCTGTTCACGCGCTATTCATGCTCCAAGGATGCTTCTAGCTATGAGATCACCCTGTAACAATAAGAACTTTGCTCATGCTCTCATGTACAAGCAATCATTTTCCCACAGCAAGCATCGATAAGTTGGATAAAAGGATTGAATTTACTAGAGGGATTAATTACAAGACAGGAAGTAGAACATGCAATAAATTCAATGCAACTTGGCAAGGCTGTCAGTGAAATATTATAAGACATTGAAAGATTGGCTCATTCAACCTCTGGTAGAAGTATGTAATTTGATTTTGCGAGGGGGCAAAGCACCTGAAACCTGGAAGGAAACTTATATTACTCTGATTCCCAAACAGGGCCAAGATAGATCTAATGTGAAGAACTATAGACCAATCTCCTTACTTAATGTGAATTATAAAATTGGCTAACAGGCTTTGTCTGAGCATATACATAAGGACCAGGCAGGATTTCTGCCAGGAAGACATATGAAGGATAATATTAGGAACGTCGTTGATATTTTAGAAAAGCTGGAAGCAAGAAAGAACTGCAAAGCAGTGTTAATGTTTATTGATGCAGAGAAAGCCTTTGACAATGTATCTTGGAGTTTTATGTTATATAACTTTGAAAGTATGGGGGTTGGTCAAGACTTTTTAAATGGTATCAAAGAGACCTATCAAGAACAAAAAGCTAAAATTGTTGTAAATAATGTGGTATTGGAGGAAATTAGAATTGAGAAAGAAGCCCACTTTCCCCTCTGCTGTTTATTTCAGTCCTAGAGCTCTTGCTAAGTATGATTAGAAAAGATGAACAAATTAAAGGATCCAGTAGGATCCAAACAATATAAATATATAAAGCCTTTGATGACTTAGTATTGACATAACAAGACCCAGACTCCAGTGCAGTAAAAGCACTGGAGCTGATACAGGAATTTGGACAGGTAGCAGGATTTAAGTTAAATAAGAACAAAACCAAAGTAATAGAGAAAAATCTGGATAATGATAAAAGGAAACTATTACAAGAAAAGACGGGCCTGGATTTTGTGAAAAAAGTTAAATATTTGGGGGTGAATCTGTCTGGGAAAAATCTGAATTTGTACAAATAACAATGAAAAATTGTGGAATGAAATCAAGAGAGATTTAGAGATAGGGTCAAATTTAAAATTGTCATTAATGGGCTGGATTGCAGTGGTAAAGTTGAATGTATTACCAAAGATGCTCTTGTTTCAAGCCCTCCCAATTATAGGCAATGTGAAATGTTTTAAAGAATGGCAAAAAGCGCTATCTAGATTTATCTGGCAGGGGGAAAAACCCAGAATTAAATATAAACTACTTATGGATTCTAAAGAAAGAGGGGGATTTTCCCTGCCAGATTTGAAAATCTATTTTGAAGCAGCAGCGCTTTGCTGGATTAAAGTGGATACAACTAGAAGACACTAATGTTTTAGATTTGGAGGGATTTGCCAATGTGTTTGGATGGCATGCATATTTGTGATAAAGTAAAGGCCCATATGCATTTAAAAATCATGTAATTAGGAAATCGTTGTACAATGTTTGGATAAAATATAAAGATCTTTTATAAAGCCCAGATGGCTTTCACCAATGGAGGCGAAGGCCCAGAAAAAGTTAAATATGGATATCAAATGGTTGAGATACTCAGATCTATTATTGGAGGATAAAGAAGGATACAAACTAAAACCATTTGATCAAGTTAAAGATAAGTTAAATTGGCTACATTATCACCAGATTAATGAATTATATAAATTAGATAAGAAAAATGGTTTCGCTTCTGAAAAATCTAAGTTGGAGACGGAGTTGTTGGATTCTAAAGTTAAAAATCTGTCTAAAATGTATAATTTATTGTTGGAGTGGCATACAAAGGATGAACAAGTTAAATCAGTGATGATAGATTGGGCAAGAGATGTAGGACATAACATAATGTTTGAGGATTGGGAAAGATTGTGGAAGAAGGGAGTCAAGTTCGCTGCATGTACAATGTTAAAGGAAAAAATGATGAAAACGATGTATAGATGGTATTTGACTCCTGTTAAATTAGCAAAGATTTATCATAATTGTGATAATCTATGCTGGAAATGGAAAGAAAAAGAAGGTACTTTCTATCATGTGGTGGACCTGCCCCAAGGTGAAAGACTTCTGGGAAAAGATTTATAATGAATTGAAAAAAATGTTGAAATATACATTTATAAAGAAACCAGAGGGCTTTCTTCTTGGAATAACAGGTTTGGAATTGCCCAAGAAAGATGTAAAATTATTTTTGTATGCCACAACTGCTGCTCGAATTTTATTAGCTAAGAACTGGAAAAAGCAAGAAGTACCAACTGTGGAAGAATGGCAGATGAAGATGATGGATTTTTCGGAGCTAGCCGACCTAACCGGAAGAGTCCATGACCAGAAGGAGGAGGAGTACCAGGAAGAATGGACGAAATTTAATGATTATTTAGTTAAATATGTTAAGTTAAATAAATTAGAAAAAGCTTGCAAATACCAGATAGGCTTAGGATTTAATTAAGTAATGTGATGAATTAATATGTTTAATGCTGAATTGGAAAGAAAGAAAGATGTTAAGTGATTAAGTTAATTTTATAAGACTATTGATTTGGAAAACCGTTATAATGAGATGCAATGAAATCTAACCAAGGAGATAAGAGGAAGTCACTTAACAATGTTAATTAGATTAGTTTTAATAAGGTTATGATTTATGTTTGTTTGTCTATTTGTTTGTGTGTCTAAATTTTTGTAAAAAAAACTAATAAAACTTTTTGAAAAAACAACAACAGTATGAATCTAAGTGAATAATTATAGGAGAAAGAACCAAACGTAGATTTAAATGTATACATAGAATACTTAATTAAGCATAGATAATGGGTGAGTAAAAATCTGTAAGAAAAATTAAAAGATCGGTTAACACAGCTATATGGGGTGGGCTTGAGAAGTGCAGATCTAACAATATGGGCCTTCAGTTTAGGATTGAATTGTAGCATAGACCATTCTTTGTCAAATATCTATCATGGCAGCGCAAAATCTGGCAACTGAATATGTGACTTCTGGGCTCTGTCCTATAGTAACAGGGAGATGTTGTGTTGTTCTGAACACCCAGGAAACTTATATAAGATGGGTTGGATAAACCTAGTTCGAATGTCTATGTAATACTGGCAATGAAGAAGGGCACACTCCGTTGTTTCCTGCTGCCCAGAGCCACATGGGCATTTCCTCTCCTCATTAAGGTATCTTCCTATAATGGCTTTCCTGAATTTCTGATGGGAGGGCCTGGCAGCTGGCCAAAGTGAAAGCCCTTCGTTGTTTTGGTATTTCGAGATTAGCTATGTATGGCATTTGGGAAGTCAAGTATCTTCCAGTTTTGCTAATTAAAAGTTTTGGGGACCTGGCTAAGTCTACCTGTCATTCTATATCTATCACATGCTGTTTAATGTTGTTTTTTGCTTGTTCGTGCCCCATGTTGAGGAGGATCTGTACATTGAATCCTAAAGTTGTTATATTTTCCACTGCTTGTTTCCATGTGGACTGAAATTTGTCTGTAATAGTCAGGGAAGCAAGGCCACTTGGAAGAAAGGCTAGTCTCAGCTAGTAATTAAGAGTGGCAAGCCACACTTTGGCCTCAATTCTTATGAATCCAGTTTCGAGGTGTATGGTTGCATTGGAGACATATTTAGGTACTTGTAGAACAGATCTTAGGAATTTAGATTGCACCAATTCTAATGGAGCACAGTTGCCGAAGGGGCCAAATTGGGCACCGTATAACAATTGTGCAACTGATTTGGCATCAAACAGTAGGCAGTTGTGGAGCTCCATGCTACGGCACCGGGGGGCAGAGAGCAGGCGGGGGCATGGCTGGCGTGTGTCCTGGGGGTGTGGTGCGCCGTCTGCAGGGGTGTGGTGCGTGTCCTGGGGGCATGGCATGCCACCTGCAGGGGCGTAGTGCCCAGCGTGGGCAGGGGAGCAGCTGCGATGGCACCCCACTGGGATTGCGCTGCTAGGGGTGATGCGCTCCCCCCCCCACAGTGGAAAATGGGGCGGTGGAAAATGTCCTCTGCCTCCCCCACTGCCCTGATCCCTAGTGTGGTGGCGGTGGCGATCAAGCAGGAAAACATGTTGGTGGACATGCTCTCCAGCGTCAGGGTGCCCGAGAAGGCAGCCTGGGAAGGCTGCGTGCCGCCTTTTGCCAGGGAGCAGGAGGAGGACGAGGACGGGGAGCAGGGCTGTCTTTAGCAGATGCAGAGGCTTGGGAGGGAAGCTGCACGCCTGCTGGTGGGCCTGAAGGGAAAAGGGGAGGCCGCTGGCAAAGCCGCACAGCTCCCCCACTCACTGGGGTGCCCCTGAGAGGCTGGCGCCCTGGTGCAATGAACCACTAAGCCCTAAGGGAAAGACAGCTCTGGGAGTGGTATCCATTTAATGATGAAACCTTTAGACCAGGTTTCCTGAATCAGTAGGATGTGATGTTGGGACATACAAGGCAGTGAAACAGGTTTCCCTTATTGATGCAGCCCATCCGGCTACATTCCAGGTTAGTAGGGTGACGTTATGCTGGCCTGATGATGGTCAATGCCTCTTTCCCTCATTGAGGGGTTGTAAATTCCTTCTATGCATTTGGATATATTAAAGAGGCATGTGCTGCAAAGTGGGGGTCGTTAACTTGCAAGGAGCCACCTTCCTGAGGAGGTGCTTCATTTGTCCTGTTCAACCATCCTCCTGTGAGAGGATGAGAGTCTGGGCACCCGTTGGGTCAAGAGTTTTTGAAGGGTTAGGCAAGAGTGCAATTGTAACCTCAAGGCTGTTATGTAGTTTAAGCTGTCTGTTGTTGCCCTGAGGTTCCTTGAAAGGTTTTTTTTTAAAGTGCTTTGGAATTTTTATTATCAGAATCTAAAGACTTGTGTGTTTTGAACTGTCTCTTGTCCTCTTTTTAAAATATATTTTTTATTAAATTTTTCACTTTAAACAGTAATTTCAAACATTCATCTACAACTCTCATTCCCTACTGCTCTGCCAAGCTTATGACTTCCCTCCATCCCGCCTGTTAAGTTGTGGGTGAACATATCAGACGACACAGTGATTCTTCCAAAGCAGCTCTTTATTTGTAAGCTGGAACAGAACTGAACTGAAGGCCTCAGTCAGCCTGCTTATATAGAGCTCCAGTACCTTGTTACTGTAACAACTTTCTAAAACTATCCAATCACTGAATGTCACTTTTGATCCTTCATTTGCATAACTATCTACAGTATCCCCCTGCTGGGCAAGGGTGAGAACTTCAGTATATAACACCGCCAACAAGCTTTCCCTTTTCAAATCTAAATCTCACAGTTTAATCTTATATTTTAAAGTCCACGTCGTAGGATTTATTTCAATTCTGCTAGTGTCTTCAAACTTCTACAGTTATTATTTATGTAGTCAATGAATTTACTCCAGTCTCTTTGCAATTTTAAATCATCCTGGAAACAAACCTTGCAGGTCAGTTCTGCCAATTCCGCATAATCCATCATCTTCGTCTGCCACTCCTCCATCGTTGGTAATTCCTGTAACTTCCACTTTGGGGCTAATAGAGTTCTCACGGCAGCTGTTGCGTACATAGTCTTTGATCTACCTTTGCAATTTCCTCTCCCATCAGGCCCGGCAAAAAATCTTCTGGCTTTTTGGGAAAGGTGTATTTAAACATCTTTTTCAGTTCATTATAAATCAATTCTCAAAATAATTTTACCTTGTCACATGTTCACCACATATGATAAAAGTTTCCATCTTTCTCCTTATACTTCCAACACAATTTGTTACTCATCCTATACATTTTAGCCAGCTTTTCTGGTGTTATGTACCATCTGTACATCATTTTCATTTCATTTTCCTTCAAGGTGACACATGCTGTAAACTTTAAACTTTCATTCCATAATCTTAACCATGCATCATATTCAATATTGTGCCCAGTCTTTTGCCCATTTTATCATTACTTCTTTTGTCTGTTCATCCTTTGTATATAATTCTAATAAAAAATTGTACATTTTGGATAACAATTTACTTTTGCATTCCAACAGTTCGATTTGAAATCTAGATTTTTTTTATCTTCATATCCTACTTTCTTATCACACAAAAAAAATCATTTACTTGATGATACTGCAACCTGTAAAAGCATCTTCAATTTGTTCATATAGCTTTAATTTCCAACCTCTATCAGTTTTCATTAAAATCTCTTCATAGGTGGCCCACCTCCCCTCTATATTCAATCGCTTTACAGTTAATGCCTCCATAGGTGATATCCACCATGGTGTTTTCCTTTCAAACAGGTTTTTATTCCTTTCCCAAACCTCATATATAGATCTTCTTATCACGTGATTTGTAAAACCTCTATGTACTTTGACTTTATCATACCAAAGATAAGAACGCCAACCAAATCTGTTGTCGTATCCTTCCAAATCTAATAAATCTGTATTTTCCATTCCTTCAACCAACAAACACAGGACACCTCGTAGTAAAGTTTCAAGTCTGGGACAGAGAATCCACCTCTTTCTTTCTTATCTATTAATAGTTTAAATTTTATCCTTGGTTTTTTCCCTTGCCAGATGAATCTTGAAACTATCTTTTGCCATTCTTTGAATTGTCCTGTTCCCTTAATTACCAGAATCGTTTGAAATAAAAATAACATCTTAGGTAATACATTCATTTTAACCACAGTTATTCTACCACAGAATAACAACTTTAATCTATTCCAAACTTCCAAATCTCTCTTAATCTCTTTCCACACCAGTTGGTAATTATCATTAAATAAATTAATATTTTTTTGCGGTCAATCAATTTTTGTTGTTGCAATTCCTCTATTTTTTCTTTAGTCATATTTCTGACCACCATTTTAGTCTTAATTTTGTTCAGTTTAAACCCTGCTACTTGCCCAAATTATTCAATTTTCTCCAATGCTTCTGGTACACTGGAGTGAGGCTCTTCTAATGTTAAGCCCAAATCATCTGCAAAGGCTTTTAACTTAAATTCCGTTACACCAATTTTTATACCTTTCACTTCTAAGGCTTCTCTTAACCTCAATACCTCAAAGAACTGCAATAAATAATAATGAAGACAATGGACACCCCTGTCTAGTACCTTTTGTTATATCAAAATATTCTGTCAATACATTATTCACGATCAATTTTGCCTTCTGTTCCTTTCTAGGTGCTCACAGACTGTTTGCTTAATGATCTGCTCCAGAATCTTCCCTGGTATTGATGTCAGACTGACTGGGCGGTAATTATTTGGGTCCTCTCTTTTCCCCTTTTTGAAAATAGGGACAACATTTGCCCTCCTCCAGTCTGCCGGGACTTCGCCTGTTCTCCAGGAATTCTCAAAGATGACTGCCAGTGGTTCTGAGATCACATCTGCCAGTTCTTGGATGCAGTTCATCTGGCCCTGGAGACTTGAATACATCTAAACTAGCCAAGTATTCTTGTACTATCTCCTTAGTTATTCTGGGCTGTGTTTCCTTTGCTGAATCATTTGCTCCAAATTCTTCAGGTCGGGCATTGTTTTCTTTATCGGAGAAGACTGAGGCAAAGAAGGCATTGAGGAGTTCAGCCCTTTCTGTGTCCCCTGTTTGCATTTCACCATCTTCTCCTCTGAGTGACCCCACTGTTTCTTTGTTCTTCCTTTTGCTACGAACATACCCATAAAAGCCTTTTTTGTTGCTTCTAACCTCTCTAGCAAGCCTGAGTTCATTCTGTGCTTTAGCTTTTCTGACTTTGTGTCTACACGTGCTGGCTATTTGTTTGAATTCCTCTTTGGTGGTTTCCCCCCTTTTCCATTTTTTGTACACATCCTTTTTTAATCTTAACTCAGTTAAAAGTTCTTTAGATAGCCACCCTGGCTTCTTTAAGCACCTTCCATGTTTCTGTCTCATTGGTATTGCCTGACGTTGTGCTTTTACTATCTCCCTCTTAACAAACTCCCAGCCATCATGAACTCCCTTTCCTTTTAGTATTACTGTCCATGGGATCTCACCCAGCACTTCCCTAAGTTTTATGAAGTCGGCTTTCTTAAAGTCAAGAAATTGAGTCCTAGTATGCTTGGCTGCTCCTTTCCGCTGTATAGTAAACTTCAGAAGAGCATGATCACTCGCGCCTAATGATCCTTCAACTTCTACCCCACTAACCAGGTCATCAACATTGGTTAGGACCAGATCTAAAATGGCTGTTCCTCTTGTTGCTTCTCCCACTTTCTGGACAATGAAGTTGTCTGCAAGGCCAGTGAGGAATCTGTTTGACCTTATGCTCTTGGCTGAGTATGACATCCAACAAATATCTGGGTAATTGAAGTCCCCCATTACTACTATCTCCCTTCCTTTTGCATGCTTGGCCATCTGTTCCAGGAAGGCATCATCTATGTCCTCAGTTTGGCTTGGGATCTATAGTAAACTCCCACAATGAGGTCTCTGTTATTCTTCTCTTCCCCTGGCCCACTCCAACTTCAATCTTCAATGACAGTGGCTCATACTCCTGTAGGGCCTCGGGACTCTCCATTTGTATTATTTGGGGTGCAACCACATCCTCCTCCATTATCTTCTGCACTTGCCCAGTCAGTACAGATTCGTGAGTTGGTCCCTGGATAATTTCTGTATCAATATTCCCTGTTTGCCCACAGTTATTAACTGCAACAGTCAAGTCCATTTTCTCATTCATCAAGTCCATCTTCTCATGCATCTGTTCCAGCAAGGCACTTGTCTTGTATAGGGCAAGCACCCAGTCTTCTTTCCAGCTCATCTTTAGTCAAGGTCAGAAAAGCCTGTTCCCACGGTCTTAATCTCACATCTGTTGAGCCCTCAAATGTACTGCAGCAACAATTTGACAAGCTCCCTCTAGAGGAGGCAATTTCTAATTGTATCCATTTTTTTAGGCAAGTCCAACAAAGAAAAATTACTTTCGTTTTTCAGATATTTTTCAGATATTTTGTTTCTTTAGAATGCAAAAGGCAACATTAGAATCAGCTTGTTTCTCTTCTTTAGCTATCTGTCAAGATATTCCATTCACAGTCAATGAACCTCTCCAACGATTTCTGTCTCTGACACCCCGTTCCCAGGCTAGAGATGGTGGAAACTTATCCTTCTTCACTCCCTCTCCTGCTAGGGTTGAACAAAGTTCCCCCCCTTTTCTCCTGCTTCCAAGGGGGTTTCAGTAATTCTAAATGTAGGAAATTTAAACTTTTTTGACAGCTTTCCCGGCTTTAGCTTACAAAGTTTTTGCTTTAGTCTATATACAAAAAGCGGAAGGCAGACTTCCTGTTTTGAACCTTCCCGCTTCGTTGGCAAATTAAGAAATTTCTTGATCCAATTTTCCATTTCTACTCACGGGTACTTGTTTTAAGTCCATGCGCTTCTCACCCCACTTCTCTCCGGAGCCCCTAAATGGGATTCCCTGCGAGTAGGGGGGCGCTCCTGGTGCCCTGCCGAACCCCACGTTCCCAGGCTTCCTCTGCCTGGGATTTCTAGCAGGTCCCCACCTTCGCCGCGGTGGGAAGACCCAGTTTCCACGGAGCCCGTTCCTCCGAACGCAGGAACTCCGCCATTCACCGATGGCGCTGACCCGGAAGTTCCGCATAGCAAAATTTGTACAAGTGTTCTGCTTTGCTTATTGGTTTGAGAAGTATGAATTAAGTAGTTTCTCATTAAAATGCAAACAAAATCAAATCTCCCCCTCCAATAATTCCTAACTCATTGGTTCTACTTTGATGGTGGGGAGGCCAATAACCCCTTGTGAAGTTCAGCTGAAGAAGAGAATAGGGTTGCTTCTGCTTCCAGCCACTGGTCCTGATCTCCACACCGTATAGTGTTCAGGTGAAACACAGAAGTTTACACATGCAGGGTTTGTCAACATGGAATCTTGAACGTGTCTATGAGTGCAGGATCTTTCATGCAGTGCTTCAGAAGGCAAGGGACCCTGCACCTATTATTATTATTATTATTATTATTATTATTATTATTATTATTATTATTAACCTTTTGAGACATTCCCTTTGACATTTGTTTTACTTTTAGAAGGCTACAGTAAGCATGGATTTGTTTCAAATGGAATGAGGAGAGTGCTTTCAGCTGAGAGTATGTCTGGGGTGGGGATGGGGCCCACAGCTGCAACTCACTGATGTGAGTGTTCAGTGGATGGGTGCATGGCAGGGGGTTGGACCAAATGACCCTGTGAGTCCCTTTTCAACTGTACAATTCTATGATGTACAAAAAGGGCTCTAGTAATTCAAAACTCTGATATCTAGGGAGAAAGTTAGATGAAGGGAATTTCAGGAGCATTTTCTGTCCTCAGCTGACACCCTATTTGTCTAGCAGAGAAATGCCCACCACTGTTGTGGTGCAAGCCAGCTCTAGGTGACTCCACCATTTATGGTAGCACTAGGTCATCAGCACCCAGTCTCTGGATTCTCCCTTGCTCTCCTTAGTGTGACTTATGAAAGTGCCCTGTCACAATGCCCCATCCTGATTAATGTTAATTTATTATCATTAGTAATGTATATGCGTTGTGGTTTGCTGTTATAGTGCCCTATCTTAAGAATGCTGGTGTGTATGTTTGTGCATGTGCATATTTGTGTCCAGAAGCAGAGTCTATGTATAATGTCTGGGATATGGTAGCAATCAGCAAGAGAGAGTGATGGATCAGATCTGCTCGAGGTCTCAACAAGGCAACGCATTTCTGAAATATCAAACACTTCTGGTTCTGACACCAGTCAACATGAATTGGAAAATCATCTGTAAGGCACTTTGGAAGGTCAGACTCTGGAATTAAACCGAGAACAGCGAGGCTTGCAACAAATTGAAAATTGGCTGAACAGTAGATACTTCATTCATTCCTGATCACTTTGGCTTGATAAAGCTCATAGGTAGAACTTTCTTCCTTAAATGAGGCACTTTCTAATGATAACTCAGGTACTGTGTTGTTTGACATAAACTTGTGACTGATGGATTTTCTGGCTCCAGGACTTGTTGGTCCATTATATTGCTTTTTTAAAAAAAAAAAAAAAAATTTATTAGGTTTTACAACAAATTTTAACATAATCACTACCAGTAAGATAGTCACAAAATAGATTTCCAATTACACCACCACCCCACGACTTCTCCCACCTTCCCTTTCTGGTTTATAACATATTCACTTCTCCTGCATATTATCTTACTCCCTAATATAGTAAAATTAAGGTTATGCATTATTATTATGTTCTATTTGTTGATTATAAGTGTTTAATCAAACCCTGCAAGTGAGTCCATTTCCTTATGTTGCTTCTGTATGTACTTGCAAAACAACATCAAACCTAGTGTTACGTGAAATACATACAGAAGCAAACACACGAAATGTAACCGGCTGTGTATTCACATAAACAATTCTCTTCTGTATTTTTATCACAGTATCAAATATTTCTGCTTCTGTATGTACATCATAAAAGGTTTCCAGTCTTTTTAAAAGTCTCTATTGCCCTTATCTTTAAGTCTTTCAGTCTTCGCCATTTCAGCATATTCCATCAGTTTTTCTTGCCATTGTTCTTTCATTGGCATTTCATCGCTTTTCCACCTTTGAGCTAGTAAAATTCTAGCCACTGTTGTAGCATACATAAGTTTTTGGTGTGGTTTTTTTGTTTTTTGTTTTTTGTCTTTTGGCAAGCCTTGGCCTAAAATGCCTAATAAGAAAGCTTTTGGTCTTTTAACAAAGGTTATCTTAAACATTCATTTCATTTCATTATAAATCATTTCCAAATAGTTTTTAATCATTTTACAATTCTACCACATGTGATAAAACGTTTCTTTTTCTTTACATTTCCAACACAAATTGGAGCTTATTCTATACATTTTGGCCATTTTTGCTGTTGTTATATACCATCGGTACATCATTTTCATATTTCTTTTAACAATATACAATCAGTAAATTTTAAATTAACTTTCCATAACTTTTGCCAATCTTCCATTTGTACATTATGTCCTATATATCTTGTGCCCATTTAGTCATTACCGATTTGACTTCTTCATCTTTCATCTCCCAATCTTACAATAAATTACACATTTTCTTTAAAAGTTTATTATTATCCTCTATAATTTCTTTTTGGAATCTAGATATGGTATAACCGAATCTTTTCTTGTTATCTTCTTTAAAAACTTCATTTAGTTGGCGATGTTGCAGCCAATGAACAAAGTCTCTTATCTCCTATCAACAGATCTCTATATGTCAGGCATTTAATTTCCATATTTATCCTTTGGATAAACAAACCAGGACATTTTTTGTTCTAATAAATCTTTATATTTTTCCCATACTTCTATTAATAATTTCCCAATTACATGATCATGGAAGCCTTTATATACCTTCCCTTTACTGTACCATAAATACACATGCCATCCAAATCTATTATCATGTCCTTCAAGGTCTAATAAATCAGTATTTTCCAATTTGATCCAAGTAACACAGCTCGCTTCATAATAAAATTTAAAATCTGCTATATTGCTCTTGACCCACGAGCAGACAGGAGCTTGGACACACCCACAAATGGTGGTGTATATATCAGGGATGGACCAAGAAGTTGTAATTCATCACATGTACGTTTTGCTGGTTCTCAGTCATAGATCAGTTCCATCCCATTTTGTGTATTTGTTAAAGAATGAGTGAAATGCCTTCATTTAAATTATACACATTTTATATGCACTTTTTATGTAAACTACACATTTTTCAGTGCATTTCCCCGTAGAACACAATATAGGCACATTTTACACAGAGGAACTGCATTGTAAAATCCAGAGTAATATATAATCTGACTGGGAGTTTCCTCCCAACTGGCAAGAAAGTTCAGGAGCACCCAGTGGTGCACAGTATTATTATTTTTTGAAGGGGAACAGTTAGGGCCAGAAGGGCCAGCTTGCGAGGGTGATGGTGTGTGTGTGATGTTGCGCACATGTTGTTGTGACGTCCCAAAACCATGGGTGTGAGCAACACACCTCCCTCCCTAAGGAAGAGAGGGACCAGACTTTAATACTTTAATACCCTAATTTACCAGGAACATTTAGAGGACTAACCTCATCCCCCTAGTCCACTGACTACACGCCACTGGGAACATCACATTGGGGCAGCCCGTGGTGAAAAGCAGACTGGATCTCTCTTCTGTCCCTAGGGCACTCTGCAGCCACCTGTGGTGTCTCTGGAATCTTCCCCAGCATATGGCAAGTATGCAGGCAGCAGAGGGCACAGGAAATGTGAACCATCTGATACATCTGTGGCCTTCTTTGCTGATGTACTATGGAGACAATAAATACTTTGACATCCTCAGATTTGGCTTCATTTATCCATCTTTAATTAATAGCCCCCTGCTTGGATTTCTGGGGAGACTCGGGTTTTCTTTCGCTGAAATTGACCAGGGAGGCCTCTGTGTTCCAATATGGCCCATGAATACAAACTGGAGATCGAAGGTAAAGCAAGAATATGAGATGCCCACCAGAGGTAAGTTGTACCACCATAAGGTGGTAGCCAGGAGAAAAGAACCAAGACAGACTACCTCTGTTCAGGAATAATAATAATAATACTAATAATTTATTATTTATACCCCACCCATCTGGCTGAGTTTCCCCAGCTACTCTGGGGAAAGAGTCACAGCCTGTAAAGAGCCTTTAGTCAAATATTATTTGTGTTCCAGAACTGTATGCAATATTCCAAATGAACCATTGATTTCTGAAACTGGCAGCTTTAGTTTCAATTCCCCTCTTAATGGTCTCTAGCACAGAATTTGCCTTTTTCATGTCCAACATCTTCAGGATATCTATTATGACTCCAATGTCTCATTCTTGGTCTGTCACCTCCAGTTTAGACTCCATAAGTGTTTATGTAAAATTAATTTTTTTTGCCCTAATATGCACAGCGCAGTGCATGCATAAGGTAAAGGTAAAGGTCTCCTGGATGGTTTGTTGTTGTTTAGTCATTTAGTCGTGTCTGACTCTTCATGACCCCATGGACCAGAGCACGCCTGGCACTCCTGTCTTCCACTGCCTCCCGCACTTTGGTCAAACTCATGTTAATAGCTTCAAGAACACTGTCCAACCATCTCATCCTCTGTCGTCCCCTTCTCCTTGTGCCCTCAGTCTTTCCCAACTGGGAACTAACTTTCCCTGGTCTTTTCCAGGGAGTCTTCTCTTCTCATGAGGTGGCCAAAGTATTGGAGCCTCAGCTTCACGATCTGTCCTTCCAGTGAGCACTCAGAGCTGATTTCCTTAAGAATGGATAGGTTTGATCTTCTTGCAGTCCATGGGACTCTCAAGAGTCTCTTCCAGCCCCATAATTCAAAAGCATCAATTCTTCAGCGATCAGCCTTCTTTATGGTCCAGCTCTCACTTCCATACATCACTACTGGGAAAACCATAGCTTTAACTATACGGACCTTTGTTGGCAAAGTGATGCCTCTGCTTTTTAAGATGCTGTCTAGGTTTGTCATTGCTTTTCTCCCAAGAAGCAGGAATCTTTTAATTTCGTGACTGCTGTTACGATCTGCAGTGATCATAGAGCCCAAGAAAGTAAAATCTCTCACTGCCTCCATTTCTTCCCCTTCTATTTGCCAGGAGGTGATGGGACCAGTGGCCATGATCTTAAGTCCAGTCAAATTTGACTATGGGGTGTGGCACTCATCTCTGTTTTCAGGCTGAGGGAGATGGTGTTTGTCTGCAGACAGCTTTTCTGGGTCACATGACCAGCCTGACTAAGCTACTTTTGGTGCCACGGAACACCATGATGGAAGCCAGAGTGCAGGGAAACACCATTTACTTTCCCTCTGCAGTGGTACTTATTTATCTACTCATGCTGGTATGCTTTTAAACTGCCAGGTTGGCAGGAGCTGGGACAGAGCAACAGGAGCTCACCCTGTCACAAAGATTCAAACCACCAACCTTCCAATCAGCAAGCCCAAGACCACAGCGCCACCCACGTGCTGCATGCACAACATCAGTGCACAGAACTGTGTATTCTTGCTTCCAGTCCCAACAGCTCCTGGCAATTCATAGCAATTTTTTACTGGCTGTTGCTATCACAACACCACACGTAGTTAGAACACTTTTTGCTGTACTGGCATTTAAATTTGGGTAATTGCATGAAATGCAGTTCAACCTTATTTAGCTGAATGACCATTTCCATTTTAGAGTTGGAATGGAATAGAAAATATTGACTGATTTTCTGCCCTGGTAATCTGTAAATTAAAATATGTGCAAATGACCATGAGTCCTACCAAAACAACAACAACAACAACGCAGAGATATAAGTCCAGAAGCACAACATTTGACTTCATAAATTGTGACTTTCTCCTCCCACTAAAACACCCCCAACAATATCCCAGATGCCTAGCATGAAATTTGTATTTCATGCATTCAAATCTCTCAAAACTGCTTCCCATCCCTACAAGGAAGCAATCCCTTTGCCTCAGGATACATCACCTGGTCAAAGAATTTGTGAATTGAAACATGTCTCTTTCTTTTCGCTGGGTGGGAAAATGACAATTTCAGCTAAAGGAGAGAGAGCTCTGTTTGTTTGTTTTTGGCAGAACAAGGTAGAGTTACATGCAGAACTTACTGTATCTTTGAATGAATACGATCATCACACCTAAAGTGCTTGGCCATTGAACAGTGCAATATTTCAGCTTAACGCTTACCTTTTCAAATTCAGGTGTGGTGGGGCCCAGTGTCTCAAGACCATATTTGAGAAGAAGCTGTTGCTTTGACCAGGTGATGTATCTTGCGGGGAAGGGATTGCTTCATTGTAGAGCAAGGATGGGGAGCCTGTGGCCCTCCAAATGTGTATGTGGCTGGAACAACTTCTTCTTCTTCTTCTTCTTCTTCTTCTTCTTCTTCTCCTCCTCCTCCTCCTCCTCCTCCTCCTCCTCCTCCTCCTCCCTAAGGTAAAAAAACGTCAAGGACACGTGGACGATTAAGCGGTACCTATTTATCTACTTGCACTGGTGTCCTTTCGAACTGCTACGTTAGCAGGAGCTGGGACAGAGCAACGGGAGCTCACTCTGTCGCGGGGATTCGAATCACCAGCCTTCCTCTTTTTTCATATAAATTTTTATTAATTTTCCAGCACAGTTGTACAATTTTATCCAAATTTTAACAAATTACTCTTTTTGGACTTCCTTCAGTTTCTCTGGTAATCATCTGTAATTACTCTTCAATACGCATTCCCTTCATTGTATTGCCATTTGTCTTCCCTCCCTTTTCTATTTCTTTTTAACATTACATCTTAAACTTTTACAGTGCTTCTTGAAACCCCACTAGCGTTGTTTGCACGTCACATACATTTTTCAGATAATCTACAAACTTTCCCAATCTTCGATGAACTTTTGGTTTCGAACATATCTTATTTTCCCAGTCAATTTATCCAGTTCCGCATAGTCCGTCAATTTCATTCTCCATTCTTGAATCGTCGGTATTTCCTCTTGTTTCCATTTCTGGGCCAGTAAAGTTCTTGCTGCAGTAACTGCATACTGAAATAATTTACAGTCTTTTCTTCTTATTTCTTTTCCTGTGATCCCTAAAAGAAAAACTTCTGGTTTCTTAACAAAAGTATGTTTTAACATCTTTTTCAATTCATTGTATATCGCTTCCCAGAAACGCTTCACTTTCTTACATTCCCACCACATATGGTAAAACGTTCCCTCTTTTTCTTTACATTTCCAACACTTATTACATGTTTTATACATTTTTGCAAGTTTTACTGGTGTAATGTACCATCTATAAAACATTTTCATAACATTTTCCTTCAACACCAGTAAATTTTAAATTTCCCTTCCATAATTTTTTCCAATCTTCAAATTGAATATTATATCCAAAATCTTTGGCCCATTGTATCATTACCGATTTAACCTCTTCATCCTTCGTACACCATTCCAACAATATCTTATACATTTTTGACAAAATTTTACATTCATTATTTATTATATCTGTTTGGAACTTAGAATCTTTTTCTGCATAGCCACTTTCCTTTATATCTTTTTTAAACATTTCATTTACCTGAAAATAATGCAACCAATCATAGACGTTATCTTTAACTTGTTCATATGGTTTTAATTTCCATTTTCCTTCTTCTTTAGTTACCAATTCTCCGTACATAGCCCATTTACCTCTCATATTAATTTTCTTTACACACATAACCTCCAACGGGGATAGCCAATGTGGAACTCTTGGTTCCAGAAGA
The DNA here is from genome assembly GCF_965112155.1 of Podarcis liolepis. Lineage (NCBI taxonomy): Eukaryota > Metazoa > Chordata > Lepidosauria > Squamata > Lacertidae > Podarcis > Podarcis liolepis. The sequence continues at coordinate 78,450,414 of NC_139564.1, forward strand.
CTTTTATACCTGTCCCATACTTCTATTAGCGAATTCCTAAAAATGTGGTTCCCAAATCCTTTATGAACTTTCTTCTTATCACACCATAGGTAAGTGTGCCAACCAAATCTGTTATCGAAACCTTCAAGGTCTAATAATTCCATATTTTCTAATTTAATCCATTCCTTTAACCAACATAGGCATGCTGCTTCATAGTATAGTTTCATATCTGGCAGGGCGAAGCCTCCTCTTTCTTTCGCATCTGTTAATAATTTATATTTTATTCTTGGCTTCTTACCCTGCCAGATATACCTTGAAATCACTCTTTGCCAGTCCTTAAAAATCCCTACCCCCTTAATAATGGGAATAGTCTGAAATAAAAATAACATCTTTGGAAGCACACTCATCTTTATCGTAGAAATTCTGCCCCAAAAGGACAGTTTCATTCTACCCCACACCTCCAGGTCATTCCTTATTCCTTTCCACACCTGTACATAATTATTTTGGAACAGGTCGATATTTTTAGGAGTTAACCAAATTCCCAAGTATTTTACTTTCTTCACCACCTCTATCTCTGTCTGTTGTTGCATTGTTTCTATCATGTTATGCTCCATATTTTTAACCATTATTTTAGTTTTTTTCTTATTCAGTCTAAACCCGGCCGCATTTCCAAATTGTTCAATCTCCTCCAATACTTCTTTAACACTTTCCATTGGTTCTTCCATCGTTATAACCAGATCATCGGCAAAGGCTTTAACTTTATATTCATTCTGACCTACTGTCACCCCTTTAATTAATCTATTTTGTCTAATCGCATTTAAAAAGACCTCTAGGACCGTTATAAATAACAGTGGCGAGAGCAGACAACCCTGTCTTGTTCCTTTAGATATTTTTATATCTTCCGTCACCACATTATTAACTATCAGTTTAGCTCTCTGCTCTGTATATATTGCCTTGATTCCATTGAAAAACTCTTTTCCCACTTCCATATACTCTAAATTTTTCAACATAAATTCCCATACTATATTATCAAAGGCCTTTTCAGCATCCACAAACATTAATATCGCTTGTTTCTCATTCCTGGCAGTCAGATATTCCAAAATATTAATTATATTCCTTACATTATCTTTCATTTGTCTGCCTGGCAGGAACCCTGCTTGGTCTTTGTGGATAATTCTTATCAATATCTTTTTTATTCTCTTCGCTAGAATCCCCACAAATATTTTGTAATCCGTATTCAACAGTGAGATAGGCCTGTAATTTTTAAATTGTGTTAAATCCGAGTCTTGTTTTGGAATCAAAGTAATAAATGCTTCCTTCCACGTTTCTGGGATCTCTCTTGCTTTTAAAATATTATTCATAACTTCTTTCAATGGAGTCGTCAAAACATTTCTCATTTCTTTATAATCTCCTGATGTAAATCCATCTGGTCCCGGGGCCTTTCCCCTCTTCTATTCTTTTATAACCTCTTTAATCTCTTCAACTTCTATTGGGGTATTCAGCTGGTCTTTTTGTTCTGTCGGGATCTTCTGCACCTTTTTATCTTTTAAGAATCTTTCTATTTTCTTCATATTATTCCTTTCCTTATTTTTATATAGTTGACTATAAAAATCCAAGAATCCTTTTCTAATTTCTTTCGGATTGACTGTTTCTTCCCCGTTCACGATAATTTTGTTAATTGTATTCTGTTCTTTTTTCTTTTTAATTTGCCACGCAAGCAATTTACCTGATTTGTTAGCGAATTCAAAGTTTTTCTGCCGTAACCTTTTAATATTCCATTCTACTTCTTTATTTATTATCATTGCAAATTGAGTTTGTAAAGTCTTAATTTCTTGCTTGATTTTTAAATTATTTGATTTTTTGATTAATTTATGCTCATTATCCATAATCTGCTTTAATATTTCTTTTTTCCCTTTTTCCCTATGTTTGTTCTTCAATGAATTCTGTTGAATAAAAAATCCTCTCATAACTGCTTTGCTTGCGTCCCAAACAATGTTCATCTTTGTACCTTTGTTGGTGTTATCCATAAAATATTCAGTTAATTTCTTTTGTGCTTTTTCTATTATTTTCTGGTCATCCAGCAAGTACTCGTTGATTCTCCATCTAAAGGTTCTTTCTTCAAAACCTTTTAATTCCAGTTTTATTGGATTATGATCTGAAATTACTTTGGGCTGTATTTCAATTTGTTGGATTCTTGGAGTCAGTTCATTCGAGACCCATATTTGGTCGATTCTTGACATTGACTGATTCGGTTCTGAATAGTAGGTAAATTGTTTCTCCAATGGGTGTCTAAGTCTCCAGATATCAATCAAATTACAATTCTTAGTCATTGTGAAAAAAGTCCTCGGTAATTTCCCTTCTGAATTTTTTCCTTCTCTTAATCTATCCATTTCCAATGAAATCACTCCATTCATATCTCCGATTATTATGATTTTCTGACCCATGTATTCAAATAGTTTTTCTTCCAAAGCTTTATAAAAATCAGTCTTATTTCCATTAGGTGCATAGATCCCGACAATTATTAGATTTTGGCCTTGCCATTTGATCTGAGCTGCTATGATTCTTCCTTCTTCGTCTTTGAAAATTTGTTGAGATTCAATTTTGTTTTTGATATATAAAATGACCCCTCTTTTTTTCTCTTTGTCTGAAGATATAAATTCATTCCCTAGTCTTTTATTGATCAAAATTTTTCTGTCTCCTTGCCACATGTGTTTCCTGTAGGCATATAATGTCCAAATTTTTCTTTTTAAAGAATTGTTTAAATTTTATTTTGTTTCTTTTTATCCTTCATCCCATTAATGTTCCAATTCCATAGTTTTAGAGCCATGTTAAAATCCAATTAAATAAATTTACTTTGGTTTACTTATAACCTGTCTTCCTTTTCTTCTTCTTCTTCTTCTTCTTCTTCTTCTTCTTCTGACCTCTTTCCTTGCTCTTCTTCCTCTTCCACCGATTCTGACTCATCCTTGGATCCTGCTCCTCCTCCTGCACCTTTAACTTCTTCTTCCACTTGCAATTCCTTATATCTTCTCGTAAATTTCCCTATTTCTTCTGGGCTTGTCAACCTGCGTTTCTTAATTTTGTAGAAAAAGGAAATTCCTTCTGGAAATTCCCATCTGAAATCAATCTTGTTTTTCTTGAGAATCTGCGCCAGTGGCTTAAATGGGTCTCTTCGTTTCAACAGCCTTATCGGAATGTCTTTTAAAATGATTATGTAATTTCCATCTATATATAGTCTTTTCTCTCTATTCTTCTGTAGTATCAAATTTCTCATCTCTCAATCTTTAAACGTGATTAAACAGTCACCTGGCAATTTCCTTGCCTTTGTTGTTCTTACTCTCATCCTGAATGCATTTTGTACTGTTTTTGCAACTTTTTCTACTGGAAGCTCCAGCCACTGCACAATTTCTGCTATCAATCTCTCTTTAATGTTCTCATTCTGTATTTCCGGCACAGATCTCAGCCTCAGGTTGATTTCCCTCTGTCTCAGTTCATTCATAGCAATTGCATCTTTAATTTTCTCCTGAGATTTATTTATTTCTATCATCTTCACCTTCATCCTTTCTTCCTCTCGCTTCGCTTCCCTCATCTCCAATTTTGTCCTCTTCAACTCTTCTAATGATTGTGTTCTTTTGGAAACCTCTTTTATTTGCCCTTTCAGTTCATTAACTGTCTCATCAATTTTTTTATCCATTTTCCCAATTTTATTATCCACTTGTTCCATTTTGTTATCCACTTGTTCTAATTTTGTTTCCAGATTCTTTTCACTTTGTTTAATTTCTGCAAACATTTTCAATATTTCTGCTCTAAAATCTGATTCTTGCTTAGATGCTCTCCTATCTGTTGGTGCCCCCCCTTCCATCCCTTTCTTTTGTTGATGTGCCATTTTCACAAAATATCCTTTAATACATTCCCCACCTGTTCAAATCACAGCAATATAACCAGTTTACACATTTTAAATTCGGAAGAATAACAAAGATGTAAGACCAAAATCTTTTTGCAAATAAAAATATCTTATAAACCCAAAAATGGAAATTAAACAGAGGTACTTGATCCCCCTTTAATTTGGGGAAAATAAAGGGCTAGTTGCAATCACGTCCACAGTTGAAAACAATCTTCTTGCCCCCAATTGGGCTAATCCTTAATTGGGTTCTTCCTTCTGTATTTATACTTGCATCAATTGTAATCCAAATAGAGTATTGTAATTGCATCAATTGTAATCCAATCCAAATAGAATTATAATCCGAATAAAGTTTAAGTCCAAACAAATCAAAGTTTATTAAAATAAAAATGGGGAGCTTGACTCCATGTTCAAATTGTGTTATAATCCAATAGAAATGAAATAATCCTTCCACAGTATCAATGAGGAGAGCCAATTAAATTTAATGTCCAAATTTCTTTTGATAGCCCCCCCCCCAATTGATAAAATAATAATAATAAATGTCTGCAGTAAATAACCAAAAATATCCAGAGAGGAGAATTCCACAAAAAAGACAGCACGGAGTAGGAGAGGAGCCAAGGTCACTTCAAAAAATTTCCACTAACCTTGGAAGGAGCACAGAAAAACAAGTTGTGCTGACTTATTCCGTCCACTAGGGGGTCGATACCCAAATCTGAGAGGTATAAATTAGTAATCCCAAATAAACAAATTCCAGCTATTACTTTTAGTACACCAAAATTATAAATCTGATTAATAAGGAGAGTGAAAAAAAGGGGTATGTTAAATCCTGCACGTTGCAACTGTAGCCTTCAGATTGCACTTCTCTATTATTAACAATGGGGTCGGAAGCTGCCTGGTTAAAAGCAAAAGTGGAAAGACAAAGAACTTCGCTCTTTATATGTCCTCCGTTCCATCAAAGATCTCTATTCACCACCATAATTACTTTCTGTTCTCCCTTTTAGTCCAATACTTCTTTCACTTCTTTAAACTCCCACAAAGTTACTTTTAACTTCTTTATTTTGTTTCTAAAAGTTACGGGGGAAACAGAAACAATAGCCGCTAGTGGCAACTTACTTTCGTTTTCCAGCTCTGCATATATTGCTGCGTCAAAGCTGATTCCAGATGACAGCTGAACTCAAAAAGAAATCCTTATTGATCCTTAGTTCCACATCTTGTAATTTATAGTTTGAATTAGGTCCAAATTTCTTGATTTTGAGAGCGGAGCACTGTTCTTTGCAAGCTCGGGGCTTCGCTATTCGGATGCAGCAATGGCTTCCCAATAGCCCACTGACCTGTTCCGCCGTACTCTTCACCCTTTTGGGGGTTACCTGACGGCCGGACGGGCAGTTTTTAAGGCACTGCCGAGAACCTGACACCCTGGACACCCTCCAGAGACACCCTCCAGAGGCTTAGTAGGGGGCTACTGCGCCCTGTAGCACCCCTTTTCCATCCGAAATAGCCGGGATTCCTCTCTCCGAAAAATCCCTCACTTGCGGCAAGATCGCGTTCCACCGGAAGTCGCAAACCACCAGCCTTCCAATCAGCAAGCCCAAGAGGCCACAGCACCACCTGAGTCCCTTCTACCTGCTTCCTACTACTACTACTTTATTAGAAGAATTTTATTCCTAAAGAATTAAAGTGATAAAGAAAAAGAGAAATAAAGGGTGTGGAAAAGAAAAGAACAGAAAGCACTGTTTAATACAATTATTATGTAGAGATAAGAGGAAGAAACAGCTGATTGAGCCCCCACACCACTCTGGCTTGTACCAACTGGAGGGGTGCAGGGGCTTCTTTAAACTGCTCAGCTGGGAGGGGGGCAGGAAGCCTCCCTCACCCTCACCCAGATGAGTGAGTCCCCACACCCCTCTGGCTGACGTCAGCCAGAGTAGCATGGAGGCTTCCTTAAATAGTTCAACTGGGAGGTGGGAAGCCTCCTGCCCTCCTGCTGAGCAAGCCCCCATACCGTTCTGGCTTGCACCAGTTGGAGGGGCGTAAGGGCTTCCTCTTTTTTTTCCCCCAATATATATTTATTAAGGTTTTACAATACAAAAAAGCATATTCAGTGATATAACATTAATTATTTGACATCTTTTCATCATCACTTTGGACTCCCTCACACCTCCCCCACACACTTGCATCGTTATAAAATTATTTTCAAGCAAATTATCATTTTGTTCATAGTCTTTAGATTCAGTCATTAAAGTATGGTTAAGCTTAAGTCTAGTTTAGTGATAGACAGTTATTTCTATTCTGGCCTCCCTATCAACATTCAGCCAAATTACAATATTTTTGTAAATAAATCTTAAATTTCTTCCAGTCTTCTTCAACTCTCTCTTCTCCCAGGTCTCGGATTCTGCCGGTCATCTCAGCTAGTTGCATATAGTCCATCAGCTGCATCTGCCATTCTTCCAGGGTGGGTAGCTCTTGAGTCTTCCAATTCTTAGCGATCAATATCCTTGCTGCCGTTGTTGCATACATAAAAAATGTTCTATCCTTCTTTAACACATTCTGGCCAACAATGCCCAAGAGGAAGGCCTCTGGTTTTTTGATAAAGGTATACTTAAACACCTTTTTTAATTCGTTATATATCATCTCCCAGAAGGCCTTCACTCTAGGGCAAGTCCACCAGAGGTGAAAGAATGTTCCTTCATTTTCCTTACATTTCCAACATTTATTATCAGACGAATGGTATATCTTAGCCAACTTAACTGGGGTCATGTACCACCTGTATATCATTTTCATTACATTTTCCTTCAGAGCATTACATGCAGTGAAGTTCAGCCCAGTGGTCCACAACCTTTCCCAGTCTTCAAACATAATATTATGCCCAACATCCTGTGCCCACTTTATCATTGCCGATTTGACCATTTCGTCTTGTGTGTTCCATTTCAGTAGCAAGTTATACATTTTTGAAAGTACTTTAGTCTTAGGTTCTAACAGTTGTGTTTCCAATTTCGACTTCTCCGCCTGGAATCCTAACTTTTTATCATTCTTAAATATTTCTTTAATCTGAGCATAGTGTAGCCAGTCTCGCACTTTGTCTTTTATTTTCTCTAAACTCTGCAATTTCCAATTTTCTCCATCTCTTTCTAATATCTCCCAATACTTTGGCCAATTGGCCTCCATATTGACTCTTTTTGGGGCCTTGGCCTCCAAGGGTGACAGCCACCTCGGAGTTTTGTTCTCCAATAAGTCTTTGTATCTTGTCCAGACATTAAACAATGCTTTCCTGACAATATGGTTCTTAAAGGCCTTATTGATCTTAACCTTATCATACCATAAATATGCATGCCATCCAAAAGCATTGTTAAAACCTTCCAGATCCAATACATCCGTGTCCTCAAGAAGTAGCCAGTCTTTTAGCCAGCAGAAAGCTGCGGCTTCATAGTACAATTTTAAGTCTGGCAGGGCAAAGCCCCCTCTTTCTTTTGCATCCGTTAATATCTTAAACTTAATTCTGGGCTTTTTGCCCTGCCAGACAAATTTAGAGATATCTTTCTGCCACTTCCGGAAGCACTCCGTCTTGTCTACAATCTGCAAAGTCTGAAACAAAAATAACATTTTTGGCAATACATTCATCTTGATGGCAGCTATTCGGCCTAACAATGAAAGTTTTAATTTTGACCAACTGTCCAAGTCTCTCTTAATTTCCAACCAGCATTTCTCATAATTATCTTTGAATAGACTCAAGTTTTTTGCTGTTATGTTTACCCCTAGGTATTTCACTTTCTTAACCACAGTTAATTCTGTCTCTCTCTGAAACCGTCCCGACTCAGTATCTGTCAGGTTTTTCCCCAAGACCTTAGTTTTTTGTTTATTTAGTTTGAATCCCGCCACTCGACCAAAATCCTGGATCAGTTGTAGTACTCTTTTCGTACTAGATTCTGGCTCCTGTAGTGTCAAAACTAAGTCATCTGCAAACGCTTTGAGTTTGTATTGTTTCCCTCCAACCTGGATCCCTTCCACCAGCCCGTCCCCTCTAATCATATTCAAGAGCACTTCCAGAACCGAAATAAATAGTAGCAGGGAAATCGGGCAGCCTTGTCGTGTACCTTTTTCAATTTTAAACTCTTCTGTAACCACATTATTAACTATCAATTTGGCCTTTTGTTCTCAGTATATTGCGTCAATCCCATTCTCGAACCCCGAACCCACTCCCATTTCCTTTAAATTCCCCTTCATAAATTTCCAGGATATGTTGTCAAAGGCCTTCTCCGCGTCTATGAAAATTAAAACTGCTTTAGTATTTATGTCTGTTTGCAAAAGTTCCAGTATGTCTATGATGTTCCTTGTATTAGCAGACATATGTCTGCCAGGGAGAAAGCCTGCCTGGTCTTTGTGAATTACTTCACTTAAAACTTTCTTGAATCTACTTGCCAAAACATCTGCAAATATTTTGTAATCCACATTTAAAAGGGAGATGGGACGGTAGTTCTTAAGTTGTGTCTTTTCAATTTCCGACTTTGGTATCAACGTAATAAAGGCTTCCTTCCACGATTCCGGCGCCTTCTTCCCCTCCATAATTTCATTGCTGATCTCCATCAGTGGTTGTATCAGGTAGTCTTTCAGTGTCTTGTAATACTTGGAGGTCAGCCCGTCTGGCCCTGGCGATTTGCCCTGTTTCATATTCTGGATGGCCTGCTCAATCTCTTGTTGTGTTATTTTACCATTCAGAATTGTTCTGTTTTCTTCTGACAGCTTTGTTAGTCCATTTTTCTTCAAAAATCGTTTCATCTCTATTTCGTCTTGTGGCCCTTGAGTATATAATTTTTTGAAATATTTCTGGAAACTCTTTCTAATCTCTCCGGGGTTCTGGATACTTCTTCCTTCAATCTCTAAACTTGTTATTGTATTTAATTTTTGTCTCCTCTTCAACTGCCAAGCTAGCAGTTTTCCACATTTATTAGCCGATTCAAAAGTTTTTTGTTTCATTATTTTAATCTTCCATTCTATTTCCTGATTTATCAATTTAGAATATTGCGCTTGATGAAGTTTAATTTCTCGCAGAATCGGCTGGGACTTCGGATTAGATCTTAGCTTCTTCTCTAACTCTTTAATTTTTTCCAGAATTTTGTCCTTCCTTTCATTTTGTTTCCTTTTCTTTATAGTATTCTGTTGTATCAAGAACCCCCTCATCACAGCCTTACTTGCGTCCCAGATAATTCTTTTTTCCACCGTAGTGTTCATATTGATCTCGAAATAGTCCTTTAAGGTTTTTTGGGCCTTCTTAGCAATCTCTTGGTCTCTAAACAGGCCATCATTCATCTTCCATCTGAAGGAACCGGTTGGGATCAATGTCATGTCCATTCTCAGTGTGTTATGGTCGGAGCATGTCTTTGGGCAGATTTCCACCTTTCTAATCTTGGGTGCCAGACCTCTAGTTATCCATATTTGGTCGATTCTTGTCCAGGTCAGTTGGGCTTCAGAGAAGAATGTTCCTTCCCTTCCCAAAGGGTTTCTCACTCTCCAAATATCAATCCAATCCATATTGTCTGTCATTTCGAAGAAGGTCTTTGATAGTCTTCCGTCTTTAGTAACCTTTTGATTCTGTGACTTATCCATGTTGGTTGATACGACCCTGTTCATATCTCCCATCATAATGATGTTGTTGTAGTCCAGATATTCCAGCATAGTCTCATGCAACTTCTTATAAAATTCCGATTTCCCTTCATTTGGAGCATAAATTCCTAATATCAAAATTTTTTCTCCTTGATGTTGAATTTCTATTGCCAAAATTCTTCCATGCTCGTCTTTAAACAAAAATTTAGGTGAAAGGCTCTCTTTTGCGTAAATCACCACACCTCTCTTTTTCACTGTGTCCGAAGATATAAATTCCTGACCAAGTCTTTTATTTATTAACACTTTTCTATGGAGCCTAATCACATGTGTTTCTTGTAAACAGATAATGTCCAATTGCTCCTTTTTTAATATATGAAAGATTTTCCTCCTTTTTTCCGGACTGTTACAGCCATTTATGTTCCAGCTCAAAAGTTGCAGAGACATCCTGAATAAATCTGGTTATTCCTGCTGGGGTGGTACCTTGTTCTCCGGTTCTTGAGGGTCCGAGGGTGCCGGCTCCCCCGGAGACCCGGGCCCTGGGAGTACTCCAAGTCCTTTGTGAAGATCTTCTCCGTGTGCCGCCAAAAACTTGTCTCTCTCCTCCAGTGATCTGATTTTATTCTTTTTCCCTCTGAAAGTAAAAGATAGTCCTTGAGGAAACTCCCACCTGAAGATAATTGAATTACTCCTCAGCAGTCTTGCTAGTTCCGAATAGTCAGATCTAAGGTCCAGCAATTGTTTAGGGATATCCTTGTAAATTTCAATTCTTTTGTCCAGAATGTCCAGTGACTTTCCGTAATGTAGGCCCAGAATCTTATCCCTTTCCTCCTTGGATCTCAGTATTATCAAACAGTCTCTGGGCTTCTCTTTCCTTCTAAGCCTTCCAAGCCTGAAAGCAGATACTATTTTAAAGTCTTTTTCCTCTAAATTCCAGAACTTGGAAAATTCTTTAGTCAGAAACTCAAACAAGTTGTCTTCTTCCACTTCTGGTATTGACCGTATCCTCAAGTTGGCCTCCCTGTTCCGCAGTTCTGTCATAGAAAAGTAAATCTGATGTTCTCCAACTTGTTTGCTGAGTGGTCTTACTTCTTTTTCAAGCTCTCCCAGTCTTTGGCTAGTATCCTCAGCCAATTTCCGATTTTCACCTACAGCCTCCTTCAATTCTCCAATAGATTGGACATTCTGTGCAACTTGTCCAGTTAATTTATTCAAACTTTCTGTATTTTGGTCAATTTTAGCTGTTTGCAAATCAACCTTTCTGTCCAAAGCCTCCAATTTTTCAAAAATTTTCTCTAAAACAGACCCACTTGCTCCTGAGGCCATATCTTCCAGTTGTAATTCCTCTGTTTCTCCCTCTCCTGCCTGTGACAGGGAGGCCGCCTCTACCTCAGGAGGCAAAGTGGAAGGCAATGCAGGCACAGATGATCTACGCTGTGAGGCTGCAGATAAAGTTAAAGTTGTTTGTCTGGTTCTTCCCCTTTTTCTTGTTCCACTCATTCCAAAGTTATCAAAAAGCCAAGGTCAACTGAGTTGTTCCCATGAGAAAGCAGCAGCCCAGGTGCAACAGTCAAACAGGAAGCCGAGAAAGGAAAATAAAACAAAAGTCACTGCTGTAAATCCAAAATCCTCTAGGGGGAGCTGGAAATGTCTTTAGGGAGAAATCAAGTCCAAATTTAAATTTATATATCTAATTCAGCGTCCAAAAGCCTCCACAAAGATAAGTTGGCAGAGTTAATTCTTTAAACAAAACAATGTTTCTAAGGGTGCTTAAACGACAGTTGTTTCAAAAGTAACAAGTTCGAGCTCAGAGTATCTCAAAGTCTAGATTCAAAGTATCCAAGTTTGCAGACTGGTGCTCAGTTGCTCAGGCAGCTCCAGCACCTGGGGTTCTATTTAAATTTATAATCCACTGGTTCAGCTGAAGAAGGATATCCTTGTCTCCATATAAATCAAAAAACAGTCACTTTAAATCTTTCATCCACACAGAAAAGTAATTTAAGTAGGTGCCAGATCAATTAGTTAAAGCGTCAGTCTTAATCTCCACTCCTCCTGCTCTTTGCTTTCAAGTTCAGTGTTAGCGGAAGACGGACTTCCTGTTTATCGTCACTCCGCTTTCAGCCAAATTCTAAGTCTTGAGGGTCTTAAATGTCTTAAAATTGTAAAGTCCAAATTACTCACGGGTTGTAACTTTCCAGATTTGAAGGTTTCAGGAAGAAAGGTCAGCGCTGACCGGCAACAGCAACGCGGCTTCGCTCCGTTGACTGCGAAACGACCCACAGCGCCGCTACCCCCTCCGCGATCCAGAGCCCCGTTACGGGGTCCCTTCAACGTTTTAGGGGCTGCTTCTGGCGCCCGCCGGGTCTCGGGACCACAGGCTTCTGCCACCTGTGGTTTTCCTAAGTGGGTCTCCGCTTCGCCGTAGCGGACGACCCGTTTTCAGCGGAGCTTCCCTCTCCTTACAAGGAGCAGGCAGCCATTGCTGAACGCGCCACCTCCGGAAGTCGTAAGGGCTTCCTCAAAGGTTCAGGCAGGCAGGCAGAGCCCAAGAGAGTGCTTGCCCTGAATCTTCTCAGGCTCTGTCCACATGCCTGCTTCTGCCTTTGCCCAGGTGGGCAGACTGCCTCTTCCAGTCAATGACCGGGAGTGACTGAATGGGAGGAATTTCTAACTGATGTATCGCGATGTATTGCCAGCTGGAAAAGTCTGAAATCGGTATTGCAATCTGAAGACCATACCAGTTTCAGACAATTTCCCAATATATACCCAGCTCTAGTCACATGTACTCATTGGCCCATAAGGTGATCTACATGGGGGGGCCACCAGGGGGCGCATTGGAAGATGGCCGACAATAACATCTCTCCGACCCACACGAGGTAATTAAGAGGCTGCTATGGGAAGTATGCAGCCTTCCTGGGCTCCCCAAGGGGATGGGGGGGACTGCCTTGCCAGCGGTGTCCATAATTCACCCCCGGATTCAAAAGAAGGGGGTGCAGACACTTGGCACAAGCCCTCGTGTGAAGTCGGCTCTTCCTGACACTGTCTCCAATCAGCGCACTGGTTCGCTTTAGCTCGAAATATATAATTGGAAAGAAGCTAAAGCACATACATCAAGCGAAGATTGGGAGTAAAGACTGCTGATCAATGGATCTCTGTGAGTGGAGCAACGGGCGGGACAAATCAAGTGATGAATCACCATTAAAAGACTGGTATGTTTGGAGTGAAACGGAAAGGGGGTGGAGGAAAAAACTTTTCCCTTTTTTGCCTTATGTGAGTATTAATAACCCTCCACCCCAGAGAGAAGAATCGTTGCAATTTATTAATCACAAGCAGGAATTTAAGAACTGTGTGGAGTGAATTATTGATCAAATAATTGGTAAACATCGGAGAATGGAGGAAAGTTTTATGACGCAGTTTCAAATGGCGTCTCGCCAAGACAGGCTTGCCTAAGAAGGACGGGGGGGGGGAGGACCAGGGTCATCGGAATGTGAATGGCTATCGGAATGTGATCTAGACCTGGCAGAGCCCTCTGAGATATGTTTGGCAAGCCTGGGGAAATCAACGGACAGACTGAGGGAAAGTTCTTTATGGGGGTGTGGAAATGGAGTCTGTCCTTATGTGATATGATTTTTGGAGAGTGTAAAGCCCACACAGAGGATGTTTGTTTTCAACCCTCTTGTGAAGATTATCAGAGATCACAAAGAAAGGAATATATGATAACAACAAGAAGATGAGGAAAGTAACAAAGAGACTATCTGGACAGAACTTGATAGAACTGTCTAATTAAAGCAGCAATATAAGTGATGCTTGGACCCCTGTTCGGAGCTTGAAGTATGGGTACCCCCAACAAAAATTAAAAAATCTGGCTGTATAATTTGGAACTAATGTGATTGTGAAATAATGTGATTTGATGATTGGCCTGCTAATAATACATACATATATATATATATATATATATATATATATATATATATATATATATATATATTTTTGCTTTCGTAGATTTTCACGGGTACAGGAATGCAGGTTTTGGTGTCTTCGGGTGTCTTCCCGTGTAAGAGTTGGGGTGTCTAGGCGACGTTTCGACGAGGTCTCACTCGTCATCTTCAGGCTGGTGCTTTCGGCTTCTTGTTACTGGAACAGAGCCAAGAAGCCGAAAGCACCAGCCTGAAGATGACGAGTGAGACCTCGTCGAAACGTCGCCTAGACACCCCAACTCTTACACGGGAAGACACCCGAAGACACCAAAACCTGCATATATATATATATATATATATATATATATATATATATATTTGTTTTCGTAGATTTTCACGGGTACAGGAATGCAGGTTTTGGTGTCCTCGGGTGTCTTCCCGTGTAAAAGTTGGGGTGTCTAGGCGACGTTTCGACGAGGTCTCACTCGTCATCTTCAGGCTGGTGCTTTCGGCTTCTTGTTACTGGAACAGAGCGGGATCTCAGTGTTTGAGTTCCTATAAATACTGTAGAGGGGTGTGGTGTATTGCCTCAAAAGTTCTGGGCAGAGGGGAAGTTCCCAGGCTAGTGTTCTTTTCTTCTTTTGTTCCTTAATTACTTGAGGGATATCTTGATAAATACCTCTACAGTATTTATAGGAACTCAAACACTGAGATCCCGCTCTGTTCCAGTAACAAGAAGCCGAAAGCACCAGCCTGAAGATGACGAGTGAGACCTCGTCGAAACGTCGCCTAGACACCCCAACTTTTACACGGGAAGACACCCGAGGACACCAAAACCTGCATATATATATATATATATATAATAATTTATTTGTACCCCGCCCATCTGGCTGGTGATCTACATGGACACAGATGCAGAGCTGGAATGTAGCTGTCAAGGGCTGGACTCAGGAGGAATGATGGGGTTTGCCTCCCCCTTCTTCTGAACCTTCCTAAGAACAGGAGGACAGTATAGATTTAGAACAGTGGTTTGCAGAAGGTCATAGTTCAGAGGCTGCAGAGGGGAGAAGCTGGGAAATATTGGGAGAGCAATAACTTTTTCTTTTTTCAGATTTTCCCTTTTACAAAGTTGTTTTCAACAGTGATTTAATCTGCGCTGGGGGTAGACCTCCATTCCTCTTTCCCTCATATCTTTGTTTAAACTCCAAAATTATTGATTTTCCTTTCCCATACCTTCATTTTGTTTAATCCATCCTTTGTTACTGATCAGCAATGTTTGTAATTTTAGTTTCATTCTTCAGAGAAGTTTAGCGCTAATTTGCTCAGGTCTCGAGGCGTCTCCAAGCGCTGAGGTTCTCCCTTCCTCTGTCACTTTTTATGCTGTGCTGGAGCGATCAGGAAACCCCTTTTCTGCACCGCTTGGTGCTCCCAAAGCTTAAGATCCCCTCTTAAGCCTTTTTAGGGGTTTACATCACCTTCGTTTCACCCCTCAATCCCATTCTGCGATCGGCTCTGTCTCAGCTTCTCAGCTGATGAACCCACGACCTGATGCAGAGTGCGCTAAACTGGAAGCCCATAACTTGGCTCCTTAAGTTTTCCATTGGTTTCAGCTGGGGTTCCCCCCTGCCCCCCTAAAATCCAGGAATTTCCTGTAAGTCCTCCTTTGTCTGTCCATGTTAACTCTCTTAATTGTAATTGCTTTGATGGGAGATAGTCATAAAGGTGTTTTCCTTTCCAACAGATTTTTAAATTTCTCCCAAACTCTATACAGATTCTTCCTACGAATGTGGTTCATAAAACTCTTGCAAATTTTTGCCTTCCCATACCAAAGACATGCATGCCCCTCTAAATCTAAGATGTCTGCATTGTCCAATATAACCCATTCTTTCAGCCAACACATACAAGGGAAACTTAATCCAGACAACAGGGATTTAGCCTAGGCTGGATGGAGCAACCCCCCCCCCCAAGACACAGCTTCGCAGTCCCCGATTCAGCATGGATGCTCAGGTATTTGTGGTGTCCAGGAGTGCATTTGCACAGTTAAAGCACCCGTTCCTGGTGATGTCTGATTTGGCCACAGTGACACATGTTTTAGTTACATCTCATTTGGATTACTGTAACATGCTCTATATGGGCCTAACTTCAAAAAGTGCTCAGAAACTTTAGCTGGTTTAAAGAGCTGCAACCAAATTGCTGACCAGGGCTGGTTATTATTAGAAGAGTTCCAATGGCTACTGCTCCATTTGGGGGCACAGGTAGAAGTGCTGGTTACAATCCCAACATGGCTCAGGTCCAGGCTATCTAAAAGACAGCCTTCCCTCATATGAAGCTGTACAGGCTCTGAGATCTTCAGAGGGGCCTCCTGCCCTTCTCTTGGTCCCACCACCCTCACGGGCACACTTGGTGGGGCTGCATGAGAGGGCCTTCTTGGTGGCTGCTCCCAGATTTTGGAACTCGCTTCCTAAAGAAATTTGACAGGCTCCCTCCTTGTTGTTCTGCTGGCTGGAGAAAACCTTGTTCCAACAAGCTTTGGGGAAATGACTGCTTTTAATGAAAGGATTGGCACAGTGCTGTTTTTATTTGTATATTTAAAAGAAATTTTATATATGCATATAGTTTTACTTCTATCAATGTTTAATAGTTTTTTAATTATTGTCTTTCCTAATTTTCTTTAGCAATTCTTGTTTTTATCTGTAAGCAAGGTATAAACAAACAAGCAAGCAATTCTCTTCCTTCTTACATGGCAATGGTGGTGGGGAGGACTTGCTGGAGGCTTCTTCTCTTTTCCTGGTGCCTTCAATGCTGCAACAACCAAATCATAAATGGCAGGGACCCCGGGGGGGGGGGGACGGGGCGGGGAGAATGATTTTCCCAGGACATACAAGGCTTTGCATGATCATTAGGTGCCCGGGAAATAGAATGTCTCCCATGGCTCCTTCTATCTGTGCCACTGATGAGCAAGAATTCTTCCAATCCAGAGGGTGCATTTCCCCCCAGATTTGTCAAATTATAAAGTCGCACAACACCTCAACCCTGAATTTGCAGAATATTCTAATCCACTACACATTAGTGAAGCTGTGAGAGCCAGTTTGCAAGCAAGACACACACGCTTCACTGTTGCAAGAGAAGTGTGACAACTGGTAGGTAAGCTCCAGAACTGGGTCCAAATATAGACCATACCACAAAGGGTAACAGAAGTTAGGCCTGTTGTTAGCTGTAAAAGAGGCTGCCAGCATCGTTTTCCACTGGGGATCTTGGGACATTGCAGAAAGAGATGGTACTAGGATCTCTATACTGGCAGGAAGGAGCAGAGATGGGAGAGGTCTCTCTTTTATCTTCATGCTGCTTCTGACAATTTCTTTCTCATAGGTGAAGTTTCTTAAACCCTGGGGGTGTGGAGGATAAAAGGAGGCTGAGGAGGGCATCATAAACTTTGAGTGGCACTTTGGATACCAAGGAACTACCATGAATGAGAGCCTTTTCAAACTGCCCCATTTTTCCTGGATCAGGCTAAAGTGAGCCCATCTAATCCAGCATCCAGTTCTCACATCAGCTAAACAGATGCCCATTATAGCACCTGCTCTGGATAGTAGGACTCAAACCAAGTTACAAGAAAGGAGACTCCGACTAAACATTTGGAAAAACTTACAGTAAGAGCTGTTTCACAGTGGAATTGTCTTCCTCGGGAGGTTGTGGACTCTCCTTCCTTGAAGGTTTTTAAGCAGAAGTTGGATCTGTCATGGAGCTTTAGCTGAGATTCCTGCATTGCAGGGGGTTGGACTAGATGACCCTTGGGTCCCTTCTAACTCTAAGATTTTCTATGATTCTATAGGAATCCCACAAGCAGGATCCGAGGACAAAAGCTCTCTGTCAGAAGAAGAACTGGCTGCTGGATCAGACCAATGGCCCATCTACTTCAGCATCCTCTTCTCAGAGTGGCCAACCAGATGCCTGTGGGAAACCCACATGAAAGACCCAAGCACAAAAGCACTCTCCTCTCGTGCGGTTTGCAGCAAATGTATAAAGAGCGACAGACACCCTTTGTAACCTACAGGCAGAGATCAATAACACAGCTCTGTGGCTCCCCCAAACCAGTACACCAAGAGAAAAGTCAACCAGCACATCCCAAACATGCATTCAAACAGTAACAAATATCTTGAAAAAATCACTGTCAAATGTCCTCAGAATACCATTTCTGTTGGGCTGTGCCATGTCAGAGGTGCAGGTGAGGCATTTGTTATTGCTCCCTTTTAAAAACAACCACCAGCAAATCATCCTGTATAATTCTTCTTAAAAGTTAAACCTTTTTTTCTTGACATGCCTGTTGTTTGTGGGCAGGAATCATCCATTTAGGTGAGCATTCAAACACACAATCCCTCCCCTGATCTCCCCTGCAAACTGAAGTGGTACATTCCAATAAAAGCTCTACCTTCAAAAGTTCCTGGCTCCACACCTGACCATGCTTTGACCCCTTCCAGCAGCCATTTTGCAGGCTCTTGCTAGCTTCACAGTTGGCTGGCAGATGCCCAAAGCCTGTATGTGGCAATGTCAGAGTGGGTCAATCCACGGCAAAAAACAGAAGGGACACTTGCCTCCCTTCCTCCTGAAGCCTCTGTAGGCCAAGGTTTAAACCAGCAAGGAAGACTTGACTGCAGGAAGGAGCTGCTGCTGCTGGATAAGTGACCTTCCCTCTCAGCATGCTGGGTCTGATCCATGCTCACCATTTACTGTATATGGCTGCCTCTTGCTCCTTGGCAGAGGGCCCTTTCTGCCCAGGTTTAAATGCCACAAGTTGTTACAAGTGGAGAGTAATTCTTTTTTTATAGGCAGCAGATTTGAGAGTGATGGCTGCTATCCATCACATGAGACAGGAAGAGGGGGAAAGAGGGGGGTGATATTTTTTTTAATGAAGGGTTGTAAGTGGAATTGGTCAAAATGCAAAGAGGCTAACCTCTGGGATAATTGGCACCACCTGCTTTCTCCATTCATGTTTCTGACAGTTAAATTGTTAGTTCTGGTTTCCTTCTCTTTCTCCCACTTTCATCCCTGTCTTCTTGCATAGGTAGACGGGAAGCCTTTGGTGCTGGCATTCAGCCACCTCTGTGCTGACAATGCTAAACAAACACAAAGCCCTGCAAGTGTCTGTATGTTTTGGAGCTGGAGTAGCATTCTTGGAATGAGTGAGATTCACTGAGCCTTTTGGGCTTGCCAATCGGAATCCGCACTATCGGATGAGCTCCCATTGCTCTGTCCCAGCTCCTGCCAACCTGGCAGTTTGAAAGCATACCAGTGCAAGTAGATAATAGGGACTACTGTGGCAGGAAGGTAAACAGTGTTTCTGTGAGCACTGGTTTCTGTCACAGTATCCCATTGCGCCAGAAGCAGTTTAGTCATGCTGGCCACATGACCCAGAAAGATGTCTGTGGACAAACGCCAGCTCCCTCAGCCTGAAAGCAAGATGAGCACCGCAACCCCATAGTCGAATTCAACTGGACTTAACCACCCAGGGGTCCTTTCTTCTTTTATTTACCTTTTACCCCCAAGGGACTGATCCTCTGCGCTCTTTTGTGCACCACTCCATTTTACAGGTGGAAAAGGGAATAATCATCACCATCTATTTGCATACAGCCTTTCCATAGTTAAAACAATGCTCAAGGCAGCTTAAAATATGAAAAAAATTACATAAATACAAAAATAGCCATAAGCAATAAATAAAAACATATCAGAAAGTGCACAACAAAATTCAACAACCCTCTTGAAAGACATAGGATCTAAAAATAAAGATGCAAAGAAGGTAAATATCAGTAACAGCAGAATTAACATCTCCAAAAATAAATCTTGACTCCACTCCAACCCCTAAACAATGCCCCTTTCCAAGAGTCTGCAGGCCTCCTGAGATGTGCTTGGGACATAAACACCCTGAGGGTGGCCATTTGAGTTTCAGCTGCTGTGGATTATACAGTAAAGTCTGGCCCATCAGGGCAAGTGGGGCACTACCCCACACAGCTTATTCTGCCCAGCTCAGCCAACCCACCCTGCCTGTTGAAGAATTCAGGACAGGGAGAAGATAGCAATTCTTCATACAGCGAATAGTTAAACTGTGGAACTCACTCCCACAGGAGACAGTGTTGGTCACCAACTTGGATGGCTTTAAAAGAGCGTTAGACAAATTTGTGGAGGACGAGGCAAAGAATGTCTGTGTTCTTCCTCCCCTGTTGGAGGCTGCCACTTGCTGGGATGTGCAAAAGAGGAGAGCAGGAGTGCACTCAAATCCAACTTGCAGACTTCCAACAGGCATCTGGTTGGTCCCTGTAAAAACAGGATGCCATTGGCCTGAGTCAGCAGGGCTCTTCTTGTTCCCTTATGCTGTTGCTCAAATTCCTGAACTGTAAGCCCTGCAGTTAGATGTAGAGTTCAGATCAGCTTAGTAACTGACCTCTGTGGATGTTGAGTTGCTAACTGTCCTTTGAGTGCCATTTGGCTCTGTGCTGTTTCCTTCACTCTGCAATGTTCCAGCATGTAATTATCCTTCCAATTGCTCCCCTGAGGGCAGCTGGTTTAACATGCAAAAATAAATATATAGCTCCTCTGGTTTATGCCATCACTCCCATTTTATTTTCCTTTGTAGCCTTTTGCAAATTCTTTACACCTGAGCAATTTTAAAGGCCATTTCAACAAAGCTCTGAGCCATACAATTCACTTATTTTTGACAGGGAAGCAAGAGACCCACAGCTTGATGCACAAATGCAAATACATTCCTTGCTCTCTCTTCTATTCACGCACACCATGTATGAACATTAGCCCTTTAAAGTTTAGTTGATTATTTGGCCAAACATTTTTTTAAAAAAATTAATGGTCCTCAGACCAGGCAGCAGATTTTAAAATATTTTCTGAGGATGATGCCAATGTGAGTCAGAGTAGGCTCACTGAAATTGATGGGTTTTAGCCACTTTTCTATTGATTTTGATCAGTCTACTCTGAGTTATGAGGCAAATAATGGTGATTTGGGTAAGGTCCTCACATTTCTGAGTCAGCTCATGCCACTAACAAGGTGCCCCATGGCAGGTCAGGGGCTCCCTAAGCTTCTGTGTTGCTCTGTGGCCACAGCTATTAAAAATTGCCTGATCACCACCCGCCCAAAGAAGCAACGCCAAACTGACTGAGAGCTCAAGAGGGGCAAAGAGGCAGGGAAACTGCTCACTGTGATGGAACAAGTGGTGACAAATTTGATGCACACATCCTTGGTCTGAGAACTTTGAGTGGTTTCTTCCACAGGAGGCTTTGGATAAAGGCACATGGGGATTTCTAGCCCAATGGTGGTGGGGTGTTGTTCTGCCAAGGTGGGTGCGGGTCAGTCTTTTTATACACGATCTGTGGATAAGTTCTGTGTTGGTAGAAAATGGGCCTTACCAAAGCTAATCAGGGAAGGCAGGCCAGCCTTGAAAAAATTATAGGAAAGGCCCTTCCTTCACCGTGGGATACACCCAGTGCTCTTTTTTTTTCTTAAAAAATGTTTAGGGGACTTCCGGTCAAGGCAGCATGGCGGACGCCACGGCAACAAGCAGCTCCTGAAGCCAGCCGGAACTTACAAAACTACCTGGCTGGCTCCTGGGCTGCTGGAACTGCCGCCACCGCCAATACCAGCACCGATACTGGAGAGGAACTTGGGGGCGCCAGGACCTGACCCAGCCAGGACCAAGGGCAGCCGACCACCTGGAGCTCCAAGGTCAGGAGGATCTCGGAGCCAGCACAGAAGCAGGAAGCAGGAGGGGAAGAGAGAAAGGAGCCCGGACCCCACCACTTCTGCCTCCACCACCGCCAGCACCGACGCCAGCAGGAAATGGGGCATCTAGTGTGCCTACTGAGGGAGCCACAGCCTCGCTCCCCCCCCCGCAACAACCCAGTGGAGCTCCGGGGCCGGGGAGACTTTGGAGCCAAAGCAACAAAGGGAAATGGGGGGGGAGAGAGAAAAGAGGAGGAAGGGAGAGATGAGTCAGAGGGGGAGCTCTCTGATGCCAAGGATGTTCTGGCTGGCCCTAGTGGGTCAGAGGGGGTACCTGAAGTTGGGTTGAGGCGGTCAACTTGGGCAACAAAAGGTAAACCTCCTGACAGGTTTGAAGTCACTAGTGTGTGGGTTGGTATGGCACAGTGTGAACCTGAGAGTTTTGAGGATGTTCAGAAACTGCCTCAGGAAGAAGCCAGGAAATGTCATGAGGCAATGCAGAAGGAGATGAGCTCAATGGAGTCTCTAGGTGTGTTCTCCCTCATGACGTTGCCAGCAGGCAAACAGGCCATGAGTAGACGCTGGGTTTATCGTCTTAAACCTACAGCAACTGGAGAACCGCAGTACAAGGCTAGGCTAGTAGCCAGAGGGTTCACACAGCGGAAGGGGCCGCATTATACTGAGGTATATTCTCCTACTTCCAGAAGTGAAATTCTGTAACATAATCATGTTTAAAGAGAGAACTTTCAAAAAATGCAACATCGATGGTATCTAACACCATGGAAACTTTCAAAAATGTATAAAAATGTGTCAAGTAATTGTTGGAGATGCGGTGACTCAGGAACATTCTACCATATGTGGTGGATATGTAGGAAAATACAGGTATTCTGGGAGAGTATCCATGCAGAACTGCAAAAAATGCTAAAGATCTCTTTCAATAAAAAATCAGAGGCCTACCTCCTGGGAATAACAGATTTGGATATTCCACAAAAGAGGAAGGGTATCTTTTTATATGCGATGGCGGCAGCAAGAGTTTGGATTGCAGCAAAATGGAAGAGTAATGAAATCCCCTCTATACAATATTGGATCCAAAAGCTGACAGAATATGCTGAATTAGATGGTTTATCAGAAAAAATAAAGAATAAATCAAAACAGGAATTTGTTTCAAAATGGGAGGTTTTTAAAGAATATCTGAAAAATAAATATAGTAGTTTAAATTCTGTTGCAGCATTCGAGGAACTTCAGTAATAGTTGCAAGATATAAGAAATTAGATTTATTAAGAATAAGTTTAATTATGATAAAAGTGTGTACTGGCAATAAGTAATATGAATTTGAAATATGGAATAGACGGGAAGTTAGGTCTTTAGTGTTAAGACCAATAGATGTTTTAATGTTTGCTAAGAAAATTATGTGTCTATGTGTTCTTGTGTGT